>NC_041402.2:50361928-51561928 GCF_900747795.2 Erpetoichthys calabaricus | reverse complement strand
CTCCCAGTTGGACGTGCCCGGAACACCTCACCAGGGAGGCGTCCAGGAGGCATCCTGATCAGATGCCCGAGCCACCTCATCTGACTCCTCTCGATGCGGAGGAGCAGCGGCTCTACTCTGAGCCCCTCCCGGATGACTGAGCTTCTCACCCTATCTTTAAGGGAAAGCCCAGACACCCTGCGGAGGAAACTCATTTCAGCTGCTTGTATTCGCGATCTCGTTCTTTCGGTCACTACCCATAGCTCATGACCATAGGTGAGGGTAGGAACATAGATCGACTGGTAAACTGAGAGCTTCGCCTTGCGGCTCAGCTCCTTTTTCACCACGACAGACCGATGCAATGCCCGCATTACTGCGGATGCCGCACCGATCCGCCTGTCGATCTCACGCTCCATTCTTCCCTCACTCGTGAACAAGACCCCGAGATACTTGAACTCCTCCACTTGGGGCAGGATCTCGCTACCAACCCTGAGAGGGCACTCCACCCTTTTCCGGCTGAGGACCATGGTCTCAGATTTGGAGGTGCTGATTCTCATCCCAGCCGCTTCACACTCGGCTGCGAACCGATCCAGAGAGAGCTGAAGATCACGGCCTGATGAAGCAAACAGGACAACATCATCTGCAAAAAGCAGTGACCCAATCCTGAGCCCACCAAACTGGACCCCCTCAACACCCTGGCTGCGCCTAGAAATTCTGTCCATAAAAGATATGAACAGAATCGGTGACAAAGGGCAGCCCTGGCGGAGTCCAACTCTCACTGGAAACGGGTTCGACTTACTGCCGGCAATGCGGACCAAGCTCTGGCACCGATCGTACAGGGACTGAACAGCCCTTATCAGGGGGGCCGGTACCCCATGCTCTCGGAGTACCCCCCACAGGATTCCCCGAGGGACACGGTCGAATGCCTTTTCTAAGTCCACAAAACACATGTAGACTGGTTGGGCAAACTCCCATGCACCCTCCAGGACCCTGCTAAGGGTATAGAGCTGGTCCACTGTTCCGCGACCAGGACGAAAACCACACTGTTCCTCCTGAATCCGAGGCTCGACTATCCGACGGACCCTCCTCTCCAGGACCCCTGAATAGACTTTTCCAGGGAGGCTGAGGAGTGTGATCCCTCTGTAGTTGGAACACACCCTCCGATCCCCCTTCTTAAAGAGGGGGACCACCACCCCGGTCTGCCAATCCAGAGGCACTGTCCCTGATGTCCATGCGATGTTGCAGAGGCGTGTCAGCCAAGACAGTCCTACAACATCCAGAGCCTTGAGGAACTCCGGGCGTATCTCATCCACCCCCGGGGCCCTACCACCAAGGAGTTTTTTGACCACCTCGGTGACCTCAGTCCCAGAGATGGGGGAGTCCACCTCTGAGTCCCCAGGCTCTGCTTCCTCATTGGAAGGCATGTTAATGGGATTGAGGAGGTCTTCGAAGTATTCCCCCCACCGACCCACAACATCCCGAGTCGAGGTCAGCAGCGCACCATCCCCACCATATACAGTGTTGACACTGCACTGCTTCCCCTTCCTGAGACGCCGGATGGTGGACCAGAATCTCCTCGAAGCCGTCCGAAAGTCATTCTCCATGGCCTCCCCAAACTCCTCCCACGCCCGAGTTTTTGCCTCAGCAACCACCAAAGCCGCATTCCGCTTGGCCTGCCGGTACCTATCAGCTGCCTCCGGGGTCCCACAGGACAAAAGGGTCCTGTAGGACTCCTTCTTCAGCTTGACGGCATCCTTCACCGCCGGTGTCCACCAGCGGGTTCGGGGATTGCCGCCACGACAGGCACCGACCACCTTACGGCCACAGCTCCGGTCAGCTGCCTCAACAATAGAGGCACGGAACATGGCCCATTCGGACTCAATGTCCCCCACCTCCCTCGGGATGTGGTCGAAGTTCTGCCGGAAGTGGGAGTTGAAGCTACTTCTGACAGGGGGCTCTGCCAGACGTTCCCAGCAGACCCTCACAACACGTTTGGGCCTACCACGCCTGACCGGCATCCTCCCCCACCATCGAAGCCAACTCACCACCAGGTGGTGATCAGTTGACAGCTCCGCCCCTCTCTTCACCCGAGTGTCCAAGACATGTGGCCGCAAGTCCGACGACACGACCACAAAGTCGATCATCGAACTGAGGCCTAGGGTGTCCTGGTGCCAAGTGCACATATGAACACCCCTATGCTTGAACATGGTGTTCGTTATGGACAATCCGTGACGAGCACAGAAGTCCAATAACAAAACACCGCTCGGGTTCAGATCAGGGGGGCCATTCCTCCCAATCACGCCCTTCCAGGTCTCACTGTCATTGCCCACGTGAGCATTGAAGTCTCTCAGCAGAACGAGGGAGTCCCCAGAAGGTATGCCCTCTAGTACCCCCTCCAGGGACTCCAAAAAGGGTGGGTACTCCGAACTGCTGTTCGGTGCATACACACAAACAACAGTTAGGACCCGTCCCCCCACCCGAAGGCGAAGGGAGGCTACCCTCTCGTCCACCGGGGTAAACCCCAATGTACAGGCTCCAAGTTGGGGGGCAATAAGTATACCCACACCTGCTCGGCGCCTCTCACCGGGGGCAACTCCAGAGTGGTAGAGAGTCCAGCCCCTCTCAAGGAGATTGGTTCCAGAGTCCAAGCTGTGCGTCGAGGTGAGTCCGACTATATCTAGCCGGAACCTCTCAACTTCGCGCACTAGCTCAGGCTCCTTCCCCTTCAGAGAGGTGACATTCCACGTCCCAAGAGCCAGTTTCTGTAGCCGAGGATCAGACCGCCAAGGTCCCCGCCTTCGGCCACCACCCAACTCACACTGCACCCGACCTCTTTGGCCCCTCCCATAGGTGGTGAGCCCATGGGAAGGGGGACCCACGTTGCCTCTTCGGGCTGTGCCCGGCCGAGCCCCATGGGTGCAGGCCCGGCCACCAGGCGCTCGCCATCGAGCCCCACCTCCAGGCCTGGCTCCAGAGTGGGGCCCCGGTGACCCGCGTCCGGGCAAGGGAAAACGCCGTCCAAAATTGTTTTTCTTCATAGGAGGTTTGTTTAACCGCTCTTTGTCTCATCCCTCACCTAGGACCAGTTTGCCTTGGGTGGCCCTACCAGGGGCATAAAGCCCCGGACAACAGAGCTCCTAGGATCATTGGGACACGCAAACCCCTCCACCACGATAAGGTGACGGTTAAAGGAGGGGACTTCTTCGATTCTAGGAAGCAAATACGAATCTTTTCACGTAACTGCATTCAACCAGAGGTAATCAACACAAAAACGCCATTCTCCTGATTTCTTTTTAACCAAAACAACAGGGGAGCACCAAGGAAAATCTGATGGCTCAATAATTCCAGAATTCAACATCTCGAGTACCAACCGATCTGTCGTGCGAGGGAAATGCGCAGCGGATGTTGTCTGATCGGGCGCGCATCTTCTGTGTTGATGTGATGGTGGACGAGGTGAGTTCGGCCAATGTCCTTAGAAGAGGTGGCGAAACAGTCTTCGAATTCCTCCAATACATCCTTAAGTCGTTGTCGCTGAGGTTCCTCTAATCCCTGGCAGCTTCTTTCCCAGAGGCCTTTCAAAGTATCGTTCCATTACCCACCATTATTGCTCACAGGGGTGTGGGAGGCTCCCAGTTGACTGACAGAGTGGGGAGGCGGTCCCGACTAAAACAGACAGCCCATCATTTGGCAGGGTGCACTGCCAGGTATCAACAGGGTCCTGTGGCCAAAGTCAATCTGAGCCTGGGTTTTAGTCAAAAAGTCTACACCCAAGATGCAAGCATCTCTAATTTTTGCTACCCAAACAGGGAATGTCCAAACATGTCTTCCTATTCTTAGAAGAGCGATGGTCCAGCCCTCCATCATAGCATGTTCACCTGTGGCGGTAACGAATTGGCCGGGAATGGCTTGTAGGGAACAGTTTTTAGGTAGTAGATCGCGTTGCACTACAGTAGACATAGCCCCGGTATCTATCAAAGCCTTCACATCAATGTCCCAGATTCGAATAGGCAAATGACAATAATGTCCACATCCTAGCTGTCCCACAGGGATCACCGTCTCGTCCCGGCCTGCATTTGTTGTCGGTTGCAGCAGGACTACTAAAGGGTCCGGAAATGTCCCGCTTACTCCGAACCCTGGCTGTTTCCCGGCATTTCTCTGGAGCCCAGAATAGTTGCTGGGTGGAAAGGACAAAATCTACGAAGATGCCCGGGTTGGCCACAGTGCCAGCAAGTAGGTGGTGTAGCAGCCGAAGCTGATATTCTCATAAGGTTTAGTCCCACCGGGGGAGTTCCTCCTGAGGGCTCCTCTCCCAGACACAACACACGGCACATCCTTTCCCACTCCCTCTCGCAACCCTCCGTATAGGCCGATTCCCCCTCACATACCAATTCGAACTCTATAGCACGCTCGAGCTCCTCTTCTAGAGTTGCTGGTCGGGCAAATTGAGCGTGGTGGCACAGCGCTTTAGGTTCAAGTCCACGGAGAAATGCGTCACGTGCCAACTTGTCCCAGACCCTGCGGGGGAAATGTGCATAGGCTCGCCCCACCAGTCCCTGCACTTCCGCAGCAAAAGTTCCTAGACGTTCTCTAGGCCTCTGAGTTCGTTTGTGCAGTTGCCTTTGCAGTCCTAATATGGTTTCTGTCGTCCAGAAACGACACTCAATGGCCTTCAAAAGACAGTCCTAAGTCTGTTAAATCCTCCCGTGGAACATTCTCAAGGGTTTTCAAAGCCTCCCCTTCCAACGCCGCCACCAACTGCATTGTCTCTATCCTTGACTCCCCACCTATTCGACTCTACAACAACTTCAAACCTGTTCCAAAAGGCTTCCCAGCTGCCCATCCCGTCATAGCGTCCCGGTTTCAACCTTGGTAAATCGTGCCTTTCCCTCGTGCCTCTCGGTTCTTCATGTTTGTCCTTGGGTTCTTCTTTGCACTGCAGTAACCACCAGGGTGGAGGGAGAAATTCTTCGTCAGCCATTTTCACTTCTTCTGTTTCTTGCAACAGCTGTCTCAATGGGATGCCTCGTCCCGCTTCTGACACCAGTGTAATATCCCTTCCCAGACGGGCAAATGAATCTTGCAGGCAAGTGGTGGTAATTATCCAAAAAAAACTAATCAATGGTTTTTATTTATTTTTCTTCTGACTTCACAAGCCGAAAAAACAATGTAGTCAGGACAAACAACAAACACTCCACTCCAAAAACCATCCCACACACGAGTACAAAACTCTTCTTTTTCCTGAACCTTCTTTTTCCAAAAGTCCCTCCTCCCCAGCACCCCAGAGGCTGTTTTATTAAGAGTGGCAGTTTTGTCTCTTCCCTCCCCTCTTTTTAGAACACACTGCCTAGTGGCAATTTCTTTCCCAGATAGTTACATTATTATTATTATATAAGCATATGTCATTTAGGCTATTGCAAACTAAATGTTAAAGATTTAGGGTAAAAGTGAAATATGCCAAAAGACTATAACTGGTAAACAAAAACAAAAATAATCTTATACAAGTAAGTGTTTATTCAAATGTAGTTCATTATGTTGGAGCTTATTTTGACTTCCTAAATTCAATACACTTTGTCACTTCTTCAGAAAGGAGTCTAAATATCACAGACTGAGCCGTCTTAAGCCATTAATAGCAACTGAAAATTAGTGTTGAAATTTAACAAATGAACCTACTGGTTTTGTCCTATTAAGTCCTCAGCTGGATGGTGTCTCCATTAGTCAGGGAGGTCTGATCAATAAATTATAACAGAGGTAAACACAATAAATCTTATCTGACTAATGATGATGAGCAATTTCCTAAGACTACCTTTAATTGATCTTTCCTTCACTCTGAACTCTCAATAACCTGCCATGTAAAAATGGGCGAAAAAAAGAAAGCCTAGGTCTGGAAGCAAAAACCACCACCCGTCTCATTCTTCTCCTTCATCTTGCAAATAAATTGGCCTGTCTGGCAAAGACTATTTAGCTTATACAGATGTGGAAAATCTAATTAGTAAAGATTTGAAGTTCCTGAAGTTCTCAGGCTTTCAATTACTGGCCATTCTTAAGGCATGCAGAGTGCCTTCATGTTCTTGCCTTTAACTTTCACTTAATTTCAATTATCGGAAACTGAGGTACTCAACATTTAACACGAGATCTCTGTCAGTGTGTTTGAAAAAAAGAGAAATCATAGAGTTGGAAGACACCGGCAGCTTTGTTTAACCGGTTTTGCTGTACTGCAGTGTTTTTCAGCATGAGTTAAGCGTTTCTTACATCTTGTGAAAGGAAAAGCACTTTTCCACAAATTTACTCAAAAAGGCACTTTTGGATAAAAACTGTGTAATCTTTCTGGGCATTTTGTATCCATCCATTCTTTCACAAATCCATTTAATGTAGTTCAGAGTCACCGGGGTTACAGTCTAACCATGTTTTTTTTATTTATTAGACAAATGTAAATACGAAGCCAACACAGAGTGAACAGTTAACTTACAGCAACATTCTTTTAAAAATGGGAGAGAAACTTGAGAACCCCAAAAAAAGAATTTTCTCCCAAAACATAGTGACTAAACCCTGAGCCCAGATACCCAGAATTGTTAGTCATCAACATTAACCCTCAAATCGTGATGTCACCCAAAAAGCAAACTATATATCTGAGAAAGAGAATCATTTTAAACATCACCCACAGTGTTAAAGTGAGGGTAACCTCCTTGAAAGCTGATATCTTTTAAGAGAAGGAAAGTATGCCATGCATGTGTCATGGCAGACAGCTCTTTAAAGCTACCACAATATTTACACTGGTGTAAATCCAGCTTACATTTTTTTAAACAAAAATAAATCTTTCTCCACCATTTGAACTTTCCTTTCTGCCAGGAGAAAATTTAATACATAATAAACATTACATCTAGATTAAAACATTTATAACTCATCAAACACTAAAGTATTTCAGCTCAAACACTCCTTTTAAAAAGAAAAAACAAAGAAAAACGTATGGTCGTTTATCTTTTCTACCACCTGGAATAAAGCAATGAAGTGCAATAGGACTTATTAGTTGGTGCTGCTGCTGCTGCAGTGGTCAAATCAGAAGGCATTCCACCATTCTGCCCTGCTGTTAAGGAGCTCAGTTTAACATTCATACATTATGGCAATATCAGTACATAATGTCTACCTATCAATTCCACTTTTCATCAACATTTAGAGAATTTTGTCTTCGTTAGGATCAATAAAATATATATATATGTTGTAGCTGGGCTTGCATGTGGCTTGTCAGGTCTGAACTGAGACGGCATCTCTTTGGAGTGTCCCTCCTTCATAAAGGCCCAACGGGAAGGGGTGGGACTTCTTTGACTTCATTGCCCTGGTTTCTTGAGACTGTGAGGGAAAAAGGAGACAAGTCTGTTAGTGAAAAACACCACTCTCCCGTCCCAGGGTGGTACTGCATACCTCAGGTGACCCTGGAAGGTGATCCTCTGATGCACATGTGTGACAAAATATACTACCTAACTATATTTAAACATATTGTAACAATGCATAGATAACATGATAAATGTTTGGGGACAGTCACAGTAACCCATTTTAATGTCTTGAAAACAAAAGTTCAAAAAACGTCCAACAAAAAAAGACAATTGACATTCTATATTCAAGATTCCCAGTTTGGGAGGTGCTTCTGTGAGGAAGATCTGTCACAGAAAGATATGGGTTCACTATTGAATGGTGACTTCCGTTCTGGTGACTCTTTAAATAGTCAGTATGCTAGAAGGGCTGTGGCTTCCCAGGATGGAACCGGACATGGTGTACTAGGAGTCATCTGCTGTTCTGAGGCTAGAAGGAGAAAAGGAGTTAACAACTGAACCACTCTACACACTGATTTTGGAGTTCTCACCTTGACATATCTCTGAAGATGCTCCCTAAGCAGGTATCATCTGACAATATATATTGCCAAGCTCTCAAGCCTGGCAGGTGCCTTATGGGGTTTTACTTTATAGTGCATGCTGGGAAGACTAAAGGCTAAGGGTGATTCGAAGTTGCTGAAATATCTTCCATTTGTGCCTTTCTGCTATTGAAATTTCTTCTGTTCTTGTCACATAAAAAAACTCTCCTTACAGTTTCTTGTGTCTTCCAGAATATTTACATATACAGTATGAAGCTGAACTTTATTGTCAAGCACTGTAGTTACTAGGAATTTCTCTTGGTTTTACATCCAAAGTCATCACAAGCATAAATATGATTAACAGCAGGATACACTATAAAGGACATATTACACCTTCACAACAGTATAAACAGCAGTAGTGAATAATAACATATTACACAAACACACAAATATATAAAACAATTTGAAAATGTTCACTTTCACTCATGTCCATTCCAATACAACTCGGAGTCCTGCCACGTGCAAAAGTTCGCTGACGACACTGCTATCGTGGGCTGCATCAGGAGTGGGCAGGAGGAGGAGTATAGGGACCTAATCAATGACTTTGTTAAATGGTGCGACTCAAACCACCTACAACTGAACACCAGCAAAACCAAGGAGCTGGTGGTGGATTTTAGGAGGCCCAGACCCCTCATGGACCCGTGATCATCAGAGGCGACTGTATGAAGATGGTACAGACCTATAAATACCTGGGAGTGCAGCTGGATGATAAATTAGACTGGACTGCCAATACTGATGCTCTGTGTAAGAAAGGACAGAGCCGGTTATACTTCCTTAGAAGGCTGGCATCCTTCAACATCTGCAATAAGATGCTGCAGATGTTCTATCAGACGGTTGTGGCGAGCGCCCTCTTCTACGCGGTGGTGTGCTGGGGAGGCAGCATTAAGAAGAAAGACGCCTCATGCCTGGACAAACTGGTGAGGAAGGCAGGCTCTATTGTTGGCATGGAGCTGGACAGTTTGACATCTATGGCAGAGCGATGGGCGCTCATCAGGCTCCTATCAATTATGGAGAATCCGCTGCATCCACTAAACAGTGTCATCTCCAGACAGAAGAGCAGCTGTCCTGACAGACTGCTGTCACTGTCCTGCTCCACTGACAGACTGAGGAGATTGTTCTTCCCCCAAACTATGCGACTCTTTAATTCCACCCAGGGGGGGTAAACGTTAACATCATACAAAGTTATTGTCTGTTTTTACCTACATTATTATCAATCTTTAACTTAATATTGTTTTTTTGTATCAGTATGCTGCTGCTGGAGTATGTGAATTTCCCCTTGGGATTAATAAAGTATCTATCTATCTATCTATCTATCTATCTATCTATCTATCTATCTATCTATCTATCTATCTATCTATCTATCTATCTATCTATCTATCTATGTCCAACAATATCTAGAGCAGGGGTCCCCAACTCCGGTCCTGGAGGACCCCAGTGGCTGCAGGTTTTCCTTCTAACCTTTTTCTTAATTAGTGACCTATTTTTGCTCCTAATTAACTTATTTTTAATTCATTTAATGTGACTTGCTCTTGAAGACTCAGTCACCTTAATTGTTTCTTTTTCATTAATTAGCAGCCAAACAATAATGAGATGCAAAACAAACCAAAACATAACCAGCAAACTGTGTCAATCATACAATATCTGAAAATAAAGAAAGGTGAAGGTCTCGTGAATGATGATTTGCTCGGGTCAACAAAACATTTTAACAGTGCTCTTAGAAAAGAGAAAATCAACAATTATGGAAATGCCTGCTATTGTACAATGAGAGCATCAACAAGGCATGGAATCAAAGAACGGGTTTAATTAACAACAAGAATCGGCGCCTAATTAAGCAACTGGTTGGAGTGAAATTGGTTGGAGTTTCAGGCCCTGACTTAGTTGGTTTTCTGTTGGCTCACTCACTTCACATTTCATTTCTGTTTGGGAACAATTTAAGGAAAGAAATGAAGTAATTCAGAAGAATCATGAAAAAATTTATGGGAACAAATGTTAAAAAAAAATTAAAAGTAATTCAAGAGAAGTTAATTAGCAGCAAAATAGTGCACTAATTAAGAAAAGGGTTAGAATGAGAACCTGCAGCCACTGGGGCCCTCCAGGACTGGAGTTGGGGACTCCTGAAAGCAAAAATAATTTAGCTTGGATGGAGGTGCTTGGAGATCAGAAAGAGCCAGAGCTGTGTCAGAGATTGTTTTTAACCAGAGTGACTGCAGTAGGAATGAAACTCTTTACCATCTTAAAAGGTTTTTGCTTTGAGTGACCAGTGATGTCAGTAACTTAAGAAAAGATGGCTACCCGGGTGAGCGTGGTCTTTGATTATACTTCCTTCCAAGTTTCCAACCCATGAAGAATTCAGATCCTCAACAGAGCTCAATTTCAGGCTTATCACTGCTTTCTGTTCTCTGAATGATACACTGAAGTTTTTGTTTTGAATGAGTAAATGTATTGTTATACCAGACACTTATGGAGAAGGTGAGTGCTTTCAATGACTTCACTATAAAAGCTCAACGAACACTGATTCATACAAGTTAAACATTTTTAAACTGGAGAAGAAACATGCACTGCTGAGCCTTTTGATAAAAGGTTTTATGCTTTCATTTCAGTCCAGACTTTGAGTGATAGTGCTGCCAAGAAATTTAAGGGATGTTACTCTGTTGACAGTAACATCATTTATAACAGGGAAGTAGGAGGTGATGAGTTTCTACTAAAATCCACCACCATTTCCGCTGTTTTCAGAGCACTGACAATGAGAATGTTGAGGCTGCACTAACTGGTCAGCCAATTCACCTCTTACCAATATGGCACATTTTTGCTGTCTCTGCTCAGACTAATGATGGTAGTGTCATTGGCAAATGTCAGAAGGTTTGCAGATGGATCACTTGAAGTGCAGTCATTGACACAGAAAGAAAAAATGAGAGGAGGCAGAACACACCCCTGAGGGCACCCTGTGCTCAGGGTCATTAACCCTGACTGATGTTTACCCAGCTTCATTGTCTGATGTCTTTTTTCTGCAATGTCAGAGACTCATAGACATAGGGCATAAACCAAGATCACACAGAAAGGTTTGTTATGGAGAAGCTCTGGTATGACCAGGGCCGTCTCAGCAGCATTATAGGCCCCCAAGCAAAGCAGTGCACTGGGGCCCCTACCTACACAACCACTCAGCAAGTCACAACATACATAGATTAGCATGGGGCTCCTATGCTTGTGGGGCCCCGGGGCAACTGCCCACCTTGCCCATGTGTTAAGATGGTCCTGGGTATGACTGTTAAATGATAGTAAGATCCCTTCAAAAGCAACTGGTGCAAGATGTAATGGGCAGCCATGTTTTCTGCATCTTCAGCTGACTTGTTGGCATGGTTAGTACACTGAAGTGGATCAAGCAGTGAATTTGTGACCGACTTGAGATGCAGAAGAATTATTTGTTCAAAGGACTACATTATTACAATTGGAAGATATAATTTGATGAGAAAGGACAATTTATCAAAGTGTGTCTGAAGCAAAAACAAAGCAAATCAGGCTTTCAACCTCACAGATTGGTGTTTAGTTTCATGTATAGTACTGTATTATTAGTGTCTAAACTACATTTTCTGAAACCTGTGCAAAATGTATTCTCAGTTACTTTCTAGTTGTGCTCCAGTCTCACTTTTGAAGAACTTATTTAAACATGGAACAGCAGGAATCAAACATACTTACTGACCTTATAATTTCTATGCACTACTTCTAAGATGTTTTCAGTTTGTTTCTGTTTGTTTAAGATTTAAATCCATCATTCTTTTCTCGTAGCTTTTTAGCTTGTGTGAACACAACACTGGTGTGTACATTCAGTGATATGGAGAGAGACACCATATACCATATCCAGATGTGGCCTGCCATATGCAATATGCAGCTTTGGTAGAATCTCTGTTGATTTTTACTCCAAAACTGTCTATATAATTCAGCATTCAATTTGATGCTCTCATGACATTTTGACTGTATACCCTGTAGGAGACTAGCATGCCGACCAAGTACAGTTGTTACTTTGCTCCCGCCATTGTCAGGATCGACTGCAGCTTCCAATGACCTTGTAATGAAATAGATAGATAGATAGATAGATAGATAGATAGATAGATAGATAGATAGATAGATAGATAGATAGATAGATAGATAGATAGATAGATAGATAGATAGATAGATAGATAGATAGATACTTTATTAATCTCAAGGGGAAATTCACATGCTCCAGCAGCAGCATACTGATACTGTACAAAAAACAATGTTAAATTAAAGAGTAATAAAAATGCAGGTAAAAACAGACAATAACTTTATAATAATGTTACCCCCCAGGTTGGAATTGAAGAGTCGCATAGTTTGGGGGAGGAATGATCTCCTCAGTCTGTCAGTGGAGCAGGACAGTGACAGCAGTCTGTCGCTGAAGCTGCTCCTCTGTCTGGAGATGACATGGTTTAGTGGATTCAGTGGATTCTCCATAATTGATGGGAGCCTACTGAGCGCCCGTCGAAATAAATGAGCTCAGGAAAAGGATGGACTTAGATTTTATTTAATCCATTAGCACTCCACACCAACGTCTTCTACACATAGAGTAGTTTCAAATTCAATGTCATATAATACTATCTAGTGATTTTCCTTCAAAAATGTTTATCCAGCTGTTTTGAAGATGAATTAATTAACTTCTATGGTCACAAGTGGCTGAAGGTTATTCTGGTGTCCTTGTGCATAAGGTAGGAACCATCCCTTCACAGAATATCAGTCTATTGCAGGACACACTTAAGCAGACACCGACACTGGGCCAGTTTAGAACCAATCATTAACCTAGCATACATGTCTTTGGCTTGTAAGGAAAAATGGAGTACCTAGAGAAATATATAAAGATGCAGGTCAGGACTCAAATCCAGTCTCTTGAAGATGAGAGGCAGCCATCGACCCACCTCCTTCACTAACACATGCTAAATGTGTTTACTCTAATCTTGACTTTACCAACTTTGTCCATGTCCATCTGAACTGATTTAACTACCTCCATGTTAATTCAGAGGCATATTTGAATTCTTAACATTCTTAAAACGTAGTGCCCAGTGTGAAAGAAATATCATGCTTCCTTAATAGAGTTATGTCAACCAGTCAATTGAGGAGACAACAGCTACACATCCCATAAAGAATATAATTCATAATATGGTAACATACTGATTACATCCTGCCTGAAGAAGGGGCCTGAGTTGCCTCAAAAGCTTGCATATTGATATATTTTTAGTTAGCCAATAAAAAATGTCATTTTGCTTGACTTCTCACTATAATATGGTAACATAAAATAACTTTTCCCAAAGGTTATGCATTTTAAACAGCAGCAGGGAAAATGTTAACACATTGGTGGGTTGCGTTAGACAGAGAGAACACAGCAGACAGTCAGGATGAGAGACTCCATTCCTTTAGTTTGCAAAGTCCAGTCTAAATAAGATTTTGTCTTTTAGATCAGAGAGGAAGGGAGGTTGCCAGGTCTCCTCTTTATAGTTTTTGCACGTCAATGAGAATCCAAGCAGGAATATAACAATGTTTTACAGTGTGAACTCTTTAAGAAATGTCAAAATGTTAATTGAATGGCATTCAGTGGTGAGCCTGTTAATATTTACTACACATTTACTTCAGCAATTAACTTTAGTATTTTGATTTAATGTCCACAAATGTGACTGTAGCGGAGTGCCCAAAGAAGGATATCAGGCTAAGTTGCTGCTGCTTTTTTGCTGCAAATATAAACTTTCTATCTCAGGATCAGCCCTTTATTATTCCTTGGACTTTCTGAACCATCTACAGTTCTTTATCTCTCCTCCAACAATTTTTGCTTATGCTAAAAGAGGGCTAAAAAGGGTTAGTCAATGAAAACTGTAACAGTTGTTAAAATATGCGTAATACTGTTTTTCCCTAAAGCTTTAAAATCTGGACTTTAAGTTTCACATCCTCTTGTGAAGATATACACGATGAGAGTGCAGCATAAATAAACATTTACTAATTGAGTTTACTTCTTAAATTATGGGCATATTAAAACATACAAACTGAACTGTTTCTTCGCAGTGAGTGATGTACCAATATATACTGGTCTTTATTTTCAAATTACTGAGGATGCAAATTGAGCCAGCTGACTCTTAAATGTAATAACTGATAAAATCTTTGCAATCCTGATAATTCATGCAAAGAACAATGATGAATAAAGATTTTGAATTAGTCACCAATTTTAAACTATCACATTAAAAATATCTAGTATTTGCAGATTCATTGCCTGAGTGTTCAAACACAAAACAACGCCATAATCTAGCAGAAGCAGGAATGTGACTGAAACAAGCTTTTTTCTGGTATGAAAAGAAAAACAAGACTTGTTTCATGAATAGAATCCAGGCTTCAATTTAAGCTTCTTAGTTATCTTTTCAATGTGTAGACTAAAAGACATGGTTTTATCAAGATGGAATTCTAAATACTTATACAATGACACCATATCTATAAGGTTTACACTGCAACGTGACTATCTGAGGGAAAATAAGAGGTTTCTGCCTTGATCTTCAAAATACCATTCACTATGAGTTTTCTGCCTTCAAAACAAGCTTATTTTGAACTGCATTAAAAGCAAAGTGTTGCTTCATCAAAGGAAGAAGAAGGCTGCAGGTAATATTATCTTCTGACCCATACATTGATCCCCGAACAGGCCTGTCGGGCCCAGGTCTGGGGACAGATCCTAAAGTCCAGGGAGCCTTAATGAAAATTTAACCAGCTGCATCTTGGAATATGTACCCAGGTGCAGTGGTATGGATTATGGGCCCCTGGAAAGGCCAGATTTTGGGATAGAGATCAGCAAAAATGATGTGTTAGTAAGATAGGACAAGTGATTTATTAATTAGTACTCTATATTTCTTCTGTAGTTGTTTTTAGCCCAGGTGATCAACACAACTTCAAGTCCTTAAAAATAAAACTTTGTAAATCAGTCCAAACTAATCTTAAAAACATACAGCTGGTAATGAGAGGCACCACTAACACACCGGTACAAAAAAATGAAAATCATCTTGTTCATGTTTAAATTTAGTACTTATTTAACTGGATAGAACTTCCATTTAAAACTATCTCCTTAACATTGGGTGGAGTGGTAGCTCTGAGGTTAGGGATTTGCAATGGTAAGCGGAAGGTTGCCTGTTTGAATCCCGTAAACACCAAAAGTGACTCTACTTCATTGGACCCTTGAGCAAAGCCCTTAACCTGCAATTGCTCCATCCTGGGTATGATGTCAATCTGCATCCAGCCCTGCATGTAGGCCCTCCAACCTGCAGGGAAAACCTGTGAGTTGGTGGCAGAATTGGCACTCTAGCCATCATAAAAACCTCACATTGGTTCCATTCCATCTGAACTAGTGTGGTGCTGAGGTGTCACCCATTGCATGGCTGCACTCAGGTCCTAATCTGGGATCCTGAGTTGGTTTGTGATATGTGGTGGGAGCAGCTATGTGCTGTATCAGCACGTGCTCCTAACCCCTCTCTCTCCTTAACATTATTTGTAATACAATACCAATCAGAATTTGTGGAAACTAATTTCCAATTTATATTATCAAGCACAGCATTCCAAAACAAACAGGGTTTACAGATATTCCTTATAGTAATATTATTATGTTTCTTATTCTTGATTTCTAGACCATTCAACGTGTTATTGACTGCAGTTCAGAATCAATTAGGTAAACCTAACTGCACAAGATGTTTAGAACACAACTTGTAGTGTCAGTGCCCGCACTTTTATAGTATACTATAAAATAAACAGATTTAAATAGAAATAATTAACAGAAAAATGCAAAAGATTAACCACACAATTTACTGTGCCAGTTGTCTCCATAATTATACCAAATTTCATATTACATATAGAAGAGGAGTAATTTAACGCTATACGTAAACACAACAGTTCTTCTCTATTGTGTTGTGATTTGCTTCCCCCAACTAAATAAGTAACCTTACATCCAAAACAAAGCCTGAGGCCCATGTAAAGGAGGCTGGAACCATTAAACCCTTTCACTCAGTGAAACAGAACTATTATTTGTTTATTTCTTGTTAAATGAAGGGAAAAAGTAACAAAAAAAGACTGCAAGGAAATTTCCAAAGCAAAAAAGGAATGAACAAAACCAAATTTGTAAATCAAAGTCAGAAACCTAGAAAAGAGCAAAAGACTCAAAAAACACATCATCCAGACAAAATGGTCAAAGAACCAACAATCTTTTACAGTATAAAGGAGATTAGAAAGGGGAGCTGAACAATGTGAATTGGAAATACGGATGCTTTAGCACTAGTCTGGCGCATCTCAGATCTGTATTCAGGCTATGTCATAAGTAGCCACAGCAGTGTCATGATTTATGATTAATTATTCCTTTTGTGGAGTCTTTAGAGACGCTATATTGTACAAATTATTATTGATCTTTTTTATTTTTGTACTTCTTAAATTCAACGTTTTTTTTTTTTATTTTGTGATGGTGTTTTGTTTTTGCATAGGTGTCACCATATTCTGATTTTGTAGCTTCCTTTTACTTTGGGGATTCTCCTGAGTGCCTCTGGGAGAACACGACTGTTGACTTCAACAATGTGTGACATTATTTTAATCACCCCATACAATTCACTTTATCCAAGATTGGATCATCTAAACCTTTTTTAATTGCTACTACTTTTGTTTCTGTTCTTACTGTCTTATCTGCTTTGCGGTTTTGAACTTTCATTTTTGATTAGTGATTAGGATTGATAAATGATCTGCTTTTTGATCATTTGAACCTGGCTTGTTGTTATACCTATGTCTTCATCTTATGCTCCTTTTTATTAAATCCCGATGTCAAATATCGCTGACATAGAAGAAACAGCTGGAGTGCTAGGAGGCTGTGTCCCCTTGGGCTCAACATACAGAAATCAAGAAATGTAACAAACTACATGATCCTATAAAGAATACAAAAAGAAAATCACAAAATGATTTAAAAAAAGTTTAAAAAAGGGTGTAAAACAAAGCATTACAGAAAGAAAGAAATTTAAAAGATGTATTTAGTAAAAAATATGGCAAAAGTTCACAAAAAACATGAGACAAGCATGGTTTTTCCCATGCAGCTAAAAACAGAAAAAATGGTTAAAGAAACTTTTTAACTATACAGACTTCATCCCAGAGTTGTGCCTCAAATTTTCTTTTATTTTTTTTCCTCAGAGTTGGGATTTTTTAAATTTTTTATTTTTGTAGATGCACACTTTCACAGCACTCCATCAAACTCCTAATTTGTATATTAGTTTTCAAAATACAGCAAAAACTAGTGAACACTACCCATGGTTTCAGGGCATCTAATGGGTTCTGTGTTGTGTTTTTGTGGCTCTGCAGTAATTGGCTGGTTATTACTGGAAGTGATGCATTATGAAGTACTGTAGAGGAGCTTCACAAATATACTAAAAGAAAAATGATGGACCTCATTTTTTCAGCTTCTGTGATCCTTCTAACCCTGTTTTGGATATTTTAATGTGTATTGCTTATGTCAGTGTCATTTCATTCCCGTCCAAAAATATTCTTTTAAAGTGCTAGTAAAAATGCAGTAATGCTGGGTTCTTCTTTTATCTTCCATACATTGCACTTTGGTCATTGCATTATGCTGTATTTTCTAGGTGCTATTTTACATCATTTCAGATATGCAGTATAATACTCTTATCAATCCAACTAGATGAGCATTAAAAGGGACCTTTATAGTCAAACTTAATGTAGAAAGAATTGAAGCAAGTTGATTCATTTTTTTAATCTCATACATTTTCATGTTTTTCAATGTCACCTAATTTCAATACACAAAGCAAACAAAATGGACTATAACTACATGATTTTTTTGTTTATTAAATCTTTAGCAAATAATGAATAACTAGGCTGATGTAAACCAGGGGATTTTGTCAAAACTAAATACACGAAATAAGAAAGACTCAGAGGGCAATGGATTTGCCACCAAAGTAAAAAAACAATTCAAGGAGAAATGTTAGTAATAAACAAAATGAAAACAAATATGTCGTAATCAAAGGCTGTATTGACTCATTGAACTGAGGTAAGGTTAATGCTTTGTATCCAGTAAAAGAACACTGCAGAATTCAAGATCCCAGCTGATAACCTCATAATTGTATATATATTATTTTTTGAATAACTGTTATTTCAAATATCACAAAGCAAGATATATTTGTGTACCATAAGCAAAATGAGCCATTATTAAATAGCATGGAAGTAACATGGCTTTAGAAGCTTTAAAGGTTAATAGCGCATCCATACTTGTCTTTGTTTTAAATACGTTTTTCTTTAAAGTTATGTATTATAATAAAATCAATATTGTATTAACCGTAGTAGGGAAGCAAGGATACAAGAGTTCAAGATCTTGGTGTAATCAAAGCTGTATTATTTTAACCCATAAATACTACATTATGCA
The DNA here is from genome assembly GCF_900747795.2 of Erpetoichthys calabaricus. Classification (NCBI taxonomy): domain Eukaryota; kingdom Metazoa; phylum Chordata; class Cladistia; order Polypteriformes; family Polypteridae; genus Erpetoichthys; species Erpetoichthys calabaricus. Next base: position 51,543,614 of record NC_041402.2, on the reverse strand, counting down.
CAGCTGTGACCTGGAAGGCAGCCATCACTTCTTTTAAAAACTGGATTTTTTAAGAGTGAAACCTGATTTTATTAGATTTCATTTCAGTCGTTTCTCTTTTAACATTATTATTTGATTACACTTTTAGATATACTGTGTCATTAGCTTTGGCTCTCTATACTTTTCTTTGGACAATTTTTATTTACAAAAGATTTTTCACTTTCTTTCATTAGTTCTACAGTACATGCCTGTTTATTTCCTGAGGGAAAGACAAACTTTCATGAATTTTCAATCCTTTTATAAATTGGTTTCCATTATGGTATACATCATCATGGTTATCCATGCTTGTGGGTATGTTTTTTTATGATTTAATCTTATTATATACTTTAGTGTTCACAAGTTTACAATCGTTGACTTATAATTTCATTAATCTCACCATCACTGAATAACCCCAGGGGCCCGGATTCACTTTAGGATGCGGAAGAGTAAATGTTAAAAGGGATAGATCCTGTAGTAGCTGTTTATTCTTCTATCCATCCATCCATCTATTATCCAACCTGCTATATCCTAACTACGGGGTCACGGGGGTCTGCTGGAGCCAATCCCAGCCAGCACAGAGCACAAGGCAGGAAAACAACCCCAGGCAGGGCTCCAGCCCACTGCAGGGCGCGCGCGCACACACACACACACACACACACACACACACACACACTAGGGACAATTTAGAATCACCAGTGCACCTAACCTGCATGGACTGTGGGAGGAAACTGGAGCACCCGGAGGAAACCCACGCAGACACAGGGAGAATATGCCTACTCCACACAGGGAGTGAACCCAGGTCTCCTAACTGCGAGGCAGCAGCGCTACCACTGCACCACCTTATTCTTCCATAATATTAAAAAAAAACATACTTCATAGCTACATTTTTGACTTGCAGATATTTTAAAGTTTTGCTTGTTTCATGTGCTGTTACAATTAAAATTATTTTATCTGGCTGCACGTATTCAAAAATGTGAATCAACCAGGCTGTCATTTTACACACAACAGGCATCAAACATATTTGATTATACGTCTCTTCAATAGCCCTAGGTTATAAAATTGAAAAAGCCTCTTAGTAAATGCTTGTAACCTTATTTGTGATGGGTGTTAGCCAAGTGAAAGATAAGGTTTGCACGTGAAGGTTCCCAGACTTTTCCTTTATTAAACTTGTTTTGTTTGCTGTATCTGTTAAGCTAAATGTGGAAAGCAGACACCTTCATTGCAGAGCTCTAAATGGAAGCTGCATGAAGAGAGGCAGAGAGAAAATAAATTATCACCACTTGCATTTCAATTATTTTTGATCTTTTAAAATCTACTTTGTGGCAAACTATTTTGATGGAAATATTTATAACCATTAAAACCATGCTCTCTCACTCAGAAATGCACACACACATATATACTGCATATGTATATGTGTGTGTGTGCGTGTGTGTACGTGTGTGGCTGGCTCTAATATATTGTTGTAGATAAAGAAGAAAGTGAAATTGATAAGCTCGGTAGAAACCTTTTCCACAAACAAGTTCCCCTCTGCTTCATTCAGTCAGACTTCATTTAAACCAGTTTGGTAAAAAAAAAAAAGTCAAATCTGATTTTAGATAGACTCAAATCAAATAAGGGGTTATCTTCTAGAGGAAATTGATGACCAAGCACATAATATTTAATCAACAGTAAATTATATATACTGTACATTATAAAACATTGTTTTTACTGTGCAGTGCATACTATAAATGGATTATGTGAGATAATGCAATACTGCAAAAGCTGGTAGCTAAACTGAAGAGCTGACAGTCCTGACTTTTATTGCTGTTTCTTGCCACCAAGAACTAGCAGCATTAATGTGGTGTTGACTGCACTGCTCCTGGAACCATTCATATTCACTGGAGATTAGGGAAGTTGTAGAGCTTTGGTTTTATAGTACAGCACTGAAGTTTATTTAAAACCAATAAGTTTTACATAGTTATCTGCTATTGACTCAGTGAAAGTAATACTGTATTTATACAAAATGATAATACAATGACTGGCATTAAAATGTAGTTTTGTACTAAAATGCAAAAGTAAGGAGCAAATATTAAACTTACAACAGTCTGTTGCAGAAAATGTTTGATTTACATACAGTATGATCTGAATTATTTAAATTTAATACAACAACAACATTTATTTTTATAGCACATTTTCATAAAAATAATGTAGCTCAAAGTGCTTTACATGATGAAGAAAGAGAAAAAAGACAAAGTAAGAATTAAAATAAGAGAACATTAATTAACATAGAATAAAAGTAAGGTCCGATGGCCAGGGAGGACAGAAAAAACAAAAAAACTCCAGACGGCTGAGGAAAAAATAAAATCTGCAGGGGTTCCAGGCCATGAGACCACCCAGCCCCCTCTAGGCATTCTACCTAACATAAATGATCTCAATCAGTCCTCATTGTATTCAGGGTTTTCATGGAAGGACTTGATGATGACGGTCACATGGACTTCTGGCCTTTAATCCATCAATGTAGGGACATCACGGTGCTTTGATTAGGTGGTGGTGGCGCAGGTCACCACCACAGAAAACTGGAAAAAGAACAGAAGAGAGAACAGGGGTTAGTATGGATTTTGGAGCCACCATGAATAGTGATGATAATTAATTGAATATGCAGAGCATCAGGATTAAACTTAAATGAAGTTATGAGAAAGCCATGTTAAAGTAATGTGTTTTTAGCAGTTTTTTAAAGTGCTCCACCGTATCATTCCTACTGGCAGGCTATTCCAGATTTTAGGTGCATAACAGCAGAAGGCCGCCTTATCACTTCTTTTAAGTTTAGCTCTTGGAATTCTAAGCAGACACTTATTTGAAGGTTATGATTTGGAATATAAGATGTCAGACATTCCGATATATAAGAAGGAGCGAGATTATTTAAGGCTTTGCAAACCATAAGCAGTAATAAAGCAGTAATAAATAAATAAATTCAATCAACATAAACATACAGTATATGGCATGTCCTAGTATCATGCCTACATTTTTAAATTAATCTAGGTCAAAAATAATAGGCATGTTAAAAGGCTTTGGCACACATTTAGTTCTATAGAGAAACTTCTATTCCTAAATATATATTCCTAAAATATATTTAATAATTATCTAATCGGACCCTTGGTTACGAGTATAGGACATGTTACAGTGGGCACAGAATCTTCATTTCACAGGAAAAACACACCCAGAATACTCATAAATTCACACAGAAAATAGTAAAACACAAATGGATACATTCATGTCTTTTTCTGCTATACAGACATACAAAAATTACAGTAACAACTTGAAGAAGTTGCATTACAGTAACAGTACTTGACATGCAATCCCATTAGGGTGCAGCAATTGTAAATTCTCAGGTAACAGAAAATGTTTTTTGCTTAGTAAGATCATTGTGTAACGGAGCTGTACTCTGAAGGATAGAGGTTTTACTCATCACAGTAGCCATTAAGGGAAAGTCTGATCCATGATGTATATTTGCCTGTCTAACTCATAAATATTTTTTTTGTCTATTGAGTAGAAGCACTGACTTTGCAGGCAAAAATGTTGTCTTTAAGATAAGTTTTCCCCTTTGCATCAAAGGTCTCCAGTTTAAATAACTGGGTTAGACCAGTGGTTTCTGATCTCAGTCCTGTTGGACCCCTTGCAGCTGCAAATTTGTGTTCCAGCCACTTTCACTCCCAGTGATTTGCTTGATCTCTAACTGATCTCATCGATTAATTAGCAGGTCTTTTCTGACTCTGCATTTAGAAAAGAATACTAGTGTGAAATTTATACTCATGGGAAATTACATAACTTTTTCATAGGAAATTCAGAAATATTCACATTTTGCCAAGGTTTTAAATTCTTAATTCTTATTTGTCATTGTAATGTAGATTAATGTTAATATTTTGATAATTGTTTGTAATGTTATTTAAGATAGTTAAAAGAAAGGAACAGCTTTCTGAAAGAACTTTTCTTGGAATTCTAAAACAGCTTGTCAGGTTACTTGGATACTGAAAATGTACCTCGTCTGTTAATGCTTTGATGTTTGTTTAAGAGTTACCAGAATTTTTTGATAATTAGTTTAAGTAGAAAGTGTAATAAACTCTGCTATTGTGTGTCTAAGTTATTGCTTGGTCGTGAATATTTTGGTTAACAGGAAATAAGAATTGGTTTAAATCAAATGTATAGTGCAGAACTGCTACCATAATGCACATATGGTTTCAAAACCTATTTCTAAGTCAAATAAACATGCTGTGATGTTGGCTACCATTTATGATGTCAGAAGCACAAGCTGGTAAGTGGTTTTTGAAACAGGGTTTCAGTTTTATGAAGTTTGGATGATGACACAAAGTGCTTCTTACAACCCCCGTTTCTAAGTTACACAAGCATTCCTCATTATAGCCTCCTGGCTCTAATGGCAGAAGCACATGAGCACTGAAAGCACTTTTCACAAATGTGAAATTTAATTTAAAAAAAAAGGCAAAGTTGTCTTGGAGACTGGATGACCACATCATACCTAAATTAGCTTTATAAGATCAGTAAAAGTGCAGATCAAAAAGAAGGGAGAAGGCCCGGACAAGAAAGCTGAGTTACCGCTCATACTCCAAAAAAAGGAATGCTACATTTTGATACACTTTGAAAAATGCTTCTATGTACAATAATGTCTGTTTTTCTGAAACTACCGACGCATAAAATATATAAGACAGCTTCCCTAAGGACAGTTCATGTAGTATAATGTTAAAGGTTAGGTTCAGTATTTTTCAAGTCAAAGTTGTTTCTTTACAATCATGTTATATATTACTCTACCATATAAAATTGCAGCTTACAATGGGGCTTAAGGGTACACAAGTTCATAGATGAACGAAAAAGCCTTAAAACATACTGAATGAATCCATTTTTCAAGCGAAAAATTTTATCTTGAGATTCTACACATATTGTAAAACAGTGTAGTCAGGTTGTTTTAAGAAGGTAAAAAACAAAAAGCTAGCCAGGCTTGTGAGATTCAGCCATTTTAAAAGGAGGCCGGTTATATGTTTGACTTCACTTGAAAAATGCTAAACTTATCCTTTAATATAATCCAAACTGCCCTCATAAAATTAGCTAAAATGGGTAATTATTTATTATTAAAACTTTTTAGCAGTGAAAATACTTTGAAAATGTTTCATTGCACTAAACAATCACTGAATCTTCCTTTCCAGGACATATAGTCTGAAAAGACCAGTGTCAAAAATCTTTAAATGTAAACTACATTGCATCTTAAATACCAACATACAATAAAAAATGAGCAAGAGGAACACTAAATGAGTATCAGATAAGCACAGTAAAACAGCATTTCCTTTCTGACTATTGAGTTTTTGAGGGGACATATTGGATGAATAAATTGGAAGAACAAAAAGTTAATTGATTGTAGGGTCTGGTTTCATATGATACTTGATTGAATGAAAGCTACATCCAATCAAAGTTTTTCCCTATCATGACTTAAGAATGTTAAATATTTTATCATTTGTGGACCGCAGTCTAAGAAAAAGTAATTCTCTTTGGGGTTATGGGACAAGTCAATGGAAGAGAGCAAAAAAGAGTTAAACAAAATAAGAAGGGACAGTAATCCCAAAGCAATTCACAAAGCATTCTTTCAGAAGCTGTGGCCTTCACTCTTCAGTGTTTGTTTTAAAATCAGTAGGACTCCAAATTAGCTTCACTACTTTGGCCTTTAACCACACTTACTTTATGTGATACTCTGCTTTGGTGTTGCAATTTAAAAAAAAAATCCTGTGGCTTTTGTAAAATGTTTCCTCTGTATATCACTCAACAAAATGTTTTTCAGTTGGGAAATAACACCAAATTACCTTTTTTCTTACACATCTAGAAGCTTTGTAAAATGTTTCTTGTGTGCTATACTTCATAGAGTACATTATTATTATTTTTAAGGAAAACAACAAAACACAAAATGATTATGTTCATTATTTCAGTTTATTTTTTTAAAGGGATTTCACTTCATTCAATATACTGAAGGGTGTCTTTTTCTACTCAATATCAATTTACAGTTTTATTCAATATCAATTTAGCCTAAACTCAAAATACATTGACTTAAGATCAATGCTAAAACTTTATGCTGGTGACAGCTATGTATTAATTTAATTCATTTTCTACTACACGTTGTGATACACCACTGGAATGTGTGATCACATGTATTACATTACAAAAACCAATGGTGGTGACACTACTCATGTTTTCTTAAGGTTATAAGACAACATAAAAGGAAAAGCAACAACCAGCTATAGTCTTAGTAGGCCTAACTAAACAAGCACTTCGTTTATCAGTTCCAGGATGGTCCACTAGCAATGTTAGCAAGCCTCACAACTCTTCTCCTTCTCACCTCTTCTGCATTCCATTCAACTGGCCTGTCTTCCTCCATCCAGTTAAAACTGTGTCTGTCCCTGCTTCCAATCCTTGCGGCTCCAAACTTTTTTTAAAAGGCCAAATAAGCCCCAGCTTGTAGCAAGGGATAGTGCACAACAGGCACCTTTATATTGATCCACATCTTATATATAAAAGTCTATGCATGGAAGTGTGTGTGTCTGTTAGTCCAGCCCAGAAGTGCGAGGCTACAGCATGAATCCCAAAGAGCTGGCAAGGTGGCCCCAAGTTAAGAAGTCAGAAGAAGAAAGAAGTACGAGGCTACTGCATGAAGCTGAAAGAAAGGGACTCTGTCGCCAAAGTGAAATCGCCGATAAAAAACAAACTTGCTTAGCCGCTGATACACAAGCGAGGTGAACACATCGGCAAAATGAAACCTCCGAGGAGAGAGAGAAACTCGCTTAGCAACTGATAGACAAGAGGGCGAGTATGTTGACAAAATGAAACCGCCGACTCTGCATTTCAACTTTTTTTCTGACGATTTCAATAGTTTCTAGGAGCCCGGGCTTCTTACGGCACTGGCTTACACAGCTAGTTATATGTAAATTTAGTTTATTCTTGCTTGAAGTGAAATATTTACTCCAGCAAACATAGCATTATGCAAAATACTAAATAACATAATATAAACTATTACAAATGTGAAACACACAAATCCATACACACAACATGATAATACAAGGGATGTCCAAAAAGTTTCCAAACTTTTATATTTTCATTGGAAATGGTGAAGGTAGGAGGAGTAGTAATTGGTCATGTCTGAGAGTGTCGCGTGACTAGTTCTGTCCAGCAAGTCCACTGCCCTTGCAGTTTAGTATAAGAGTTGTCACCCCGCGGTGAAGATGGCTGCGAAACTTATAAATTGCACCAAAGAGGAATGGAGCTCTGTCATATGCTTTTTGTGGGCAGAAGGTGTACCGAAAGCACAAATTCATCTCTGCATGTGTGCTCAGTATGGAGATAAAGTTCTGTCTCGTAGAGTTGTCTATGAGTGGAATTGAATTGTTCAAAAATGGCTGTACTAGTGTGACGGAGGCAGAGAGCTCTGGACATCCAGCTACAGTCACAACCATGAGGAATGATGTGAAAGCAGCGGTGCATCAGTGGCTATGCAATCAACCAAAAACAATTTTTGCTGATGGCTTTAAAAAGTTGGTATGACACTGGGAAAATTACATCGCAAAGGAAGGTGACTGTGGAAAAGTGATATAATTTGTTTTTGAAATTTTTAATAAATAGAAACTTTTTGAACGTCCCTCATAATATAATGGCACTGACAAGTTACATCAGCCTGGTGATGAGTCACCTACACTATGAGCTCACATTCCATCATGTAAATGAGCACTTTCAGAGCCACCTGCAGGGGAGGCAAGAAAGCTAGAAATCCTGAACAGTAGAAAATCAATTCCATTTAATGCAGTAACAGTGAGTGGTCATTTTAATGCAGTGAGGTACATAACAGAGTGATGTGAAAGAGCAAACAATTCATTGGCACTCTGCTCGGGTGCTACAGTAATATAAGGAGATATTATAACTGTGACAGTTTATCTGTTACAGCTGGCTATGGAAAAAGACAAGCATGATGAGTGGGGCAATTGTTTCAAGCAACAAAGGAACCAACCAAGTAGCGAACACTGGTGGTGCCAGTGACTATAGTTGCTCAAAGATACTATATAGACATATAAACAACTAATGGTATTAGGCATACAGTGATCCCTCGCTATATCGCGCTTCGCCTTTCGCGGCTTCACTCCATCGCGGATTTTATATGTAAGCATATTTAAATATGTATCACAGATTTTTTGCTGGTTCGCGGATTTCTGAGGACAATGGGTCTTTTAATTTCTGGTACAATGCTTCCTCAGTTGGTTTGCCCAGTTGATTTCATACAAGGGACGCTATTGGCAGATGGCTGAGAAGCTACCCAACTTACTTTTCTCTTTCTCTCTCTTGCGCTTTCTCTGATCCTGACGTAGGGGGTGTGAGCAGGGGGGCTGTTCGCACACCTAGACGATACGGATGCTCGTCTAAAAATGCTGAAAGATTATCTTCACGTTGCTACCTTCTGTGCAGCTGCTTAGTGAAGCGACATGCTGCACAGTGCTTCGCATACTTAAAAGCTCGAAGGGCACGTATTGATTTTTGCATGTTTGTTTTTCTCTGTCTCGCTCTATCTCTCTCCCTGCTCCTGACGGAGGGGGTGTGAGCTGCCGCCTTCAACAGCTTTGTGCCGCGGTGCTTCGCATACTTAAAAGCTAAACAGCCCTATTGATTTGTTTACTAGAGATTGTTTTCTCTATCTATGTGACAGTCTGTGCTCCTGACACGCACTCCTTTGAAGAGGAAGATATGTTTGCATTCTTTTAATTGTGAGACAGAACTGTCATCTTTGTCTTGTCATGGAGCACAGTTTAAACTTTTGAAAAAGAGACAAATGTTTGTTTGCAGTGTTTGAATAACGTTCCTGTCTCTCTACAACCTCCTGTGTTTCTGCGCAAATCTGTGACCCAAGCATGCCAATATAAAAATAACCATATAAACATATGGTTTCTACTTCGTGGATTTTCTGATTTCGCGGGTGGCTCTGGAACGCAACCCCCGCAATGGAGGAGGGATTACTGTAATGGCTTCTAATTTTGCCATGTTCTTCTTTTTTGCCACTGCTTCTAGTGAGTAATACAGGTGGCCTACTATGTCAGTTTATTCAGACATTTGGCATCCCTTAGCTGGTGTTACTCCAGCAGCAGACCAAAGCATGAAACAGTACACCGCCATGATGAATTTGTAAAACAGCCCCAGAAGTTTTTTGCATTCATGAGAAGACCAGGGCAAAATCAAAAACTGCAGTTGGCCTGCAGTGGGCCTTTTAGTAAAGTATGTCTATGTTATCCATTCATTATCTGAATCAACATTAAGCAAATCAACCCCTGAAGATCTAAACAATGGGACTGAGAATACTGCATGAAAATAGAATGCCCTCCCTGCTGCATTGCACTAACCTCCACTGTGACTTGCTTTCAGACAGTGTAGTTAGAACTTTCCTTTTCATTGTAATCAGAAATTTTAAACTATCAATAAGAATTTGTTTTATATTCAATAAATAAATAATTCAAGCCGCAAAACAGGTCTTGCTGTGAAAGGCAATTTATATATATTGTACCAGCTTCTCTCTGAGTTCACTGCCATATTTTAAAGGGGTAAAGATGTACTAAGCACTATATTTTTCCCAAGGAACAGAGAAATCATGCTGTAGCTCATCATTACATAAGAAGAGAAATGCTGCTGTGAGGTCAACTGTGAGGCCATACAGCTGACAGATTGTTGGTTTTCCAATTATTTCCATGCTTCTTGTTTTAAACTGAAAGCTATGTGCTGCATTTCCCTAAAATAAACACAGTAATATATGTGAATGTGTTATGAATCTGATTAATTAAAACTGATTAAGGCTGCCACTTCTCAAACAAATCAGAGTGATTGTTGTTGTGAACGCAGGTTTTCTTGAAATTTGATTTTGCGTAATTATACACATTTTGAGAAAAAGCATCCAGCATTGTGTTTGAATAATTGACAAATCTGAATTGTCCCTCATTTGGTAAGTGTGGGCATAGATGTACCCTGTGATGGACTGGTGCTTTGTCCATTTTGCTCAGTGATGCTAAGATATGGTGGGCACTAGCCACTGTAACCCTGATCATGATTATCAAGGTGGGTGGATGATGACTTTCTGTATTACTCTTCTATTTTACTATTTTCACCTTTTGTAGCTGCAAAAATGTGCATACTCTTCAGTAAGTTTCTTATCCCACAATTCTTGTTGTTGTACAAAAATGTTTAATGCAAAGTAGCATCATCAAGAAATTATTATATAACACTTAAGAAGAGGTTTAATGACAAACACTGCTAGTTGTGCTACCATGTTTTAATTAAGATTTGAGAGATTCAATTTTGTGTTGATTCTTCCAACTACTAAACTCACTTTAATCAAATTTAGGGATTCTGTCCTTATTACACTAGACATAAAGCATAACCCAATCATTGACACATTGCCTGCCGATTCTTTTCACACTTAGTGTACACACCTACCCACAACCACCCTCACATGGTCAGTTTAGAGTCTCCAGTTAATGTAGCCCACAAAACTTTGGCATTTAAATGGAAAACCAAAGAAGCCAGAGAATCCCCATATAGACAAAGGGAAGAAAGGGCATACATCATATGGGCAGAGCAAAGGCTAAGACTGGATTTATGAAGTAGCATAACTAACAAATGCAATAATCAGAATTTGTCTTCTTTTTTCTCTTGCCAATCCCTTTTACATAGATGTAAAAAGACCAGAGCTGTCCCTAAGGGGGATAGCAAAGCAAGTGGCTATCCTGATCACCATGTTCAGAGCAGCCTAGCGCCAGTCAATTGCCTCTCTCCCACACCACAATCTGTAATTCCTTTATTATACATATCTAAAAAATATAAATCAATGCATTTTTAAATATATTAATAAAGTAACCCTCAAAACTCGATTACATCTTGCCTGAAGAAGGGGCCTGAGTTGCCTCGAAAGCCTGCATATTGTAATCTTTTTAGTTAGCCAATAAAAGGTGTCATTTTGCTTGGCTTTTCTCTTACTCACAACGAAATCTAAAATTAGTCAGAGAGCAGAAGCTTTATTTGAAATTGGAGGCATTTCCATCTTGCTCTAATAACAACATTAGTTTCAGGCTAGATGTTATTGAAGATTACAAAACAACTAAACTAGTTAGCCAGTGCAAAATGCCAAGCACAAACTGAGGTACAGAAAAATTAAAGTGGGGTACAAGCAAAGAAAAAAGAAGAAGAAAAGAGAGGATGCAAAGGTGGCATTTAAAGGGTCTCTCAAAAGATCTGCTATGAAAAACAAGAGTGATGAGAAGAAGAGCAAAGAATAAAAGGACACAGATGGTGATCTCAAGAATAAGGATGCTAATATGTCCCAGGAACATAACGATAGCATTAGCAACATCTGCACAGGCCAGTTAGGTAGTTGTGTCATCACCTAAACACCAGTCCCGTAACACCAGTCCCAATCCTTGGCCCAGCTCAACCCTGCCATGGATGTGACATCCATTTATTCAATCACATTATCTTGTCCTACAGACTTATTGCAGATAATGACTTATATATTATAACAATTTGTTCATTAATGCATATAAGGCACTACCTAAATATGTTAAATTTACAATTTCTTATAGTATCGCAGCATACCACCCAAATTCCTAACATCATGCTATGTAAAATTTGCATGTAAATAGTATATTTTGATATACATATGCTATTCTTTATTAAGTAATCTTCATATATTTTCTGCATTAGAAATTGTCTTTCTACTTTTTCAGGGAGCAAATTGTAGCTCATTTACATCTGTTGTCTATTTTGCCTCTGACTAGAGGTGTTCATGGGAAGTTTTGTAAAGGAGAGCGGGTTGGGTAATGACTGACTGACTGACTGAGTTTCTGTTCCTATAATAGGTACCTTGAAAACAAACACCTTTCTTCTTCTGTTTTCCAAACAGCCTTAGGACAATTATGATTTCTGCATATACTTTGATATTCTGCTTGGTGGGCAGTATGTTTCTAAATAGGAGATGGTGGCACATGGACAGTAACAGGGTCCAAACAAGTGAGAATATGAACTGACAGTACATTGGCATGAGTGTGGAAGTAAAGGCCACCAGTGCGTGTTCCAGTTAATACTGGAGTGTATCAATTAGGGATGTTAGTGCACAAGAAAGAGACGTATAATCTAAGAAAAAGAGATTAAATCAAGAAGTTGCAGAACAGGTGATTCAACAGGGGCCGAGAAGGCCTAACTCTTAAAATAAGAAAGAGATTTTAAAGGGTTGGCTGAAGTTTACACTACATCAAGCTAACAGAAGACAGAGCATGGTCTTTGGTTAAGAGAAATGATGTTGCAGGAGCCCAGTCGTGCCATTCCATCCCATTAGATGTCACTAAATGGTCCCAGATCAGAATTAGTCTTATCTGTTAAAGTACAGCATGGTTGTCCTGAGGCTGCTATTTTATAGAACCTCTTAATGGTTTTGGAGGGATTGAAGATTCAGTGGTCTCAGAAGCAAAAAATGGACACTATGGCTTAGTGGGAAAATTTATACACACACAATTGAAAGTCATTTCCAGGCCTGATCAGAAATTAATTGAGGGCAGGGGAAATGATGAAAGCCCTCTTAGTTGAGTAGTGGTTAAGGCTCAACTGCCAGAAGGATAAGAGGCCAGGTCAGAGGGTGTGCACGACAGAGGGAAAGATATACAAGGTAAATGATGGAAATGTTACATGTAGGCACTGCATGTCCACAAAAGCGAAGAAACCAGCTTATGGTAATAATGTAAAATAGTGAAATAACTTGCCTGGACTAAATAAAACATGGAGGGGTAGACCTATATGATGCTTGAAAGGGAAGATGAAATGATTTTTAAAGAGTCTATATTAGTTAGAGTAGAACATTGCAAAAAAAGTGACCTCTGATGAACAGAAGACTCCCCTAAAGAGATAATAGTTCCAGGAAGCAAATCACAATAAAGCTTGTTAGATCTACAGTAGATGTAAATGAGACAGGAGGCTTTAATAACTGAAATAAAAAGTTGCACATCCTAATATATAATGAAAGAGACAAACAAAAATGTTTGGATTAAAGTATTTTTAAAACAGCACGTCATAGTACAAGCAAGAGGGGAAGCATGTCTATTATGTCTGTGTGAAGCTGTGGTCACAGAGCACACATGACTGTTAGCAGACGTTGCCTAGCAACACAGCATGTCATAACTAAAGGGCAATAAAGTGCTTGCATTTGATGAGATAAGGTGTGTGAGTTCTTGCCCTGTCCAAACACAATGCTGTCTCTACCTGCTGTTCTATAATAATCAAGATATTAATAATAATAATTAATTCTTTGCATTCATATAGCGCTTTTTCTCACTACTCAAAGCGCTAAGCAATTGCAGGTTAAGGGCCTTGCTCAAGGGCCCAACAGAGCAGAGTCCCTATTGGCATTTACCTTCCGATTGCCATTGCAGATCCCTAGCCTCAGAGCCACCACTCTGTCCTTTCTTCAAAATACAGAATTTATTGAAGCACTATGAATTATTAATCTCTCTCTCTCTCTTTATATATATATATATTGAAAGGGACGGTTGGCAGTTTATTCTGGCCGGGCCTCCCCAGTAAAGGAAGGATGGGGGAGGACAGCTTATCAGGGACACTGCCTCCCCCAGGACGATAGATGGTAGCTTCCCTGGACTGTAGTCATGCCCCAGATGCCCACAGGGCACTGAAGGACTGGGAGTTCGGCAACACAGCCCTGGTGGGTACCGTGGGTGCCACCAGGAGACGCGTCTACTGTGTAAATAGCCCGGAAGTACTCCAAAGTCATGGGGATGGAGGCACAGATGTACTTCCGGGCTGAAGAAAAATACAGTTCTCCATGTGACCCGGAAGTGCTGATGAGTCACTCATTCCGGGTCAAGGACTATATAAAGGACTGGTGGAGACCCAGTAAGCGAGCCTGAGTCGGGAGGAGGTGGACAACGCTTGCTGGAAGGTGTGGAGGAGAGGGAATATTGTGGTTATTGTGGCTGTGATGCTTTGGAGGTACTGGAAAAGAAGAAATAATTAAAAGAATACTTCTCGGTGCTTTTAACTTGTGTTCAGAGTGTCTGTCTGTTGGGTTGAAAGAGGCAACAGCGACCTCTAGCATCTTACTATATATATATATATATATATATATATATATATATATATATATATATATATATATATATATAGCAACGCTTGTATATATATATATATATATATATATATATATATATATATATATATATATCACGCTTGGGTCACAGATTTGCACAGAAATACATTTTTCAAACTTTTCAAAAGTTTAAACATGCTCCATGACAAGACAGAGGTGACAGTTCCGTCTCACAATTAAAAGAATGCAAACATATCTTCCTCTTCAAAGGAGTGTGCGTCAGGAGTAGATAATGTCAGAAAGAGAGAGAAAGAGAGAGAGAAAAGCAATCAATCAAAAACCAATAGGTGCTGTTCGGGCTTTTAAGTTCCACGTGGGAAGCATATCACGCGACAGAGCAGCCGCAAGTAAGCCCAGCAAGTAAGGGAGCAATGTAAAGGTAGTTTTTCAGCATTTTTTAGAGGAGCGTGTGTATCCACTTGGGGTGCGATCAGCCCCCCTACTCACACCCCCTCCGTCAGCTTTATTCACATTCACATGAATTAAGCGACTCTCCAAACCAGGTTCAAACAGGCGTGACAGGACATCAGCATTAATGTGTTCAGAGCCGGGTCGATGCCTGACAGTAAAACTTTAAGGCTTCAAGCTCAAAAACCATCTCATGAGACGAGAGTTCATATCGTTCTGACGGTATAACCATTTTAGTAGAGCATGATCAGTCACTAATGCAAAATTTCAACCCCATAAATAATAACAAAGCGCTTCCACAGCCCATTTAATAGCCAAGCATTCTTTCTCAATAGTCGAATAATTGCATTCCCTAGGAAGCAATTTCCTACTCAAAAATGTGATGTCAAACGGGAGTCTAGTAAATTCATAAAGTCCATCAGGAGTCGCAAATGTTGTTTTCTCACAACTGCCAGTCTCAAGAGGCACCTGCCAGTAACCTTTCATGAGATCTAGCGTGGAGATATAGGTCACCTGACCCAGTTTTTCCAACAGCTCGTCAACACAGGGCATTGGATAAGCATCAAATTTAGAGACCTTATTCAAGCGCTTGAAATCAATACAGAAGCGAACCGAACCATCTTGTTTTGGGACTAATATGACCGGACTGCACCAGTCACTTTTACTTTCATGAATTACACCCAATGCCAGCATCTCGTTTGACTTCCTCGCACACAGTATTCTGTCACGTTTCCGGAATCTGATACGGGCGCATCTGCACCCTAACACTGGGTTCAGTAGTGATTTTATGTTCTGCAAAGTTAGTCACACCTGGCAAGTCTGAAAAAACATCAGTGTTCCGTTCAATCAAAGTTAACAACCCTGTCTTTTGCGAGTCAGTCAAATCATCTCCAATGGCGACATCAGTCTGGGAGACAGCAGCCAAGGAAGCGTAAACCCCCCGTGGGTCATGCCACTCCTTCAAGAGATTAACATGTAAAATATGGAATGATTTGCGCCGGCCCAGTATTCTAACCTTGTAATTCACCAGCCAAATACGCTCCTCAATAATGGCAGGGCCCTGCCATTTCGCTAGGAATTTGTGCAGGTCAGATGGAATCAGAACCAAAACATGATCACCAGGTTTGAATTCACGGAGCTTACAGTGTCTATCATAAAGACGTTTCTGGGTTTCCTGTTCACGTCGCTGATGCTCCACAGCAATAGAAGAAAGTTTAGAAATTCCATCTTGCAACGAAATTACCCAATCTGCAAATCTTGGCCCGTGGGCTGTTGTCCCAATTCATGTCCATTCATCTTGTACAACATTCAAGATGCCTCTCAGGCGCCTGCCAAACAACAAGTCGAATAGACTCAAGCAAGTGGATACCTGTGGCGATTCCCGCACCGCAAACATAATAAAAAGCAGGACAGAGTCCCAAGACGTCGGATCATCATGAGTGACTCGCCTGATCATCTGTTTTAAAGTCTTGTTAAATCGTTCAGTCAAACCATTCGTCTGTGGATGGTAAACAGTGGTACTCAATTTCTTAATACCACAATTGTTTCATCATGCAAGAAGTAAAAGGTGTGCCCTGATCAGTTAAAATTTCTCTACGGGTGGCAATACGAGTAAAAATCTCGCACAAAGCTTTGGCTACAGTGGAGGAATTGGCTTTTTTCAAAGCAGCCACTTTCCGGATATTGCGTTGCATTGTCAACCAACACAAGCATACAGTGCATCCAGAAAGTATTCACAGCACATCACTTTTTCCACATTTTGTTATATTACAGCCTTATTCCAAAATGGATTAAATTCATTTTTTTTCCTCAGAATTCTACACACAACACCCCATAATGACAACGTGAAAAAAGTTTACTTGAAATTTTTGCAAATTTAATAAAAATAAAAAAATTGAGAAAGCACATGTACATAAGTATTCACAGCCTTTGCCATGAAGCTCAAAATTGAGCTCAGGTGCATCCTGTTTCCCCTGATCATCCTTGAGATGTTTCTGCAGCTTAATTGGAGTCCACCTGTGGTATATTCAGTTGATTGGACATGATTTGGAAAGGCACACACCTGTCTATATAAGGTCCCACAGTTGACAGTTCATGTCAGAGCACAAACCAAGCATGAAGTCAAAGGAATTGTCTTGAGGCACAAATCTGGGGAAGGTTACAGAAAAATGTCTGCTGCTCTTAAGGTCCCAATGAGCACAGTGGCCTCCATCATCCATAATTGGAAGAAGTTCGAAACCACCAGGACTCTTCCTAGAGCTGGCCGGCCATCTAAACTGAACGATCGGGGGACAAGGGCCTTAGTCAGGGAGGTAACCAAGAACCCGATGGTCACTCTGTCAGAGCTGCAGAGGTCCTCTGTGGAGAGAGGAGAACCTTCCAGAAGGACAACCATCTCTGCAGCAATTCACCAATCAGGCCTGTATGGTAGAGTGGCCAGACAGAAGCCACTCCTTAGTAAAAGGCACATGGCAGCCTGCCTGGAGTTTGCCAAAAGGCACCTGAAGGACTCTCAGACCATGAGAAAGAAAATTCTCTGGGCTGATGAGACAAAGATTGAACTCTTTGGTGTGAATGCCAAGCGTCACGTTTGGAGGAAACCAGGCACCACTCATCACCAGGTCAATACCATCCCTACAGTGAAGCATGGTGGTGGCAGCATCACGCTGTGGGAATGTTTTTCAGCAGCAGGGACTGGGAGACTAGTCAGGATAAAGGGAAAGATGACTGCAGCAATGTACAGAGACATCCTGGATGAAAACCTGCTCCAGAGCGCTCTTGACCTCAGACTGGGGTGACGGTTCATCTTTCAGCAGGACAACGACCCTAAGCACACAGCCAAGATATCAAAGGAGTGGCTTCAGGACAACTCTGTGAATGTCCTTGAGTGGCCCAGCCAGAGCCCAGACTTGAATCCGATTGAACATCTCTGGAGAGATCTTAAAATGGCTGTGCACCGACGCTTCCCATCTAACCTGATGGAGCTTGAGAGGTGCTGCAAAGAGGAATGGGCGAAACTGGCCAAGGATAGGTGTGCCAAGCTTGTGGCATCATATTCAAAAAGACTTGAGGCTGTAATTGCTGCCAAAGGTGCATCGACAAAGTATTGAGCAAAGGCTGTGAATACTTATGTATATGTGATTTCTCAGTTTTTTTTTTATTTTTAATAAATTTGCAAAAATCTCAAGTAAACTTTTTTCATGTTGTCATTATGGGGTGTTGTGTGTAGAATTCTGAGGGAAAAAATGAATTTAATCCATTTTGGAATAAGGCTGTAACATAACAAAATGTGGAAAAAGTGATGCGCTGTGAATACTTTCCAGATGCACTGTATATTGATACCCAATTTTAGTCTTAGGTAGAGGGCCTACAATATCTAATCCCTCCCATTGAAAGGGGACTTCCAAAATAGGCATAGGAGAAAGGGGAGCCCAAGGAGGTCTATAAGCAGAGACAATGTGGCAATCAAGACATGAAGTACAGAATTGCTCCACATCTTTCCCCATATTCAGCCAATAAAATCGTTTTGATAAACATTCTCTAGTCTTATCAGCCCCCAGGTGCCCACCCAACATGTGAGAGTGTGCTAACTGCAAAAGAATGTCCATATATACTTCAGGTATAACTAACTGTTCAATAAATTCCCCCACTAAATGATCTGATATCATTCTAAAAAGGCATCCATCTTTCTCAAGAAAGTGTGGGGTTTTTAAGCCCCCGGTTGCACGCTCTTGTTAATAAGAGTCACTAGCAGAGTAAGCCTGTTTAAATGCATATTCTATTGAGCTATCGGCGTGCTGCAAGCGCACAAAATCCGTCTGCTCGCCAGTGCTCGGTTTGTGTTCGGAGCCATTTGCAAGCTGAGAAGTTGTAGATGGGCCAGCCAGTCGCTCTAGGAAATTGAGGGTGTCTCCTTTGGTCTCATTGGAGAGATCGGGTTCAATATCTAATCGGGGTTCAAGATCTTCCCCAACAGCCACCAGTTCTTCTTCTTCCCCCCCGCTAAGCTTGACAGGGGACTTGATGAGTGGCACCCGACATTCGGTCATGAGTCTAGGAAAAAGGGCATTCCTCCTGCCGATCAGCAAGGGCCAGGGGCAGGAGTCCGAAACGGCAGACCAAACTTTAAAATGCTGACCCTTATATGTTAAAGGAAGAAGAAATATCTGATAGTCTTTAACATCTCCATGTACACAACGTATGTTTACAGTTTCAGTGTTACACAGGTACCCGTCATCAGGACAGTCCTGTCTGACAATACAAAGGTCACTTTCTGAGTCCAATAATGCTGAGATCTCGCGGCCCGCCAACTTCACCGAGATCATTAAGCCATCCTTTTTATCTGAAGAATAAGGAACACGAGAGCAACAAACTTCGGCCAAACCAATTTCCATCGATTGAGCAGGGGATAGGTGACATTCCCTCGCCAAGTGGCTGGGTTGATCACACCAGAAGCATCTTCATTCAGCTCCACTGCCAAAATATCCACGGCGACATCCACGACCTCCTGCCAACCCAGATGTGGGTGCTACATCAACAACTGGATTCCCTCGAGGTCTTCCTGAGGAAATCTGATTTTCAGGTTGTACAGCTCGTTGATGCTCTAACCTTCATTCAAAAAGGCGAGTATTCCATGGGCGATCCCTCGAAGGCTGAAAAACAGCATAAGGATCAACAAATCCACTGCTTTTTCTCCAAGCAGTTTGAGAATCCTCCAAACGTTTGGCTAAGATCGTCAACGACTCAACATCATGATGAAGAAATTCATCTCAGAGAACTGCAGGTATCCCTGCCAGCAGTATATTCATGACAACCTTTTCCATCTATCGTTTCCTTCAAACCAGCAATGAACTTTATGAATCAAATCTTGTGTCTGTGCATGAATGGGACTGTCCATGTTCAGTCTCCAATCATGAAGTGCAAAACCTTTAGCCAAAAAGCTCGTAGTTTTTCGTAAAACAACCTGCCGCTTCAAGAAATCATAATCGCAGAGTTTATCACAAGGCACATTCCGTAATGCAAATAAGGCAGTCCAGTTTTGTTTGTCCCATCCCATCAAAGTCACCATATGCTCAAAAGCTAAAAGAAACATCTCTGGGTCATCAGAAGGACCCATCTTCGTCAGCACATCCTTGGAATTAGCAGGAACTGGATCATCCTTTGGGTCGGGAGGAAGTGGGACATTTTGAGCCACTTGTCACGCTTGGGTCACAGATTTGCACAGAAACACAGGAGGTTGTAGAGACAGGAACTTTATTCAAACACTGCAAACGAACATTTGTCTCTGTTTCAAATGTTTAAATGTGCTCCATGACAAGACAGAGGTGACAGTTCCATCTCACAATTAAAGAATGTAAACATATCTTCCTCTTCAAAGGAGTGTGTGTCAGGAGCAGAGAATGTCAGAGAGAGAGAGAGAGAGAGAAAAGCAATCAATCAAAACCCAATAGGTGCTGTTCATGCTTTTAAGTATGCGAAGTACCGTGCGGGAAGCATATCGCGCAAAAGAGCAGCCGCAAGTAAGGAAGCAATGTGAAGGTAGTCTTTCAGCGTTTTTTAGAGAAGCATCCATATCCTCTAGGGGTGAGGTCAGCCCCCCTGCTCAATGTATAATATTGAATTTCTGTTTCTTTGTCTGTTACCTATATATTGCACATCTTTTGAGAAATCAACACTATACTTTTCAAATGACTTCCTATAACATAAAAGTAACATAGGCCACCTATAGTACTAGGGTGTTGTACCGTGTTAGCCATTATGAATGTAGAGAAAAGCCAAGCAAAATGACACCTTTTATAGGCTAACTAAAAAGATTACAATATGCAAGCTTTCGAGGCAACTCAGGCCCCTTCTTCAGGCAAGATGTAATCATCTTGCCTTAAGAAGGGGCTTGAGTTGCCTTGAAAGCTTGCATATTGTAATCTTTTTAGTTAGCCAATAAAAGGTGTCATTTTGCTTGGCTTTTCTCTATAGGCCACCTAGGAATCCCATCAACCACCCTACACAAACAGAAGGATGTACAGCAGATCCAAACTATAATAATGCAGTTTAACCTGTCTGGGATTTGCCGAAATTAGAATGTCGATACACTGAATAAAGGCACATTAGACTGACATAAAAAATGTACATTGATTGAAGATAATAAAATTGTTTTAATCAAACATTATTTAGTTATGCTCAATATACTTAATGAATCCATAATGAAGGACCATAATATTTTATGTAAAATGAATTATTCTTTTCATGTTTTGTTAAATTAATATGTAAAACCAACATGACCCATGTCAATTTAACTATAATGTTTTAACAGTGCTTTGTAACTTTTAAAAAAACAAATGCATATCACTAATTTATTTAACTATATCCTATTAAGTTGGTCTACTACTTGATTTATTATCATTTTTATAAATTGTATTTTTACAGTTCATGGAAATGGTTTGCATATTCAGGAATATTGGATGTAATTAGTATTCAAATAAAACTATCAGCTAGAGTGTTGTCACACTATTAATATATCAACAGGAGTAATAAGTAATATAAAAGACTTAGTTTGTTTATTTTGGTGGATTACACTCTGTTATCTTAATATTAATAATTATGCTGTACAGGAGCAAAGAAAAAGATACTTTTCTGAATGTCAGTGCATCAAAAATGTCATAAATCAGCTTCCACAACCACACAAAACCCACAACATTCAGAAAAAAATGAATTTACTAAAATCTTTTAATTTTCTTTCCAACTGTTCCTAGAGAGCAATTATGCAAAATCTGATCCAGATCAATCAAAAAGTGTAGGATTGTATAGTGAACAGACAGACTGACAGAGAAACAGACATTTTATTTGATATATTTTGAGCAATAGGGGGCGTCCCCAAACCCCAGACAAACAAAACCCAACACAACTCCGGATTCAATAAATGGATTTTTAATCCACACAGCTCAATTATGCCAATATACAGTTTGAATTCTTTCTCTCAGTCTCTCTCTCTGTTTTCTCCCGCTTACTCTTCTCTAGTGAGTTTTGCCCTCTGCCACACGACACTAAAGTCTCTAAACTGGAGCTACTTGTGAGGGACACTACCACCTGTTAATCTGTGGGATAAACTGCTTCTGGCTTCCAGCTCTCATGAGTCTATCCTTCCTTCCATTATCCCAGCCAGGACAGGAATTATGAGGTGCCCTAGCCGGGTAATGTCCACAATCTGGCCATCCTTCCATAATGGCCTCATGGCCAGTCAAGTAATCCTCATCAATCCTGGCACTCCTCCTGGGCACTTACAATATATATAGATTCAATTTTATAGATACAGTGCATAGAGCAGTATCAGAGGTCACATTTCCTATAGATTCTAGAAGTAATCTGATTTAATTTTCTCATCAGATTTTTGCACAGTTGTCCAGTCATTTAAAGAAATACAAAACAAATGATATAGTGAACATTTGCTAAATTTTCAGAAATCATGAATGGCTTTGTGAATGAGTGAGTCTGCCATCTTAAAGTGAGAGAGTTAGCAATATCAGTCTTCAAATGATCAGTTTCCCAGGAGATGTTACAGCATGCATTCCAATGACATTTTCATTGATAGCCATTGATTTTCCTGGGCTCCGCAACTCTTTTTAACCACTTGGTATATTGTCGGACAACCTAATTTTAAAAATTAGAGGCCACTTAATTTTATTGCATGTTGCTGACCTGCCTAAAATGTGCAAAACAGGTAGATTATGTGTGAAGAACATCATGCCAAACATTATTTAAGTGTCCAAATGAACAGGCTGTATCAGAGATGTGCTCCATCCACATTCTTTTAATTTCCACTGGTATACCTTTTGATTTCAAGTGACTGCAATATCCTATATAAATTACATTTGCTATAACTATACAGTACACAAGACTCAAGGGCAGTCACTTGAAACACAGGCATTAATTTAGAAAATCTGGGTTTTTTTTCAGACAATCAAACTAAGCACATGAAGAAATGTATTCTTTCTAACACGTGATGGCAAAAGCAAACATAAAGGCATTGGAATAATAGCAATAATTAATTTCTTGTATAGCCCAAAATCACACAAGGAATGCCTCAATGGCTTTTAACAGACCCTGTTTTTTGACTGCTGCCCAACAACCTTGACTTCTATGAAGACAAGAAAAATTACCAAAAAGAAAAAATCTTGTATGAGAAAATAGAACAAATTTTGGGAAAGGCAACTCAGAGAGAGACCCACTTCCAGGTAGGTTGGGCAAGCAGTGGGTGTCAATAAACGTAAATAAAAGTAAATAAAACACACTAAATAGAATACAAGTGATCCCCTTCACAAAGCTGGATGGCCAATCTATCATTGCCACCTCAGAAATACAATACAATACCATGTTACGTTATTAAATGTAGCAATAATAGGTAAATGTGAAGCAATGTGATCAAAAATGTGAATTCATTATAATATTATTTGATTTTTATGTCTATGTTTTCATAAACTGTTATTATATGTCCAAGCAACACCAAGTACGTGACATTTTCAAACTTAATCCAGTTCAGGTTCATGAGGGTTGAAGCTTATCCTGGCAGTACTTGGTGCAATGCAGGAGTGTGCCCCGGGTAAGACACCAGTTCATGGCAGGGCCTACTCACCCACACAAACACCCCATCCTACATAGGGGACAATCTCAAATCTCCAGATGACCTAATCTGCAAATTGTGGTCGGGAGGTGAAATGAAAGTCTTGATAACAACAGATTTTTGGGGGCACCAACCAAGTCATCCTCTTTATTTGTCTCCAGACTAAAAGAAAAAAATTTTGAAAATGAAAATAAAGATACATCTTTGTATTTTCCCTCATCCAGGGCTCTAGGAAGGTTGAATATGGTCTGGTTTAGTGAAGTTCCGTTCAACAGCTTGCTCTGGCCATAAAAAAAAAACATTTTTCCTGGGACTCCCAGGCTTTATGGAGGTTTCTCGGCACTGTGAGGGAAAAAGGAGAAGACAGAGTTTGCTATAGCACCCCCTTTCACCTGGCAGGTTATTGCATACCTTGTCTGAGCCTGTGAAGGAGTCCTCTGATCTATTTGTATGACAACATTTTAAGGTGTTTTGGAGAAAAAGTTGATTCCATGCATAAATGGGGAGAAAACACAAACTCCACAAAAACAACATCCAGGATAGTAATATAACAAGTTTCACAATGATTTAGAGCTGAAAACCAGCAAAATGCACTATAGAGTATAATTTCTTAAAGGCCAATAGTGAGTCAAAGCAGTAAAGGTTTAAAGAGTTCAACCCTTAGACTCAGAATTATCGAGAAACAATTGGGCGAAATGTAAAAGAGTATTGCATTATATACAAGATAATATTATATGAAAATTAGAAGCAGTATGACTATTGATATTCACAGTGGACGTGTAACAAAATCTAATAACATCTCACCTCTATATCAGTATAAGACAATGTGGAAGTGTGAAAACAATTTTGAGATAGGGACACAATTGTAAAGAAGCAAAACAACTTGGCATTTCTCAGGTTGGTAGGTTTATCTGCTTGGTCAGTTCTTCACATTTTTAAAGTATTTCTATCTTATGATAACATGCAGCAACCAGTTTCAGTTTAATTCCATGTGATGACAGTGCATGTGTGGAATGAAAAACCATGACTCTACAAAAACTTGAAAGCCATGTCTGGACAACTTCCAAAAGTAATGAGATTAGATATCAACTTCACTCTAATAGGCATGTTTGCAGTCTACATAATCTGTAGCTAGAAAATCACTGATGTTTTTGGAATAACTTGCAACTTTCTCTATCTTCACATATATAATGAGAACAAAGAAAAAGCTTGCTAGCAAAGAACTACTTCTTGAGCAGAATTAATAAAGAGTCACTGTCATCATGTTATAAAGTCATAGAGAGTTAAACTGCTTACACCTTATTAGAACACAGATGAATTACATCTGCACCAATATTAAATCACTTTCTTTGACTTGTGATGAAAACACTACTGCATGGCTGAAATACAAGTATATTATATGGATTTAAATGTACTTTAAATCCAGTTACCAATAATATACACCATGATAACTGCAAGATACTGTTTCAAAACCACTACATTTTGCTGTATCATTCTATCAAATAATAAAAGATTCCTTAACTGTGGAATTTTACTGTAACATGTATAGCAATTTTTTAAAATGCAACAAGAAAAGAACAAAAATGAGATTTTTAACCTTACATTATTATAATAGCCATACTCAAAAAGCATTCATATTATTATAAGATTATACATAATTTAAAAAATGGTGTTGTAAACTTTTTTTGTATAATAGAACATATTTACTACTGTTTTAAGACAAGACAAAATATTGTATTCATATTTGGGATCTGTACTAAATGGTCATTGAAAAATTGTACATTACTTAACTTTCAGCAATAGGCAAAGGAATCATTAGACAATGAACATAAGTGCACAAGGTGTTCTTGTGTGTTTCACACAGTACATTTGCACAAATAAAAATTAAGCAAGTCAACTGCTGAACTTTCTGTCATCACACAATCAGACTAATAGTAAATAAATCATGTCATATATAAGTTTAAGAGGGCAATTTGAAAAATGTCCAATGTAAATAAAAAAAATGAAGACTTGAAAAGAGGTAACAGCCAGGAAACCCCAATAAGTTGCCAGTATATGAGGTGAGACGCAAAAATAACCAGGCTGGGCTTGGGGCTTTCCTGGAAAACTGCTTGGAGGTCAGCCGAATGTGAATCATAGAACTATATCCCCTCCTACATGCCCTCTCAAACCACCGACTGGCTAGGTATATCCTTGAAATAGCCCAGTCAGTATCTGCACAACAGTCGGTACACGAGTTGCCACTGTAATGTCGAGTGAAAAAATCGAACAGCGAATCAACATCAAACTTCTCGCGAAATTGAACAAAACGGCCACAGAAACTAATGAAATGATAAAAACAGTGTACCGTGATAATAGTTTGTCTCACACACAAGTTTTTGAGTGGCACAAACATTTCAAGGAAGGACAAGAAAATGCGAGAGGGCAGTGGATGCTTCACCAAGACAATGCTCCCATGCTCAATGCTTTTTCCGTTAAGCAGTTTTTGACTGACAAAAACATTCATGTCCTCGATCATCCTCCCTTTTCACCTGATTTAGCTCCCTGTGATTTTTACCTGTTCCCGAAAATCAAAAGTGACCTGAAGGGAACACATTTTTCTTCAGTGGATGAAGTGAAGACAGAAACAGCAAACCAGCTGAAGAGCCACAAGCAAGAAGACTTCCAGCACTGTTTCAATCAATGGAAGATACGTATGGAGCGGTGTAGAGATTGGGAGGGGGAGTATATAGAAGGTGACAATGTTTAGGATGCTGCAATTCATTAATAAATTTTTTTTTTTTACCAATCCAGTTATTTTTCGTGTCTCATCTTGTATGATAGCAATGCTAGATATTATGAATGAGGCTTCATGCAACAGCTGCCATTCAGTCAGTCCATCACCTTCTGCCTTGAGCATTGTCTATTCTCTTTGACAGCCAGGGATGGAATGATAATGTCTGTTCTCTTTCAGTCATCTGGACCAAAGGGATGGATCCAGAGGCGGGGTGAAAGTGATGCCAGTGTTCCCTTGGGTAGTGTTCCTCCAGTCAAAACTGGGAAATGAAAACTGTGCTAATGATCATTCCACCTTCCCACCATTTCCCAGTGCAATCACCAAAATGGCTTGTGTGTTTGACAAAAGCTACCTGTTGTAGCCTTGTGTGGTGCACCAGCCACCCAAACCTCACACAGAAAGACACTAGGCATAAGTCTCTGCAACAGATATATTTTATTTTCAAGAGGGAAGCACTTTTCATTCGCTTCCGACCTGCACAGCACAGTGACAGTACCGAGCACAGTCAAATAAGCACAGCACTTTTCTTCTTTTCTGCTTTGTCCTTCTGCCTCCACTCCACCTCTGGCAAACTTCATCCCTCTTCCTCCCGACTCTGGCTCATGGAGTAGTGGCAGCTGGCTCCTCTTATAGAGCACCTGGAAGTGCTCCAGGTGTCCCGTGATCTCCTTCTGGCAGTACTTCCAGGTGTGGCGGCATTCCTTACCATAAAGGGCTGCCGTTTCCACAGCTCCCCCTGGCAGCATCCACAGACCCCAATAGGACTACAGCAAACTCCCATGAAGCCCTGTTCCACCTAGCGAACTGAGAGGGATAATGCCTTGACTATTCCCTCTCCCCTGGCCATCTGTAAAAGTGTTTAAATGCTGACTGCTTTAAAATAAGCTTTAATATATATAAGTGAAAAACTGAGAAATTCTACTTAAAGCATACATCACCCATGTGCTGTAAATACACTTTGTGCTAGAAATATTGTAACGGAAATGACAAATTGCAATTCCTATATTAATACAAAAACTTTTGTACTTATTTACTCACTACTATATATTATGGAGTGAATATCATGGAATCAGAGCCATAATTAACTGGTGAGCAGCGAAAACCATACATCTATAATAAAATATAGGTGTCTCAACTAGGACTGCACTAATTCAAAACACAGCCGATGAAAATCACATCAGGCAGGTCTACTGTGTACCCCATTAGAAACACTGTTATTGCACAATATTTTTGTAAACTTGTACAGTGACTAGTAATTTCAGTTGATAATAATACAACAGACAAATCATCTTTACAGCTTGAAACACATCTTAGTACTAATCATTAATTTAGATATGTAGACCATTTCTCTTGACTTGTAGTAATTATTATGCTCATTAATGTACTGAGATGAAAGATTGTAAAAGGATATAAAGACCATAATGATTTTTTATTACTTATCTAGATTAATTCAAGGTACCAGAAACTTAAACACAAATTTTATATGGTGTGATGGCTAGGGAGCCCCAGACCGCAAACATGAACACACTAACAGTCCCAGGTTCAAAATAAAGGGTGTTTATTACACAAAACACCATTTTACAAAGAATGCACATGGCCAAACCTCCACTCGAGTGTTGCCTTCCTTCCTCTCAGCTCTGACTCACCTGGACAAGGCAGTGCAGTTCCTTTTTATTGAGCACCCAGGAGTACTTCTGGTGCCAGGGCTTCACGGTTGGAAGCACTTCCGGGTCATACTGAAGTCCCAGCTAGTAGGGAGTGTAACTGCAGTCCCTGCAGCACCCTCTTGCAGTGCCCACGGACCCCAGCAGGGCTACACTACCAGGATACAATTCCCAGCCTTCCCTGCTTATTTTCAAATGGGTATCGATATCCATGGCTTCTGCAATTATTGTCCTGGGGGAATAAACAGCAACTAGGGATGGTCCTTCCCTGTCCTTCCCTTTTATCTAAGCCAGGAGAGGTATAGTAAATACATCTGGTTGGGACGCCTGTCATCTTCCCATCCTGGCAGGTAATGGTCCTCTCTCTTTGTTGGGATGTTCGTCATCAACCTGGGGCCTCCTGTCCAGGCAAGGAACCTTCCCCTCTTCTGGTTAGGATGCCCTTCCATCCCATATGGCATTTAAAATGATCATATTTATCAAGGGCAGTGAAAGTGCTTCTCAGCGCCAAGATGCTCTGTTCAGTCACTGTTTTCACATTTCTCCTGTGTTGGCATAGTCCAAGTACTCTGATTACCTTCCACATCCCTAAGACAGGCTGGTTAGGTTATCTGATGACCGTAATTTGGTCCCATGTGTGCGTGGATACTCTTTGACAGACTGATGCTCTATCCAGATGTGGTTTCTGCCCTGTTCTCCAAGTGTGGGTTTAATAATATATAGAAAGATAGACAGATGTGCAATTATCCTACAGGTCTAAAGAACAAAACATACACGAGGCATCATCTAGCAGGTGCTAGTGGGCACAAGTCAGTTGATGTCCAATAAGATCATTGGCAAAAGCAACACATTAGTAATAGATGATACCAAGTAAAATGTGTATGCTTGTTGTTTCATGTATTGTAATAAATTGAACTAGAAAATGGATTTTCTTTTTTTGTGTTTGCCTTCACTTTTGATAGTTTAAGGTTCTGGTAGTTAAATGATATATTTATCAGTATTTTTAGTTGAAAATATGTTTCAGTTGGCTTTAACCATTTTGAAATAAGCACATAAAGAAATGGTGCATAAATTCTCATACCAATGTACAAATAGTTGGAACCTATGCCAGCAACGGTGCACCTATGGCAGGAAACGATCCTAGATATAATCCTGGGGAAGAGATAACTTAGAGAAGGAATGCTGCTCCTAGTCACAGATACATATAGCCACCATTCTGACACATTTTCAGGCCATCCTTGTTACTGACACCACATTACAGAGTTAAAAATAAGCATCCATCTCTCCATCCATTCTTAATCCGGCTATAGCATCACAGGAATGTTACAGGGCATATTAACCCAAGGTAGCTGTACTTTCTATTAATGGGCCATTTCAGAATCACCTAACAGCAACAACCTGCACATATGTGTAATATGGAACCAAAACCAGAGTCCCTGAAGAAAACCCATGCAGGCACAAGAGAGTTTGTACAAACCTAAACACAAGCGGCAACCAGATCATAATTCAATTCTGAATTCCCAGAGCTCTGAGGCAGCATTGTTAACCCTAGTGCCACCATCCTGTCTAGGAATAAGCAAATAATAATATAAATAAAGAATATTTTAGCAAAGTCAATAAATACATATTAAAAAGAACAATAATTAACTGTATATATTTTTAAAATTTATTTTAAAGCTGGTGCCAATAATTAATCTACCTGTAACCATATTTATATAAAGAAACTCTTTTAAGACCTATCAAAATTAAGAAACCTTACATACTGCGAGAATATATTTTTGTGTTCACGCATTTTTTATTTATGATCTTTCAATAGTATAAATACAGTAGCTGTAACTGTTTTAGTTGGATGTGTGTGCCCATGGGGCACAGTTGTTGGAAGTATACTGTGACAAAGGGTCGTTTTTTTTTTTATCTAACTCGTAATTTAAAATTTAAAAAAGTGAAAGTTGAATACCTTTTTAAAAAAGTACATCTTCAGTGTGTGTTTACTGACATTACCACTGTAGTCGAGTATGTTTTGAAGAAAATCTGTTTATTATTACAACAGTATTGTTTTGATATTGCCCCTGACATATGATCATAGTAGCCTGATGGCAACAGATCAAGTTGAGAGACAAACTACTTTTTTTTTTTAATTAAATGATGATTAATTATATATTTTTTATATTCTCCAATTCAAAAATCTATGTAGTTATGTTCAGTAATTTAGCTAATTTTAATCTGATCTACATTTCAGGTAACCAATTTAGGTAAAACAAAATAATCTGTTTTATACCAAAAAAGAAAAAAATTAACTTGATTAATTGTAAATGACCAATCCATTACAGTTAGTTGTTTAGAAGCTTAAATATCTGAGCCTGTCCTTTGCATTGACAATAAAAGTAGCTTTGCAGACAATATGAATGATATATTGAAGAATCAATGTAATGCATGCCATCTTAGAAAACATAATGTGTTTGTTAGAGTGTAAACTTTCAATGTAATCTTTTATTTTAGGTCTGGCTTAAACTGAAAAGTGCCATTATGTTTCCAAAGTATGGATATTTGAGTGTAATTTACATCTATAAATCTAAATAATTCTGGCAAAATGCTGAGTAGGATAGCCAAAATATTTCTCTTTACAGTATCAGATCATGTTTTAGGTGCTCCCTGTGTTCCCAGTAAGCAATAACTAGCAACTACCTCCATTTGCTCATCAGAGAACATATTTTAGAGCCTCATATAAGATTCTGAGAGAGAGAAGCATTGAGGCAAGACTGTCATAAGAACATTCAAAGAAGGTATAGGCATGACTATGTAAGCAATCTAATTTGATGATTTGTCTCTTGTACCTCAAATGTTTGTTTTTAATACAAGATTTAGCTCATCTTGTATCATCTTGACACTCATACTTACTGTACTATCTGAATCCGTATGGTTCATTCTTTATCAAAATCCTAATGTGTATTGAAATTTATCTTTACCTCACATTAAGATAAGTTTACACTCCAGTATATTCTATCCTTTAATTAATTCTCTTAATGTGTGATTTTTCACAGCTGTTGTAGCTTGCACATTATCTGTAGTTTTTTGTACATGGCCTGTTGGCTCTATCTTTCTTTTCTTACACTGTTGTATTATTGTTTTCACTACTTGCCATGTGACAGCTAGCTAAACAGAATTTCATTATACAATCTATAGTGACTAGAAAAAGGATTTACCCACTTGAAACATCATTGAATCACAATGGATTTAATTTTGACATTAATTAGCATAAAAATACTAATGTCGGAGTGAGAAGAGCTCTCTGAAAACTGGTCGAAATGAATTATTAATATATAAAATATTTCAAGTCAAGTATTTAGTTGATGCACTTTGGCAGCCATGACAGCCAGGAGTCTGTGTGCACAAGTCTATCAACTTTGTACATCTAGACCATGTTCTTCTTTGCAAAACTACTCAAGCTCTGCCATGTTGCATGGAGATTGTTAGCGAACAGATTTTTACAAATTCTTAACTTGATTCAGATCTGGGCTTTGACTTATCCACTCCAGAAGATTAACATTGCTGTTTTTAAACCATTCCTGTGCAGCTTTGGCTTCATTCTCATGTTTTTTTTTCTTGTAGATTGCATTATAAAGTTTTCCTCTAGGATTTTCCTGTTTTTAGTTGCATTCGTTTTCCCCTCAACCCTTACAAGATTTCCAGGGCCTGCTAAAGGCAGTGTTGTGCAAGTTCACACCTCACAAGAACTAGCTCAAAGTTCGGTTCACACAGATTAAAATGAATAAATTCACTTTTATAGTTCACCATTTCAATTTTGAACTAGTTCTTGTTCAGTTCATTTTGTATTTTTTAAGGAGTGAGAATAAATGACCCATGAGTTTACTTTTTTCAATTTTGCATGCCTTATATTAGGGTATTACAATAATTATGAAAATGTTTTTATTTTTACACTTTATTGAGTTATACCCAGCAACAAACACGTATAACCACATATGCTAATATCCTCCCCATTAAAAAAGAAATTAAATAGATGCAAATATACATATAAATTACCGCTGTATTTCTAATTGTGTAACACAAATGATGACTGAGGATCCAGCATGTAGGTGAACTAACCTATTACGCTGCCGGTCAAAATTCGTGTCACATATTGCATGTCTAAAGGAGAAAAATATAAAGTGGCCTCGTGAGGTACAACGTTTTCTTAAAAGTGAAAGCGGAGATTCACCGAGTGCCGTGTCAGCGGCAGTGCAGCTTAAGCACAAGCAGGCAGACACAGACAGTGCCTATTTGATTTTATGTTATTTTTTCAGAATACAAATAAATGGCAAAAAATTCGTACAAAATAAATATTCGTAAAAATCCACTCTTTGTGCTTCTCCAAATACCGTCGGTTCCACCCCTACATTACAAGGTAAGGCAAAACGTTTAACCAGATCCAAAATGTCACATAAAATTGAACTCGCTCACGTTCAAGTTCTTCACTTGCATAAACGTTACGTTAAATACACCATTCTTAGAAAAATGAGCTTGTTCAATGAACACACTCTTTTGAACTAGTTCATGCACAACACTGGCTACAGGAAGCATCCCCATAGCATGCACCTGCCACTAACATGCTTCACGGTAGGAATGTTGTGTTTTTGATAATGTGCAGTGCAGTGTTGGGTCTACACCAAACACAGTGTTTAGTCTCATGACTAAAAAGCTCAATAATGGTCTCATGAGACCACTGAACCTTCTTTCAGCTGAATTAAAAATGTCCCATGTGGCACAGATGTTTTTTTAACAGTGACTTTCTCTTTGCCACTCTCCAATAAGGGTGTGACGGTAACAGCTATTGCACACACAGTCTCTCCAGCCTCAGCCACTGTAGGTTGTAACACCTTCAAAGTTATTATAGGTCTCTTAGTGGCTTCCCTTTGTAGTCTTCTTCTTATACTGTTTTTCTGGACTGCCTGCTCTAGGCAGATTTATAGTTGTGTCATACTCTTTTCATTTCTTAATTATGGATTTAATTGGACTCTAAGGGCTATTTAGTGACATAGATATTTTCTTCTCTCCAATCCCTGGTTTGTGCTTTTCATGGAACATATCTCTTCCTCCAGAACATCAAATGAACAACATGTAAATGCAGCACGGACGTTTTCTTTGCACTCATCAGGATTTTGGCAGAAACTGACATCAAGAAAAAGCTGCATGTGACATTTTTTTGATGCAATACGAACTTGCATTTAACCGAACGTAAGTAATGAAAGCCCATGAGGTCGGTCTGATTTGTTGTAATGAGTAGAAAAACCCTCTGTGTTTACAATCCGCACTGGCCTGGCGGCAGAAAAACTCTCAGTTCAGACATCCGAGGGGACAGGGCCTAAAACCACTTGGCTGCACAAGTGATGATTAGGTGCGTCACATTAAAGGGGGTGTATACTTATGTGATCGATTATTTGTGTTTTATATTTGTAATTAATTTAGATTACTTTGCTGAGATTTGTTTTCACTTTGATATTAAACCGTTACCTTCCATTAACCAGTGTTAAAAGGCACAATTACATCCTCTGTGATTCAGGAGAAATAACAATAAAATATGAATACTTCCAAAGAATGAATACTTTTAATGCATATTAGCAAATCAAGGCAAATAATTAATAGCTGTTTAATGCCTTTTTAACAGTATATTTATAACTATGATCATAACTGGCCTTTACTTTTTAACTTTTATTCTTACAAAAGAGCTGTAAATACTCTTCTGAACTACTCATTTTCTAATAATGCCTTAAATTAAAAACGCATAATGTAAAATTGGTGGTATATCATTAATAATAATAAAGGAAAACACCTAAGCAACAAATGCCTACAGAGACTCAAAACAAGTTAAAACTTGTAAAAGGAAGGTAAGGGGAGTAACAATCTTATATAAAAAAATAAAAAAGGCTTGAGTTTATGCTGAGATTTTTATTATGGAAAGGAATATTACTTAAATTGTGGTGCCCCATTGTCAGAATGAAATTCTAAAATAAAAAATGCAGTCTTGTTACTCTGCATCGTTTACATATCCAAATTAATGGTTTTTGTATCATCAAGTAAATAAAAATCAGATAAGAATTTAAGGGGTCAAAGATTTGCTCATGTAATTTGTGATTTAAAGGGTTATTCTGGCAAAACCATAAAGAGAGAGAGCCTCTTCTGCAAACAATGATCAAAGGAAACTTAATCCCATTAGGCTTTAGATAACATAATAAAAAGCACAATTCACACATAGTCTAAACTCGATTTTTTTTTTCTCTTTATTTTGGATATTTTCCCATAGTCTTTTAGCAGTAAAACTGTAATTTCAGGAAGGATTCCATACAAGGGTGTCAGAGGTCCTGCTTGCACAACTCCCTGCATCCCTAGATTCCATCTGTATGATTCAACTCCGGAAACCCTGTATCAGTTTCTCCTTGAATTGACATGAAGAAAGAAAAACACATCAGGTTTTTTTTCTTTTCTTTTCTTTTCCACTGATTTTCAAGGACTTAGAATAAGAAATGAAAAACATGACCACACCACACAGCTCTTAATGTTGACCTTCATTTGCATTTATAATCAAAAATACAT
The DNA here is from genome assembly GCF_900747795.2 of Erpetoichthys calabaricus. Classification (NCBI taxonomy): domain Eukaryota; kingdom Metazoa; phylum Chordata; class Cladistia; order Polypteriformes; family Polypteridae; genus Erpetoichthys; species Erpetoichthys calabaricus. The sequence goes on along the minus strand of NC_041402.2, from coordinate 51,509,343 downwards.
TTTTATTGTTGTTGTCATCACAGTTGGTTGTTGACAGTAGTATGATGAAAGCCTATTGATTGGCTTTACTATTTACAAAGAAACTTTATTTGTGCCAGCAAGCGGATTAAACATTTGTTAAATGGGCTGTATTTAAAACTTTATGTTAACTACAGAACTTGCTTTTTTTTAACAAGTTTCTCGTTAATATTTAAAGAGTATAAATTTGAAAGTGTTTAACAGACCGGCCAAGCTCTGTATTTTTTTAATTATAACTGTTAGTAATTGTAGTGATCTTCAAAATATTGTATATATTAGACCCAACTGTGCTTCCTCACAGATCCAACATTCTACAAGTATTCCAGTTTTTCTCCAGTAACCCAAGGATGTGAATGTTTAGTTAATCAGTGATTTTAAACTAGCCCCGTGTGGGGGTGTGTATGAGTGGAGCCAATAACAGAGTAAGTTACCCCTTACCCATCAAGCCTGAACTGGTTTATGGAGTTTAGAGTAGTGATTGGCACTGTTACTTCATTGATCCGATACCCTGTGTTGAAATCCTGCACCCGGCAATTGTCCCTATGGATTCTGCACATTCTCCCTGTGTGTGTATGGCTTGTACTCCTCTGTTTCCCCAACTACATCTCTGATAAGTCTAACTCTACATTGGCCTCCTTGTGAATGAGTATGGGTGTGAGCATGAGTGAGCTCAGTGATGGGCTGGCGTCTGTCCAGGTTGGGTTACTGCATTGTGCCCTTGTGCCCAGTCCTGCAACACTGTATTGGATTAAGCAGGGTTGATAATGTTGAGGTTGTCATATTATTTTTCAATATTTGTTTCATTTTTTTTTTCTTTGCCCAGGATAACTCATAAATTTTAAAGCAATGAAAAAATCAACAACGGATCTTCCAAAGTCTTGTCAATTCTGCTTTAATAGTTTATTTTAAAGAAATCTTGCAACCTCTTTGAATTCTCTCTAAATACTAATAATAGGATTGATTAAACCCTACAAATTGCTATCTATTTTAACTTGAAAATGTCTGTAATTATCAATTAAACACTAGTTTGTCTCACCACTTATGTACCATGGATAAAGACATATTGATCAGTACCTTAACACGCTTTAAGAAAATCTCAGTTTAACAAATTTTAATTGATTTTAATTTTAATAGTGTAATAGCATTAAATTGCTTTACCTAAAAGAAGTGATGATATCACCTTCCTATGTACTATAGAAGTGTACCACCAGTCTTCCAGGCTAAAGGAAGAACAAGATGAATCAATAATTGCTTAACTTTGTATTAGGCTGAGAATCGAAAGGTTATGGAGCCTTTTCAAGGAGATGATGACCTGTGGTAGGCCTGGCATAAACCCATTATAATATTGATTAGAGATGCAGTATAGGTGGGATGGCAATTATTTAAGTTTTAATAATATATTGCAATAACAGTTTAGACTTGATCACATGTTGCAAGAATGGTCTAATTAATTATTTCTTGCCAGGTGCTAAATTTGGTAATGGGAAACTTTCTGAAGGAAAGTACAAATAAACACATTCTCCAATCTATTGTATCCAATTATCGGTCAGAGGGGGCCTGGAGGCTATCCTGGCAGCATTGACCACAAGGATTGAAACAAACTGGACGGAGCTCTAGCCCATGACAGATCACACTTACACTCAGGACAATTTATAGATGACAGTTAGCCTAACCTTTATGTCTGTGGGGATGGGGCATGAAATCCCAGAGAAACATTGAAAAAGCATATAAACTACACACAAGAATTATTTAGCATTAGATGATTCTAAAACAAGATTCTGGAACTGTAAGGCAGCAGTGCTATCCACTGCACCACCGTGCTGCCCGAAAGTACAAATACATCATGCATTTATATTAGTGATCAGTTTACTGCTGGGACCACCTTTACACCACCTGTATAGTATATACACCGCAATATAGTAAAATTATAAGCTGGGTTAAAATAGTTTCCCTAAAATTGAATGCTGGCAGAACAATTCACTATTGAAAGTTTTGAGTTTTCTAGATAAAAAGTGATATATGCCAATGGAAAATAGTATTTTGAACAGTTTCCCTGTATCAGCTGCACATCAAAGCTAAGTGCATATCAAATTAACTTGTTAATGAGCTCATTTAAATAGAAATTTGGTATGCAGGTGAAAAACAGCACTTACTGTATATGAATAATAATTAGGCATTTAGGACTGTTTCACATCATTTTTATAGAAATCACTGAGGAAGGCATCCTTTGCACCTGCAAATACAATGTGATATCTTAAACCCCAATCATATTTACATCATGCCCTGTGACCTTATTACTTCTACAGAAGTTCTATCTGATATACAAAATCTGTGGTAATATGTTCTTAAATCTTTTTTTGCATATCGTAAATCTTGTCAGTGAAATCAAAGATGCAAGTTCATATTTCACAGCAGTCCTTAAAAAGATGTTATAGAAATTGTATTGCCTGTCATTAGATATTGTCACTTTACAACACTGCATTACAATTTTTAAACTAACTGATTATAATGCTCTTGCCATCAAGCCCTGTCTCCTTCAGTTGACAAGTATTAAATATCATCTAGTTACAGAATCACATTAAAGCCATAAAAACCTTGTTGTGTATAAACAGATACTAGTTGCCTTTGTGCATTTATTAGTCAGTTATTGCTGTGAAACTAGACCTTAAAAAACTTGCTGACTTGCAAAGGCTTGTAAAGCACCAATCACAACACTTTAAAAAAAAGTTTGAATTAGCATTAGTCGCGCTAATCTGGGAAGTTCATAACAAATGTAATGATTTACATCCTGAGATAGAAGTACATAATAAATAAGAACAGTTGTGTCAAAATTTTGAAATACTGAAATGTGTGTTTCAACTAAAATGTTTAAAGTCTAAATATTCCTGATTGCTGCGGTGGGTTGGCACCCTGCCCGGGATTGTTTCCTGCCTTGTGCCCTGTGTTGTCTGGGATTGGCTCCAGCAGACCCCCGTGACCCTGTGTTCGGATTCAGCGGGTTGGAAAATGGATGGATGGATATTCCTGATTGTAATAGATATTTCTTATTTCTCACCCTTTTCTAGAGGTCCAGATCTCTAATAAAGGATTAAAAATTGAAAATAACATCATATTCGCAACTGCTGACCTTGAAATAGTCACACCTGCATATGTCTTAAATTTTAAGAAGATGCATCAATACTTTAGAATCCACCTTAATTAAAGGATAAGTGTCTGTGTGTGTGTCCATCTGGTTGCTTTGTCTCTGTCATGCCAAAAGATGGCACATTACCAACATTTCTAATAGTAAAAGGCATGACATTTGTCATTCCAAATGATGGTACACTACAAACTTTAACACTGCTTTTACAAATCCCATATCAAGTAGCAAATAACAAAGACATACTGTATGTATTGTATGGTGAACTGCACACATTAATGCTGAGGTTTACATTGATTATTTAGATTTCAACCCATCTTTGACTGATAGCACAGCTTGATTATTAATTTTATTTGAAACATTCAATATATTTTAAACTGCATAACTGCAGCATACTGTATGATGATGTACATGCTTCCTTTTTATAAAGTGCCCCCTCCCGCTAGTTATAGTTCTAGTCAGCAAAACTGTATTCCTAATGACAGTGTTTTTACACCTTGCCACTGGTGTGAGATTCAGTTGGTCATTATTATGTCTTGAACTCGGGTCTCCTGTGCTTCCTTCAATATCAGCCATACACCCTCTAAGGATTCCGGAACACCATTCAATTTGAATAAATGAAATTTTCAAGGCAAAGAATTTTAACCAGACGGGCTGCTTTAAATCAACAAGTTTAAAAATTACCATTGCTGACATATTTAAGTCTGAAAAGCAACATTTCATCTGTTTTCATTTCTTCGCATTTTATGCAGTGACAGGCTAGTCCTGTCAAAATGAGAGCTAAACTCCCCCTCTCTTTCATTCAATTTTCAGAGTGACCCAAATCATAGCCTTCACTCCCATGAGGTGGTGAAAATTTTAATTGACAATCCTGCCATTTCTTTCAGAGTGACCTGACCGTCTATATCACCTGCAATGCTTTGATTCTTGCACATTATCATTTTGAATGGCATCCCACAGTGCTCTCCACACTGTTCCTCTTGGCAAAACATGAGCCCTGTTCTACTCAACTCCGGCAGTCACACAGTATTTTAGCTGGCCTTGACATTCTGTTCCACTTGTCTCACCATGGCAATACACCATTTTTACTGTATTCCTCCTATTCTTTTTTGACTCTTTTCTTCTTTAAGATAAGTAGACTGTTTTTAAAGATTCTAGGCGTAGCTATTCAACTCTGTACTTTCCACTCTAGTCCAATGTACTTAAAACTTGCAAAACAACACCCACTTTATTTACCCAATTCTCTTAAAACCAGAGGCTGCTGTGGCTTCCAGAATTTCCTCTTTGTTTTACACAATCATTTCCTGTCTATCCTCAGTGTGAAATAAATTATAAAACCATTCAGTAGAATTAATTTTTATTTTATTTTTTGACTGCCTGTTTTCCAGAAGTAACTCACAGTATCATATCACATCAGCAATTTTAAAACTATGTGGCCTACTTAAAGTCACATTTATATTTTTATACATAAGGTATATTTTTCATGTTATTACTGAGTTGCCTTTATGTTCATGAATAAAACAAAATCCTTTCTGATGACTCTAACTGCTGGTTGGATTTTTTTTCCTTCCTGGAGAACAGCCTACACAAACCCCCTAAAGCCAGCATTTAGTTCTAAACAAAAGTAGCTCAAGCAATACTGGCAGTGATTACATAGCCAAACTCGCCAGTGTATTTTGATTTTTAAAGCTGAAATAAATATGACTGACAAGTTAACAGATAATAAAACTAAACCATTTTAAGTTAGCAAATATCATACTGCTTGAAAGTCATTACTGAAAACTTCTAATAAATCTAAAGTAATAAATCAACACACTGTTTCCTCCCTTATCTTAAATGAGCAGCAATTACTGTACAAAGTGGTGAAAAGGAGAATACATCCTGGTGTAAAATTATGTTGTTAGATTTAAACATGCCTGACCTTCACCTGGCCTGCACCATGTCCTAATAGCCGATAAAAGTCACTACTCCTCTCTTTGTACTGCCTCTCCCATTTCAAATCTGTCAAGTCTCGATACTCCTCTTCTGCTAAGTTTACATCTGGTTCTTTATCTTTATTCTTAAAATTCCATTTCAGAATTGTTGAACTGTTAACTCCTTTCCTCACTTGTAATTTGTATTTTTTTAAGTATAACTTGTTTTCTGATGCCTTGAACCCCAGGGAAGGTGTACATAGTCTAAAGAAGCCAAACTTAGTTTAACAGGAGAATAATTGTAAGGTTTATCGCATACATAAAAATTGGTGTATTTGTTTTAGATAAAATGAAAAAAAGAGAACAGGATGAAGTAATAATAATAATTTGATTCATAAAATTCCTTTCAAATCTAAGGACATTGAAGAAGAGCATTCCACAAGCTTTGGAGTAGGCTGTATCGCCCACAATACTCTTTTTAGTCTTGGGAACAGTGTAGTCTTGCAGAGCCAGACATATGTCTCTGAGAATACACATCAAGGGACATCTTGCTAAAACTGTTGTAGTGAATAGTGGCAGAATCTGAAACTGAAAAGGCTCCGCCCACAGGATTACTTCCTAAAAAACTGCCAAAATTTCCTCTAGTCTGTGTAACTTAAACGCCTGGTGCTGCAGTATCCCATTTTTCTTCATTAGACAAATGTGTAAAATTCCTATGGAACAGCTATGAGAGAGAATGTAAACAAAACAGAAGAAATAGAAAGCTAAAATTGTTCTTATCAATTCAAGAGCTCATGAACACAATTTAACTTAAGCTTAGTGATTCATTTATATTATAAAGAGCACAGCAACTGAAGAGACAGATGCACACACACACACAGACCATGCTGGATGTGCAAGTTTGAGCCCTCAGACAGTTAAGCATATTTATTGTTTAACATCAGGACACACAATAGGCCAATCGCTAAACCCTAGCACACCTATGCAAACTATAGGGAATGCCACCCAAAAATAACAAATATGCTACTAAACACCATTCAAGGTGTTTCACCTTGCCTTGTCCCCCATATATGCACACTCAGGATGATCACTGGGCCATTGTTTAGTTGTGCACCTTCCAACTTTTGGCTGCTCCCACATGTGAATCATCAACACTCTTGACTCCTGCCTCCTCATTCACTTTGCTGCATGCAGCACATTGGGTACTCCAGCCATCTTCTGTCACGTACACTAAGGTATAGGCTGTGCTTCACCGTCACATTCTGCCACCGGAACCCTGGGTCCTCTTGATCCTTGTCGTTCTCTTGTTTAAATAGGCATTGCTGCAGGATGCAATTGACTGGACAGCACTGCCTAAAAAGCTGAGTAACATACAGAACTCTTCTAGATGGTGAGTTGGCTCCATATCATCCCTAAGTGCTGTCCCCCTCACTAACACTGCAGATATTTGAGTCCATGCATTTGAGAAGTGCTTTTGTCTGTTGAGTGCTACAAAATTTAGATGTCATTTTGACTATTATATAAGTACCAGTAACGGCACACTGCACGATAACATGCAGTGAATATACCTGACTGAGCATTTTCTCCACCCTAGCGGCCCGCTTTTTCTCTTCTCTCATCTGCATCTTTTCACATTAAAACTGATGAAGTCAGTGTTTGTGTTGCAATTATTTAGTATGTTTTCTTTAATTTTTCACTTAAGCTGGCACTTAAGTCTTCAATGTGCCTCAAGAATGATTTAAGATATGAAGCAGTAGGGGAAGTGATGGCGAAGGTGGTAGGGATGAGAATAAAATAAAATAAAAATAAAAAGAGGAATAACCTTGGAGGTCAATCATCACCCCGAAAGCGGATAGTAGACGTCACTTAGTATATGTGTACCAAATTTCAGGTCAGTAGTTGAAACGGTTTGCTACAGGTGATTTAAAATCCTGGACAGACAAACGAACAGCCACGGTAGCATAGTATATATAAAGATATGGCATATCAACAGCAAAAAGTGTTGAGAGAGAAGCATTGTGGTCTGTGTATACTATGTGTTGAAATGCTGCACCCTGGCATTTACAATTACAGAGTAATGCTAACTTCTTTTAGATATTCATCTAGATGTGAAGTCAGAACTTGGATGCTGTGCAGCCTCTTCCTCGGTTCTACTGAAGGAATATCAGTGTCATTTGTGCTTTTACATTTACACTTTGAATGCATTGAACACAGAAATGTGCATTTGATGTGAGAGCACAACATTTAGTTTGAATGCATATTTTACAGTTCGTTCATAGCTGCCAATTATTTAAGCCTCACATCGACTCCAACTCTATGATCGTAACTCAGAGCCACACAGAGCACATACAGCCACCTTATTCACTTTTGCCTCAGGTGCAGCGATGCCTTCAAATGCTGAAGCATCATCTGCTTTTACAAGGTGTTTTTTCCTTGCAACAGATTATGCGTAATGTGTCTTCCATTCATACGACACACATTTATAAATTTAACTGGAGTCTTTTTTAAGGCACTTTTGAGCCATAGATTTATTCATTATAACCACAGGCTTTCTGTGTTAGTCAGGCAATATTAACAAGAGCATCATGGCTCTTTGCTGTTTAAACCACCAACCCTATTTTGAGCTTTACCTTCACGAAGTGTTGGATTCGTTTGCAGATATCACAGTTATTAAATGATCTAATTGCTCCCATCTACTTTTAAGCTAATTTCACTCATGATTGTCTCCAAATATATGTATCGTAATATCTAACTCGGTGAGACTAGGAACAATGAGAACTACCTTCCGCAGATTGGAGTTGATGAAACTGAAATTACTTTACAAGTGTAGAAGGTCAGAATGGTAGTTGGCAGCTTCCTGATTTAATGCTTTGTAAATGAGCAGAAATGTTTTCTAGTGAATACATGATTTAATTGTCAACCGATGTAATTTATTCAGAGTTGGTGTAATGTGTTCCCAACACTTGTTGTAAATCAGAGCCCTAGCAGAAGAGTTCTGGAAATACAACAGCTTGTTTAGAACTGATTTTAGAAGTCCAAACACTCTCAAAAATGAAGGTTCTTTAACAGCACTTTACTGGGCTGTGTGTTTCATTGTAAAGCCATTGCTTGAGAAGGAATCATCTGTTTTGGGAGAGGTTCTTTCATACAAAATTGGATGTTTGGGTTTTGAAAAGGTTCCTAATATGTACATAAAACAAAAATTTTCAGTGTATAGTCAGCTGCGTAGCAGGATACTGACAGATCAAGAAAGCCCGAATTTAGCCTGTTTTATAATGTGCAACAAGAGTCCATTTAATACCATAAACCCATTGGTAGTTAGCAAATTTATTGTCATCAGTTCATGTTAGTTTATGGAACCTTTTACCGATCAAAATAATTTTATGGAATCTTCCTGTGATTGGTTCTTGTGGGAACCAACAATGGCTCCCCAATGGCATCACTCTAAACAACTTCTTTGGCACCTGTATTTTTAAGACCGTGCAATAATGTATTATTGTAGTTCAGCGTAGATGTTATAAATGCATGAGTTTAACACTCATCATATCCCAAGGTCAAAGATCGTCTAACACAGGCTAAATTCCTTAGGTGAAAAAGGATTACATTGTTAACATGTGGAACAAATGACAAGGAGGAATCAAATGTAACTCCCAGGGCTGCACAGAAGTTCCTTCCGCTGTAAAATGATCCACCTTAGTCAACCATAATTTGACATCATGCAAGCAGGAAATAGAAAATACTCTGTAGCAAACACAGACAAACAAACAGTTTGGGTCTTACCCACTCTCTCTTTCCAATGGCCCCCAAGTCACTTCCTTTTACATCTCTTGACACTAGACTTCAGATATCTGTACCCTGAGGTTCATTTTAACACCAATCTTAGGTAAGTTGAGAGCTGTTTTTGTGTGTCGGGACACCAAGCTAGAATTGTTTGTAGAGGCATTCCCTGGTGTCCCAGCCCCTCTAAGCCCTAAACAGCCATCTCTCTCAAGCAGCTTCTGGGCTGTTTGCCCTAAATGGGAAACAAACTCATTCTTCACAGTCAGAGATATACTGCTGCTGGCATATAAAGTGCTATAGGGAAAAATTACATCCTCCTGCTCATCTTTACCAATTTAAGTCTTAAATAGGCAACATGGTACCACTTTTCCTGAATGGAGACATTATACATCCATTTATAGGTCTGTCAGCCCACAATGACCACTCTCCTGCTCTCTCTCTTTACTTGATACAGAAATCTATTCTGGTTCCTCCCAGGGTGCCAATCTATTTCGCTCTCTTTTGGTCTTTTGCCATTAGACAAATTACTACCTCCACAATCTGTTAAGGGCTTTCCTGCTACCATCAGTGCTTACCTTTAAACTTTCAGATATGGGAATACACTGGCCCTTGTCCAGTGAGGTTTTTTTGACCAGCATTGGGCTTAATCTTATATAGTATGTCTCCCTAGTTGGAAGAGCCTTGCAGACCAGGAAGTTTTTGACACAGTAAAAGTTCAATCAATTCCAAAAACTTCTTTACCCATCAAAAACTCTTGAAAACAAAGTATTTTCTCTGCTTAAATGTTACAAAACTAAAAAAAAAAATCCTTAAATTTTTCAGACTGAATTCCGGCTTTGAAAGCAATCTTGTTACTATTGTAAATTACCTCCTCCATACTGCTGAATATAAATCTTTGTATGTAGTCAATTAAGAAACACACCCAAATTCTTGGTCTGATCAGTTATGACCCAACCTTTAACAGCTCCTGTCCTAAAACCAATGTGCATCTCCTTCGTCTTTTCTATATTCAGTATTAAATAAGACCTATTATACCATACAAGTATTATCACCGAAGACTGGACTGCTTCTCCTTGTCATTTTGTACTGACTGAAGCTCTAACATCTGCAGATCTGATGTCATTTCCAGCCAGTACATATTCTGCATTTGTAAGTGCACATAATATACAGTGAATCAAAGTTACATATTATCAGTACTGATCTGCTGTAATATGTTGCTGAAATATGCAATATGAAAAGTATTGATTGACTCCTGTCTTTATCCAGAGTCTTGGAACCAAATCAACAATAATCAACACACAGAATAACATTTAGTAAATACTATATTCTCAGTATTACTGTATGCAAATCAAATGACATTATGTCATCCTCAGCACCATCACCAGCCTACTCTGTAAACTGGAAGTAAGCCTACAAATTCCAAATGGAAACTGAACAGTATGGCTTTTTAAAATTATTTCAGAAATCTTTATCCCATAATTTTAGATATTTCCTGGTTACTTTCTGAACTAATCATTTTTGGGAATGGAAGAATCCAGACTTTGCAGGCGAAGGTCCAGATTTAACTAGTAATTTTTGCCAATCAGGTTATAGGTGAATGGCATGCTGGTTGAACATACTGTACATGTATAAGTAAAAAATTCCAGTGTACTCTATACACATATGACCTTGGACTTGAACTAAGCCACAACCAGGCTGTCCAATTTTATCTAACTTGACTAAAGACATTAAAATGAGTACTGATCACTGAGGAACCACATTTTTAATATTACATAATTAATGTACAATTTTCCCCAATTACTTAGTAGTCAGTTGCATGTATACTATTGTTCCAGATCCTAATAACCCTAATTAACTAAAATAATACAACTAAGTGTACACTGAATTACTGTTTTTGAATGGTGGAGGCTTTTTGCTGATTGCAAAATATACTTTTTATGGATTTTCTTTATTTGCTGTGAATTGATGTGCACTAGTTTAGTGTCTTATTATGTAAAGCCATAAAACTTTAACACAGTGTGTTCTCTTTTTCAGCACACTGTATGAGACCATTAAAGTCAACTAAAAACACTGTGCATCTTGATAAATTAGACAGGTTTGATGAATACAGAAAACAGATTGGCAAAGCACCTATTTCTAATGTTGTAAACATCATTTTTTCTTAAATCAGTAAATGTTTTATAATGTTGCAATGCTGTAGCAAATGTATTACTTTAAAATACTGGCAGTCCCTGGGTTACGTACAAGTTAGGGACTGTAGGTTTGTTCTTAAGTTGAATTTGTATGTAAGTCTGAACAGGTACTTTATTTTAATAAATGCAATTTGGACAGATGTTTGTCTCAACATATTATTTATTTTTACCTTTCTGTGCATGCACAGTAAATGCATAAACATTTTCATATACAGTACAGCCTTAAACAATGTTGGTAGAACTTGATGGACTTGATGAAGAGGATGGGACTGGGTCTCTTAAAGTAGGCATCAAGGAAGGTTTGCATGGAGCTTTTCTTTTTCTCATCATAAATAGCCTTGCCATTCCCGCTTCGATGAGACGAAATGCATCAGCTAACTCTTTTGTAGAAAACTTTTTTGTTGGAGTCCCTAGGTTCTGGTTTTCTTCACTGAATGCTATCATCTGCTGTTCTAGCTCCATAAGGTCTTCATTGGTTAGTTCTTTGCTATGTATGTAACAGTACAAGCAGGCTTGCTATTGAGAATGAATGGGGGCGGCGAGGAGTGGTTCACCACCTGCCCACCACACAGTCACCTCCATTTACATACAGTATGCTGCCTGCAGCGTCCACCCACCGAGAATGAACAGGATGCGGCCAAAGGCGGGTAGTGAATCGCCTACCACCGCCCCCATTCAACAGGCAGCCACCCGAGGCACTCTAAAATACTGTCCCCCACTGCCCCATTCACCACTTGCAGCATCACGAGCCGCCCACTGAGAATGAATGGGGCAGCCATTCAAGGGACATTGCAAGGCTGTGTGGTGGGCGGGAAATGAAACGCCCCATTAAGCCTCCGTCCTGCACACGAGAGGTACCGTGTTTCTCCAAAAATAAGACAGGGTCTTATATTCATTTTTGCTCCAAAAGATGCACTAGGGCTTATTTTCAGGGGATATCTTATATTTTTTCATGTACATAGTCATAACTCTTCACATTCAAACCCTGAATTCCAGCCTGAATTTCTTGCTGCCCCAGCTGCTTTTAGGATCCTACAGGATAGATGTGCGTGCTTCGATGTTTGATGAATGGTTCAATGTGGTGAAGCAAAATGCCAACATACAAATGCATCCATGGTGCTTTTATATTCAAGCATACTCCCCAAAGTAATGACACAATATATTTTAAAAGTCTCACATACCATCTTCTGTGCCGTCTTTTTTTTGTACCTTACAATACCATCAGAATGTACAGCGGCGTATTTGAGCCACAGAAAAAAATAAGGATATAATGAAAATGTCTATTTTGTGATTAAAGTGGAAATTTCGGCTTTTGAAATGTCCACTTTAACCTCGTAGTTTACTTTATCATTAAAGCAGACTATCGTAAACATCATCTTAAAACCGACCCAGTTGTTAATCACTACTCGCTTCTGGTTTTTCCTCCTGACCTGACAGCAGCAGCAAGCAGCAATACATCACCACCCAGCAGACATTAAATTTATGATATTCCAGCTCTCTGCACATTTAGAATTCTTAGATTTATACTTGACTAGCAAAATACCCGCGCTTCGCAGCGGAGTAGTGTGTTAAAGAGGTTATGTAAACATATATATACATATACATATATACATATATATACATATATACATATATATACATATCTACATATACACATATCTACATATACATATATATACATATATATATATATACATATACACATCCACATATACAGTATATACATATATATATATATATACACATATCAACATATATATACACATACATATACACATATATACAAATACATAAACACACACATATACATATATACTGTACATATACACAAACATACATAGTGCGTCTGCGGTGGGTTGGCACCCTGCCCAGGATTGGTTCCCTGCCTTGTGCCCTGTGTTGGCTGGGATTGGCTCCAGCAGACCCCCGTGACCCTGTGTTCGGATTCAGCGGGTTGGAAACTGGATGGATGGATACATAGTGCGTTGTAACATGGGCTGTGATTGTTACATGAGAGGGAGACGACAAATCACAGCTTCCCGCTTTCTAATCGGGCCTGTGATTGGTGCTTTGACTGATGCCCAGATCCCACAGTATCTCCCCTTAGGAGAGGCGTTAGGCAAGTGTAATTGAATAGTGGTGCTGCAAGTTTAGCTTTACACCTGTTTTTAAGGCTTATTGACTGAAAGGGGCTTTCATGAAAAAAGTTAGGGCTTTGCTACAGGATACACCCTCCACAAGTTAAGGAAGTAAAAATAAAGGTATATATTTCTGTTTTATTTAAACCTTTTAAGTTTGTATGCGGGCGGTATGGTGGCACAGTGAAAGGTGCCAGTTAGGAGACCCGGGTTCGTTTCCCTGTGTGGAGTTTGAATGTTCTCCCCGTGTCTGTCTGGGTTTCCTCCGGGTATTCCGGTTTCCTCCCACAGTCCAAAGACATGCAAGTTAGGTGCATTGGCGATTCTAAATTGTCCGTGGTGTGTGGGTGTGTGAGGGTGTGTGCGCCCTGCGGTGGGCTGGCACCTTGCCCGGGGTTTGTTTCCTGCCTTGTGCCCTGTGTTGGCAGGGATTAGCTCCTGTATTTAGGATATAGCGGGTTGGATAATGGATGGATGGACATTTGTATGCATAGCCCCATTTGCCCGTTTTCGTTTTTTTTTCTTTTTTCAGTAATATTTCAGCAAACCCGGAGCTTGTCAGTTCAAATCCTGGTACTGACACCACTGTGTGACCCTGAGGAAGTCACTTCACCTTCCTGTGCTGCAAAAAACAAAAGTAATGTAACAAATTGTACCTCAGATGTTGCAAGTTGCTGGACTAAAGGCATAAGTAAAATAGATAAATATGTATTATACACATAGGAACTATTCATTTATTTTCAGTTAAGTCATCTGCAGCAAACCTTTATAAATGAGGGTTTCTCCTTTTTAGATAGTGCAAACTGTTTCTTCTTCATTGAGGTTTTCTCTTGGAGAGCTTTTTTCATTTCATTGAAAATTAAAGCAGCAGCTGCCAAAATATGTAGCTTTCTTATTAATTTTTCAAAATTGTGTAAAATAACTTTATAAAGTAACATAAAAGGTTTACATACTGGTTATCCTTTTACACTAAAATATTACTAAAGAGATACAAAAAAAGTAAAATGCATATGTTGTTTTTCTTTAAGGAGATTAAATATTACTGACGAAAGAAAAAAAAAAACTAAAACAGCCAAATGGGGCTATGCATACGAACTTCCATCCATCCATCCATTTTCCAACCCGCTGAATCCGAATACAGGGTCACGGGGGTCTGCTGGAGCCAATCCCAGCCAACACAGGGCACAAGGCAGGAACCAATCCAGGGCAGGGTGCCAACCCACCGCAGGACACACAAACACACCCACACACCAAGCACACACTAGGGCCAATTTAGAATCGCCAATCCACCTAACCTGCATGTCTTTGGACTGTGGGAGGAAACCAGAGCACCCGGAGGAAACCCACGCAGACACGGGGAGAACATGCAGACTCCACGCAGGGAGGACCCGGGAAGCGAACCCAGGTCCCCAGGTCTCCCAACTGCGAGGCAGCAGTGCTACCCACTGCGTCACCGTGCCGCCCTTTAAATTCGGCCTAGCATACGAACTTAAAAGGTTTAAATAAAACAGAAATATATACCTTTATTTTTACTTCCTTAACTTGTGGAGGGTGTATCCTGTAGCAAAGCCCTAACTTTTTTCGTGAAAGCCCGTTTCAGTCAACAAGTCTTAAAAACAGGTGTAAAGATATTGACAATAAGCTACGCAAACCCACCAAGACATGGAATCGTTTAGATCAAGTATCATTACATCTTCCTTTCTTAAAGAGAAGTAAGGCAGTACTTATAAGCTTAGTAATGTTATACATTTCAAATGCTACTTTCATAAACTTTATCACTTCAAACAACTAAACTATCCAGAACATTTCAGGCATACATCCAGCATTCAAACTATGTATAAAAAGCACAACTGTTAAAGGAATTCAGCATTTCTTAATTGAAAATGTTCCTTTAATCCTCAACATGTCTCAATGAGTCGTTCTGGTGGTTTTACTTGACGTTTTGATCTTCTGGTTAATTGTGTTTGCAGTTGAGATGTTCTTTCCTGATTTATACTTGTTTTCTCATTAATATTTATTTCGCTGGTGTTAGTGTTCTGATTAGAGGTTATTGGTCCTTTGATGTCTCGACGGTTTCTTCTTAGAACAGCTCCTATTATGCAATTCCGTCACATACTGGTCTACTGTTTCGCCGCTTTTCTGGAAACATGTAAAAAACTTGTGCCGCTCAAATGTCACATTGCGCTTTGGGTTGCAATATGCTTCGAATTTTTCAACTATTTTGTTCAATTTCATATTGTCTCCATCTTCTTCAAACTGAAAATTGTTATACACCTCTAGCGCCTCTTCGCCAATTACATGTAGAAGCATAGACGCTTTCATTTTTTCACTTTTCCTATCTGCTTCAATCGCAGCAAGATACAACTCGAATCTCTGTTTAAATCTTTTCCAATTTTCAGCTACATTTCCCTTTAACTGGAGATTTGGTGGGGCTGTAATCCTTCCATATTTTTTTTTTCTCTTTTGCTAGAACGTCTTAGCGCTTTCTGACCACGTTTTCGGGTTACTCACAGACACGAGACTCGTTCAAAAGCTGAACTTCTTCTTCACATTCCTCTTCCAATCCGCCACTTCTGACACCATGTAGTGATCTTGTTAGGTTCGTAGTTTAATCAATACACAGGATTGAAAGATATAATAACTTTTTCATAGACAGACTTTAGAGACATTTACTGTACATGTTACTACTCGTTCTTTAGTTCACGCCCATTCTCCTACTTGCATCTGCATTCACAGGCATTACTAATCATTCTGTAAGTATCCCTTAATAGACCTTACTAATCAACTATCATTACAAAATCCAATGTGGTTTGTGTCCTTCAGAATGAAAACAGTTTCCATTTACTTTTTTAATAAAAGGCGAGCTTTTAAGCCTGAGAAATCACCCCTGTAAATGCACACATTTAACTGCACATGAGTTAATATGTATGCTTACACAGTATTAAACCCACCAAGACATGGAATCGCTTAAATCAAGGCGCTGCGCTACCTTCTTCCAGATCGGCCCCAAGGCGTTTCACGTGATTACGTAGGAGGTGTAATGACGCGATACGCGACTCCGCCTCCTCCATTACAGTATATGGACAAAAAAGAGGTTCCAGATATGATCGTTACGCTTTGAATTTCAAAATGAAACCTGCCTAACTTTTGTAAGTAAGCTGTAAGGAATGAGCCTGCCAAATTTCAGCCTTCCACCTACATGGGAAGTTGGAGAATTAGTGATGAGTGAGTGAGTGAGTGAGTGAGTGAGTGAGTGAGTGAGTGAGTGAGTGAGTGAGTGAGTGAGTGAGTGAGTGAGTGAGTGAGTGAGTGAGTGAGTGAGTGAGTGAGTGAGTGAGTGAGTGAGTGAGGGCTTTGCCTTTTATTAGTATAGATATCACTTTCTTGATGAAATGCATTCAAATATGTGTGTTACATTTTACAGATAAATTGTTAACTTTCTGCGGTGGGCTGGCGCCCTGCCTGGGGTTTGTTTCCTGCCTTGCGCCCTGTGTTGGCTGGGATTGGCTCCAGCAGACCCTTATGACCCTGTAGTTAGGTTATAGCAGGTTGGATGATGGATGGATGGATGGATTGTTAACTTTGTTTAAATAATGAATTCCTATTAATAGTTACACATATGGGGTGGCAAAGTGGTAGCACTGCTGTCTTGCAGGGAGTCACGTCCCTTGTGATCCCTGCCTGGAGTTTGTTTGTTTTCCTGGTGGGTTTCCACAGTGTGCTCAGTTTTCCATCCAAAGACATGAAGGTTTGGGGATTTGGTGAAGCTACAATGACACTAATGTATGCGTGTGCTTCTGTTCACCTTGCAATGAGCCGATGCGCTGTCCAGAGATTTTGTTTCTGTCTTGCGCCGATACTGCTGAAATGGACGCATCCCCTAATTGATGGATGTAATCATTAAACATCCTTTTCAGAGATATTGTGGCAAGGTGTCCTCGGAATTTAATGGATGTTTCAAGCACATGTGTCGCATTGTGTGGCGCCTTACTTTTCAGCTGACAATCTTGACGAGGGCTTATTTTTTGGGTAGGGCTTATATTACAGAGCAGCCTGAAAGTCATGCTAGGGCTTATTTTTGGAGTAGGTCTTATTTTTGGGGAAACACGGTAGCTGCGGCTCCACTGACTATGGACCTCGGATCACAGCTTGCCATGCACCCAGCCACTCACTGAGAATGAATGGGGTGTGGCCCCCACAGCTCCATTCACCAAGCAGAGCCGCCCAAGAAACACCCCTTTCCATCCTCTGTCCAGCCACCGCTTGCAGTGTCCCCATACCAAAGATGACAGAGCAGCAGTTACTGAGGAGCCTGCATTGCATCTCCCAGACAGATGGAGGGGCAGCTGCTGCCCCATTCGTAAGTATGAGTTGTTCGAATGTCAGATGTCAGTAACTCGGGGACTACCTGTAACATGAAAAGGCTGTAACTTGATCAAAATTTTAAGAATATTTGCTACCTTTTTTGATCTTTTCACGAATTGCCTTTTATTGAGTATAATAAAGATGCTAAAGAAGACCAAAATGACATTTTATCAGCTAAAGCAGTCTGAAAAACTTTGTGTTCTAACAGCTCAAAAATTTAACTTTAATCCACAAAGTTCTCAGTTCAGTCCCCCCACAATAATTTACTCCATAAAGACGATCACATCATTTGAGCTGCAAATGCTCTAGTTTAAGAAACATGGAAACATTTGTATATAAGAGTTTGATAAATACATAAATGTACACAAGGATGCTACCTACATGTTTAATGAGATTTAAAAAGGCACCACTTAGCAGAGCTGATACCCCAAACTACAAATTACATTTTATTAAATTATGTTTTTCCTCAAAACTACAATTATTTCCAGCAACCTAAAAAGCACTCAAGATGCCATCAATTTATTTTGCTATGCGTAATATATGGAATGGCATCATTGCATTAAGAAATATATTTTTCTCATGTAGAAGGTTTTCAAAAACAAAGACCTAATGCTTCTGAGTGCAAATATACCATATACCCTGTAGCCATATTTTTTTCAAGCTCACGTCAGACGGATCAAAGCCATGTGCATTATTCTTTCTACTTTGAGATGACATGTACACATCAACATTGGCACATGCATTTATTTTTGCTTTAATCTATCCATTTTCTGATTCACTCATTCCTATTTATTTTGTAGCAAACCAGTCTTGTTAGAGTTTTGAAGCAGCTTTTCTGTCCTTCAACAAACAATCCTACACTTTAATGGGTGCAAACAAAAACTACTAAATGGTCTTGTCAGCTATGTTTCATCTTGTAGGTGATTTATATAATGTTAAATGTGAATATGTGCGATTTGAAAATCTATAACACACTTGAGAGGTTATCTAAGGTGTCTGGCTTTTCTCAGTTCCATTCACATGGCAGGTGACATTTTATAAAAGCCATACCACAGGAACCAGCACAGCAGCAAGAAAATGTTAAAAAATAGAAGTAGGAAGCTTCTTAGTTTTCTTGCTTCTGTATTTAATGCAAAGATGTAACTTTCGATACATCATACTGCTAAGATAGTGCACCAGTGTTAAAAAGGCCTAAAAAGAAAAAAAATAGTGTTTCTTTCAAAAGAATGAAGATAAAATGAAGGGTATTCCCAATGCAGACACCAAATGTTCCTGTGCTATTTAACAGAATTCACCAAGGGGAAGAGAAGAGCTATTCTAAAGCATTGAAGTGTTTAATCTGATAGCAGTGTGGCCAGCTACAGAAAGAAAAAATACAGTACCCTTTCTGGCAAAAAAGATAGCTTTTTTTGTCACACTGACCATGCTATCCTTTATTATCTGATGGTTGCAAGTATGAAAACTGCATATGTAGGCCACAATCCAAAGTGTGTTCCACAGCCAAGCATGTGGCTCATTTAGCGGTAGCTCATTTTCATCAGCACAACTGATAATGATTGTTCCTCCATGAGTTATATTGCCCAGGATATATTATTACTAATCTTTTGCCTGGCAACACAAGATCGTTTCAAAATGAGTTCTATGTTGGTTAGTTCTTTGGGGATTGGAATGTTTGAATTTACTGGCAATGTAGAACTGCAATGAAAGCTACTTTGCATCATCAGTTCCTAATTATTGCTGCAAGTAGAGAATTATCAAAAAAACAAACTATTCAACACATGGCAAAATGGAGATCCTCTGTTTTTCTAGATTACTTTGGAGCTAGTCAGGTTGCTTCTGAACAGATGCTTAACACTCAAGACCTACCGTGGAAATCAGCAGGTGGCATTGTTCACAACAATTATTTGATGACCTTTAATTTGATAAATATGATTATTTTTTTTAAATAATAAGAAGAAAAACTGTACATATGTTTTCTTTTAGGGCTTTGGTCCGATATTACACCATGTGCAAACAAGTACCAAACTAATTGTGATTTTAAGCCTTGTTGCTGTATAAAATATTTCCTCTTGATTTCTACTATATGAAGTCTTACCAGAACTCTTTTTATTTTAATTGTGAATAAGTGGTGTGGTGGATGACCGGGGCCCTTGCCCGGCCGGGACACCTCTTCTTTGTATGGCCCGGGGGAAGTATGGACAGAACAGTACCACCCCCGGGACACTAGAGGGCAGCCCCCATGCATAGCACTGGTGCCTCGGATTCCAGCAGGGCTCCATGGGAGATGGAGTTCTCTACAACCCTGTTGGGATCCGGGGGT
This sequence comes from Erpetoichthys calabaricus, assembly GCF_900747795.2. NCBI lineage: Eukaryota > Metazoa > Chordata > Cladistia > Polypteriformes > Polypteridae > Erpetoichthys > Erpetoichthys calabaricus. The sequence goes on along the minus strand of NC_041402.2, from coordinate 51,489,478 downwards.
GCCGCCAGGGGGCATTGCAGTGGTTCCCGAGCCCATGTGGGTGGTTCTTCCGCCACACCCAGAAGTGCAGCCGGAAATGGGTCATCAAACACCTGCAGCAGCCACCACTCCGGGAGCAAGAGTCGGGAGGAGAGGGACTAAGCTTGCCAGAGAGGAATGGTGAAGATAGAAAGTGAAAAAGAAAAGTATTGGGATTGTGTGTGTGCTTAGTGCTTGAACTGTGTTGTGCCTGTGGGAACGGGGAAGGCGTTGCCCACAGGTGAAGAAAAATAAAATAAAACATTTATTTGTTTTATCAGTGTGCCTCCTGCGACTGTCTGTGTCGGGTTGAACACTCACATAGCGCCTTTTGTCACGGTGGCAATTAAGAAAAATATTGGCCTTTTTTTAGAGCTAGATCACATACACATGTGACCATATAATATGGCAACTTCCACATTTATGAAATTGTTTTCTGCTTAGTGGGACAGAGCTGAAATCACAAAGTTTTTTTTTCATTTTATGAAATGCAAATATTCAGATACTAACACTCTGGAAAAATGGTAGAAATCTATGAAACTACACCTAAATGATTAGCCTTGCAAAGGAACTTCTGTACAAAATCTTTGTATGCCTTGCTCTAACCTCCAGTCTACTAGTTAACATCATTTTAGCAGCAATCCAGTGGATCAGCATATGCTAAACATATAAAATAAATGTAGGACACATTTTAATCTTATCTGTTGCCCCTCTGCATGGTAATCATGGATTTTAGCCTTCTTCAGTCTACACAGCATTCATCCTATGGAAGACACTAGGGCGTGTGATGTACAGTAGATGTCTATTTTGACACTGTATTTCCACCTTTTTAACTATTATGTTCTAAATGTAATCTTCAAGCAGCACACTTTTTCTCCTGTATTTAAATTAGAAAGCCAAAAAAATCCAAAGCAATCTACCCAACTTCCTTCGTCATTGACCTACATACTGTATAATGTTAAGGTGATATTGGCTAGTCTGTTTGAAGACTCAGACAGCACTTCCAGAGTATGAAATAAATCTCAATCAACGTATCTGATAACGATCTCAGGAGACAGTAGAAAAGAGATCTTTCAATTAACATTTCAGAAAAGTAATGGAATTCAGCCAATCATATATACCAGTCTAATATGCAGCAAGCACACCATAATTCAGCTCAAAGTTGTTCATCATTCACATCTTGTCTTAAAATGTCTCTAATGTACTCACAGCAAAACTGAACCTGTGAGTGATGTCATCAAGAGCCCACTTTGCTAGGTCAAATTTTTTGGGAGTGCCCTAAACTTAAACCATTTTGGGGAAAAATTATGTATACAGTATCTTTTGGATAGACTTGAATTTAAAATAACTCCTAATGCAAGCTGCATTTGGGGTATTGCCAGAGTGGATAAATTGTGCCATGAAAAAATTGGTTGTAATATCATATATTATAGTACTTGCATAAAGGTTTCTGCTCACCTGGAATAACTCCAATCCACTTTCAATACCTCAGAGGAAAAGCCATGTTCTTTATTGTCTCAAACTGTAAAAAAAATCAAATTCCACGTATAAAGATCTGTCCAGAATTTGACAAGAAGCATGCTTATGCTTTACTGAACCAAGTTCAGACTTTTTAATTTTATTTTCTGCTTCATTCTATATAAAGGAATATTCTAGATGGGTTTCTTTTGTGGCTTAGCTGTTTTATTCAGATGAGGGTTGAGTGCTAAATTTCATTGATTGTCTTTAGAACATATTATTGTATTACAATACAATTTTATTTCTTACATTTTCTTTTTTAAATCAAAAATGCTGTTATGATGTGTGCAATAAAGTATATGACATTAACTGACATATATTTAATTAGGGTACCTAAAAAGTACAAGAACCTCCATAAGTATAGTACTCACTGAATTATAATGAACTTTCAATTCTATGGCACATTTACCTACAAACGATGTAACTCAAAGTGCTTTACGAGTTGTCAAAGTAGTAATTACCTGCCAAAAAATTTAAATTACATTACAAAAGTAATGCATAAATAGAATACAAAAAAATAAATAATGCACACTTACTTCAGAATAATTAAGAGAAACAGAGTCCTTAAATATAGAATTGGGATTTTTTGAGTCTCTAACTGACAGGCCAGGGTGGACAGAAAAAAAAGCTACAGTTAAGCTGGAGAAAATAAATTTGTAGAGGTTCCAAGCCAAAAGATCAGCCAGTCCTCATTGGCCATTCTGCCTAACATAAATGTCCTTGAGTAGTTCTTAAATGTTTTGTTTAAGTCTTCATCTAAGATGGTTCAATATAGTAGGCCTCATGGCAGGCGAGGGTATTTGCTTACATTCAAACATTCAGACATCACAGGTGGCTGCAGCACATTACTGTGATCAGGTGGTGGTGGCACAGAACGAAATCACAGAAGAACCCGAAAAGAAAACAGAAAAGTAAAGATTGTTTAGGACTGCAGATTCATTGAAGGTTATCATAATTCTACACATATCTGGATTATTAAGGGTAGAACTAAAATGTAGCTATGAAAAAAACAGATTAAAAAGTGGATGTTTAGATATTTTTTTAAAAAACAGATTAAAAAGTGGATGTTTAGATATTTTTTTAAAAAACAGATTAAAAAGTGGATGTTTTGATATTTTTTTAAATGATCTACGGTGTTATCCAGGTTTACTGTGTTGTAATGGTAACATATTCCAGATTTTGGTGCATAACATAATTTTCATGCTTGGCTCCTGGAATAAAAAGCAGGCCGCTATCAGAAAATCTAAGATTATGACTTGGAATATAGAGGGACATGCAAAATATGGAAAGAAGTAAGATGAGTTAAAGTTTTATATACCACAAGTAGTATTTTAAAGTCAGTTCTAAAAGTCATGGGTAACGATGTTAAAACTGGTCAGATGTGCTCAGATTTTCTTTTTCTGGCTAGGACTCATTATAATGCATTATATATACATGTGTAATATATTCATTATAATATGTAATAACTAATAAATATGTTAGTAGTGATTAATAATAACACAATTTTTAATATTTAAAATAATATTATTAAGCATCATATTTTTAGACATGTCAGCACTACAAATATAACTTTTTGGAGAGGTCAGTGTGTCAAAAAACAGAACTAGACACAGCTGAGAATGACAGACACTTTCTTGGCCTGACATCAAGAACTTGTGATTATTAGACAGTTCCATGGAGCTTCCTGAATTTGTAAGGTCTGCTGGTGATGCCACAATATTTTTTTTGCTGAAATAGAAACCTTTTCTAATCAAAATAAAATAGAGACATTTTGCTCCTGCTGTTAACTCTTTAAGATAAGAATATTTTTACATATATGAATGGGTGCAGCATATAAAGAACAAAATGGGATGACAAGATTAATGATCACAGGATTGGCTTAAACTGGTCCAAACTGGTTTTGGGGAAGTCATTTTGGGAAATTCTGTAATTACAAGAACTTTTATTTTTTCAATCTAATCTATAAAAAACTCACTGATAAATGTACAAGTCTAACGCTGTAGTGTCAATGCAGATTTCTCAGAACTGTCTCTCCTATAAGTTTTGATTATTGATTTTTCCTGCTAAACAGAGAAACTTAGCGTTAGAAGTGAGATATTCAACTCTGTCTAATGGTGTCCTGGGTTTGACTGTGGAGTGTAACCAACCTCTTTGACAGCACATAATATAAGGTAAAGGCCACCTTTTGAAAATCTCTCCAAGGTTTTCTCTGCTTGCTTTCAGTTGAGGATTTCCAGCTTTACACATAACATTTCTTATGTTGTGTTCTACCAACAACCACTGGAAAAGAATTAAATGTAGGTAAATAACAAGACAAGTCCCTGTAAGGTGTTTGTGAGATGGTAGATCCTTCCACAGGTTCAGGTAAAGGAACATAACAAAGTTGGTTTCCTGTAAAGTATTAGTAGGAGGGGGAGGACCAACATAGATGCTGCCATGTTAAAAAATAAGAGAAATAAAATTAAAAAGGAAGGATTCATTTACTAGTTACAGTGAAATAAAAAAGAAAAAACACAAAAGAGGGTATTTTTTATTATTATTATGGTATGGAAATATGTAATCTCCAATCCCTTGAACCTTTACTGAGAGAATAGAGAATATTGCAATGATACAAATAAATATCGCTAAAGAGTGCATCTACTGGCAGAAAAAGATATGGCAAGCAATGATCCTAATAAAACAGTTTAATTGGGACTAGTGGAACATTTTAAATGGCATTCTGCTAGCAGATCGAAATACTAATTGGAAAAATACTGAGGCATTCAAATGGAAAAGGAGTGAAGCTAGAAACATAAAATGGATCAAGGGAATGGTAATTGTTTTGGTGGGCAATGAGGTGCAAGCATTGCCAGTCTGTACCCTCTTCTGACTAAATTACTGTACAAGAAGTATTTAGCATGTAATAAGAAGGCCAGAACAAACAGTTCAGAAGGTGGAAGGAGGATCCAGATCAATAGATTGCATGCCCTGATATGGGATCGTCAAGAACAACCACAAGTATTATCTTCGAGTACCCGGCTCATATTTGAGGGAATTGTTGGGTGGGCTCGACATTTGAAATATAAGGTTTGATAACACATTTGAAACACTTAAATTGTCCAATCTGGAAGCACAAACTAAACCTAAAAATAAAAATAAGGCAGAAGATTCTGAAGACAGTTCCAAAGGTGAAACAAAGGTAAGTTTTCATGAGGAGCTTTAAATTGCAAGGAGGACCTCGGGATTATTAAGGTATATTGTTATACTGTCCATGGACACCAGGGATTCACAGGAAATAATTTTACGGTTGACTAAACATAAAAAAGACTGTTCTGGCTTTATTCTGAGGATTAAAATGGTGCAATATTCTCATAAGCCTGCTTACGGGATATGCTTGATTTAATGAAATGGGCTTTGGGGTAGACATGATTGGGAAAAGATGAAGTACTATATGCAAAACTGACCAGAATCAGAGAATTCCAGGCAAATGGAGGAGGGAATTATGCTAAAGTGCATTAGCATGTTTGCAGGATCAATTGACAGTAGCTAGCGTCCAGCTAATGATAGAGAGTACATACAAAATGTGATCACTGGTAAGTAGCCCCAGAGCCTGGATATTGGATACAACTGTGGAGGATATGTGCCATTTGATCAATTTCCTTCCTTCACCACCTCCTGAAAAATGCAGCTTTCTGTACACAGCAAAACTGTTTTGAGTATTCATAAGTAGATGGTGATCCTGTTTACTTAAAAGTTTCATTTTCTTCCTTGCTCATTGCCCAACTCTGCTTTCAAGGAACATTTTATAGTAACATGCTTTCTGATTAACATAGTCTCTGCTGAAAAACTCTGGAAGGTCCTTTTGTTCAATAAATCTATTGACTCTGGAAAGGAACCACTCTAGGCTTCCTGAGACTCAGGAAGATACATTTATGATGGAAATGCACAAGGAACTGTACACAAGTTAATTTGTTAGGGCAAGATTTGTTATGTGTATTTGGGTTGTCAAGTACAGTGTAGCTCAGATGGGCATTTCTTAACAGAGACTAGAATAAATCATATTTAGTTATTACAATGGACAGTTATTAATGGAGCAGTCGTTGATCACCAATTTTTTGTTCTGCTTCAAAAACTCTTTGCTTTCTGTCCTTTTTGCTAAAGCTTTGTGTTACCGGCCTCAGGCCTAGGGGAACCTGGGCCAGGTAAGAGCTACTGTTGCTACAGGGTGTAGCCACAGCGATATGGTGAAAAAGCATATGGTGAAGAAGCAGGCAGCAGTCACAAGTCTCAGACCATACTTCTCTGTTCTACTTTATTTTCATTTACCCAGAAATATATAAACGCTTCAATCTCTGCACAGATCAACATGATGATCAGTTAAACAATGGTGCATGCCAATTTCCTCTGTAGAACAACAGTGTAAACACTTTTACTTTGGTTCAACAATAGTATTGCTGTCAGCTTTCAAGAAGTACCTGATTAGAAACCAATGTCCTCAGAACTCCTTCATTTTCAAAGTAAGCAGGCAGTTCTGTATCACCACATTGTGTGTAGATGAGATACTAATCAAAGCTGTCTGATTATTCAAAGTGCTTTTATTAAAACAACAACAAAAACAAGTGTTCAAAATAAATAAAGTGCAGTGCTTCACAATCCTTAAATAAATAATCCATTAAAAACAGAGGTGAAATAGTGGAGATAAAAACAATAAATAAATCCTTTAAAACAAGGTTAAAACAACGGCTGGAAGCAGTCCTTTAGAAACACAAAGCCTGGTGCCTTCTTTTACCTGGCAGCTCCCCTGCTTCTCTCATCAGGCTTCTCAACAGGGGAGTCGCCCTAACTGCAGCTGACCTTCTGTCCACTCGACTGGTCTGGAGGCTTCCCAATCCCTGGCTTCGGTTGTGCTCCCTCCAGACCGAGACTTGGCTTTCCCCAATGGCCAGGACGCTCACATTGGGGAATCCATCACCCAAGCCTCCCGACTCCCTCTGTCTTCCATGGCGAGCCATCCTTCTGCTGGTCACTCACGGTCTTCACAATGCTCAGCGGGAGTGACCACTATCAACTGCCCTCGGTGTTGGCCAAACACCCCACTAGGGCTCACTGTCCAGCTGCCTATGAGCGCTTTCTCACTCGCTCGCTCGCTCTCTCTCACACACTCTGGCTTTCTCCAGAGAGCATGACATGACATGAGCTGTGGACCCGCTATACCACACCATTACATTTGCACTTTTAGGGCATAGCCTCTTCCCATTTTGCATTGCACAGCAAACGTCAGCATGGTGAATTTATCCTATGCTTTTAACAGTAGAATTCCTGAAGCCTACGAAAAAACTTGTAATTCCGGCCCACCTTAAATCCCTTCGCACCTCTCCATCAGCGTCTTTTGTTTTGTAAATGTGTTGATCAGCACAAGCAACAAACAGCCTGCTGTCTCATTCCCTGCTGTGACGGTGCTCAGCTCGTGGGTAAGAAGTTCTCCCAGCTCAAGCCAAGGCTCCTTATCTGCATGTGAGATCTGGAGTTGTATAGGGTAATTGATGGAATGCAAGTTCATCCCCAGGCTGAAGCAACCTATCAGTGCCCATTACAGTTTTTATTACATTAGGATCTGTACTCTGCCTAGCTCTCCATACCTGCTTGCATGCTATAGCTGCTGTTCACCTTTGTTTTGAAGCAGCACAACCAGTTAATTTTGGTCATAAAGTTGGAGTGTCTGGTCCTGGTTCATTATCTGCTTTAATTACTTGCATTGCTACTCAGCATTTTCCTATTTTGAATCTTACCAAATATAAGCTTGCTTTTCACAATTCTAAGAATCCTCTATTCAGTACTCCCCATTTTTAACCTTTACTACTTTGCTGTCAGCATCTGAGGACAAGTCTCATGATGGTGAACTTGCACTCAGTAGTTTTGATATTGTTCAGATCTGTAAGACACCTCATTTTACAACCTTGAATTGATGCTTTTATCAGTTTTGTTTCTCTACTAGATCACTTGGTGGTTCACTGCTATTTGACTATGCTGTGTGTTCTCCAGGTGTATGTGAAGAAAGCGCTAACATTTCTTTTTCTTTTATTCTCAGGCAGCTGAGTTTTTAGGCTCTCACGTGTACCTCTATTTCTTCTTCTGGACAGATTGTACTTTCATTTATGCCTGTATATCTGCTTCCAGACAGATTATACATATTTATACTTATTTATGTTATGCTTTTACTGTGGTCCATGATTTTGGTAATTTCTGGGAACAGAAAGGTTTTCTTACTTCTTCTGCCTCACCCCTAAAAAGCAGTTCCTTGATAAACAATCTCCTCACAGTTGTATTGTTTCTTGCATCTGTTACTGTTGTTAAATGTGCTGCTCACACAGGGGCTTCCAATGATGTTTTAAAAAGAAACAAGTAAGCTGATTATCGTTCTAGGCGGGTGACTAATTCAAGTGATGTAGCTGTCATTTTATCCTTGTTTACTACCGCCTCCCATTACCTTGTCCTTTGACATTGCAATACTTATCTCTATGCAACAGGAAGCTCACTCAAACTAAGCAAAATACATAGCTATTTCATAATTACTTTAAATCCATTGCATTGTGATATTCACCTTGTGGCTTCCCATTCCCATCTTTACATGCAACTTTAAGTAAACAAATAGGGCATGTGCCAGGGTTCTCTTACTTGACCCAGTAATTTTGTAGTTGATGCATTATTTGTTAGCATTAAAATGTTTGGAAAGGATCACAGATCAATTTGATACAGCCTATCTGAAAGCATAGGGTCCTTTGTACATGCAAAATTGATTCCATGCAACTGGCGAAAGAGTAGAAGAATCAATACGTGTTGTTGATAGTAAACATGTTTTTAAATGGGTGGACGTTTTTTGCAAGTGAAAGGGTAAATTCTGCTACTGTTGCTTAATGTTTGTTGAAGGAATTTATTTCAATGTTTGGAGTACCATCTACACTGGCCAGTGGTAAAGGATATCTTGTTGCAGGAAATACTGTATGACAGAGGAGTTGTACAAAGGCCTACAGGTCAAGCAGTTATTACATTGTTCATACCATCTGCAGTATACTGTATTCAACTAGCTGAGTAAAATGCACAAATGGTACTATTAAGAACAGTTACCAACAGTGTTATAATAATACAATAATGTCTTACAAATGTCATTCTGTAAAGATACTAACCATATTTGGTCCTGGGACTCACAGACACCATGTTCTGACTATGCTACCATACCTCCTGATTAATTTTTCTCAGTGATGTGTTTCCTTTAAACTTGTCACAGAGTGTGCTTGCGCACGTGTACTTTATGAATCACATTTTTGTTATTTTAGAACTCTGTGGATGATTCTGTTTTGGATTGCCTTTCCATGGATGTGGCATATTGTTTGTGGCAGTGACACCTCATACCAATTATAGAAGAACCTAGTATGTCACATCTTTCAAGTTTTCAGCAAATTGAGAAAATTATGTCGCCCCTATAATTAACGATCTGTAGATTTCATTTTTCCTGAGCTTTACGTACGCAATATTGTTTTTTTTTTTCATGAATCAGCAACACCTGCCATTTAAATCATGCAGTCACAACATTTAAATCACATGATCGTAATCCTACATTTTCATTGGTAGGCGGTCTTTCCTCATTGGTCAGAGGAGTTGCTAGGTTTTAGTATTGCAGTATTAAAATACTAGCTTCTTCCATCGTGTTATGACCGGAATGAAGACATATTTGGCTATCACCACTAACTTATAACATCAGGAAAGACTAGTAACTCCAAAAACTAAAAAACTCAATTTTGAAAAAAATGGCAGTTACTATGTGTTTCCGTTGTATGTAGGACCTTTTGATAATCATGTGCTTCTTTAATATCACAATGCATGACATTGATACTCTATGGCTAGTTTAGATAGCAGCTAGCATGAGCCATTCTTTTAGCTCTAGAATGCATTCAAAAAACAAACTTGTTGTGGGCAATTCAAAGAATGGATCATTAGTTTAAGGTTTAGAACTTTTGCCTTCATTTTTTGATGCATGCTTTTTCATTTTAATGATCCATTTTTCTTTTATAATTTGGGCATCTGACCCTTGCTGCCTCATTGAGTACTACCTTGCCTTGTCCTTAAATAAAGTAGCTCATCTCACTGAGTTTTTTCTTTAAGATGCTCTTGTGTCTTGCCTCTTCTTTTCTCAGTGGGTATAACATTGATGGGTCACTACATCCACGATATTGTTATTAATGTAGAAATACATTCTGAAAATGTTACTTTGTGAGCTGGGAATTTTCATAGTTTTCCTCATTTTATCCAGTCGCCAAGTTTTCAAGGGCATTATTGCATTAGGTAAGTCTGCTTTGCAATTGACAACAAGTTCTTAGGCCTAGGTAAATTTTTAACCCTCATTACTGGCAAACCTGTTCCTTTATTGATATCCACTAGTTACAGTGACACAGAGGAGTCAATTTAGGATTCTGGTGTAGTTAGAATTTTCATAAACCTCCTTTGGTTTTTTCTACCTCTCCTGGGGCCTCATGCATAACGCCGTGCATAGAATTCACACTATAACATGACGTAAGCACAAAAGTGGAAATGTGCTTACGCACAAAAAAATCCAGATGCATAAATCTGTGCAAAGGCCAACTTCCACGTTCTTCCGCTCCATAAATCCCGGTCAGCGTGAAAAGTAAAGCACGTGCACGCGCCTGCTGGCCCGCCCCAACTCCTCCCAGAATTACGCCTCTTTGAAAATGCAAATCAATATAAATGGCCCTTAAGCTCAGCCTTCTGTGAAAAGACAATGGCAAAAGCAAGAGGGAAAATAGAAGAATTTCAGCGAATACCAAGTGGAGGCAAGGAAAAACATACTATTTGTTGGTTTAAACAGTGGTATAAACAACAAAAGGAAGTTGACTGAGTGATATAGCGTATCGGAGAAACTCGAAAGTTCAAGTTCGCAAAGTCGCACAGTGCCCGAAATAAAAAAGAAGTTGTCACATATCAAAGTCGCTGTGAAAAGGCGAGTCGTAGCCCACTGTCTGAGAGTCATATAAAGGCACACAGTATGGAAAAAGCATGAAATGTCAACTTTAATCTCGAAATTTCCACTTTAATCACGTAGTTTATTTTGTCATTAAAGTAGAACATCATAAACTTCATCTTAAAATCGTTTAATTTACTAGTTTCTCAATCCCATCGTAACTAATTTAGTACGTTAAATGCTTTGTTTTGTATTTGATCTTCTATGTGCTCTATGTGTGTGAATCACTACGTGCTTCCGGGCTTTCTCTTCCTCCGACAGGACACAGAATCCATTATGTTCGTGACATTGCAGCTCTCTGAATAATTAAAATACTGAGAAGTATATGTGATATTATTTAATGATGATAGGAGTTAAAGTATGTTATTAAACATGGGAACACGATGGCGCAGTGATTGTTCATGTCTCACGCAAGATGCTTGCTGCGCCATGCGTGACCTTTGATGAAATACTTTATTGCAGCAGTACTGTCTCTTTCAAACGTACTAACCTCCAATTCCTGTACTTACTTTTCTTTCTCCAAATACCCAACTGCCACACAATCAGCTCTGTAATAGACGTTAAGCTATCTGTAAGCTTAGAACGCCGATTCTTCAAAACTTTTAAGGAACATTGAAAAATCTTCGTAGTACATGTTTAATTATTCTATCCATCTATCCTTCCAGTGTCGCATCAGCACCAGCAAGAATACAGCGCGAGGCAGGAACAATCCGTGAACGTAGCGCCTGCGGCTCGCTAGTGCTGCGGCACCGTGTCCTCACATGTTTGATTATTAACAATATAGATTATTTAAATGAAGTTAAAGTTTTATCTGTATAATATAATGAACATATTTTGCTGCATTTCATCTTGAAAAATGATATCGTCATCATATGTAAATACGCCCTTTATAAAGTGGCTCAGGTTGTGCAATATTATAACTGTATCGCAAGTTTACAGTGAGGTAATTGTACTTATAAGCACAAACAGTTCTACAAGGAGCACTTAATGGACTGATTGAGTGTGTTTAGAGTTCTTGGGATGAAACTGTTTCTGAACTGCGAGGTCAGTACAGGAAAGGCTCTGAAGTGTTTGCTGTATGAGAGCAGTTCAATGCACAGCATGGCTGAGGCAGCGTGTGCTTGATGCTGTATACCAATAATTCTCTTTCTGATCAGTTGCTGTACAGCTGTGATTCACCCTCAGATACAGTGATATAAATACTCTGAGTGGTGCAGTTAGAGTAATATGGAAAAAGATGATCCGATGTGGCAACACCTAATGGGAGCAGCTGAAAGAAGAAGAAGGTGCAGTGAGAGTAACAACGCTAAAGCAGCTATGGTATTTGGAATAGTTTGACCATTCTGTGGACCATTATATTGTTACAGGTTAATTAAAATCAGATGCATTAAACTAATAAACAATATACAGTTAATTTCAGTGTATTTATAAAGCTGCGTCAGGGATGTGGATCTAAAAAAGAAAGGGTAACCACACAGGAACAGTAGCACTGCTTTGACGCTGGGTGCCGCCAGTCTGCAAAACCGAGCGCAGAACTTGCGTATGACAGGGTATGAGCTACCGTGGAAATGTGCGTGGCTTTACACCAAGTTTAAGGTTTTATATATCGCGATTTGAACGTGGAAACTTTCTTATGCAACTTTTTTGTGCGTATGCACCGTTTATACATGAGGCCCCTGGACTGTGGCCTGAATCCAGAATGTTTACTCATGATTGTCACATGGCATAGCTCTTGCTATTTAAGTTGTATTTCATCTCACATATATTATTCTTTTCTTCTTAAAACAAGGATCCAGGCCTCAACTTGTCATAGCTCATCCAGGTTTCCTTCCCTGGCTGGGGTTCAAATTCATATTTTTATATCATCTTTATTAATTTTTGGTTCTTTTGTATATATTAAGCTTATTTGTGCTTACTGTATTTGTTATTGTTTGTGTTTGAGTTTCAGTGCTACAACTATGTTCAATGTGTTTTGTGGATGGCTCCCAGGGAGCTGTTCCACCTTCCAATCACTGTCAGAAATGCCCTCTGCCCTATAAATTTGGAAAAGTCTCCCTTTGTTCCTGGCTCATTCATTTTTAATTTTCTAGGGAGTTTTAATGAATTCCATATTTTTGTTTTGCCTTTTGTTTTTTGTGATCTACTGGATCTTTTGACATTTTGCTCTGTATCTTGACTATTCTTGGTATTTTGTTTTAGGACTTTTTCTTGCCTTGTGTTTCAGACAAATCATTTATACCTTTTGTGCTCTATGGAACTTCACTGTGTGACAGAGCATTTTGTGAAAAATAAGTCTTTTTATTTTTATAAAGATTTTATGTTTCCCCTAATTGGAAATCCTAGTACATAACATAGCTACTGGTTGAAAAAAAGAGGCTTTAAACTTTGTTGTAAATTGGTTGCTTCATGAAGATAATTCACTGGTCTCCGCACTTACAACAGTAAGTACTTCATATGTCTTGGAAGATGTGCACGCAAAATTGGTGTCCGCAGGACTGCCATGGTCAGAAATGAATGCTGCACATTGTATACCAGATATCTCTGGTAGCATGAATAGTCTAATGCAAGACACTGTTAATGCCCTGACTCAAGATGCCATTGCCACCACTTCAAGTGTGGATTTCTGACTTGCTTCCATTTTCATCTCATTTAGCTTTTCTTTGTTCCCCTAATACGCTAAATTGTTTTGCTATTGTTTCCTTTCTAATTCTATTTCTTTCCTCCTTTGTTAGACCTGCCATATTAAAATGTTTTAACACTTCAGGGTATGTCATGCTAGCTACCCAAAAAACCCAGGTGATAGCTAGTGATGACCTAGCCACAATCCTCCTCATTATATCAGCTCTCCCAGAAAACTAAACTGTTTAATGTATATAATATATTAAAAAAATTAATTAATTTAAACATTTTTCTTCAATTGTCTAATAAAAATAGCTGACAAAACTAACAGTTGCATTTTACAATATGTGTGAACAGGAAAGTGAAATATGACAGCTGAGATCTGCAAAGATAAATAAAATAATTATTGGGAAATGAAACCACTAAAATAGGTATTTTTAGAATAAATAACATAACATTCTCATAAGAATTACATTCTGAAAGCTACTTTATCTAATTCTATAAATGAGCAGACCCAATCCTAGAAGCATTAGGCTTGAGGCAGAAACCAGTCTTAGACATAACAATAAATAGTTAAAATAAAATACACACTTTTCCTTGACACAATGTTTATTTTAATTTTACTGTCAGGCTAAGAAATTAACTAATTCCTGTCTATTATGAGGTAATTCATTTTCATCTAAGGTTTAGTATGAAAAAAACAACCAAACAAATTAAAGTTAATGTAAATCGATTCATGAATGAAAAACTCCCATGCATCACTAATATTTAATATTGTATCATACTCTATTTAGTAACTGATCATTTTAGATTATAAGTGTAGATAGGTTAAAAAGACTCTGCAAGGCTAAATCTAAGGTTTCATCAAAAGTAAAGTTTAATTAACTTTTAGATTATCATGAGATTCCAATTCCCTAGTTCAAAAATGTAGTGAATAAAATGCTGAGAGATTTTTTTTACTGCAATGTTCTGTAAGTGCAAGTCTTCATTCCACAGTTGCATTGATTAGTAGTAATGTAGCTTTAGAAAATGATCAAAGAAGGGCAAATCATACCAGGGATTAGAAATCTTTTATGAGTGTTGTCAGTTGGAACTTACTCTCCTTGATTTTATTAGAAGGAGCAACGAATAGTTTGCAATGAAATCTCAATGGTCTTGAGAAACCTAAGTAGAGACAAAAAAGATTTTAACTGGAGCAAGGTAAAATTATTGCCACATAGAATGGTTTTTGCCTAGCACTATACAGTATCTGTAGGAAAGCACAGGTTTTCAGAAATGTATTGAACAAAGTAATCGCATTTGACATTACTTACTGCTATATAACTTTACACACGTGGGCACATGTGCCAACATTTAGCAGGGTCAGAAAAACCAGAAAAAATAATTTAATTTTTTTGGAGTCACAACTATATTGCTGCATACTTACATTATAATCCCAAGTCAAATGTCAAAAACTGTCTGTGATATAAAATTACTATATATACTAAATCTTACTTACTTCAATACGTTAAAAACTTGGAAATTACAAACACAATTATTTTAAACAAGTTAAAAAATGGTGTGTTCAGGGATTGGTTTAACTGTTTTGATAGTTGGAGCGATTCAAAATTTTTATTTACTTCTTTAAAGATACATTTGTGTTAATTAAAGATTTTGTCACAGTGGTGTGTGTACAATGTGTCATAGATGCTTGGTCAGACCATCACACCATTATTTGTATAGGCTGAATATTCAGGAATAAGCCACGAGCATGTGGATACATGAGAGTGACTCTGTGGCTGTTTCAATAGCTTGGACTGTCTACTGAGGATCTTTTTGTCCTACAGTAGCGGTTATCTGAAGATACTGCATACTAATTATACAAGTTGAAGTGACTTCTCTCAAACTAAATTTGAAACAGTAAATTAATTCGTAATTGAAGTCATGCATAACGTTTCTCACTTTTAAGGTTAGGCAGCATACAAGAGAAAGAGTTGCTTATCGTAGGATAGATTTAAATATTATAGCACTCTGCGGTGTTTGCCAGTGTAGACCCAATGGATTCATATTAATTTTATGCTCTTTTAGTAGCTTACTATCTCTAAAAGGACTGCTAGCTTTAAGCTATCCCTGTTTAGAGAAATTTGTGACTTTGTGGACTCACCCATGCCACTGGTAATGTAATGCCAGCTCATACTTTAGGTAATATAACTTTTCCAGCAGTTTTATATAGCCCCTCCATCAAAATCACTGTCCCCAGTAAGTGGTCAACCAGTCGCAGTGCGGCATAACTGCCCAGCGTCTTGCCTTTGCCTGGTGCACTACTTCAGAGAAATTGGCCAGGATAGTACACAGACCATGCTAGTTATTGTACAATTTAGGGCAGAGTCCCCTTTCTCACCATGGGTTGTACAGCCATACTGGGTCACCAGGATGTAGTGGGCTCCCTTGGCATCAACTGTCGTAGGCTTGTTTCTGTCACTTGCAAGCATTCTTCTAATGGCTCCAATTCAACATGTGAGGAATCGCCAGACTTCTCCACAAGTCCTTTATGTACTGAGGTCCTGGAATTGTGCTGATATCGGGCTCAGGGTGCATCCCAAAGGCCAGGGTTACAAGGAGTTCACAGATCCCACCTGAACATCAGGTTGGCAGTTATGAACCCAGTAGACTCCTGGACAACAGAACGATAAGCACACAGTATGGCGGGAAGACAAAGGTCCAATTCTCTCTGGTCGTCTGCGGTTAACACGTAGAGCTAGGTGACCAGAGTCTGATTAAATCTATCCAAAGGCCTGTCGTTCTAAGGGTGCAGCAGAATGGTGGGAGTCGTGTGAATATGAAGGAGCTGACATACCATCTTCATTAGTTCAGGCTCAAAGTTTCAACCCTAATCAATGTGCAGATCCGCAGGTGCACCAAAATGACAGAATATGTCTTCAGTGAGCCTCCTAGTGCAGATGGTCACACTCTGATCCAGGATTGCATAAGCCTCAGACCACTTATAAAATATGTCATAGCCACAATGACATAACAATTCCCTGCATTTGTGGTTGGAAAGAGGTCGAGGATGTCCATAGTCACCACTCTCCATTGGGCTCTTCCTGCCTATAGAGACTGGAGAGGTGCATGCGATTGAGGGATGGGATCTTTGTGTGCACTGCAGTCATCACAGGAGTAGACAAACAGCTCAGCGTCCTGCCTGCAAACTGCCCAGTGGAACTGTTGTCTCAGCTACTGCAGTTTCTTAGAAATGCCAAAGTGTCCCACCCCTGGTGGTTTATGTTCTCTCCATTAAGGACATGGTATTGTAGAATCTGTCATCCTAGAAGCGGGCTTTCCCATTTTGTTTAAAGCAGTGGAGAAATACCTTTGCAAGCAGTATGTTTTCACTGTGGGTCTGTACAAGATGGACACTGTTTCAGTGCTATCCATCCTAAAACTGCCGCCAGTTCTGGGTTCTTCCTCCTTTGCTTTCTGAAATTCAGCAGTAATGATGATATCATGCAGAGTTTTCAGTTCTTTACAGTAAGTTTCTCTTATATTGAATGGCATTCAGTGAGGGTAGTCTGTTGTTGATTGGACTGGCACAGTGGCTACAGTTCTCCAGGAAAGAAAGTTTCCATGAGTGGGCATCAGCACTGGAGTGTTGACTTTCAGCTCTGCTTGATGACAAAGTTATACTCCTGCAGTGCTTCTGACCTGACCCTTTGGCTGTTTGAAATTCAGAAGACCAGTGAGTGAGACATGGTCTGTCCATAAAATGAACTGGTCTGGTGCTTGTAAAGGTATGGGCATAAGTGCCACAGACCACAGACCACTGCTAGAAGTTCCTGGTGTGTCAGATGGTAATTTTGCTCTGGTTGCTACAGGCAACGGCTATAGTAGAGAATCACCCTCTCCATTTTTCCCTTCATCTGGGATGGGACTGCTCCAATGCCCTTATTACTGGTGTCTGTGTCCAGGACAAGTGATATGTCTAGGTTGGGATAAGCAGTCTCGTTATTCTGGTGTCCACTGGTACTCACTTTTCAAGTTGGTCAGTGCTTCCAGTGCTGCTGCTGTGTCTGCAAATCCTTTCACAAACCGTTGGTAACAAGATGTCAAACCCAGGAAATGATGAAGTCCCCTCTAATGCCATGCCCAGGTGTGCCAATGTTGTTTCCTCTTTCCATTTGCTGTGGTGAGAGGCCAGGTGCAGCTGCATGTAGTAAGTTCCCACAACACCTTGCATCTTGTATGTACTTACAGGGTAATGGTCCCTTGGCTGTCTTTCCTTTTAGGTTGATCTCAAATCTCAACTTCAGGACTCTCCATTACCAAATCAGAAGAGATCAACAAGTCCATGTTGGTCTGCTGCGGCACTCTATGGTTTGTGCAGTCGGAATGTTGGTTTTCTTCTTGCTGTGGTGAGAGGCCAGGTGCAGCTGCATGTGGTAAGTTCCCACAACACCTTGCATCTTGTATGTACTTACAGGGTAATGGTCCCTTGGCTGTCTTTCCTTTTAGGTTGATCTCAAATCTCAACTTCAGGACTCTCCATTACCAAATCAGAAGAGATCAACAAGTCCATGTTGGTCTACTGCGGCACTCTGTGGTTTGTGCAGTCGGAATGTTGGTTTTCTTCTTGTCCTGCTTCTGACACCAATGTAGAGCTGGGCTTGATAGTGCTTGCCAGCTCTAACCCAATGGATTCATGCTCATTTTATGCTCTTTAGTAGTTCGCTATCTTTAAAAGGACTGCTAGCTTTAAGCAACAACAAGTAAGAAAAACATGTGACTTTGCAAGCTTATATTTTCGGTGATTCATCCATGACTGATACAGTGCCGTTGCAAAATCGTATTTGTTAATTATGAATATATTTGCAAAATGCATGTTTTATTAAAAATTACCCCTTATTGGAAATTTCTTTGAATAGGTTCCCCCGACTACCCCTTAAACTCCACCCATGTTTACACTCACCAAACTCTAGTACTAGGGTGTTGTACCGTGTTAGCCATTATGGATGTTATGAGAAGACAAGCAAAATGACACCTTTTATTGGCTAACTAAAAAGATTACAATATGCAAGCTTTCACAGCAACTCAGGCCCTTTCTTCAGGCAAAATACTCATCATTCTCAGAATATAACTCATGGTTGCAGGGATGAAAGGGTATCCCAGTAATGGAAAGCACAAAACAACCCAGGCAGTCTAATCTATGGCCCACCCATACACAAATCCACAATTGCAATTAGACAGAGCAATTTAAGAGTCACAAAGTGATGTGATATACACATCTTTGGCAACGTGGAAGGAAAATCAGAATACACAAAGATAATCTCCAGCCAGACACGTAAAAAACATACAAAAACTAGACAAATGATTTGAACCCAGCATATGTATCTGAGAGGCAGCTGTACCTAACCACGGCATCACCATACTGAATTTACTGTAAACAGTGAAGTGAAGATTATAAAAAGGCAGTGTCTGTAGGTCTTCCTCAAAATCTCAGTTTAAGCAAAGAGTTTTGCTGTAACTTGAGACGGGACTTCAAATAGGTAAAGCCGGCAAAAAATTAGTCCAATTAGTTCCATTCCATCACAGTGCCAAGTAAATTATCTCATTGTAAGAGTATATCTAGGCTTACTTGTTTCAGGAGTTAAGGTAATTAATTTGCTAGGTAAAAATATATTGCCAAGCTAAAGTGAGGTCAAATCAAGGCACTGGAGTTTAGTATATAATTCAATGAACATCTAAAGAAAAAAAGGACAGCAACTTGCTTGGAGTTTTAAATCTGTTCAGTGCCAGATTATCCAAAAGGCACTATGCCAAAGGCTTTTAAATATTGACATTGTGTAGAAAAAAAAAAGTGACAGTGAGCGAAGAGGATAAATAATTGAATTGGGAAGCAGATTGTGAAAGCATGCTACAGGAACGGAAGAAGCCAAGGGAGCCCACATGATATTGGAAATCTGAAATGCAGCTGTATTTTACAGAATAAAGCATCTACTGTAAATGTGAAGATTCTTTAACCAGCTGATATGTTTGTTTCTATCAGGGACAGAAGAGGAAAAGCATTTTCTTATAACTCCCTTACTAATGGCTTTAATAAGTACTTACTGACTCTTTTTATTGTTAATTTAGTTACTCATAATGATGCTCATGCACATTTAATACAGGTTGGGGTTTATACTAGCATAAACATCATTATTGTCATTTTTATTACATACATCAGACTACTGATTAGTTTATTTATACATATATACATTCCATACATGCTTGATTTAATTAATTGGGATGGATAAGCAGCCATTCAATAAATATCTATTTTATGTAGTGCCATTTACAGCAAACACTATCACAGCATGTATTGTAGAACAGACAAAATCACAATATAGCATTCAATACACAAATTCATCAGTACAATAGAATCACTAGAGTAAATGTAATAAAACAAAAAATGCACCACTGACAGAGAGGTGGAGAAGCTTGAAAGTATACTTCACAAATTGTAACAGCAAGTTTCAAAAAGACCCGTACAAATCAATCATAGTGACAATACAGAGCAACAAAGAATGAGGCAGGTAGAAAGTGATAGGCAAAAAAGTGAAATCTGTAAATGAACGTTCAATAAATAAAAAGCTGGAAAGAGAAGCACTTCACTTGAGATCTGAGTGGCAAGTCATAAACAAAGAGAAGTTGGTTTCAGAGAGAAAAGCTAGAAAACATTTTTGACAAGTGCTGTGCAGCTAGGCTGTTGGAAAAGTAAGATGGCTAGCTGGTAGGCACAGTACGCGAGTTCTAGGACTTATAGAGTTATAGAGTTGTAAACTGTTATTGTTTTTTTGGGAACAATGGATTGATTCAGTGTTGAAAAGGGTACCCATTACTGATTCCTTAGCTGTATGTAAGACTTCAGAGCTTATGTCGGGTATAAATCAGGTAATAAACTTTTATTCAATTTTTCTATTAATCTTACTTTGTCCATAGTAGTAGGGTGATGTACTGTGTTAGCCATTATGGATCAATTGAGACATGAAGCAAACTGACACTGTTTATTGGCTAACTGAACAGAATACAATATACAAGCTTTTGAGGAAGCCCTGGCCTCTTCTTCAAGCAAGTTGTAGTACAGAAACTGGAGTTCCCTGTTTATATATACACTACAAAAGAAAACCTTAAAGTAGATCATCTTTAATGTCAAAAACAGATCTCTCCCGCTTATGATTTATTTAGCAGGAGAGGAGAACAATGTATAGTCAAGATCTTTGGATAAGATAACTGTTCAACAAAGTCTTCTGAATGTTTTTGATGAGTTTTCCTTACAATGTGTGTCTATAATCAAATTAACTGGGTCAGTGATAGAGATGTAAATAGTCATCATATCTGGTCATAAAACTCTTGTCTTAAATCTTGTTTAAATCATGTTGTGATGTGTTACAATTTTAGCATCACTTTAACTTCCCATTCTTTTCTGTCCTGCTGTGTCTTGAAGGTGCCCATAAGCACTGTGAGTTTAAAGTCCTTCTCACAGTGTCCATGGCTGCTGAAGTGAACTTCTACAGGAACATCTCTATTGCCATGTTTAATGGGGAATCTGTGTGAATTCATTCTTTTGTGGAGTGTTTGTCCAGTTTCTCCAACATAGAGTGCAGTGTTGGGACATTTCATACACATAATTTGGTAGACCACATTAGAGGATCTGCAGGAAAATGATCCCTTTATGCAACGTTCTTGTCGGCTGTGTGGTATAGCTACACGATTTGTATTATAAATATGAGTACAGGTTTTATATCTTTTCTGTAGGCAGATAGAGATGCACATCATTTCTCTGACACACTAACACTGAGTACTTTCTATCTAGATGACCACTAGTAATGAACAAACAGCACAGAGTTTGTTTCACCATTAGTTTAGTGATATCACGTAAATATTTTTAAACTTAGCTGAACTCAGCAAAATGCATCAATGTCAATGGGAAAGAAGGAACTGAACTAATTTTGAGTGGATTAAAATGATGCAATGGTCTTTTAATTGTTCATGAGGACTAGGGAAGCACCTGCTAAGTATGTTGGCGCAAATTATTGTGGAAAAATTGTAATCTGAGCTGTGAGGCAGCAGTGCTAACCACTGCACCACCATGCATGAAACACCAAAAGATGCAGACAGAACCATAACCGCAAACAAATGGCCACAAACTAGAGCATAGTAAATAAAATATAAATCATTGGGCTCTCAGAGTTCCAAACCAAGCCATGCCACAGAGCAGCAGTGTGAGACTGGTTGGTTCCATTGCCTAAAGTTGCAGCTCAGGGCATAGCTGGAACATCATTTTTGTTTCTTACAGTTTGTCTTCCATAAATAGTAATAAATATTTCGTTATTATTATTTCACAGGGTCTACTGTATTTTCTGATGTGGGGAGTGCTCCTTTAAGGTTCATATATAAGCAGGATGCACGAATAATTGCAGGCAAATTAGCCATACTGTGCTGCACTGCTGAGAGCACAGGGGTTAGTGTCATACATCCAGTGGCAGTACTCATGATATTTTCATTATGGTCAGCTAATATAATCCACAAATGAAAATACTACAAGCTTTTTATTTTTTTTTTTTAATGCTTGCAGGATAGAAATCTGGCTAGAGCACTAATTGGGTTGTGACACCATTCATATGTGAAGCAGATGGGCAATAATCTTACTGTAGGCATGCATAAAATTTCAATGCATAACTGCTTCAACTGTGTTAAGCTGCCTTTGCAAAGCATCATGGGGTGCTGGGAAAAAAAATATTTGCTTAAGCCTGCTGCACAATGAATTTTTAGAAAAAAATTTGCCAAACAAGGTCACTGGTGAGCAGTAGCTTATTCGCCACTGACCTGGTGGTGAGCTTGTTCAGATGAAGTGAGCATCTTGTAGGGTGGGTAACCTACAGGAGATGTTGATGGTGTTATAGGGAAATGGCATTAACTGAACAGAAGCATTTTCTAGCTGTAAAACATGAAAATGAAACATTTTTGGAACATTATTAAAATCAGCTATTTAAAGTTAAACACAACAGATAAAAAGGGCACACATTTATTTGATTAGCTGTTGTCTGACTTGTTTTTTGTCATTCATGAATGATTGCCTTCTAATTAATAAAAACTAAACAACTTAAAATTTGTGACAAACAAAATATTTGTAATGTAAAATGAACCAAAACAGTTAGGAATTTAAGAGTCTCCTAACTTCATAGCATTTTCCTAAATCTGATAATCAAAGTCACATTAGTATTCATTTCTGAATACTTATTAAATGTGGAGTTTAAAAATAATTAAATTAAAAAATTGTATGAACAAAAGCCCTTAGCAATTGTGGTTTTGTAGTGCAAGGACTGTCCACCGTAGTCCCAAGGATAAATCAGTGTTAAAGATAACACCTACTTTTCATGTAAACTCACAAAAGCTAAAGCTCAAGCCCTTTTTAACAAGTTGTCAGTAATGTCTTGGTATTTTTTTACCCCAATTAATACTAAAAGAACATAATTAATAACATAAAGAGACTTCAGTAGATATACATTTTTAAAATTAAATTGTTTTGGAAATTGTTCCTTTAGATCTTGTTCTTTACATTTGTAAAGTTTGATTTAATTCAATATTAAGTATGAATGCTATGTTTGCTGTAGTGTACAGGAAGACAAAAAAATGAGAATCCTTCATCTCTCTATTAATTGTCTATTTCTCTTCACCTCAATATTTTGTATATATATTTTTCTATTAAACATATTGAATTTATTGATTTTTATTGTAACTCAGAACAAATTTTAGTTATGAGCATCAACATTTAGCTCATTTAATGTTTTTATATTTATTAATGAATTTAATTAAATGTTTTTGAAAAAAAACACTTTAATATTTAGGGCTTTTTAATAAAATTGATACCTGCAAATGGCATTGGAAAACATTTACAAATATCCCAGGGGATGGCGTATTATTTTGTGTAAATAACATTAGTCAAGTGCTCTACAGGCATGCTTTTCCTCTGGGATATTAAAGTATATTGCGAGCATTTGTGGATAAATAACCAAAGTAAGTTTCCACTCAACATGAAATCGTTAGTTAATTTGTGTAAGACAGTGTCCTTCTCCGTAAGCTGATTACTCTTATTGAGCAGAAAACTCGTGGATTTTATTCTTTTCATAAGTATGGCCAAATGCACAATTAATCCCACTGCCTAGCTCCATTCTTCTTAAGCTGCTCTAATTGCTTGAGAACAATGACTCTCTGTTTGCATTCAGACGTAACAAGAGGAATGTGTCAGGGACACGGGACTCTAGTGCGTACCACAGCATAAATTGAAATTATTTTTATTACAAAGTCAAATGTCAAGTTTTTAAAAGAGAGGTTTTCACTGTACACTCTAAAAGAGTGTGTGGGTAGGTGGTACACATCCAGCTTCTGTGAAAAAGCTTGTGGTAAAACCATTTTGAAATTTTAAAGAAGAAAAAAATAATATTATTGCCGAGACAATTAAACCGTAAGGTCTGGCTTGGTCGGTATAAAATACACTCCAGTTTGCACTCGAGTGTTTTTTTTTTTTTTTTTTTTTTCCAGTCAAAGCCTGAATGTTTTATTGTTCAAGTATGTGATATGAATGTAAATATAATTATAGTGGAAAATATGTGGGATAACAGAGGAAACACTGCAGTTGTTTTAGTACCACAGCAATTAAACCTGATTTAAAAAAAAATAAATCATGAAAATGGAGTAGCAAAGAATCATGATGACAGAGGCTGTTTGTAGATGGTGTAGACTGTTTTTTCATACTGTAAATAAAATTAATGTTAGAGAAATAAATAAATGTGTTATATATTTATGTATTGTATAAACGATAACTATTGTCTGACCGTCAATTTTGTGAACCTACTTCTTTTGGTGCAGATGCTCAAACAGCTGAAGCCTATCTTGATCTACAGTGTACATAAAATTACAAGCAATTAAATACTATATGAACAATAATAATATTGAGAGCAATTTTTGTAATAAACTTTATTATCCCTTTTTTAAAGTACTTTAGTTCTGCTGTTTCCACCATATAACAAGCCTGCTTAGTCCACATTCACAGTCAAAGAAGCTAAAGCCAATCTAATCAGTATCGGGCACAAGACATTAACTAAGCCTGGATCAGGCAGCAGTAAAATACACACTCACACGATGAATGAAGAATTGCCAGTTAGCTTGACAGATAGTGTCTAATATTGGAGGGAAACACAGAGATGGGGAGAAGGCGCAAACTCCACACAGAGACGGGGAATTAGAACTGAACCCAGGATGTTAAATCAATGAGGCAGCAGTGCTAATCACTGCACTACCTTAATGCCAGTAGAAAATAATTTCCTTTGTAAACCATAGCCAAGTTAATCAATTGTTCAGTATTAATCCTTATACATCTGGTTGATTCCTATTTTATAGTGACTATTAAAGATTTGTAGAGGACATTCAGCTGAGCCATTTATATACTGTAGCTAATGATTTAAATGAATTTAGAATAACATTTGGGTCATTCCTGATTATGTTAAGAAGTGAATCTTAGGTTTGGCATACTTAAGATTTGCTTTCATTTTAAACTTATAACCATTTTCAATGAAGATATACAAAGTTGTTTTTTTTTTGTTATGAAATAGGTCATGAACATCATTGCATGATCTCCAGATGTTGGAAACAGTTAAAGAAGTCTTATAAAACAATTATATTAAGTAGGACGCAAATATCGGCCAACTTAACAAAAAGCCATACTACTGAATGTTAGGAAATTGTAAAAAAAAGTTTGATTTGTAAGGTACGAGATCCTTCACTTTACTAATAATGTGCTCACTTTTGATGTACTCTAATTACAGCAAATTATATCAAAGTTGTAAAAGTTGGGAATGCAAATGTGACCCCAGCTGCAAAAAAAAAAGAATGAGGAAATGTTGAATTGCATGTCTTTGAAGATAATTGCAGCAGACTTGTCAGGTTTGTATGGCGATGCCAGATGGATTGTTGTAATTAAGGCCAATTTAAATGCCTCATCTATTGTGTGATTGGTTGAAGGGAACAAAAAACACCAAAGCTGAATACTTGCATTGCAATAGTGGTTACCATTTGCAAAATGAAAAAAAAAAAATCATATTAGCTCCAATGTATTTCTATAATCCTTTGAGATGTACTTTAAGTATTATGCAAATAGTCCTTTAGGAAATTGTGAACTACATTTTCCTGAGGTATGCAGGAGACCATATACTGTATATTCTGTTTCTCCCATATTAATAATCTTTTATGGTTTCTGTTTAATGGTATTTTGAAAAATTGAAGTAGCTCTAGAATGCTGTGTGGAATATCTTCAGCAAAATTTTGCATTAGTCAACTGTTGAGCAGAAAATATTAGTAATGTTTTTTAAAGGATAACAAATAAAAAATGAATAAATAACATAAAAGTTAAATAACAATGTGAAATTTTTACTAACTGAAGTAAACATTTTAAATTAATTAATATATTAGCAGACATTTAGTTCCATGCTATAAGCACTAACAATTTGCTTTAGCCCATCCATTTATGCAGTTCTTTTTATTCCTTTTCAGGGTTTCAGGGAGTAAAAGAGAATCCTAGTTTTACTTTATGCAAGGCAAGAACCAATCTTACCAGTTGTACCAGTGCATTATATGGCGCACTCACATACTTGCTCATACAGTACACACAAGGCCAATGTAGAGTCATCAGCCATGCTGGCCTACATTTCTTTGAAATATAGGTGGACATAAAAGTACCTGAGAAAGTAGTTATTAAGTTACTCACGCATCCTTTTCTTAACATTTTCTAGTAAAGAATGATCAGGATTCAGAGGCTATCCTAACATCGATAGATGCAATGCAGTGGCTAACACAGGATAGAAGCTTAATTCATCACAGGGTACACTTTAGCAGAGGCACACATTTACTCATTCCAGGCTAATTTATGTCATTCAGTTAACACAATTTGCAAATCTTTGATTGCCCTCCTAAAAATCCAAATGGGACAGCACAGCTTGTTTCAACATGCTGCGCCTGTTATGCAATATATAATAGAAAGACTGACTAAGTTTGCTTGCCTCTACTGGTTTCATACTGTTATTAGGATCCATATCCAGCTTAATCCAGCCTATTCACTGCTCCAGCTGTCTCTGCAGACAACCTACAAATTGCTCACTGTTTTTTAAGTCCACCCCCAGCTCTACAATGACCTTCACATTTCCATAAGAACTGTGAGCAGTCTACTGATGTTCAGGTGCCTCATCGCAAAGCAAATCAGAACTGCTTTGGCTTTCAGCCCCTCTATGATTCTCTGGATATCTACAGTTTGTTCTCATGTTATAATCCATCACCTAACTCCACTTGTTGTACTGCTAGTATATCATTTATTCTTAGGACTCGCTGTCATGTTAAGAGTCTACTGCTCTACCTCAAATTTTGTTTTTTTCTGCTGTTTAACTTTGTACTTTCTTGCAAAACACTGAAACGTATCTTATGTCTATTGATTGTTGTAGGACGCCTTGGGTAAAGGTTTCTGCTAAATAAAGAATAGTAATAAATAGTCTAGGTAACTTATTACTGAGAACAGCAGGTATCATCAAAGCTGAAATTTTATACTTCTCTTACAATTATAACATCATTATCATTGAATTTGTGTATTGCGTTCCATTTACTGTAATTTGAAATAAGTGAATGGAATACATGTAATTAGATAAATGTTTTCCTGTTTAACATTAAAAAATCAAGTCATCTTATTACATCTCTTAGATTAGATTTATATAAGTTAATGAAATATAGCCTTCATAGTATTTGAAACTGCAAAATAAAATTAAATACCCAGCAGGTGTAAAAACTGTTATGTGCTTTCCTAATCTCTATGTCAATTTAGCAAATGAGCAGTCAGTTAACTCATTTATTTACAATCAAAATACAGTCTAAATTGCTCATGTTCACATGTCTGTCTTTGAGTCTATTTTTTCATTGCTTGGATTTTTTTTTAATGGTTTACCATATTTTGAAAAATAGGAGGCACAAATACAACAGGTGTTGCTATTGCTGTTTATACAGAATGAAATCAATAACACTGTACAGGAAAATATTCAAAGAGATGTATTTGTTGTGAAATACATCCCGCAGATGTCCCGGGGTGTATATTCAGGGAAATAACCTGGATTCATCAAATATTTTTGGTCTTTCAACGTCAGACACCCTTGTCCAGGTGACCACGGATCTGCCCTCTTAATCCAGAGCCACCTTGGGGGCTCTATATGCAGCCTCAATAGCTGATCTGTTGGCTTTTCACTTCACCTTCCCCTTGATGTCTAGGAGCGTTAGAGCTTTGCACAGTGAGCTCCCTGCAAATCCCTGACAGACCATCTCAATAGGCTTGCTGTGTATTTGCTAGCCTCGCCTCCAACACTGTTCTACTAGAACCTGGTACTTTGCACGTTTCCACTTGTTGGCTTCCTCCGAGCACTCTTCAAGGGCAATGGGAACCATGACCATTTGTTTGGTGGCGTGTACAGAAGATGATTGTGTACATGCAGAAAGTTGTAAGATTAATGTTTTCTGCTAACCTGAAATGCTTTCCCAAGTACACTTTCAGCTGCCATTCCAAAGCTGTGCATAGGAGGCCTGTCCTTGTTCTAAGCTTTGATTTTGGGCCTTTTGGATTACCTTGACAATTGTGATAAATAAATTTACTTAAATAATGTCAGAATAAGTAGTATGGTTACATTTAAACCATCCATCCATCCATTTTCCAACCCGCTGAATCCGAACACAGGGTCACGGGGGTCTGCTGGAGCCAATCCCAGCCAACACAGGGCAGGAACCAATCCCGGGTAGGGTGCCAACCCACCGCAGTACATTTAAACCCTTTAATTATTTTTTAATTAATTAAAAAAATAATTAATGATCTAAAAAGGGAAGGCAGTTAGTTACAATAATGGCCCAAATCAAATTGGATACCCTTTATGATGTCTCAGACTATTATTTTCTCTTTACATTTAAATTAAGAGAAATACAATATCCATTTCATTAACCCATTTTCCATTATAGGGTCATTTAGAGGGCAGCATGGTGGCGCAGAGGTAGCGCTGCTGCCTTGCAGTAAGGAGACTTGGGTTCGCTTCCCGGGATATGGCGGGTTGGATAATGGATGGATGGATGGGTCATTTAGAGATTGAGTATATCCTGGTAGTATCACACATTGATCTGTAACCACTCTAGGAGAGGATGCTATTCTATAAATGCCCCACGCCAATACAGCACCATCTACTCATACCTGGCCAGTCTACCAGCTATACTATGTGCATTATTCTGATGTGGCAGAAAGCCAAACACTACTCAGAAAACCCTTTGAAATGCAGAAGAAAACATGCATCAATGCATAGACTTATTGGACCTGGATTTGAACACATGTCCATCAAGCTGCAAGGCAGCAGCAAATGCCACCATGATGTCATGAAACTGAAATGTATTTGTATTTTGGAAAACATTACTTCACTACAACATTTGTTTCACTCTATTGATTCAAAATATTTCTGTTAAAGGAGGCAGATTATCTACACATCCTAAATGGTCTGTTTTTAACAGTGTAATACTTGGAAGCATTTGTTTGAAATTTAATTTGACTGACAGCAGGTTCCATTGAGGTTATTTTTTCCTTTCTGTTGTGTGTAGGACATTATAATTGGAACTTAAAAGTGCATCACGATCATGGGGTGGTACAGTGCTTAGAACTCCCACCTCTAGATTCTTGGATTCACAACCCACTTCCCAAATGGAAAAATCATTACAGCTGTTACCAAAAAAGGGTGGCACAGTAGCGCACTGGTAGCTCTGCTGCCTCGCAGTAAGGAGACCTGGGTTCACTTCCCGGGTCCTCCCTGAGTGGAGTTTGCTTGTTCTCCCTGTGTCTCCGGTTTCCTCCCAAGACATGCAGGTTAGGTTCATTGGCTATCCTAAATTGTCCCTAGTGTGTGCTTGGTGTGTGGGTGTGTGTGCCCTGTGGTGGGCTGGCACCCTGCCCGGGGTTTGTTTCCTGCCTTGCGCTCTGTGTTGGCTGGGATTGGCTCCAGCAGACCCCCATGACCCTGTGTTAGGATATAGCGGGTTGGACAAGGACTGACTGACTGTTACCAAAAATGGCAAAAGATAAATACAAAAAATATCAGAAGTGATTTCAAAATAAACTTAAAATGAGCAGTGCACAGAAAAATTACAATAATAAATCTATAGTACTAGGGTGTTGTACCATGTTAGCCATTATGAATGTAGTGAAAAGTCAAGCAAAATGACACCTTTTATTGGCTAACTAAAAAGATTACAATATACAGGCAAGATCCTGCACCTCTGCTTTTGAATGTTGCTTCTGGTGGTATTTTCTGTAGAGTGGTATTATTTTCCATGTCCCCTGACAGAGAACTGATTAACCAATTTTATTAGCACATGTATTTAAGACTTCCACAGTCCTCTATACACATGATAATAATGTCCCTATAAACCTAGAAATACCTTCACTTATCCTGCACATACTGACTCAACCTCAGCAGATAAGCCAGCCATGCACTTTGGATGTTCAATAAATTTCAGTGGTTAAATGAAATCTGAGCTCATCAAGATTGAAGCAAAGGCTATACTGGATATTTCAGTAGATATTTGGCTCTTAAAAATATATAAATAAAAGAATGAACTTTGAAATTCTTTGAGTGGCAGAGAGAAGTCATGTTGATTATTTGCTATTTTCAGAGGAATAGGAAGAGAATAAAAACATGTTAGTCAAAACAGCGACTAACTAAAACAGACGCATAATTTTAAATTCTTACTCATTATTCAGATCACATTTTTTATATATCATCTTTCATAATAAAGACAGTAACAGAGCCCTGTGTAATGTAACCAAGTATTACTAAGAAATTTTCTTATTACTTTCTGTTGCACGTACAGTATACTTTACATTAGCTAAAATAAAGATATATTTATCCTCACCATACCTGGAGAAAGCAAGTGAAAAGCACTGTAGACTATATTGTCAGATATTGTTGTCTTTTTGAAAAGATTTAATGTTCTGCTAGAGGATGGGGCTGGGGTGCTAATCACAACATACATTCGTCTTATTAAAAGGCTCAAAGAAGTCACAGATAGCCTTTGGACCAAGTCGTGTAAATCGACTAAAGGAGGAAAGGGCAATACTGCCAATTTCAAAATATCAAATTAATGTATGTGCCTCTGTAAATCACCTTTAAATATGGCATTATTTAAAAGAATATTAATTTAGTTATAATATAAAAGTGATATGATGAGGAGCTCATCAATACAAAATGGACACTGGAGTAGAACAGCTTTCTATGTTGAATGAACCAGTTAGAGACTGAACATATGCTGTACTTGGGATACAACCTTGAGCCTTCTCACAGAAGTTTACAAGGCATGGCTGTAGTCCCTTGATGGACTGCTGCTGCCAAGATCATCTCCATTTTCCCACAGAGGCAGTTTGTACAGTTATCTGATATGACAGTGAGCATTTTTACGCAAGCTGAAGCATAACACTGGTCTCTCCTGGAAACATTTTACGTGCCCTTTAGAACGTTGACATTGTTAAAACCAAATCTGCTAACCGAATTTGTTTATCACATTCCATTTTTCAGAGATGAAGGTTAAAAATAAAGAAACACTTTTAGAGAAAATACATAATATACTTTTAACATTAATTATTTAGAATTGAAAACATGATAAATCAATCATATAATTGTTTTAAATATAATTATTACTTACAAAAAGTAGCCACTTGGTCATTTTTACCCTTTTATGATCCTTTAAAGGTGTTTGACGGTGGAATGACCAACACATGTCTGCTAACATTGACTCACTCCACTTCCCACTATAACATGTCTCAATTTGAATGATGTCTTGATGGAACTTCTCTTAATATTTATCAGAGATCACTTCCATGTTCTTTGGGAAAAAATGAGAGTGCAGGAAATGGATTTTTAAAGACATGTTACACTCAAATGCTAGGTAGGAAGAGGGATGCTCCTTGACTAGTTCCTTGTAGTTTTTTTGCCTTTGTAGTACCAAGAAAATGGTGGCACATGCTTTTTTTTTCAAAATGGATGGGTGTGTATTCTTTCACTGTTTGCTTACCTGTTACCTGGTGAAGACAATGGATAGATCAACCTGACCTTGTATATTTTGTTAAAAAGCATTTAAATAACAACTTTCTATAAAAAGATTAATCTTATTAACCTTCGAAGTATAAGTTCTTGGCTATTTTGAAGGTATAAGAAGAGGGAGAAAAAAATACTGATTGAGAACAAAGAATGTGTCACAAATACTTGATTTTCGGTTGTTTCCACCTCAGCTGATGTTAAGAACGAAGAAGACTGCCATTTTTTCAGTTCAAATTATGCTTTAAATAATATTCTGAGCATGGAAAAAACATTTGCCATAAAATAAATGAAACATATTTTTTTTTAAAAATCAATATTTTTCAAAACAGTGATTTTCATGAAATCTGTTATTTTGAGGAAACAGTTTGTGAAAGTGAAATTCCAACTTCAGAAATGGATTCGGCACGTCTAAATCTAAAAAGAACACAAATTTTTTTATGTCAGAGGATTTTGGTATGGACCAGTGCAATCAAAATAATGGAAAAGTACAATTAACACTGTTTTGAAATAACTGTGTTGTACAGGGTGGTCCATATCTAATTATGCAGATCCAGATCGTCTGGATGACTTTGATTTATGCAGGGACGATTCCAGATCGGCACGAAGACGATTCTTCATGTCGTCAGTTCGCATACTTCTCGATGGTCCGGGATTTTTCGGGTGAATTTCTATGTAATAAACTTAATGAGCTATACCGTAATGAAAATTGCATAATTAGATCTGGACCACCATATATTTATCAGATGGCACTGAAGTGCATAAATGCAGTCCTTCCTCTGATAATACTATCAGTTTCAGGAGGTTATGAATGTGACTTCTTTTTATTTTGGTAAAGGAAAAGTCAGCAATATTATTTCAATGAGGTGGTTTCCTGCAATCCATTATCTATGCTGTTGCCCTATAACATTGCTGGAAAAAAAAACGACACAAACAAGAAAATTTACTCATGCTGGATATTCAGGTACAGTCAGTACTTCTACAGAAATGAAAATCTGTTGCCACATACTGTAACACTTAAGGACAGAAGTTTAGCTCTTGCCCTAAACTTCATTAAAATGACTATTTTGTATATTAAATAACTTTTGTGAAGTATTGTGGTATATTGGTTAGCACTGCTGCCCCACATCTGGAATCTGTGTGCAAACTCTGGTCTGCCCATTAGCTTTACAAAGTTTGCAAATTCTCCATGTCTTGCATATATTTTTCTATTGGTAATCCAGTATTTCTTCCACATTAGAAATCTTTGTAGGTTAGGTTGTTTAGTGAAAATATGCTGGTTCCGTATGAGTGAGTGTAGTTGTGGGTGTGAAAGTGCCCTGCAGTGGGCTGGCATCCCATCTAAGGTGAAGCCCCTGCCAAGTGTCCAGAGATGCAGACTTCTAGTAAACTGCAATGCTGATATTGAATTGAGCAGATTCAGAAAATGGTTGGGAAAGTTTTCTGAAAAATAAAAAAATCAATGATCCATAGGGTTTGATTCTAACCATTATCTTAATAAGTGCCTCATTCATCTATAATTAAACTATACAGGAGCTTAATAAAATAAATAAACTATACAGGAGCTTAATAAATAGCATAAAATAATCGTTACAACAAATGTTTGCATATAGGTGTTGTCCAATTTGAATAACAGTGTGGCAGGTGCCTTTGTCTTTGCTTGTTATTAAGGTTTTGCCTCTGAGGAACAGCATCTCTTCCTGCTTTTTTCAAACAAAGCATCAATGTGAATACAAACTTGTGCCTAGGACAACATATTCTGATATGTGCATGATGATCATACAGGGTGAAGAGGAAAGGAGACAGGGTTGTTCCTTGTGGTGCTCCAGTGTTTCTCAAATCAACATCAAAGACACAGTCCTTGAGTTTCACAAGCTGCGGCCTGCTCAACAGATAGTTATCTATATATATCCACAACACAATTCGTTCAACCACCTACATATCCCTGAGATTACCCCTTAACAGGGGATGGTTGGATCGTTTTGAAGGAAAAAGTGAAGTCAAAATGCATGATTCTGACAGCTTCACCCAGATAGGAATAAGCCTTGTGGAGCAAATAGAAAATTGTATCTTCCTCCCCAGTTTTTGTCCAACAGGCAAACTACAGTGAGTCCAAGAGGTTTTTCACAAGAGGACTTACATAGTCCAGGATGAGGTACGTAAGGTCCACTGCTCTGTAGTCATTAGATGAAGAGGCCTCTGCCTTCTTTGTACCTCAAAGAATAAAGAATGTTTTCCATAGAAGTGGCACCTTCTATAGCGTTAGTGACAGACAGACCAGGCAACAGAGGATAACACAACTTTGGTCAGCATAGGACTTAAGAACTTAGGGACTAACTCCATTTGATCACATGACTTTTCCCATTTGTAGCCTCCTCAGTTGTCTCCTTACTTCATCATCCATTACGGACAGCCCATACTGATGGTCAGAGGTGGAATCATCACTGTCCATAAGCAGTTGAGGTTATAATAGTAGGGATGGTGTGATAGAACCGGTCACTGCAATAAAGTGGTGGTTGAAAGAGAGGAAAATCTATTTAAAAATGGGTTGCTTGAGTCCAGTAATTATGCCCAATCCATTCCATACATCTTTCATGTTATTCTGAGTGAGTTTGTCTTTTATTTTACTCAGCTGTTTCTTCAGCATTCCCTGTGTGCCCTTTGTCATCAGATTTGAATGCTCTCTTCTCTCGTTCAGGTGTCTTTTTAGCTTTCAAGAAAGGCAGAGATTGTTGTTTGCTATTCTGTTGTTTTTGAAGCTACGATAGTGTCAACATGGAAGTTAATATAGTATGTGATGCAGCAGCTGAGTCTCTCAATATCGTTCCTATGTGACTCCACATCATCTCCCAGACTGTCCTTTGGAAACAGTCATTCAGTTACAACTGCAAACTTGGCAGTTACCAAGTGTGAGACAGCAGTATTAACCAGTGAGCCACCAGGTTACCCTTTAGTGGACTAATATATAGTATTTTTTAAGCTACATTAAATTCCAATTATTCCATTTTATCTAGCGGATATTTAGTTCAGATATTTATTCTGATCATGTTTCTCTGAATGTCCTGTTATTAGCTGAATGTTTACCTATGCTTAACGAATGCTCAAAAATTTTACCTAATGATAGTGAACATAACTACAATTCTTCATTTCAAATCACTGATTTCATTTGTTTATTAAAAACTGTACAGTATGTGCATAGGCACTTTACATTGCACAAAAGCTTAAGAGACGGTATCTCTTTCTTTTTCAGCCATAACAATTATTTTTCATTTCTACATCCCTGTAATTTGCTGGCTGGCTGCAGCAAGAGGAATCATCCTGACTTGTACATAACACACACTCTTTTGTTTCAGTACTTTGTTGTGGAGGTATGCTGTGTGTCTGATGACACCCACTGAGATGCTTACCCCCAGAGGACTCTTTAAAGGCTAGTAAAACAGCAATCCATTTAGTCTGGGTGAAAGGCACAGTACAACGTATTAGTTATCTGTCAGGCTTAACCTTGAAAATGAAAGCTATGTGAAATATAAACAAATTCCAAAGTTATCTACACTTCACTTTCATTTTATGATGCTGAAAAAATATCAATCTCCCAGAGGTAACATTCATCCCTGTTTGTGTATATTTAGTATTTTTAGTGCATTCCTACTTGTAAGTGATAAGCTAACAGGCTTGTAAAGGAGCCTTGGCAATGAACAAATAGAACAGTCTTTGAAGTTTTTTTTTCTCTTCTAATAAAAGGCTCCAGATTTTAAGGCAACAATAGTTTATTCACTATCATTTTACTCCCTCTGCATAATTATTACATGTAGCTATTCCTCCTTGGGCACACATCAGAAAATGTGCAGGTAAATCAAGGCAACAGCCTCAATCAATATTAATAAAACATTTACATTCCCACTCTGTCTTTAAATCCTTAAGTATTTGCAAAAATTATTTTTTAATGGTTTAAAAAAATAATCTTTCCATGCCCTGCTTTCTGTTCAGAATTTAGTAGCAGTACAAGCAATGTAAACAAAACATCTATTTCATATTGAGCCTTTTAGTAAGAGAGTAAAGAGTTCAAGTCCTCTCTTGTACTGGCCACTGGCACATGTGATTGAATTACACAGGTCATAATAATAGACTGCTTGATTTGATCCATTAATATTGATTTCAATTTTGTAACTTTTAATATAATAAAATTATTATTTATATGGGCAGAAATGGTGGCACACAGCACCAGATTCCTGGATGGGATGCCACCCTGATCAGTTACTACATGGATATTTTTTTTTTCCCAGAGAATGCCGGAAACTGGAAAACTTAAAATGGCCACATGTTGCCTAGTGATGGACTGGTGCCCCCTGATTCCTGCCTTGTGCTCAACACTGGTGGGATAATCCCTTAGTCATTTTAAGCAGGTGTGAAAA
This sequence comes from Erpetoichthys calabaricus, assembly GCF_900747795.2. Lineage (NCBI taxonomy): Eukaryota > Metazoa > Chordata > Cladistia > Polypteriformes > Polypteridae > Erpetoichthys > Erpetoichthys calabaricus. Next base: position 51,453,740 of record NC_041402.2, on the reverse strand, counting down.
ACTAGTAGCATTTTAATTAAGTGTAACAGCATAATATAGATAAAATGTAATGGAGAAAAATTAAGACACTCCTCCTCATGTTAGCTTAAAATACTTTCCATTAATAAGAATGACTACAAATTTATACAGAATTACAGTTTATTCTAATTGAATGAGTTTGTGTAAGACAATAAGATTGTCTTCCACATAAAAGAAACTTTCACTTGAAAAACTATTGATATTAATTTCATTTAGTTTTCATTCAGGCAGAGCTTTATAAATAAAAATATTGTTATTATTAAAGAACCTTTAATGATATTTTGTAAAATTTATTAAAGAAACAAAATGTACCTTTCTCAATGCCTGAATTACAGGTCAAGCTGCTCATATTATACTAAATATGTCTTATATTTGTAATTTGATGTATTCAAGCAATACTTGCTAGCAAAATTAATGATTATAGTAATGAATAGCACAAAATATTAAAATGCTAAAACAATTAACAAAACAAGCTGGGACAAAAAGCCTAGCATCAATATTTTATTAGTTTAAGTGTTTAATGTTTAAACCATTTTTAAATATAAATGTGCTCTTCTTTAGTGTTTTGACACATTTGAACAAATAAATATTCCTCTCAGTCGCCATGCTTCCTGGAATGTACCGCTTTAATTATACTGGTAAATAGAATAAAAGGGGAGTTAATGTAAGGCACTATTTTACAAAAGCACTTTCCATATTTATAATGCTTTTACCCACAATATAAATATGAGAAAAGCAGGTGGTAATGTATTAAAAAGCAATTAACGCTATAAACTACGCCATATACAATAAGAGGCAAACAATATATGCTATAGTAGAAAGCCTTTCATACATAAGACTTTTTATTACAAAAAACAAAAGATAAGCCATCTAGTCATAAAAACAGTTCTAAACATACCAATATATTTTAGCTTGCCAAAAGCAACAAAAAGCAAGACTAAATAATGAATTTAATCTTCAGATAACACTTATGTGCTCCTCCATTTCATGAAGGGTGGCAAAACAATGGATTTGTCAGCTCTGCTGCCTTTCACCTCTTGGGTTCATAACCTGGTCTGAGAAATGTGTCTGTTTACTTTGCAGTCTGCCCCTTTGTCTATGTAGATTTTCTCCAAATACTTTGTCTTTTTCACACATCCCAAACATGTGACGTTTAGGCTGATTAGTGACTAAACTGAATAAATGAATGTGACTAAATATACACTGTGATGGAGTGACCCATCATCCAGGGTTGGTTCCATCCTTATGGCCAATGCTGTCTGAATAGTCTACTGTCCCCAGTGATCTTATAATTAGCTTAAGTCAATTCAGTAAATAAATGTACTGCTTTTCAATTATCTGAAGCAGGTATTATTATTTTTATTATAATAGACTAGCTGTGTTTTCTGATGTTGACCGGGTTTTATTTCAAAATATTCCTGGAAATTTTACTTTATATTCATCTTAGCATGCGGCATTCTGCTGCCCTTGAGAGAAGCAGTTTGACTGATAGGCTGCAAAATAGACTCACAGAGAACTGCAGCATTTGAAACTGTAAGGGTAATTTGATGAGATATGAGAGATCCACGGCATAAATATGGATTCTACATTAATATTGTGGCCACTCTTTCTACCTCCAAGCTGCCCAGTCAGATTGTCATTCACCTACAACAACTCATGTTTAAAGTTAGCCTCTGACATCAAAAAGGATGGACTTAATGGAAAATACACAGAAACCCTACAATATCAGATTCACAGAGCCCTCCTTGCCCATCACAGATGCATCAAGACACCATATAGCTTATACTATAAGTTAGCATATTCTTGAGTTATCCCCCAATTTTCACAAAAATCTGTGCAGTCATTTTTAAGCGATGCCAGAATAAACAAAGACATGTACAAGCATTAGTTGTGTGTTTACTGTTTCGACTAATGCTGCATCCACAGTACTATGTTTTTGTTCAAAACGAAGACACTAGTGTTTCGTCCATGCTACCCTGATACTTGTTAGCCCCCAAAATCAGAGACTTTTGAAAACACTCTCTAGAGCACAGGTGTCGAACTCCAGTCCTCGAGGGCCACAGTGGCTTCATGTTTTTATTCTAACCATCTTCTTCATTAGTGAGCCGTTTTTACTGCTAATTAACTTCTTTTGCTTTAGTTTTAATTACCTTGACTCAGGCCCCTTAATTATCTCTTTTTCCTTAATTAGTAGCCAAACAATAATGAGACATCAAACAAGCCACCATATGACCAGCTCACCTGTGCCTATCACACAATATCTGAAAATAAATAAAGGTGAAGGTCTCAGTAAGGTTGATCTCTCAGGTCACCAAAACATTTTGAAAATGTTCTTAGAAAAAACAGAAAAATCAACAGATTTGGAAATGTGTGCTGTGGCAGAATGAGAGCAGCAACAAGCTATTGAATTAAATAACTGGCTTAATTAACAACAAGAATCAGCTTCTCATTAAGAGACTGTTTGGAGTGAAATTGGTTGGAGTTTGAAATCCCAGTTTAGCTGGTCATCTGTTGGCTCATTTCATGTCTCATTTCTGTTTGGCTGCCATTTAATGAAGAAAGGAATCAATTCAGAGGACTGACTCCTTAAAAACAGGGCTATTGAAATGAAGGGAAAAGGAGTTAATTAGCAGTGAAAACTACTCACTGATTAGGAAAAGGGTTAGAATGAAAACCTGTATCCACTGCGGCCCTCCAGGCCCGGAGTTCGACACCCCTGCTCTAGAGTGTATACTTCTGAAAATGCTGGCTTGGCGTTGCAATGTGGAGGGGTGTAAATATACACTTCTTAAGACACAGATTCTTCTTGCACTCTGATTTATTTGTACTTACTATGTAGCCCTTCTCTGATTGGTTCCTGTTCATTACAATGTCTCTGATTGGTCACCCTTCACAGATGAAGAAAATATTCTAACATAGCGAACAGAGAAGAGTTTCTTTCTATGGTGCTCATTGAGTTGCTTGCCTGTATGCATCTACATTGCATTTTGCACAGTTTGAATGCTGCACGCTGTGTGCTACAGTGTTGTGGTAAATAGTGGGCGGTAGCATTACTGTCATTTCAAGGATTTTTCCACAGAAATGTGCATGCCCAATGTAGACAAACATCTACATCATATGCGTTTTTTGGTTGTTTCAGTATGGACAGAACTATTTTCATAAACGATGTGGAAATGCTAGTGTGGATGAAAATGCCATTTTTAAGTAAAACACATAGTAGTGTGAATATAGTCTAAATCCCTTGAGACAAATAAAGTATTATCTATGTACCTATCTTGAAAAATGCTGCTGGGGCTCCTTTATGCCAATTTACCTTTTTAATACCTCATTGTGACGGTGACTGTTTTTTTCATCTTCTTAGCCAAGTCAGACATTTTCTTTCTTTTTAGTCAATCTGTTGTTTACTTGAGAGGGGTTTTGTTGTTTGTCATAATATAATAGCATTTTTTTTATTTAATCATTGTGTAAAAAGCCAAATTTCACCCAGGGGACAATATACACTATGAGATTTAAATCAGCTGTGGAGTTTTGACTAACGCTTATACACTTCAACTATGACAGTGTCACACAGGTTGCAATGGTGAGAGATTATTTTGTGTTCCCAAATTGCAATAAATAACTCTAGAGACAATATGGCTCCAAGGGATTGTTAGATCCATGACAAAAATAGTAAAACAAATGTTTGATTAAATTTAAGGTTATGTCATTGCCACTTTTCCAACCCAAGCCCCCTTCTGGGGTGGGGATACATAAACTGTGAGAAATCTCAAGAATACTGAGAGGCTGTTGCTTGCCAAATTTTAAGTCTATGACTTGACAAACAAAGCTGTGCATAAATAACAAACAATCAGAAAATGAAGAGGGATTCAGAAGGTGGAAGGATGGACGAATCTGAAAAAGTGGCTAGATAACAGAAAGATTTATTGTTTTCATTAATAATAGCATACTATTAGCAAAGCAGTTTTGAAAACTGATAAAGGCAAACAAAAATTGTGAGATGAAGGCTGACACAGACAAACATGAAGTAGAAGTCTTCTGTTGTGCAACAGGATTTTTGTAAGCAGGCTTGATTGACTGCCTACCATTTATTATATATCTTCTCTGAAAACTTACATTATTTTTTACTGGATATCCTTGAGGCTTCCACTAGAAAAGTAATTCTTCTGCTACCATTTGCTTTATCAATTATTTGTGGAGTATAGGTGAATTGTTTAAAGTAACCAGGTTAGGATTTAAGGATGTAACTAATGCATATAACATATTTAGCATTTTCATTTACATTTATCAAGTGCAGTTGTTAAGTGCGTAACTATATTACAACCTGTGCAACCAATAGCTTCTGTTTAAAGTTACTCTAGTGTTAGTTGACAAGATAATGCATTTTGCAACCAGACATTAACCAGATTAGTAAGTGTAATAGATGGTGTTTAAGAAACATGCGGAAATTAATGATCAATCTTGCGATGCATTTTACGATATTCTTATAATGCTTTCAGGAAATGCTGCCCAGAGCAGCTAGGATTAGAAGGGATGGGGTGCCAGGCTGTCAGAAAAGGTTGATTTTCACTCTGTTCTTAAAGCTGAAGATCAGCAGTCTTGTTTATCAGTGCTTCAGGAAATAACAGAAAGAAATTCAGGTAAGCTTAAAACCAGATTTAAAACTTCACTGGAATGCTTTACCATGTTAAGGTTTGAAAGAAAATTAAAAGAAGCAAATAAAGCGATAGATAGAGAACTACAAGAAAACATATAGTTTAATTCTGTTTGGTAAACTTGAAACGGGTAAAAGCTATTCATCTGTTGAAAATTTGCAATTAAATCTCTGATGCTCACAGGGTGTATCTGAATGTGCTTTATGTGTTGAAGTTGCCTCCCTATTTGGAGTGCCAATATATTGTCAGTGATTGTGTATTCAGCAGCTGTCTCTTTTATTGTAAATATTACTGTTTGTACTGCAGACAGTTTAATGTGGATATTTTAATGATTAATTGCTATCTTAGATAAATAAGATCTTTTCTAACAAAACATCAATGTGTCAAAAACCCTTTTCCACAAGTGAGGGTGAAATTTCCACGTGAAAATCTCTTTTGCCCCCATTGAAGAAACAACATTGGAGGACTGATCCTGCTTTGGAATAAATTTAAAGGACACCCTTGGGCATTCCAGTGTCATGTTCAAGGACTTTGAAGTTGCATTCAATGGGTACTCCCTATGAAAATGGCAAATAAGGTGATGTGCTTGTCATCATGTGCCCAACAGTATTACAACTTGACCTGCCAACGGGAAGTGCTAACTTGAATCAGGCATGGAGGTTCTAAAACATATTCAGGCAGCTTCTTGTTGTAAATATTTCTTTCTTTTCTTTTTATTTTGATAAATTAACATGAATTTTAATAATTAAGATGAAGGTTTAAGATAAGGTTATTTAAGACAGTGGTAAATAAAGCAAGAGGGCAGGAAATGTGGCAAAAATGAGAATGTTGAGATGGATGTGTAGAGTTAAAAAAGGACAGAATAAAAACATTAGATAATCAGAGGTACAACAAAAGTGAAATACATGTCTAGAAAAGTACTGGAAAGTAGGTTGAAGTGGTATGGACATATGATGAGGAGAAACAATAAATATGTGAGTAATAAAGTGATGGGAGAAGAAGTACAGTGGAAGAGAAAGTGAGAGAGACCAAAGCAGAGGTGGAAGGATAAAGTAAAAGAAGATCTGAAGGAAAAGGGCTTAACTGGTGAGGAGGTGCAGGACTGAGTTGTATGGAGAATGTTGTTCAAGCACATCAACCCTTTATGGAAGTGGGAAAAGATGAAGAGAAAGAAAAACATGAGTTTCACTTCCAAACACAATGCTGTAAATTTTATTAATATGGTGTCAAAACTGCGGTGGGTTGGCACCCTGCCCGGGATTGGTTCCTGCCTTGTGCCCTGTGTTGGTTGGGATTGGCTCCAGCAGACCCCCGTGACCCTGTGTTCGGATTCAGCAGGTTGGAAAATGGATGGATGGATGGATGGTGTCAAAAATCAGGATGTATATCTCAGAGCTAAAGAGTTAATTTCCAGAAGTAAGTGTATTGATACATTAAGTCTAATAGATTGCTTTCCTATCAGACACATTGAGGCATGTAACAAAGAAGAGGGCTTGCTGGCAATGAAGACTTCCATTCCGCTGTCTTAATTCATATGAAGTAATGGAACACCCTTCTTTAATAAATGAAAATCTCTACTCCTGATATGTGGTGCATTCCTCTTAGCCTCGTGCTACTGAAGTGCGCAATAAGAAAACCACATTGCAATGCTTTACACCATATAACCCACATTCAGAAGTGAATGAGCACCATTTCCACTTCCCTCTGTTCTGTTCTGGATGGGCACTTTAACATAGTGCAGGATTATTAACTACATTGACCAAACTGAGAACATACTGGTCTGACAAATGGATAAAAATATGTATCGCAGATTATAAGATGTAAAGTTTACTTGCAACACACATAGTTAGGTCAGGTCCTCTGTAGCATTTATTTTCAGACATTTGGGAGAATTCATGTTTTTGAAAATAATGTGAATCAGGCAGATCAATGCATTCTATACAATAATGAAGTTATGATGTATAGAAGAAAATTCTAAATAATTACACATTATTTCATGTTTTGTTGTTTAATCTCAGTTTAATACAGTTGTATTACATATATATATATATATATATATATATATATATATATATATCCATCCATCCATTTTCCAACCCGCTGAATCCCAACACAGGGTCACGGGGGTCTGCTGGAGCCAATCCCAGCCAACACAGGGCACAAGGCAGGAAACAATCCTGGGCAGGGTGCCAACCCACCGCAGGACACACACAAACACACCCACACACCAAGCACACACTAGGGCCAATTTAGAATCGCCAATCCACCTAACCTGCATGTCTTTGGACTGTGGGAGGAAACCGGAGCCCCCAGAGGAAACCCACGCAGACACGGGGAGAACATGCAAACTCCACGCAGGGAGGACCCGGGAATCGAACCCAGGTCCCCAGATCTCCCAACTGCGAGGCAGCAGCGCTACCCACTGCGCCACCGTGCCGCTATATATATATATATATATATTTGTTTCTCTCTTCCTTTCCTCCAGATCCTTGAAAAGTTAGGAAGTAAAGAGCTGAACAAAAATTAATCTAAGATTGTTCTGGGGTCTGAAATAGAACATGCAGAAGAGGGAAACTTACTCTAGTTTTAGTACAATTAGGTTGACCACGACTGAATAATTTTTTCTTCGGATTTCAAATAGAAATCTCTAATTCATTATCATACTGTATAGAAGCTGCTAAAGGAATCTTCTGATTGAGCAAGCTGTGCTAGTTATATAAGAGAAGGAACTGCATTAGATTATTATAATTGAAAATGGCTGTTCTATCTGGAATGACTCCAAGATGGCACTAAATGGATGAAGTTCTGTTAATTTGGGTGTGAAACAGATTGTAAAAATAGACATCAAAAGTGGTTTAATAAAAAGTATGGGCAAGAGATACTGGTATCTGGTTGCATATCTCACAAGTGTGATCTAATCCCAGAAGTATTCAAATACAAGTATGACAAATGTGTTTGTTGTTTGGTTTTAAATAGTATTGCCCCATGTCTAACTAACACCCAGAAATAGTGTAGGGTCTGAATATCAGAGAGGATTTTACAGTACCAACTGTTAAACACCAAAAAAGATAATTTGACTTTCTTAGATCTTTTCACCCTAACTTCTAATTACATTTGCTACCCCAGATCACGTCTTAAATTAGCATATAATAATAGTGCGAAAACTTAGATGACCATAAAATGGGTCTGCTGATTGCACTAGGTGGGAATAACTTTTAATTGTAGATGGAATCAGGAGATGTCAAAAAACAAAATAGGAAGTGATAGGTCAAAACCAGAAAAGCAAAAAATCAGGCAAACCTCAGGATATGAAACAAGAATCATTGTCAGGAAGCGATGCAAGGTATTGAATATTAGAAAAATGAGACAGAAGTATGTAACCAGAGTCAAATCGTTAAGTGTTAATCATAGTCAAAAGAATTTCAAAGCAAGGAACTAAGAAGTGAAAATAATTGCAAGCAAAGGTCTATGGAAGAATCCAGTCTTAGACAAACAGAAATTGTACGATGCTAAACCTTATAGCTATGACCCAATGATGAACAATGTGACCACAAGGTTCCTTGAACTTCAAAATCCCCAAAAAGAAGTTTTGATGACAAAGTAGGAAAAATCTTTAAAAAATAAGAAACAAAATCCTAATCATGACAAAGACTAGTTGAGAGCATAGCAACAGGAAGTAATATCAACTTAGCCATGAGAGGCGAGAACAAAATAGCATTACCAATGAAATATAGATATACTAAGATAGTGACAAGGCAGCAGCACTGTCATAATGAAAAAATATTTTAACATGCTCAAATTTAACCTGTACAAACACAAAATTACAAAAAGGGAACAGGGCAAACGGAAAACCCTGATTGCAACAGCTAATATGAAAAGATCACTATTTACTTTTAGGTACCTACATTAAAATAAATAGTTTGGTTATTTGCAGTTCAAAATTAAAGTGACCATAAGCTTTATAACTACACATTTAAAGGCGTCACACACTGTATGAGCACTGTCCTTCCTTAATGCAACTGTTATCCACCCATTGCTTTTCTTTGGCATACAAGTCCTTTGCTTAAAAAGCAGTTTCCAGACACTCTTAACTTTGCAGAAGCGTCTGTTTTCTCTCTACTAGGCCTTATTGCAATGCAGCTTCTGGGCCTTATCTGATAAGGTGAATCAGACCCAAAGAAACTGACACCCAGAGATGTCTCCTGGATGCATCATCTGAACACTTCGTTAGTGAATAAAGAGGCATAACTCAAAGATTGGAAACTTTGCTGGACCAGACTTTGCAACAATCATCAACCAAAAGGTTGGACTTATGTGCATCCAAAAAACAAAACGGCAAAACGTCATTGCCTTCATTTTTAAGCCATTGAAAGCAGATCTATATTCTCATGTTCTATGTTCTCGGCTTGGCCGTAACTTCTGTTCCATAGCAGAGATACCATTGCCTAGGGTGTGGTTGTAACAAAGGATGTAGTGATCCCTTTTACTCCAATGGACAGCTTGGTGGAGAACTGGAAGAATGAATGAATGTCTGTATTTGAATTTGGAGTTAGACAAGGGTGCGACTGGTCCAGACCTTGCTAAAATGAAGCAAAATGCATAAGCAAAAGAAGAACCTTGTCTAAAAGCCACATGTTTGTCTTGCTAAAGATGGGAGTTGTCTGATCATGAATGGCCCACCAGATGTAAACCTTATACTAGCAGAAGAGATCACTGCATATAAAACCTCAAAGAGAAAAGTGCAATACCGCCTGCAACCAGAAGGTGCAACTAAGGTCAAGGAGGAGTGGAGCTCCTGAATAAAGAAAGAAAAGAAGGGTGAACAGATCCCTTCACATGTGTGAGAGAAAGATCTCTCAGAAGGGCTAGAACAGAGCCTCACCTACACCAAACATAAAGTACACCAACAGTAATTTGATTTTAAAACTATTAATTGTAAATTAGATAGGATAAAACCAGCTAATGTATTATGGTGTTGGTATCACTATAACTGAAAAGTAATAACCTTTGTTTAACATTTTTAAACATTATAAGATTCTCTTCCTATATCAAGCAGGAAAGTTCAGAGCCTCATCTTACACATACACATAAACTGCATGAGGAGGTGTAAGCCAGTGCAGACTAGCTGTGAGCAAATTAACACCATGGAGCAGAAGTTAGCTGATTAATAATACTGTAAGCATGTCTATGATCTGCTTCTAGCAACTGAGAGGATGTGGCGGATGTTTGCCGACTGGCCCTACCAACTACAAACGGTTACTTGGTAGGTAACCACCCAAATAATCAGATTGCAATTCAGATCTAAGAATGTAATACTCTGATCTTCACACACATATACCAATCAGCCACAACAATAAAACCACTAACAGGTGAAGTGAATAAAATTGATTATCTTATTACAATTGTACCTGTCAGTGGTTGGGGTATATTAGGCAGCAAGTGAACAGTTAGTTCTTGAAAGTGAGGTGTTGAAAGAATAAAAAACGGCAAGTGCAAGGATCTGAGAAACTTTGACAATGGCCAAATTGTCATGTTTAGATGACTGGGTCAGAACATCTCCCAAATAGTAGGTCTTTTGGGGTGCTCCTGGTATGAATGAATCAGTGGGTGCGAATCAGGGACCAATCCTGAAAGTGCTGCCAGTCCTCTGCTGTGCATACTCACTCATATTGCCTCACGGTGGGGTCACAAAATAACTAATTCCACGAAATCTGAGAGAATAAATAGTGTACCCAAAAATAATCTTTATTTACTGTAGGAGAAACTGTAAAAATTACATCTATAGTAACCAGGCCTGGATTTCAACCATGTGTCTTGAAGCTATGAAAGCCTACTATTTGCTAGTTTCATAGGCCCTGCAAGACCTTAAGATTTTAGTATGGTTTGAAGTGTTTTTTTAATCATTAACATTCAACATTTTCTTAGACTTATATAAAATGCCTACTGTTTAAAGTACCACCTACGTATTTCTTCTTGTACTTACACAGTAAATGTATAGAGGTTTGTTGAAATATTATATGAAGAAGTGTTTGTTGCTAAGGCTGTTGTCAGTACAGTTGTGCAACAATGTTAATATATTAAAAATACATATATGTACATTGTTATCATGAATGTATAGTTCACAGCTACAATTTATTCCCTACCCCCAAAAATACAAAACTGCATTAGTTATGCAAAAGTGTCCGTGTCTTGCAAATTCCTTTTGTACAGTTTTCAAATGGTTATCAATAGCAAGGAAAAAAAAAAATAACAAATGTACAGTACATTGAAAAATCTATTTGATGCACTTTTTATTAGTTAATAGTGGCATTCCATCTAGGGCTGGTTCTGACCCTCTACTCAGTGATACATACCAAACTAAACTATGAATCTTCACGTGCAAAAGAAATTAAATGGAAATGTCCTGAAGCAGCAGAACCTCTGTTTCCTCTATGGCCAATCTGTAGCATACTCAGTCTTGGTCATCATGTTTGTTGTAAAACGTTTCATTAATAAATCTATTGTGGCTCTACGTAATATTGTTGTGTTACATCTTTGTTCATCAGACAACACCCACAGGGTTCTTTTGTTTGTGTAAACAAATAAAGAAACAAACACTGAAACCAAAGCAACAAGTAACCTTCTGGAGAGCAGCCATTTCTTAATTCTTGTTTTTTTTCAGCCTCCCACATGCATAGTAAAGTAACTGAGTTAACCCTTTCATAATTGATAAGTTTAATTTTGCAGCAAATGTAATAACTACTACACTATGGAATCCCAGCACAACATGATTTATCACTATTTATTTTAACATTACATGTTTTAAAAATACACAAATTGTAATATCTATTACATAATTCAAAATTATACAGTACTGCTAGCAATCTATTATAATTACTAAAAATAATCTAGTCTTTTATATGTTAGTGAAATTATCCTTATACAGTACCTGTTATCAAGAACTGGTATTTGTCAAATCAATGCTGCTTTTTTAGAGCTTTTTAAACCACTTGTATACTTCATTATATTAAGACATGATAACCAATAATGCAGCCACAATGAGTAGTACTTGACAGTCTTAGAAATATTAACTGAATCGTCCAAGTTTTTTAATAATTAGGGAATATATAAAAGGTGACATTAAATGAAGCTTCTGAAAATAGCTCGATCACTGCTTGATAGAAGGAGGAGTTGTTTCTTCGTTGATGCCTTGATTCAAGCTTATCATCTTTGTGAAAAGTACATAACGTAACATTATCACAGTCTTCCCATATATTAAAACGTCAGATTGCCTGATTGTATAATATATGAGGGTTGGCTGCTGCCTAATGAGAGGATTGTGTCACTCGAGATGATTAATTAATTATGAAGAACCACAGTGATTAATTACTAATCCAGAATCACTATGGATAAGAGGGCTATTCTGTGTAAAGGCGGATGGACTTTCAAAAGATGACCGGTCGTTTGAGAAGATATTTGGTAAAGCAGAAGGTAGATGTCCCTATGTGGTGTTTTTGCCTTTCTTGCCTACTGTGTGGATCATCACATCATTCCTGATATAACGGCAAAATGTATACACCATCCTAAATACTGTACTGTATATAAGCAGTTGTACTCTATACAATACCAAACATTACAGTATATCTTGTGTAATCTAAAATAACTTATCCAAGAACTAGCACATGTCATCATACATCTGAAGTTGTACCAAGTATCAACAGGTATACTTAGCATCAACATAAAAGCTACGTTGTCTGTAAAGCAAATTATTAAAAAAATGTAAACACATAATGGAAATCAGAACAGCATCACCTATCTAATAGAACGTCTGTTTATTAATAGGCGCATGGTTCATTATCTTACCAATCCCAGTGCACAGATTAGTCGTGTATATAAACAAAAAAGTAACTTAACCCAATACTACAATCACAATACATAACACAAAGTCAGTACATAAAGAAAAGGGATATGCTCCATTGTGAAAAAATACCATGTAATGAAAAAGTCTCTGCCTAGGTACTGGGTCCCACAAACTCTTGTCATTAGGAGACTGGATGGAGAACTGCCTCTATCTTAACTCAGCAAAAGCAAGAAACTTGTTATTGACTTTCACCACGCCAAAGAGCCTCTATAACTGGTCAGTATTCAAGGAGTGGATGTAGAGGTGGTCCACTCCTACAATTACTTAGGGGTTCACAATAATGACAGGTTGGACTGGTCTCGGTACACAGAGGAACTATATAAGAAAGGACAAAGCAGGCCCCTTTTTGTTAGGAGACTGTGTTCCTTTAATACAAGAAGTGACAACCTTTCACAACTTCTATAACTCTGCGATGGCCAGTGTGATTTTTCTACTTTCTACTTTGTAGTGTACTGGGCTCTTAACACCACTTCAGGAGAAGTTCACCGAATCAACAAGATAATTAAAAGGGCAAGCTCAGTTATGGGACGCACTCTAGACACCCTGGAGGTAGTAGCAAAGGAGAGAAGCATTTTGAACAATGCTGCATATCCTCTCTCTGACACACTAACACTGACGACTTTCAGCCAACAAATTATTTAGCACAAGTGTGTGAAGAAACGCTACTGGGGCTCCTTTATAATCTAGTCTTTCTTTTATATGTCAGTGAAATTATCCTTATACCAACCTCCTTTATACCAACAGCAATAGGCACCACTGGAAATATAACAGAAGTTTTCTTTCTTTTTAATGTTCTTCTTTGTTCAGAACAAAGTGTGTGTGTTTATGTATTTATTTACTTATCTACATATTTATGTATTTATTTATTTAAAGAGCTTCTGCAAAAAGGTCAATTTCCCCCTGCGGTCATGTAAAGTTCTGTCTATCTAAGACTGTAACACATTCAGGACTGAGAAACCAAGAACCTTAGGTCTAATCAAAAAGGGGGAGTCATTTCTGTAAAGGGACAAGTTGGCCAAAGCATTTCAGAACCATCTCGGTCCCTTTCTCAACAATCGTGTAGTCCAAATGCATTCAACACAACTGCCTCAAGTTGAAAGACAAAGCCCTAAACACAGAAAAATATCCTCTGGAGCTCTTGGAGCTCAAGCATTGCATTTGTTATTATTAATGGGTAAGCTCCAGTCAATATTTTACTGTGATTCCCATTAACCCTTATCTGGTTGTCATTTCTTTATTGATTTAATTATTTCAAATATTTAAATTTGTTTACAACTTTCTTTAGAGTTAACTTGGCTTTTATACTAGTGGTACTTGATGTATAGTAGTTGTTACTATGCTGTATGTCAACTTGTGCAAGTTCTATGACGCAATATCTTTGATTGTGCTAGTTGTACTGTGACATTTGCTTTATACCAGATACAGGGGTCTGTCTGAGGTCCAAGACATGGACTGTCTTTTGAAAGTGAATGACTGTTGTTTGTTGAGTGATAATGAATACTAAAGGTGGCAATGAAGTTGTGTGTCTTTCTTATAACTAAGCATGGATGGGGAGCAGAGTTACATTAGTAACAAGTAGTGGAAGTAGCAAGATCACAAATGAGAATACAGTGACATTCATAGGGCTCGTTTATACTTCACGCTCAGAACGCGTACGCGGCCGCATCATGGCTGCCACGCGTTCCCAGCGTTCATTTGATGCGTCCTCTGAGCAGGTCCTCAGAAATTAACACGACGCATGCGCAAGTTGCAGTACCAGCAAAAAGTCGGGGGGCGCAGTGTGCTAAAAGTTGGAATGTGACATCAGAGTCTCTGTTTACTATCTACATGTGACAGAAAGCTGCTTTGCGGATCCTATGAGATCGGTGTGCACGCTTCGATGTTTGATGTATGGTTCGATGTGGTGAAGCAAAATGGCGACATACATATGTATTCGTGGTGCTTTTATATTCAAGCGTCACATATTCCCGATTGTAAAAAGGATTGTTTCTGCCTCGTGCCCAATGCTAGCTGAAATGGACAAATCCCTGGACTGATGGATTTATTCATTAAACATCCTTTTCAGAGATATTATGGTAAGGTGTCATCGGAATTTAATGGATGTTCCAGGCAATTCACAACACAGCAAAGCCAAAACCTGTTCTCACCTTGATAATATCTTGCACTGCCACCTGGGGGATTCCTCCAGATTTACGTAAAGTAGGCGCACAAGTATAAACAGTACAACGCTTGCATAGCAGGAGCGTCCACTGCAGCATGCGTTGTGTTGTGTGAAGTATAACCCCGGCCTTACTTGTACCACCATCATGCAGAGGGAGAGGTTGTAGTGGCCCTGGATAATAAAAAGAATTCAAGTTGTCCCGATGGACACTACAACCTAGCATTCTCAAATCTGCTTAATCCAATTAAATTCGGAAGGGTCCCGTGACTATCCCAGCAGCACATAGTGCAAGGCAGGGAACAGGAAAGATCACATTAGTGTCTTATTATTATTGCAAAAGTTTTCTTTATTACAATATATTTTTACTTAAGTAATTTACATTTTTCCTACATGAGAAAAAAAAATTACTAATAGCAAAAACTATTAATTTCAGCATTTTCTGAGAAATTATAAAAGAAGGAGATTCTCTTTGAATATGATTCGATATGGAATGCAATATAGAATTAATGTATGAGAAGTGAAATTATAAATATGATGACACTGATTTCCTAGCTCCTTTTCTCTTCCTAGGTTACAGACTGATGCTTAAAAGTTAATATGGACAAATCTAAGAGTGAAAGACAGGCCAACTGTCATTTCAAGCTTCTTTAACTTCCATTTTTTAAAGCTCATCGTTATGGGCCAAATACAAAAAGCCTCAGTGAAAACACTCCGTGTGGCACATAAAGGCTGCCTGATCCTTTAATCTTGGACTCCTTGAGATTCTGTCCTAGTTAGTAATACAGTAGGAGCTTTCTTCTGGTACTAACAGACACCCGCTTCCACAAGAATGCACCACCACCTGTTATCTTCAGCTTTCTTATGTTTCTGGAGGCCTCAAGGGATATTTTCAATTAACATTTCAGCAAAATGGAATCATGTACAGAAGGGAGATTATCATTTCAAAAAAAAAAAAAAAAGAAAACAGCAGTAGGGCAAAGCAAATTTGGCTTTTATTAAACACCATTGAAATTAATCTAACTGCATCTTGTCTGACATTTCCACCCACTGACTAGAATTTCTGGGATCACCTTCCAGCAGGTGAATACCAAGAGAATTTATTGAGTGTGCGCATTTACCCAGCCTCCTTGGTGGGATCTAAGAAAGTATAGAAACATAATGACTCATCGCATTACCAACTCTAAATGTGCCAGGGCACAGCTCCATGAATCAAATTGTTTATATATTCTAATAGTAAGAAATTTCCTTCAAGCTAGTATTCATTTATATTTTGTATTCAAATGGCAACCAAATATTACTCAAATAATTTTCATAAGTTAATTTATAAAGACAAATCTCATATTCCTTCATAACTTCAACAGGGATTTGAAAGACATTCATTTTAAAACCAAGTCAAATCATCACTGATATGAATGAACATATGCAATCTAACATCAAATGTCACAACTGCTACATTTAAGAGTCTCCGAGCAGCTACATTGCTAAATGTGATTAAGATATAATCCGTTTCAACTTAGTGAAGCCCTACAGGCAACAGTTAATTTTCCAATACCCGACTTATGAGCTTCTGACAGCCTATGAATCAGCTTGTAATTATAGCTCAGTATACGCTTTGTTAAGAAATGCAAAGGACATCTTGTGATTATTATGATTTAATGTTGTAGAGTTGAGCACTGCATTATGTTGGCAGTGCCCATGTCCAGATTCTCAATAAAACAGCAAATATTTTTAAGAAATAAAAACATTGTGTGGTGCCCTAATTGTGGAGTGTTAAACAGAAAAATTAATCTATAATATTCAGCTATACAGTTATCGGAATTGAGAATCGGCATTGATACGATGAAACAAAAACTGGCTAGCATTTGGCATGGAAATAGTACAATCTATCTCAGCAATCTTTGTGAAGTTTATCACCATCAGCCTCCAGCATCATTTTGCATTTACTCAATTCTTGCCCTTTCATTTCACCTGGTTCAGAAGACAGGGATAATGGCTACAGGAGAGATGTCTTGGAGGAATTCACTGTGGCAGAAATGGACAGCGTCAGATCTGCTTTTTTATAAGAACTGATTCATAACAAAAAGCTGATAGTGCCCAGCTTCTGAGTGAGCTTTACAAAGCTTAACTCTACACAGAACAAAAGGATATATGTAATAAAACACATTTACATCAGGCATCTCTCTGCTTTGAAGAACAAAAAGCACATCCATAAAGAGGAATCTCTCAGGAATACATCCATTGAATCAGGCACAATTATGTGTTCAATAACTGAACAGACTGAATTTATTAAATGCGTGAATTTTTATACAATTACATTACATGTGGTGTTGATTGAAAGCTTGTATGTTGCAATTCAATAATTAATTCAATTATTTTTATGTATCTTTAAGAAAAAAAAAACAATCATGAAAACAAATAGATGGGAATTAAACACCATTGTGCGGATCATTCCTAACATCATTTTACGACTAGTAAGCATACACCTTAAAAAGAGCTGCATATTCTTGTCAAGAATGTAAAAAGATATACATTGTCTTTTTTTTCATTGTTTTTATAAATTGATCTTTATTGATTGCAACTTTGATATTTGTGTGTCTATGGTTCATGCATTCAGTTGTTTAGTTGTTAAATGTAACAGGTATGTTTTAATGAAAAAATAAACCTATATCTTTTTCTTGACTTAATCAGTGTCAAATGAACCCAGACATGTTCAAAATCCTGGAGGTGATATACTGCAGAGATAAACACTGTGCCATCAAGCTGGCTCCTTAAAAACTGAGTTTCTGTTAACAAATGAATGCTCCATTATCCAAATGCACTGTATCAGCATGTGCTCCTAACCTCTGTCTCTCTCTATTGTGCCTACGTGACCACACGGTAATACCCAAACTGTTCCAAAGCGACATTTGCACTGTTTTGTGTTTTTTGTATCTCATACCTTCATACACCTTTATCGTAAGAGCATCCCTTATCTACGATAGAGCATTTGATCAGAAGAAAATATGAAGCTGGTTTTAACATAAACGTCGTTGTAGTAGCGAAAGAAATTGGTAAATGCGCTGCTGCAACAAACTTCGATGCGCCTGAGAAACTGATTCGAGATTGGAGGAGGCAAGAAGATGTAAAAAAAAAAAAAAATGTAAGCGTCGCATATTTGAACGGGCGCATAAGTCGGGGTCTGATTTTATGATCGATTTTTCGGGTTTCAAGAACCGACTTATACATGAGTATATACAGTAGTTAAATAATAAAGATTACAATTAAGTCAAATTGGCTCCAGCAGACCCCCGTGACCCTGTGTTTGGATTCAGTGGGTTGGAAAATGGATGGATGGCTGGATTAAGTCAATAAATTACACATACAAAACAATAATACTGTAATTTGAGAAAAGGACATTCAGCAGAATCGAGTCACGGTTAGCTACAGATTGGTTCCATGAAAGTGTCGCTTCAGTCAGGAGTGTGCCAGGCTTCTGCCCTCATTCCTTAGTAAGCAGGAATTCTCTTGAGGCAAGGACTATAAAAAGGGATAATTGGATGGTGGTGTCACTTCAGCATTGTCTTCATTTACCTGTGTGAAATTCAACATTTAGATATTTCTAGCATTGTTGACTTCTGCTTCTACTCCAGTTGTACTGCCTTGCTCTGCAGACAATGTACCTCAGCCTGTTCCTGGATTTTGTTTGCATTATCATTATCTTGTGAAAATTTTGTGTTGAAGTTTTCTGTCTACTTGTAATGATCATCTGCTTGCATGGATATGTTTAATGAAAACGACAAAAATCACAATCTTTTGGTCAAACTTGCTTTTATGTCAGCTCATCCAGATCTGCAGTGCAATTCAGGCCTGTTGTTTCCTCCAGTACAACCAGTACCTACAGACCATGCTATATGTGCCAATCTATCTGGATGAAACTAGTTCATGTGAGCCTGTATGCTTCTGGGTGGTTTTTGCTAATTTTATTCTCATCTGAATTCCTTTCACATAATCTAGTTTTAGACTGCATTCTAAAAGGCATTGGCTCATATTGATTAATATTGATTAGTCATCTACTCTGCTTCAATGTGAGTATTCATGTGGCTTTTTTGTGTGTACTGTTTGCCAAACAAACACTGCCACACCCTGGTATTGCTAATTCTCTTATTAATGCCTTGTCCTTTTTGAGGCCAGGGTAGGCCCTGTCTCCTTGTGATGAAGAAGTAAAAAAGCAAAAGGAAAATTCTGTAGTGCAGTGTATTTGGGCAAGGTGGTCTAGTGGTTTAACTATTAAGCTGAAACCACAAAGTGATAGGTTCAGATTTTTCATCTGCATCTTGTTTGACTGCATCTATGTAATTTATCTTGTCTTGCAATCTACTCATAAAACACTTTAGGAAGATGTTCATTGCAAAATAAGCTATAAATACTGGAGAGATGTTTATCTTGTGATGATTGCAAATCATTTTCCACAGACTTTTTTATTGTTAATGATTTTATTGATTTTGTTGGCAGACCTCTTTTATGCATTATACTGAAACTGAACTTTACCTTTATAGATTTTGTTGAAAAGAAGAATGTGTGCATGCTAGCAGATACCACTGTTGGAGCCTTTCTTTAACATGGCCTTTTGTGAATGTTTAAATGAGACTTTTTCTGTTGTTTACACATGAGAAACCTTTCTCTCTCAGTAGCAGAAGTAGATAGGCTAGGTTTTAAATCCAGACAGAGGACAGAAAAACTTAGATATCTAATGATATGCATAACATACCTGTCATTTAAATTCTGAGCCAGATTCCCCCTTTGTGAAGTTGTGTAACTTGAATGTAACTAGTGCTGTGGTATTGAAGGAAAGGCTCAATTGGAAAGGCAGTCATAGTATTAAAAAAGAAAGAGGCTATAAGTAACATCGACACTCCAATCTGGGTTGTGACCCATGTCTTTTAAACCTGGGTTCTAACTCCTTTTATTATGAAGGCACATTTTCAGATTGGAAATCGATTTAGAAAATGGAGTCAATACACCTAATGGTATGAATTAGCCTAAACTGGTAACTACATGAAATGGAGTGTGAGTGTGCTGAAGAGAGGCACATAATAAGAAATAATTATTTCCTTGTGAGGTTCTTCATATTTAACTTTTATATTTGTTTCTAGTTGTATTAATTTCTTATTTTTTAATGTAAAAAATACCCATAGCACAGAGAGTGGAAATAACAAGAAATAACCAATCCAACTATTCATTATACCTTCTTCTTTCGGCTGCTCCCGTTAGGGGTTGCCACAGCGGATCATCTTCTTCCATATCTTTCTGTCCTCTGCATCTTTGCTCTGTTACACCCATCACCCGCATGTCCTCTCTCACCACATCCATAAACCTTCGCTTAGGCCTTCCTCTTTTCCTCTTCCCTAGCAGCTCTATCCTTAGCATCCTTCTCCCAATATACCCAGCATCTCTCCTCTGCACATGTCCAAACCAACGCAATCTCGCCTCTCTGACTATGTCTCCCAACCGTCCAACTTGTCCTGACCCTCTAATGTACTCATTTCTAATCCTATTCATCCTCATCACACCCAATGCAAATCTTAGCATCTTTAACTCTGCTACCTCCAGCTCTGTCTCCTGCTTTCTGCTCAGTGCCACCGTCTCCAACCCATATAACATAGCTGGTCTCACTACCGTCCTGTAGACCTTCCCTTTCACTCTTGCTGATACCCGTCTGTCACAAATTACTCCTGACACTCTTCTCCACCCATTCCACCCTGCCTGCACTCTCTTTTTCACCTCTCTTCCACAATCCCCATTACTCTGTACTGTTGATCCCAAGTATTTAAACTCATCCACCTTCGCCAACTCTACTCCCTGCATCCTCACCATTCCATTGACCTCCCTCTCATTTACACACATATATTCTGTCTTGTCCTACTGACCTTCATTCCTCTCCGCTCTAGAGCATATCTCTCCAGGGTCTCCTCAACCTGCTCCCTACTATCGCTACAGATCACAATGTCATCAGCAAACATCATAGTCCATGGGGACTCCTGTCTAATCTTGTCTGTCAACCTGTCCATCACCATTGCAAATAAGAAAGGATTCAGAGCTGATCCCTGATGTAATCCGACCTCCAACTTGAATGCATCCGTCACTCCTACCGCAGACCTCACCACGGTCACACTTCCCTCGTACATATCCTGTACAACTCTTACATACTTCTCTGCCACTCCCGACTTCCTCCTACAATACCACAGCTCCTCTTGAGGCACCCTGTCATATACTTTCTCCAGGTCCACAAAGACGCAATGCAACTCCTTCTGGCCTTCTCTAAATTTCTCTATCTACATCCTCAGAGACAACTATTCATTATACCAACTTTGCCTAATACTGGATACTAGGTAAAAGAATAACTTAATCAGGATGAACTGCACTTATACACACACACATACTTCCACACTCAGTTGCATGAGTTAATGTAGAATTGCCAGCTAATCTACTTGTACATCCTTGGGATATGGAAAGAAAACTGGAGTATCTGGAGGCAAACCCTTGCAGACACAGACAGAAAATGCAAACTCCAAACAGTCAGTGACTGGGAAGAGATGTGAACCCACTCTCCTGGAACATCAGTTCATAATTGTTTATTTTAGACTTCAGTCATTATTTACATATGAAACCAGTCCTTTGTACTTGCTCCTGACTTGCCAGTTTATAGTTATTATGGTTGTTCCATTTAAGAATTATACTCACACTTTAGGCCAGATCAAGGAAATATACTACATAATGTGCAAATGTTCTGCACCAAAAGGAGACAGACAACACAACAGCTGTTTCTTAATTATTCTCTTTTGGGGCTATTAGGGTTGTTTGAATAAAGAGAAGATAAGAACTTAGAGGGTAGCTGTTATTTTAAGGCAGGCTAGGTGGGTTTCCTATTCTTTACTAAGTCAGGTCTGAAGTTTACCCATTGCTCCTATTTCTTCTATAGGAGTGTCTGGGGTTATCTTTCAGGTAAGTATTCTTGCCCTCTCTTGAAAAAGATATCAAACTTGTGCTTTTTCTTAAATACCATCATTTATAGTTTCCTGCTGCTGATTAGCTGTGCATACTTCATTTCTGTTTGAAAGTCATTACAGAAATGTAACTATCACAGTATTTTGAACTGTTAGTAATCCACCTCTATTCTTTTTCTCTTCTTGATTTCTGGATGTGGTGTTTGGCACCACTGCTCTATTGCCAGGCTGCTCTAAAACATATGGAAAAGTCATCTTGGATAAAGGAGCGTTGGAACCATCACATGGAAAGATTCTCACATCAAATTGGAGGCTATCACAGACTCCACTAAAGAAAACCCAGGAGAGGGTAGATAGTAGGTGGACTGAGGTCTCCAGGACTTTTGACTTTCCCTTTTATGATTTTAATCTCCACCATTGTCAACTGGCCATAGTTTATCAATTAATTAATGCATATATATTGTTTGTTTTGATTTATCTTTAATCAGTTTCTTCCTTGCTCTTTATGTGTTTTACCAAATCTGCATTCATATGTGCACCAGTTCTGTATTTACTCACTAGTATCAGTTATACTTGTATATTAACGAGAATTGTTCACAGCATCCGGGTTCGCTTCCCGGGTCCTCCCTGTGTGGAGTTTGCATGTTCTCCCCATGTCTGCGTGGGTTTCCTCCGGGTACTCCGGTTTCCTCCCACAGTCCAAAGACATGCAGGTTAGGTGCACTGGCAATTCTAAATTGTCCCTACTGTGTGCTTGGTGTGTGTGCGTGTGTGTGTGCGCGCACGCCCTGCGGTGGGCTGGCGCCCTGCCCGGGGTTTGTTTCCTGCCTTACGCCCTGTGTTGGCTGGGATTTGCTCCAGCAGACCCCCGTGACCCTGTAGTTAGGATATATCGGGTTGGTTAATGGATGGATGGATGGATGTTCACAGCATTGTGTATTTGCACTTAGTAAAGAACACTATCCAAAAAATAAGTTGTATTGTATTGTCTGTAACTGCAAAGGGTGGTCTCTTTCAAACCCTCTAGTCCTTCTTAGTGGAATTCAGCCCCCCATTTTTTCTTAGTGTCCCTTTGTCAGCGTGTCATGTGTCACATGGTTCTTTCTTTATGGCATTTTCACTTCTTAAATCACTCCCCAGTATTTGTTCTGTTCCACTGGATGCTCTAAAAACGTAAGGTGGAGTAAACTGTAACACTTGAATAAACAATAATGTTTAGTTATGTTACATTCAAGCATTTTAACTTTGTTCAAGATATATAGACAGCTCTGGTGAGACAACAGAGGAAGATTCAGGGTTCCAGTTGAGTTCTAATTGCTTTTGATAATATACATCTAATTTTACACTCAGTTAGTCACCCTGTACATAGATTTGTAAATTATATGCATATATTAGAAGCTTTAACATTTTTAAACTGGCAATAGGTTCAGAAGACGGTTGATGACAGATATGAACATAACCTAGAAGAACAAAAAATGTTAGAGTACTAATAACATTTAACCCACTTTGTGATGCAGGAAACTTAATTGCATTTCAGAACAAGTAAAAAATCCTCTTTGGATCCTGAAGTGATAGCAAACTAGCGTCCCATTTCCAACCTTCCATTTTTGTCTAAGGTTTTGGAAAAGGTTGTTTTGGTCCAGCTTCAGGATCATCTCAAAAAATTAAATCTGTTTGAAAAATTTCAATCTGGTTTCTGTTCTTCTCACAGTACAGAGACAGCCCTGGTCAGAGTCACCAATGACCTCCTGATGGCCAATGACCAGGGTTCTCCATCACTCCTTATCCTTCAGGATCTCACAGCTGCATTTGATACAGTGGATCATAATATTCTCCTCCATCGTTTCCACTATATAATTGGACTTTCTGGCACTTCTCTGGAGTGGTTTGAGTCCTATCTCACAGATAGGGCTGAGTATGTGGTCCTGGGGGACGCTAAATCTCGTACCCACACTGTCACCTGTGGGGTCCCACAAGGATGAGTCCTTGGGCCGACCCTTTTCAACATCTATATGCTACCCCTGGGTCACATCATCGGCAGGCATGGAATTTCATTCCACTGTTATGCAGATGATACACAGCTCTATGTGAGACTGGATTCGACCTCCCTTACACCTCCAATTAACTCTTTCCTCTTGCTTGGATGAGATTGAGGCTTGGATGTCCAGGAACTTCCTCATACTGAACAGCACCAAAACTGAGGCTCTTTTAATTGGTACCCCCCATCAACTTCGTTCCTCCATAAATTGTATTTCCTTTTCTGACTGTACCATTGCCCTCTCCCCTTCAGTTACAAATTTTGGTGTCAAGTTAGACACCCATCTGTCATTTGATACACATGTCCATCACCTTTGTAAAACTGCATTCCTTCATCTCTGAAATATAGCCAAACTCCGTCCCTGCCTCTCCCTCTCTGATGTTGAAATGATGGTTCATGCATTTATCTACTCTAGGCTGGACTATTGTAATGCACTCCTCATCGGGATACCCAACAAGAGCATTCAGAAGCTACAACAAATTCAAAATAGTGCTGCAAGGACCCTGATGAAGGTGCGTAAAAATGACCACATTTCACAAATCCTTCGTTCACTTCATTGGCTCCCTATTCACCTCCGTATTGAATACAAACTTTGTCTGCTAAATAACCAGTGTATCCGTGGAAATGCTCCACAATATCTTAAGTAACTCCTTATAGTACAGTCCACTACAAGAAACTTCCGTTTTGCAAATACCTACCACCTTCGCCCCCCTATCACCAAACTTCATACAATGGGTGACCAAGCCTTTGCAGTGGCTGCTCCATGGCTCTGGAATGCCCTAACAGAGAGCCTGAGAACACAGCAGATTGTGGGCTCTTTTAAAAAACAGCTCAAGACTTTTCTATTTAGGAAAGCATATTAACAAAAATGTTACTAACTATTGTTATTTTATCTCTGTTTTTAACTTGTTTTGCCTTTGTTTAAATTTTTTATTTTAGTGCCCTATAAATAAAATACATTATTATTATTATTATAACAAGTAATCAATCTAAAGCTTAACATGTTTGGGACTGGCTGGTACTTGGATAGGTGACCAACTAGGAAAGGCAGAGGTCACTAACCCTGTGGCCTGTGTATGGATCTCAATGCCCTCATGTAGTGACGTAGACACTGTGCTGTAAAAATTGTGCTATCCTTGTGTCTTGATTCTCTGTGGTCACAAAAAGAGGGTGTACCCCAATGTCCAGGCTAAATTGACCATCACGTTCCCCTAATCATTCCCTGCCTCTAACTGGTTATTTATTTCTCTCATCCCTTCACCACCTAGTAGCTAATGTGTGGTGAGCAAACTGGTGCAGAAATGGCTGTTGTCGCATCATCCAGGTGGTTGCTGCACATTGGTGGTGGATGAAAAGGCTCCCCAGTGTCTGTGTTAAGCACTCTATCTATCTATCTATCTATCTATCTATCTATCTATCTATCTATCTATCTATCTATCTATCTATCTATCTATCTATCTATCTATCTATCTATCTATCTATCTATCTATCTATCTATTGTAATAAGGCGCTATATGGCGCCCGATCCAACACAGATTGGACACGGGAGGCACGTATAAAATAAATAAACTTTTTATTTTTCTTCACCTGCGGGGGACATCTTCCCCGTAAACCCCAAAGGCACAACACAGTCCCCAGTGTACAAACACACAAAGTAAGAACACCACACTTCTCTCTTCTGGCACCACCACTCCTCCTCCAGGCTGGACATGGACCCCGGGAGCCTGCCACACTATCTATCTATCTATCTATCTATCTATCTATCTATCTATCTATCTATCTATCTATCTATCTATCTATCTATCTATCTATCTATCTATCTATCTATCTATCTGTATTTAACAAGGATTGGGATTCTCACCAAAATTAGACAATAGCAACAAATGAACATTGGTCATCTTAATCTCAGTGGTCTGTGATTAATTTCAACAAATTGATTTGCACCTAGGCGTGACACAATTAATGTTTTTTTTCTCACTGATACAGTATTGTTTGTTTATTGCCTATGTAGAATATGAACTGTGCCCATGTGTGTTTTCCTCTGGTTGAGCCATTTTTTTCTCAGACTTACTAAAAACAAGCATGATGGATGAATTGACAAGTCTAAAATGACCTAGTGCACAGTGGGTGTGTTTGTGAATGGGCTCTGTAATGAGCTAGTAACTTCTCCAAGACTTCTTTGTACCTTTTAGATGATGGCAACAGAATAACCTTCAACTCTTCTGAGTTTTAACCAGATTAGTTAATGAATTTTATGTTACGTAATATTATCAAATCTGTAGCATTAAGTATTAAATTAACAGATCACAGTTCACCAAGACAGGATGTTCGATTACAATCTAAGCCTTGTAGTGTCATACACAGCATACTTTTTAAATTTTTTGATAATGTAGCAGAGAATTTACTTACAGCTTTGTAAATGTGGATAATTCTGAATCAAATATTATATATCTGTTTTATTTATCAATATATAACACACTTCCATTAGCAATCCTTGAATGCAACAAACATTCTGTGACTCAATTTCTGTTTAGGAAATAAAAGAATTGTACCTCCCATTCACTGTATTTTCCACTTTATGTTCTGTACAATTATTTGAGTGTTCTATAGTAAATGCCATTTGTATTGTTAATTTCATCCTTACAGTGAATATAAAAGCACAACAGATCAAAGGTGGGTGGCTTGCTGAAGGCCACATAGTGAATCAAGATACAGTTAAGCCTCAAGCCACTACACACGGTCCAAAGAGTAGAAGTTGTTTGCGTAACATTTGTTTTCAGTAGTAATTTAATAACTCACAATAAGCAAGTTATGAATTTATTGATGCACTGCACACATTTTCTTTCACGTAATTTGAAAGCAGAAGTCTGTCTAATCCACTTTCACACATTGGTTTCATAGATTCATTGTGGAAACCACATGGCCAACTGGTAATCTTTACCTCTATTATTGAATTTAACTACATAAATTAGGAGCAAAAGGCCTTCAATCAAACCTAAATGCTGCAATTGAACAAATGGCATAAAGTGTGCTGACTGCAAATTTGCCTATTATCTACAACAGGGGCCGAGTTCTCCATTTAAGATATTTAATTAAGTTGAAACACTGCTATCAAGCAAAATTACAGGCGTTTTGTTCCTCATATAGGAAAACAACACATCCAGGAATGATATCTCCAAGACAACAAGAAAGCAGAAGCATCATTTTGTGGCGTGAGAGTCTTAACGTTAAAGCCAGTATGGATTAGCTAACCCAAGGGATATGCGTGCTGTGAAGTCTAAAAAGGTTATGCTCTGTGAATCTCTTCAATACACCTTTGCAGCAAAATAAATTGCCACCCACTGAAACAATGGCAGTGGTTGTGAGGCTTCCACAAGATGCTTCTTTAACATTAAATCTGTTAATACAGAGTTCATTGGAGCGAGTCCATCCACATGAACGAGTTGTATCCTAAAATTTTCTGCACCTAGAACAGTTATAAAAAAAAATCATGTGCTGGAACAAACAATACAATTATGTGTACTGATGCCAATCCCTGTTTCAGGGCATTTTAAAAGCCAGGCTAAACCTGTCACTGAGCTTCCTTTAATACACCATGAAAATATGAACTAGTTTTCAGTCAATGCAGCAAGCCGGTTTCAAAATTCACTAGTCACAATGCTTATCTCTCTTGACTGCTGGCATTTTCTCTGCTGAGCATATTCTTTTCTGACTTTTCTGCAAAAAAAAATGTTTTTTTGTGTTTGATGACCTCTAATTGAAGGCCAAGTCTATATGTAAAAATTGCAGGATATACGGCAGCTCAGCCTTTATTATTGCCAGTGTTTGTTTTGTTTTGTGGAAATGGTTTCTGTTACCATGACATTGATTCCTTGACCTACAGCAGTGACAGCTGGAGCCTGATATTATCGCTGGCTGTGTGAAAGGGTGGTGATGGTATTGCACTACAATAGGTGACATGACTGTCTTCTTTGGGTATCCATCCTGTTCACAAAAATGCAATGCTGTATAACCATACAAACAAAATAAAATTAAATAACATGCTTATATTTGATGCCAAGGCAGGCTCTGGCTCTCTGCAATGCAGTATTGAAAAAAGCAGGTATGGAAAATGGTTAAGGGGTTGAAGATTGCCAGGCAATAATTAATTTTGAATAAGATTCAATAAGCATATTTGGGACAACAAAGTCATTAAAATACCAGAATCATATGGTCATTCTGAAATCTACAATCTATCTATGTAACAAGTAACTGAAGAAATGATGTTCAGAGGTTAGAGAGCTGGTAAGTCTCAAATTTGCCACTTCCTTTAGTGTTGGACATTTTTTTTAATATATTACTTTCTACAGCATTGTCTGTCTGACTTTCGCCCGTTACACTTCTGTCTACTAATCTCATTTTTCCCTTCCCTGCCATCTGCATTATGTTCTCCTGCATCCAACCATTTTATTCACATAAAACCCCCATATTGTTAGATAAATCCTTCCCAGAATGCTGCAGGCAAACAACAAGCACATTATACTATTCTGCATACTGTATATTCTCTGAATGCTCAACACACTTCATGCATGTTATATTTAAGTAATGTTGGTCAAATGTATTTATGTGTATTTGTGTAGCAAAGCCTGTCTGTTGCCTTTTAACCTGATGTGTGCAGCTTTACTGTACTTATTTTATTTAGTCATTCATGGTGCAATGCAACTGCCCAAGGGGCTGAAAGAAAAATGAGCAGATACTTATGGCCATAGACTTGCTAGACAAGCTGATAACCAGATGGGCAGGAGGCTTATTAGATGTAGCCGGGGGACTCACAAGTAAGCCAACTTTAGTCCCTCTTTGTTTCTGGAAGCAGCAGGAGGATTCTGAAAGTGTGGGCAGATATGAGTAGATAAAACGAATGACTGGTTATGGTATTCATTTTGTAATGGATTCATTCATTTACTCATTAAAAACTTGCTCAGATCCTTTTTATAAATATTTAGTTTTAACTCTAATCATTTAGCATGTCATTCATTTGTTACCTTAGGCCACAGATTGATTTTCTCAGTTCTGATGCTTTTAACCTGCTACATTATTTAAACTAACAGCATTGGAGTCTTATTTCATAATGTCTCTTATTGTTCATCTAATCGGTATAAATTAACATTCTTTTCCATATCTGTTTCAGCATTAGATTGAAGTGAAATGGAATAATTGTTATTTTAGAGATAAGGTAACATATGGCTTTATTAGTGTTGGAGCATGTCAGATTATACATAAAATGTCTCGGATAAATGTTATGGATGACTTTAGGCTTAAGTTATGGAATTCACTTTATTACTGGTATTCTGCATATTAGTGTTGCATAAAGTGAGGGAAATGAGTTAGATGACTGAAATGATTTGTATTATTATGGCTCATGCACAAATTAGCTTGTGGCAGATGTATAACAGGGAATAATTGACCTTTTCAGTAGCAAAATCAGACCCCATCACAAATGTCATCATACTGACAGTGTTCACAAATGCGTAGTCTACTTAGAATGATATTTCCATCTACATTTTAAATTACAGTGAGTTTTCAAATACCATTGGGCGGATAATTGATTGATCCCTTTCAAAACAGCTTTTTTGGTTAAAGGTTAAAAAGTGTATTTTTTGAATGACAGCCATGATAAACATTCTATTTAAAATACAGCTTGGTTTTTCTTGCTTTATGAGGTTTATGAGATCACAGTGCATGTTTCGGGAAGTTGTGTACCAGGCTACACTTATGAATATCTCGTTTCACTTCCACTATTGACTCTTTAGATTATTCTCAAATGTTAAAAAAAATTAAAACAAAATGACCAGATGAATAGGTATGATTTATGGTGGCATCAATAAAAGACACTGTACACCTTTAACAATCCAGAAATGTGAAATGACGGGGTAGGAAGATAATGGTGGTTACAAGTTCTATTTATATACTGTACATTCAATAATTTTTAAGGCTAAGTAGTATCAAATAGCTATGTGATAACATTTAAGAACCACAGATATCTTTGAATAAATTACTATTTGAGGCCATTGTATCTTGGTCACCCCTGCTTGATACATATTTTCATTAGCACAAGCTATTCCAAGTAAAAGTGAGGAATTCAGTTTGTGCAACAGGAAAAAATGAGATTTTTATAGTTCTTTGAGACAACATGCAATTTATATATCTGCTGTGCATCACTGCCTAAACCACACAGAAATGCAGTTCTTCCAGGACTCAGAGAAATATCTCCCGGGCCTTAGGGAACACTGAACGTAGATGTTGAATGAAAAGTAAAATCCTGCTGATCCAGAGGTTAATAGCTCTAGTTATCCTGGCTAAACAGCTTTATTGGAAGAAAAACTACCTCATTAAGCAGGAAGGTTTTCTTGAGATTTTTAAATTGCAATATGGTTTAATTTGCATCCTTGCAAATTTGTCATTCCTGATGTTATCACAGAAACATGGTTTCTTTGGTTGATTTTTTTATACAATTTATGAAATTGACTTGCGTTCTGTGGCAGACTTAATATCACTGCAATATAAAGCGTTTTTATTTCCTCAAAAAAAAAAGTTATTTCCCATTTATATGATTTATCTGTTTATTTTGTACACATCTGATGAATGTGTTGAGCAATAAGAAGTAAACTTTGTGCCCAAGGGCCATGGTGGCCTTTGTCTTTTATTTCTGCCAAACCTTTAGAAATAGTAATTATTAATTTTTACTGGAAGACCAAATATTTTATAGGAGGCAATATTTCATTACCACCACAAGTTGAATAAAAAAGTGCCACCTTTTAGGAAGTTCTTGTTTAAGACTACATTAGAAAAACTAGGAATAATTGTTACATAGATATTATACATCAGATCTTTATGACAATTCACTTGTCCTGTTTAAGCAAAGCAAAGTACCGACCTACCCTAGATGTGAAATGATTCCATGTTACATTATTATCAGTTGGCTAATAAGAACAATTATTGCATTGCACACACAAAAAAATAACAGAATGAGTAAATCAGTTTGAAAACAGTTAAAACAGTATGTTGATTTTCTGTTCATTACTATGGCAGCTAAGAAAAAGCAACCAGTAAGATTAATCATATAATAACAGCAGAAACAAGACTTCCTCCACAATGGTAAAGTGTCGCTTATGAAAATCTTCAAAGTGTTTTAACTTCAAGAATGCAATGTTTATGTCACAGCTTATATCATTAAAAAAACAATCCTATTCAATCCAGCAGTTTTAGAACGCCACTTCATACCATTTTTGGATTGTGACGTATTGGCTTATATTGGCAGTATAAGGCAAAAGGCAAGAAATACACATATCTCAAAAAACTATTTTGTAACAAAATTGTTCTTTTCATAGCCAGGTTGACATTTTGAATTATAACTCAAAAGAGTTGGAGACAGTGCACTTTATTAATAAGGACATCAGAGTGCAAAGTGAAAACCCAGTCAAGTGTTTGTGAGAATACCAGTATTTCTCATGTGTGCATCCTTATTGGACTAGAACAGACCCCACACACTCCCCAGAAATGACATTTTCAATACAGAAAGAATGTTCAGATAGGGGCAAATGTTTGCTTATAATAGTTCAATTAAATTCAATTCCATTCAGTTTACTTTGTATAGTGCTCTCCTTTGAGTGCAGACACTGAGCACTGTGATATATTCTTAGGAAAAATGCAAATACAATCTTTATAAATCAATTATTACATAATAAGTACATAATGAATCCTTGGAAACAGCAGCTTCCATGGTTGTGTAGGAAGGGTTGGTATATGTGAAAAGCAGGATTGATAATGGAACTCGGCGATCAAGCACCTGGAGCACTTCCAGGTGGACCATAAAAGGAGCCAGCGACCACCACTCAGCGGCCATAGTCGGGTGGAGGAGGACAAGGTTGCCTGGGAGGAGTGGTGGTGCCAGAAGAGAGGAGTGTGGTGTGCTTACTTTGTGTGTTTGTACACTGGTGACTGTGTTGTGCCTGTGGGGTTTATGGGGAAGATGTCCCCCACAGGTGAAGAAAAATAAAAAGTTTATTTATTTTATACGTGCCTCCCGTGTCCAATCTGTGTTGGATCGGGCGCCATATATCGCTTTATTACAATAGATAGATAGATAGATAGATAGATAGATAGATAGATAGATAGATAGATAGATAGATAGATAGATAGATAGATAGATAGATAGATAGATAGATAGATAGATAGATAGATAGATAGATCTAGATAGATAGATAGAACTTTATTTGTCCCTAGGGGGAATTTGGCTTTTTATAGAAGCTCTTCAAAAAACTTAATACATAAATAGGTAGATTAATAAATATCTATATATACACACTGTGGACTGAACACACACCAGAATGACTAAAAAGGTAAAAAAATTTTAAAAGAGAAAGATACAAATACTTCTAACTTGGCACAGTGAGGCATTATACAAGCGTATCGCTGTTCATATAAAAGCACGTTTGTAGGTTGGCATTTCGCAAAGCCTTGGCAGCTGAAACACACACCAATGAAGATAATGACTTTAGCACTAACCTCAACCTCAACTCTGCTGGATAGGAAATCAAGGTAAGGGTCCAGTGTTGAAGAAGGCTGACGTAGAGGCTGTGGAAGAACAAGGGGCAAATTTTGTCACAGCACCAGTGAAATTCAGAAGTCTTCCTTAAAAAGCTTGGATTTTCTTTGAGCATTCAAACATTAAAACAAAATGATGAGAACGGGCCATTCAGCAAAACAAAGATCACCTCTCCTGTCCACCTAATTCTTCCAAAATAACAGCAAGACTGACTTTGAAGGTCTGGAAAAGTCCTAATGTTTACCACACTACTTGGCAATTTTTTCCATGTGTCTGTGGTTCTCTAAGTGAAGAAAATCCTAATATTTAACCTAAAGTTGCCCTTAACAAGTTTCCAACTGCGACCCTGTATTCGTGTTGAACTAATTTTAAAGTAACAGTCTCAATCTGCTGTACTAATTCCTTTCATAATTTTAAACACTTCAGTCATGGCTCCTCTTCATCTCCTTTTGCATAAACTGAAAAGGCTCAGATTCTGTAATCCTTCTCGTAAACCATCCCCTGCAGTCCTGGAATCAACCTAGTTGCTCTTCGCTGGACTATTTCTAGCGCTTTAAATTCTGTTTTGTAGCCTGGAGACCAAAACTGTACACAATACTCTAGATGATGCCTCACCAGTGCATTGTAAAGCTTGCACATAACATCTTTTGACTTATTCTCTACATATTGTGCTATTTAACATAACATTCTCTTAGCCTTCTTAATGGCTTCAGAACACCGTCTGGAAATTGATAGTGACAAGTCCACTCTAACTCCTACATCCCTTTCTTAAGGTGTCTTTTCAGTTTTCAGACCTCCAATTGCATATTCAAGTCAAACACTTCCTGCATGTAATGCTTTACATTTACTTGCATTAAAGTTCATCCGCCACAAATCTGACCAAGCCCGAGTATGATGATTTGCACATCCATCCAAGCTGGAGGCAACATGGGGTCTCTGGAAGCTCTTTTGCCATGGTGGTACATAGCAGATAGACTGGGAACTGAGAACCCAAACAGCAGGAGAGAGTTGGTTAAGAAGAAGGAAGAGAAGGTGAAGTTAAGTCAAAAACAAGAGTTATCACTCAATACATCCAGAACAGTGAAAAATAAATCCACTAGCACCTTAAAAGCAATCAGTGTCAAATTGTATAATATTATGAGATTGTTCTCCACACATCAATCATCCCAAATGACTTTTTCTGACATGGCATAATGATGCCTAGAAGAGAATAACAGGTCTGATATTGCCATAGTAAAAAGTGCATTTTGATGTGGCTCCATATGTTAGATGTACTGAAGGAAAAAAATCAGACGAATGTCAACATATGCCATAATGTGTAACTATCAAGATTTCAGTGCCCTCTGGACTTTTTGCATCTGTGAGAAAACTACAATCATCATATCTCATTTATTTTCTGAAGAAACTGCATTTTTAATCACGTTACAGATTGTTGCTCCATTATGAGGGATTTCACCTACAGTATAAAATTGACAGAGCTGTGAGTCACTCTCCAATTGCTCGTTAAGGTCAAATTCTCCAAAGTGTCAGAAGCTGACATCTGAACTTTTATTTCCTTATGCTCAAACAAAATAACATGGCTCATTAGGATTTTTACTTCCGTCTGAGGAATGAAAACTGTTTCGCTGAAATTTTCAATGCTAAGAAGCATTGTTAAATAAGAAGCTATAAAGCAATGTTTGTTGTTGACAAAGCTTCAAAAGAATCTGTCTACCTGTGTATCGATGCATGAAGAATATTATATCAACACTGTAACTCGAAAGACACACAAGCTGAGGCTTCCCAAAGACATTTCTTTTTTGTGCTGCAACTGATACCACAAAACCCTTCTCATTACCTCATTCCTGTAGGCTGATGATTTAGGATTATTTCAAAGCAAATTAATCCTTCTTAACTGAGTTAAGACATTTAAAACTAGAAATCTGATCATGTGGAACATTTCTGTGTCAATATTTCTAATTACTTAAACCAAGGAAAAATAAATCTATGTGTACACATTATTACATATAGAGAGTTAAATAATTGTCTTACTATGAGAAGAAATAGTTTTGTTAGAAAGAGTGTGTCTAATGAAAGAATGAATATATGCACAAATTACACTGCCATTCCTAAAACAACTTTATCAAATAATCATGGAAATTAGATAGGGAACACTATGCACCTGCAATGTGTGAGGCATCCATGGCATCCGAGATGCTGATAAGCCTGATTAGTTTCTGTCAAGACACCAGGAGTCTAGGGAGGATCAGACCGAAGCTGTGAGTGTGCCAGGTACTCAATATTTCTGCATTGATAAATCCTATTAAATAAAATTCAGAGATTCAGCTTTGTAAATCATTATACCTGCAAAGCGAGTTTTTACACTCAGTTTGCTCAATCTACCTGCCAAGTACATATCTTTTTAATAGTCTGTTTGGAAGCAGACCACAATCACTTCAAAGTGGTTAGGCTAGAAATAAAAAGCACACCTGTTCATCGATCCTTATTAATCCAGTGTCCAGATTATGTGAAGCCAGTTCCTGTCTTGGCAGCAAGAAGAGCACAAAATAGAATAAATCCCCAAAAGATTCCAGTCCATCACATACAATGTTCACTATCATCAGGCCATGTGTCACCATATTACATAAAACATGTATCTTATGTAGGTGGCTATGATGCCCAGTGCCTTTTGAACCTTGGCACAACTCAGACTCTGGGCATCTGGAGTCACAAAAGAATGGATCAGTGGTAGAGAGAACTGAGATACAGACCACAAATAATGTAAGTATAGCACTATAGCATTATTACAACAGTGCCTAAAAATAGACGTTCCGTGGTTGCTGAGGTGTTACCCACTGTACTCAGGTCCCAATCCAGGTGGTTCGTCGTGTGGTAGATGTGGCAATGAACAATCAGTGCATGCTCCCAACCAGTGTAATGCAAATATTAAAAATCAGTTCACCACAATGAAACAGAAAAAAATGCCAAAACAGACCAATACAAGTGTAGGTGATTCTGCATAGTATTCACAGTGGCATGAAATCAAAAAAAATTCCATCCATCCATCCATTATTCAACCCACTGTATCTTAACTACAGGGTCATGGGGGTCTGCTGGAGCCAATCCCAGCCAATACAGGGCGCAAGGCAGGAACGAACCCCGGGCAGGACGCCAGCCCACCACAGGGCACATACACCCACACATCAAGCACACACTAGGGACAATTTAGAATCGCCAATACACGTAACCTGCATGTCTTTGGATTGTGGGAGGAAACCGGAGTACTGGGAGGAAACCCATGCTGACACGGGGAGAACATGCAAATTCCACGCAGGGACTACCCGGGAAGCAAACCCAGGTCTCCTAACTGCGAAGCAGCAGCGCTACCCACTGCGCCACCGTGCCGCCCTCACAAAAAATTAAAATCAAAAAGTATAGACAGAAAAACAATCAAAAAGTGAAAGCAAAGAAGCACAAAAATGACACAACACTCAAAAATCAGGAATCCAAATCAAATATACAAAAAACTGTGACTCTGTTTACAGGAAAGCACAACAGATGTTGCTGCACGGAAACGCTCATATTAGCTCCACTCCTCATGCCAGACAGTTGTAACAGTAGAGGGCGCTAGAGCTCCCTTGAACCCTCAGGTACCATGCCAAACACCAGGTAAAAGTCCAAGACTTTTTATTTTTATAATAACAAAGTGCACAAAGCACCCTCCACTCCACACTACTCATATAATCAATACTCAATCAATAATCATAATAATCACAATCCTCCACTCCCAGACGCATTGCCACCCTTCCTCCCAGCTCAGCTCACAATCCTTTATAATCCCTGACCCGGAAGTGGTTCCAATCCTACAGTCCATGATTCCTTATCACTTCCGGGTCAGATTAAAAAGTCCTTTTCTTCAACCTGGAAGCACGTTGTTCCTTCTGGTCATGTGATCATGATGTACTTCCAGGTTATAGGGCATGTATAAGTCCTTGAGCCTCCCTGTAGCGTCCTCTGGTGGGCCCCACGGTGTCCAGCAGGGATGGGAATAAAAACTCCATTGTCCACAATTCCCTGCTGGTCTTCGGGGCACTCCCATGCTACAGGGAGGGTTCCATCTAGCGGCCTGGGGGTATTGGCCGGGATGAACAGCCGGCCATCTCCCACACAGTCAAAAGATGACTTCTGCTGTTTGTTGTTTGGTTTTATAGGCTTAGAAAGTTTGTCCCAGCCAATCCCAGCATACATCTGCCCATTGTAGCCAAGCATCGAAGACGATGTGACATTCACTTTCTAAGCAGATGGATGCCTTTTTATATCTTCATATCCTCATCTCAGAGTGCGTACGTGTGAATGACTCCTTATCTCAGGTAACTTTTTTCTGAACTTCTCCCAGGCCCTTAACTTATTTATGGGTCTGTGCACTACCAGCATATGTGCTCTTTCCTTGCTGATATCCACGTCATCTAAGTGGACTAAGGCAGACATCCTTTTCCCCGCAGTCATGGAGCAACATCAGGATATTGGTACATTTTCACTTGAGGTGTGTGATGTTCGGTAAGCCTCTCAAAACCTCCATGGCTGGTTGACTGCACCTTCATCTAAAGAGTGACTTTGTGAAGCTCCCCAGTCATTTCCTCCTAGAGCCCCCTCCTCTCCATGTCATATACCCAAGGTAACTTCACTATAGTATAACTAATTTTAAAAGAAAAAACATCTATAAATAGTGAGTGTTTCACAAAAGCTAAGCCCCATGACACAGCCTGACACAATAGGAAGAAAACCACAGTACATACAGAAAAGCACATAGAGACAGACAGTGGCCAAGTCAGGACTTGAACCCGGTCCCAGAACTCATGGAATTGCGAGAGAAGAGTGCTAACTACCACCATAGTGCTCAAAGTAAAGAGACTCACTGAAAAAAAACAGATGCCTTCCTGTGGATTACTAAACTCACACAATGTAGTTCATAACTGAACCTGTCTCAGAAAGACAAGGACAAGCAGTGTTCTAGTCCATCACAGTGCACACTCACACAAGACCAATCTAAAGTTGCCAAGTCACTTAACGCATACACACATACACTTCTTTAGCATGTAGAATGAAAAGTGAAGTAAAACCCATGAAGACAAGGAGAACATTAATATTGCAAGCAGATAAACAGACCCCTGTGAACCTGTTTAGGACAAAGACGGTTAGAAAATGACTCATGATTGACTGACATTACTCACCTGTAATGCCAACTATTGTGCCACTACACAAATCAAATTACATTTAATCAAATGAGACCAGATTACCCCACACCAATCTCAAATCCAGTCAGTTAACATTGGTGTCACCAGTGAGCCACTCCATCAAAGGATCCATTCATGTACTCAAATCACCACTCATTCTGGGCCAGTTTGCAGTCACCAATTAAATTAACCTCCCATATATGTCTTTGAAGGCATGGAAAGAGCACCAAAGTACCAGGAAAAAAAATTACACAGAAAGTGTGAAGAGTGAAAGTGCAAACTCTACAGACAACAATCAGGCCTTCAATTAGTGAGGCAGCAAAACTAATGACTATGTCACCATGCATCTGATAATAACAACTGTGTGCTTCATTGAATTACTATAAGATGTTTTATGCATTTAGATACCAGTTTAGGACAGTTACTCCGCTGATTAGTTCTTTAAAAATAATTAAATAAATAAGTTTATCAAGATAACTCCTGTAACCACTTACTGTGTGGAGTTCTCTCCATAGGTTTTACTTTGGGTACTCTTGACATCCTTCCACATTCCCAAAAACATGCAGCTTATGTTAATTATCAATTCCAAATTAGTTCAAGTGTGAGTGTTGATTTGTGCATCAGTGGACGCCCTGAAATGGACAACCATTCTGTCCAGGGCTAAACCTTGACTTATGTTTACCATTGTGGTGATAGACTCAGATTTCCAATGACCTAAATTGGATTTAGTGGGTATGAACATGTTATGTTATGCTATAATTTTCTATTCATTTATTCTGATTGGGGCTGACCAGATCACCCAATCTTTATTGACTTTTCCAAATTTTCTGTTGGGATTCTCAGTTGCTTTTAGGCCAGCTGAGTGATATCATCTCTCCAGCATGCACTATATGGACAAAAGTATTGTGACACCTGACCATTACACCAATAGGGACTTTAATGACACTGCATTCAAATACTTAGACTTTATTAGGGAGTTGGTCCTATCTTGCAGCTATAACTGCTTCCACTCTTCTTGGAAGGCTTTGAATTTGGAGTGTTTCTGTGGGAATATTTGCCCATTCATTCTGTAGAGCATTTATTCGGTCAGGAACTGATGTTGGACGAGAAGGCCTGGCTCACAATATACACTCTCATTCATCCCAAAGGTGTTTGATGGGGTTGAGGTCAGGGCTCTGTGTGGGCCAGTCAAGTTCTTCCACACTGAACTCTTCCAGCCATGTCTTTATGGACCTTGCTTTGTGCACTGGGACACTGCCATGCTGGAGTAGAAAAGGGCATTCCCCAAACTGTTTCCACAAGTTGGAAGCATATCACTGTCCAAAATGTTTTGGTATGCTGAAGCATCAGTATTGCCTTTCACTGGAAGTAAGGGGCCTAGTCCAAACCATGAAAGACAGCCCCACACCATTATCCCTCCTCCACCAAACTTCACAGTTGGTACAATGCAGTCAGGCAGGTAATGTTCTCCTGCCATCCTCCAAACCCAGACTCATCCATCTGACTTCCAAGTAGAGAAGCATGATTCTTCACTCCATAGAACATGTTTCCACTGCTCCATAGTCCAGTGGTGGTGTGCTTTATACTACTCCATCCGACACTTGGCATTGGACTTGGTGATGTGAGGCTTGCATGCAGCTGCTCGGCCATGGAAACCTTTTCAATGAAGCTCACGCTACACAGTTTTTGTGCTAACATTAATGCCGGTGGATATTTTGAACTCTTCAGCTATAGAATCACCTTAGCAGTAGTTGACCCCGCTCTGTGACTTTACATGGTCTTACGGTTTGTGTCTGAGTTGCTGTTGTTTGTAAATGCTTCCACATTCCAATAACACCACTTATGGTTGACCGTGGAATATCTACCAGGGATAACATTTCATGAACCATCTTGTTCCAAAGGTGGCATCCTAACACAGTACCATGCTTGAAGTCACTGAGCTCTTCAGAACAACCCATTTTGTTTCACAAATGTTTGTAAATGGAGACTGCATGGCTAGGTACTTGATTTTATACACCTATGTTAACACCATATTTTTTAAGCACCTTCAACAAGATACTGTGGGATACATGGTTATAAATTCCACAAACCATATGTTGCTAGGCTGGATGAATTGCCAAGACTGCAAAAATAAATAGTTGGTCCAATATTCCACAGTCAGGACTGAACCATCTTCCTGGATTTGAAGTTTAATTATCGAAAAGAGTCTTTGTTCCAATATCCCAGCATCAGCTCTCATAAGAAGGCTGGGGTTTAGAAAATTAAAAAAACTAGGGGGGTGCTGCCCCTTGCTCACTTTGCTTGCCCACCCCCAGATTTGGTTTACCAGATATACAATTTAAAAAGATTGATATTTTCATGGGAATTGTTACAAATGCATTATTTTCACTTTTACTTTAAAACATGTATAAAAACAATACTTGTCCTTTATTTTCAGCTCCGGGTGTGGTTACATCTCTTTCTCGCAGGACGTATAATGCTGCTCGCATTGTGAAGGGGTGGCGGCTGAACGCACGCTAAGGAGATGCCATCGGATCAGCTGCAGTCTCTGCTGCCGGCAAGCTGTGTGTTCTGCTTCTCTCGCTGCCCGATCATTTCAAAGCCTTTACAGTAGTTGTCCTTTTGCCACTTCTTGTCTCTGCCGCTCTTGTTGTGAAGGGGGAGGAGGGGGTTTGGGGGGGGGGGTTAGAGTGGACTGAATGCACGCTAAGGAGATGCCGTCAGATCATCTGCTGTCTTTCTGTTGCTGTCGCGCTGCCCGTCGATCATTTTAAAGCCTGTACAGCAGCTGTCCTTTTGCCACTTCGCGTCTATTCCGCTCGTGTTGTGAATGGGGGTTTGGGTTTAGGGTGGCTGAACGCACGCAAGGAGAAGCAGTCGGATCATCTGCTGGGTTACTGCTGCTGGCGAGCTGTGTGTTTTGCTTGTCGCTTGTCATTGTTTTAAGAGCTGGGAGCAAGTTAATGTGTCTCTCGCGGTACTTCAAATTGTCTTCCGAGAAGATCATGTCTCATCTCCCTAGTCTCCTTCCCAAAGATTTTTTTTTTATAATAGAGAGATAGATACCACCACACCAGTCTTCCAGTCCCAAGGCATTGATCCACAACTTCCATGCAACGCTAAAAAAACTTGTTAACCAAAATACTGGCAAAGTTTCCAGTGATTTTACTATTTCTAGACAGATCTCATCCACTCCTGTAGCCTTACCAATGATTCTTAGAGTCCACAGTGACCTCAGCTGTAGTAATGGTCTTAACTCCAACAAATGCTTTATGCACTGTCTCCTTTTGAGGTGATTGTATCCATTGGGTTTAGGAGTTCCTTAAACGTCTCCTTCCACCTTGCCTTCTCTAACTGAATGTGACGTTTTTCTATTGCAGAATGTTTAATTAATCTAAATCTGATCTCAGACACTTTAGAGTTAAGGTGAGCTGAGTTCCTGGAGAAATTGTATTTTCGTGTACTATGCAATAAACTGAAATTCATCTCAGTGCAAATAATAAAGCTGATGAATATTATTTTACTAAAAGGCTTTGTGGTACTATC
Source organism: Erpetoichthys calabaricus (assembly GCF_900747795.2). NCBI lineage: Eukaryota > Metazoa > Chordata > Cladistia > Polypteriformes > Polypteridae > Erpetoichthys > Erpetoichthys calabaricus. Next base: position 51,412,645 of record NC_041402.2, on the reverse strand, counting down.
ATCGTTTTTTTTTTCTAATGATGTGGCGTGCCTGTTTCCTAAGTGAACAAAATTGAGAGCTATCTCAGTCTTTGATGGGGAATATGAAAATCTGAGCTCAATGTGGAGAGACTATTTCCTTGGAAGTATAAAAGACTTTATCAAGTAATGAAGAGAAACAAGGAGATGTGCCCTAAAAGGGAATTTGCAATACAAAAGAAAAGAGAATAAAGGATACAGCCCATTTTAAAAGGTTGTGACTCCATAACAGAGACAGAGATGACGGTTGGGTGGAACAGAGGTATCCCATAATTTTGGGGCTTTGACTAAGGAGTAACCCCAGAATAGGGTATAAGAGTGCTCCTTGCCTTCCTGTGAATCTGCCTAAACTTTGGGTCAAGACGTGAATTTAGTGAAGAGCTACTTGGAGAGATGTCCAGCGAACATGGTTTCCATAATTGGCGATTAAGATTATGTGTCGACCTTTTTAGCTACCAAGAGAATTTTTAGCAGGCATTATTATGGCTGATGATGTTGACCCCACAAGCCATCAACAACCTGATGCATATTCAACTATGTAACATCATCAACTGGCAGGAAACTCTCCACCTGGAGGATGCATTCACTGTGGCAAGGGAATTTATTAAAGCAAATCTGATGAAAGTATTACTGAAATTTAACACATCTCTTGCAATATGAAAGAAAATTGGACTTTGAATCACTGTTACTCTCCCTTTCAGAATGCATACAAAGCCTTCCAGTGCTCTGTTTGGCAAATCTGATCACTTGTCCATTCTGCTCCTGCCCATTTATAGGTAGAAGATTAAACTAGAAACCCCTGCCATTAGCATGGTGTACCACTGGTCAGATCAATCAGACTCTAGGCTACAAAACAGTTTTGACTATATAGATTGGAATATGTTCCATGTCACCTCCAGAAATAACATTGAGAATGTGGTTTATCCACAAGTATAAAAGTTTATCCAAATCAGAAACTGTGAATCAATAGTAAAGTTTGCCATATTGAGATGTTGCATTAATCTCTGGGAATACCATGAATTACAAAACAAGCCAATTATGAATTCTGGAAAACAATAAAAACAGCCAAGCGTGAATACTGGGACAGAGTTGAATCACAATTTAACAGCAACTACCTGAGCATGTGGCAGTGACTAAATAGCATAAGGGACAATAAATGGAGCTCCAGGGCACTGAATATCATGTTTCACACATGGAAGAGTTAAAATATATTTTATGCTTATTTTGAGGCGAGTACCATCAGCTACCCAGAAAGAGTGCACAGAGTTGATGATGGTCATTGTGGTTTACATCTCCAAAGACATATGTGCAGGACGTTTAAGTGGTGAATACTCGTATAAAGCAGCTGGCCCAGATGGCATTTCCCTGGTCATGTTTTCAGAGTATGTTTGGGCCAGCTACCTGAAGTGTTCATGGATATCTTTAACCATTCACTCTCCTTGTTCATTGGACCCTGTGTGCTTCGGAAATGTCTGTCATAGTACCTGTGCCAAATAATAACAAAAATAACATGGTTTAACAACAGGTGTCCAGTTGTCCACTGTAAACAAATGCTTTGAAACACAGTCCAGGGACATTTATTTGTTCTGTGCTGCAACGACCACTCCATTCACCACAATTTGTATACTGACAGAATAGATCTACTGACAATGCCATAGCCCCAACAATACACATTCTTGAGAAGAGTGATGCATATGCGAGAATGCTATTTGTGGGTTACAGGTTCAGCATTTAATACAATTATCCCTCCAAACTTAATACCAAGCTCAGAGTCCTGGTTCATAAAGAGCTGACTGTGTAGCTGGATTCTGAACTTTTCTGTGCACCAGCACTAGGTGATGTAGAATGAGGGGACTCCCTTCATACCCACTCACCTTTACCACAGGCACTCGCTATGGTTGTGCATTGAGTGATTTCTTATATTCCTTCTTCACCCATGAATATATGGCTACCAACAGTTCAAACATTACAGTGATAAACTGTGAAATGACACAACAGTGGTGGACTTCATCTCAAATGGGAAGGAATCCACAGATGGAGAGGAAGTGAGAGCTCTGACGCATTGGAGCCAGGAAAACTGTGATTGCCTCAACATGACCAAGATCAAAGGAGCTAATTACGGATTTCCAGAAGCACGGAGAAGACCACTCACCTATTACCATTGATGGGATCATGATGGAGAGGGTTAGCAGATGTAAGTTCCTGGGTGTGTACTTTATAGAGGACCTCACATGTACTAGACATACAGAAAAAAGGAAGAAAAGGCACAGCAGTTTCTTTTCTACCTCAGACAGCTAAAAAAGTTGGGCATGAATCAGAACATTCTAGAATAGTATCATTAAGAACACTCTAACAGTACAAATACCTGCCTGGTATGGCAGCTTCACTGCACTCAACCCACCCATCTGCAAAAGAGAATGGAGGTATTTACTGTGTATACAGTACTACTTGGGGTCTGATGAAAGCAGTGAAAAATCATCAAAGAACCTAGTGACCAGAGCCAGAAACTGTTCTCTATGTTACGATTCAGGCCGACTGCAATATTGTACTATTAGTAGGTACTGGGACAATTTCCTTAACCAGGTCATTAGGCTGCTGAACTCTGGTCAAATAATCTTTTAAAGAATTGCCCTGTTTATTAATTCCTGTAAGGTAAAGCTGGGAGCATTGGAGTTAAATGGTACATAGGACGAAGAGCTCCAAAAAACCTCACAAAACAACCTTTTGAAGTCAAGATTAAGAAGCATCTCTGGGAAAACACATTCTAAGCTGAAAACTGAAAGTTCCTGGTGTCTGCTCAGTCCAATAACAGCAACCATGGGTGGTGCAGATACATATAACACAGTTGCCTCGTACAGGGTTCATATCTTGGGTCCTCCCTGCATGGAGTTGCATGTTCTCTCAGTGTCTGTGTGGGTTTCCTCAGGTGCTCCAGTTTCTCCCTCTGTTCAAAAACATGCAGGTTAGGTGAATTGGACCAAGCTAAATTGGCCAAAGTGCTGTGTTTTTTGGTTTGTCGATGAGTATGTGTGTTCGCTATGCAATGGACCGGGTGTTCTGTCCAGGGTTTGCTCCAGCCCTACCGCCTCTATATTAGCTGAGATAGGCCTGCAGCCCCCATGTGACACTGATCTGGATTGGGCAGGTTGACAAAATGACATGACAAGGTATGGACCACCCTATTAAAAATAATGATTACAAATTTAACTGTTTCATTTGTCAACTCTATTGACTAGAAATGAGAAGAACACAATTTACTTTGCTATGAGCCTTTATTTTATGACTGAGTGTGAAAAATTTGTTGAAGTCAACCCACATGGTTGGGAAGGAAAATTTATTCAAAGAATTTATGTGTTGATTGGCTGGGCACCCCCATCAACCACTATTATACCTATTGCCGGCAAATCTCTTTAATTGTTAATCTTAACCTGCTGCTAAAATACAACACAATGAAATCCAGAACACCTTGCTCTTGTCTACTCTTTTCCACAATATAATCCTATAATCTAAAGAAGCTGAGGTCCAGCATTTTAACTATTCTAAAGATTTGACGCACTTGTCTCAGTAAAAGATCGCTAAACACTATGGACGCCAAGCTCAGGAGCTTTGTAAGGTCACTCTGTCTGAACATTCAGATCTAAAGCTGACTATACTCGCCAAAGGTTTATGAAATGTAAAATGACACTTCCAAGGGTAGTCTCACTTTTCTGTTAACATAAGGTAATTGCTCATTTTTTCACTTTTCCTTTTTATATTTCACATAGCTGTTTTGCAATTTTTAGACCTGCTGCACTTGGCTTTGCCTTTCGCCCCATTTCCAACATTTCAGTATGAATAATGAGTTAGCTGATTGTTGTTCAAAGCATTGCCCAGGGGGAGAAAAGGACAAGGTTACAAGACAAAAACATGGAGTTTGCTACCTCTAGTACAGGTTTCAGGAGGCAATAACAGGGCCTACTCTCAGGGTCACACTAAGGTAGAGTCTAGTTAAAGCAAGGGACAATAAATGCAGTGATGAATGGGGGCTGTCAGGAAGGGGGTACACTATAGTCACCACAAAAGATAACCCTTTCCACTAATAATGCAGCACTCACATGGATATAAGCCTGCTTTACTAGTATGATGGTTGTGCCTGTAGTGAATATAAGAAGCAATGATTCATGCAATTGTTTTTTGTCAGTATTTTTGGGTGTTAATAGGCACACCAGGCAGCAAATCTCTGTGGGGCAATGAGCGTTGTTTGATCACTTTGTTTGCATACTAGGATCTACTTGTACATCACCCTGCTATTGTGTGTTTGGCAGCTTCTTATAAAGAAAATAACTCATTTTGGGATCTTATTACAGTGAGAGTATATTATCACTGCATATCTTTTAATTATTTTCTTTAGTTAATATTGAGGATTCATTCTCTAAGTCCATTTTGCAATTGCTATACTGTAAATCAGTAGAATTCATTAAAAATAGTATATGAAATTCAGCTGTGTATATATATATATATAATATATTATATATATATAATATATATATATATATAGTATATATATATATATATATATATATTATATATAAAAAACTTAAAAGGCATCCCTGACTACTCCCACTTCACAATTCACACGTAAAGCTGAGTCATTATACTGTTAATACTGAACTATACAATAAGCAAACAGTGCCTTCTACGTAATATATTATAACCTTAAATCACAAAATAGGAAAAAACAGCAATGCAGCAAAAATTTTGTCATTTTAGAACAGAACCCTCTCATGATGACACCTGACAGAGAAAAAGTGTTCATATCTGTTTGCACTAAAAAGACAGCAGAATGGCAGGGGCAGCAATTCTGAAAAGTAGTGAAAGGTAAAGAATGCCTCTAAATTATCAAAGGGTAGCTCTTACACCTTGCAGGTTTCAGGTTAATGCAATAAATACTCCCAGAGACATTGGTTTGTAACATGTAAGTCATGAATCCAATTGCACCATTACAATTGGAGTCAGTTTGATGGAATGTCACTCTACAGAAGTGGCACAAAAGTTGCCAAGTCAATAAGATGAGGATCACTACCAGCAAGAACCAATAACAAGCTACTTATGAAACCTAGCAGGGTTTCAAGTGGATTGAGCTAAAGAGCAATGCTGATTGATATGTGATGGATTGGAGGCAGTGGTATCCCTGGGACTATTTGTTATATCAAGCTGAAATGTGGAAGGTGTAACAACCACCACTGGGAAATCTACTGGAAGGTTTTGACTTTTATATTGTCAATTCACTGCTTTTTCTTGACAACTTTATAAGCAGAGTTTAAAAGCTGAGACATTTACTAAGGCTTTAGAAGTTCTCCAAAACTGCCCGCTCATCGTTATTTCCTTTTTAATGTTGCGATTAGCATTAAATAATTAATTTCATTTTGTATTATAGTAAATGTTGTGTATTCTTCCAAAAATGCACTATATGCTTTATTTAGGGTTATTAGCAAGCTGCTACCTGATTAGCCATGCAATGGTAATTTTAAAATAATTAAAACAAAATGTGTGAAGCTGTGTAGATGTGTTTTTACACAGTCTGGATATAAACAATAAGCAGTAAAAATCATTTGATAAGCGTAATGCTAACATCGTTCAGCCATTGACTTAATAGCACCCTCATACATTTTAAAGGATTTCAAGGGGAACCTTTTGGGAGCCATTTCTGCACTGGAATGAGAGCGTGACTCGCTATCTATCTACCAAGGCTTTTATATTGTCCATTATGCAAAGCACTGTTGTTCAGTGGCCCTGATGTGAATTTTGTTTACTTGTATGCTCAATAAATTTGGTTCTCTCTACTGAGTACTCTTCATATCACAACAGTAACAAAAGAAATGCTAACCTCAAACAGCAATATATCCAGTTTTCTGTAACCCAATATGTTTTCATTTACTAAGCTTGCATAAAAGCAAAATGTATGATCTCATTAATAATTATATGGCTCTGTACGCAACAGCTATTCAGCATTTCTTTCTCTTTGTAAGCTGAATCAGTTAGTACAAAGCTGGTCATATTTTGAAGATGAACCCTTTAAAACAGCAGCATTTTTTCATCATGCCATAGAAATCGAGGTCTATTAGTCTTTTGAATTATATTAGCACAGTTATTAGATCAGCTGCCTCACAGCTCTATTGACTAATTCAGTTTTAAGGCTAGTCAATGCAGGCATGGAAATTGGACCTTCTCCTTGTGGTCATGTGGGTTTTGCCTGAGTATTTTACTTTCCTTCCAAACACCAAAGACAGATGTTTAAGTTTACTGATACCTATAATTAGCCAGGAATAAGTGTGTGTAAGTGGGTGACTGAAGTTGAGGTTAGCAAGACAGCTTTCACCTTGTTGAGGCTTGTTAATGGAAAAAGGGACTATGTGGGTATACAGCTTAGATTTTTAACAAATGAGATCAAAGGAACTTCATCTAAGAGAGTTTTGGAGATAATGGCACAAAAAAGGCAGCACTGAGAGTCTGTCCCCAAGGTTCATATGCAGTGCATTTACATGTGCTTCAATAATGCACAGAAGCCTGATTTCTAAAATGCCACGTAAACCCTTTTTCCGGTTAGAGAAATCGGGTTACTGTCCACTGAGAAACCTGACTAACAAAGGTAGATATGTCTGTGAATAATTCAATTATATGGCCATGTAAATCCTTAACCAAGTTACTGCTAAGGATTTTGCATATCTGTTCAACTCTGTGCATGTGTCAGCTTCACACATGCTTTTACCAGCAATGGGAAAAAGCATCCACAAGATACATTTCCAGAAGCAAATGTTTGGACGATCGCATTATTAATTTTCCTGCCTAAAATAAACTGTCTCAAAATTTCAGAAATAGCTACATTTAGTTTGATGAGCTGAACGCACAGTGTTAAACTTAGAAGTACAATCTTGTACTGAGAACAGTAGGGATATGTATTAAAAGTAATGTGCATTAATTAGTCTATTTACTTTTTAAAGTAACGACTAACTTAACAGAATACTTATCTTATTCTAGTAAAAAGACCTGCATTGTTATTATTTCAGCTGCACTGGGTGGTAAGGGCAAGAAGTACACATACCAGGTCCTTTGCAGGGCTCAGCTTGCTGTTTGCAATTCCCTTAACAGAAATCATAAAAAAAAAAAGTGTCAATTTCATTAAAAATGTTTATAAAACACAAGAAAAGTATCATAAGCGTCATGCTTATTTTTTGATTTACCATAGCCGATGATGACATTGAACCGATTTTTTGTGCCGTTTAATGAGGTTGGAGGTTTTTATCAAAGATCTCTCAGAGGATTAATTGGCCATGTAAACACAGATTTTTTAAGAAACCAGGTTTCTGCCTCAACTGGGTTATTTACCTTAACTTGATTATGTGTGTGTGCATGTAAACATGCTCACGGAGTATAGAACACCTGGATTCCGATGTGAGCGGTCTTTGGAAACTTGATGGTGATTTTAAAGTGGGCAAGGGAGGCAATGTTCTCAGTCTGCTTGAGGGTTTGTGTCAGGTATCTCATATTTCAGAACTGTAGCCACTGAATTTTGAACAAGATAATTTGTTGCCAGGACAGTAAAAGATTTTTTTCCAAAAACAAACAGTTTTGGGTATATGTTATGGATTTTGGACTGCTGATCACAAAAATCACCTTTATATTTTTCTGCCATGTACCATTTTATTGCAAACACCTTTTTTTTCTGATTTCCTTTCATATTATAATTATACATACTGCATACAGTACAACAGGTTCAACTTGAGCATCTGTGATGATCTAAAAGTAGTGGCACTGCTGCAAGGAATGCAGCTTGGATATAATAAGTGTTGTTGTTTCATTTGCGAATGGGACAGCTGTGCTAAAGAGTCTCATTACATTAAAAAGAACTGGCTGCTTCAAAAGCATTTTGTTCCAGAGCAGAAAAGTGTGGTATACAAATAACTTCTGCACTTCTCCAAACCAACGCAATGTTGACTCTCTGACTTTGTCTCCCAACCATCCAACTTGAGCCGACCCTCTAATATACTCATTTCTATTCCTATCCCCTTGTCACACTCAATGCAAATCTTAATATCTTTAACTCTGCTGCCTCCAGCTCCGTCTCCCATTTTTTGGTCAGTGCCACCATCTCTAGCCCATATAACATAGCTGGTTTCACCACCGTCTTGTAGACATTCCCTTTCACTTTTGTTGGTACCCGTCTGTCACAAATTACTCCTGACACTCTTCTCCACCCATTCCACCCTGCCTGCACTCTCTTTTTCACCTCTCTTCCATAATCCCCATTAGCCTGTACTGTTGATCCCAAGTATTTAAACTTACTCTCACCATTCCTCTGCCCTCCCTTTCTTTCACACAAATGTATTCTGTCTTACTATTACTGACCTTCATTCCTCTCCTCTCTAGAGCATATCTCCACCTCTCTAGGGTCTCCTCGGCCTGCTCTTTACTCTCGCTACAGATCACAATTTCATCTGCAAAAATAGTCCACAGGGACTCCTATCTAATCTCGTTTGTCAACCTATCCATTGCCATTACAAATAAGAAAGGGCTCAGTGCCTATTCTTGATGTAATCCCACCTCTACCGTGAATGAATCTGTCACTCCCACCACAGATCTCACCACTGTCATAATTCCCTTGCACATACCCTGTACCACTCTTACATACTTCTCTGCCACTCCCAACTTTCTCATACAGTACCAAAACTCTTCTCTAGTCATATGCTTTCTCTAATTCCACAGGACACAATGTAACTCCTTCTGGCCATCTCTATACTTCTCCATCAACACCCTCAGAGCAAACATTGCATCTGTGGTGCTCTTTTTCAAAATGAAACCATACTGCTGCATGATAATCATCACATCACTTCTTAAACCCAGCTTCCACTACTCAATCCCACAACTTCATGCTGTGGTTCATCAATTTTATACCTCTGTAGTTACTACGGTTCTACACATCCCCCTTATTATTAAAAATCAGTACCAGTACACTTCTCCACTCCTTAGGCATTCTTTAACATTCCAAGATTGAAATAAAAAATCTGGTTAAAAACTTCACTGCCATCTCTCCTAAACACCTGCATTCTTCCACAGGTGGTCATCTGAACTAACAGCCTTTCCATACTTTATCCTTTTCACAGCTGTCCTTTCTTCCTCCTTGCTAATCTGCTGCACTTCCTGCTTCACTATCTCCTCATCATCCAACTTTCTATCTCTCTCATTCTCATCATTCATCAGCCTCTCAAAGTACTCTTTCCATCTGCGCAACATACTCTCCTCACTTGTATGTTTCCATCTTTATCCTTTATCACTCTAACCTGCTGCACATCTTTCCCACTCGGTCCCTCTGTCTAGCCAATCGGTACAGATCCTTTTCTTTCTCCTTAGTGTCCAACCTCTCCCACGCCTTTTCTTTAGCCTTCGCCACCTCTCTCTTCACACCTTAAGCCTTATCTCCTTGCACACCTCTCTGCCTTCTGCATTCCTCTGACTATGCAGCTTCTTCTTAGACAACCACTTCCTGTATATACTCTCCTGTGCTTCCCCATTCCCCCACCAGGTTTCCTTATGCTCCTTCCTCCATCCAAATGTCACACCAAGCACCCTTACACCTTCCCTGAACTCAGCCTTAAAGTATTCCTTTTTCAACTTCCACCATTTAATCCTCAGCTCTGTCCTCACTTTCCTCCTCCTCTTGATATCCAACATCATCCTACAGACCACCATCCTATGTTTCCTAACTACAGTAAGCTTTCCCCTGCTGCCACTTTGCAATTTCCAATCTCCTTCAGACTGACCTTCCTGCATAAGAGATAATCTACCTGTGTGCATTTTCCTCCACTCTTGTATGTCACCCTGTGTTCTTCCCTCTTCTTAAAATACATATTCACCAGAGCCATATCCATCCTTTTTTGCAAAATCTACTACCATCTGACCTTCTGCATTGCTCTCCTTGACACCATACCTACCCATCACCTCATCATCTTCTCTGTTCCCTTCACCAACATGTCCACTGAAATCCTCTCCAGTCACCACTCTCTGTTCCTTGGGTACACTGTCCATCACTTCATTCAATTCACTCCAGAAATCTTCTTTCTCATCCATTGCTCACCCAACTTGCAGGGCATATGCACTAACAACATTCATCACCATACCTTCAATTTCCAGCTTCATAATCATCACTCTATCTGACACTCTTTTCACCTCTGAAACACTCTTGACATACTGTTTCTTCAGGATAACCCCTACCCCATTTCTCTTCCCATGCACACCATGGTAGAAGAATTTGAACCCACCTCTAAACCACCGGGCCTTACACCCATTCCATGTGGTCTCTTCTCTCCATCATATCAGCTAACTCTCTCCCCTACCAGTCATACTGCCAACATTCAAAGTTCCTACCCTCACTTCCACTTTATTTACCTTCCTCCTCTCCTCCTGCCTCCAGACACAACTTCCTCCTCTTCTTCTCCTTCTTCAGACAACAGTAACCCAACTTCTGCCAGCACCCCATTGGCTAACAGTACTGGTGGCAGCCGTTGTTAACCCGGGCCTTGACTGATCCAGTTCGGAAATTTGTATTGTTGTTTACATATTGATCCAGCAAAATTTTACCCGGGCTTGGGCCTGGCACAAAGAAACACTGACTTCATGAACAGCTTTTATCCACTTGCTGTAAGGCTACTATACTGATGATTTAATGAATGTTTCTTGTATGTGTCAATGGATGTTGCACTTAATATATGGTGTTGTATTTATTGTCTGTTATTGGTATTGTATTTTTCCCGTATGCGAGACATGGAAGCAAGAATTTCATTGCAATATGTACAAACTACAATAAATCTAAAGCTAAAGTTTTTTTTGTTTGTAATAAAATATTTTCAGGAAAGAAAAGATGTGTCAAAAAATAAATAAAAAAATAGTAAAACATTAACAAGACCAAAAGAAAAAATGTTAACATCCATACGTTATCATTAAACAAGGATTATTACTTTCATCCTCTTATAGAATGCAATTTCAGAATAGAATGTCTTTGGACTTTGGGGGGAATGAAATGAGAATATGTAGTCAGTCTAGGGTTTAAGCATTGTGGAGTGGCAACAGCTTCCACCATGTCACTGTTCCACCCTGCGTTGACTTAGCTCTTCTTTCTAAAAAAGAAAATTGACTTTTAATACAAAAAGTTGTATTTAAGTTTGTAAAAAACCTGGACCCATAAAAATACAAATCAACCATTTTTTTAATAACTTTCCTAAATTAGCTGTCTGGAAGCACCATACGATTACACCATTTCACTTCAGTAGATGGGGAAGAACAAACATATAAATCAGAATAAAATGTCTGTTGACAGAAGAGAAACCTATGCATTTGGCAGTACATGCCTGGATGCCTATGTAGAGCATATCTTCATTTAAAATCCAGACTTGGCTAAAACGCTACAAATGGCCATTTTATCTGATTGAACAGATAGGAATAAACTATTTATGTGGAATAGATGGTCTGTTCAGTCTTTTATTTTTTAATTCTTGCAAAATCCTCTATACTAATAACCATTTTATTCCAATAAATAATCTTGGCTGGTATAATTTATATCATAATATGGGAACACATCAATAAATTAACTCTAAAAATCTCTGCAAAATGTTTAGTCTCATCCTGCAAGTATAACCATGAATATTAAAGAACAACAAAGCAATAATTGTGGAACAGTTATTTGGTTTATGTGGAATATGAATGTCTAAGGAAAATATTTTGTGAATGGTAATTATAGGTTTTAGAACAATGTCAAACATGTTGTAAAAATCAATTCCTTTTATGCTTTTAGGCATTGTTGTCATGTTTGATATCCTCAGCTTCGATTACTGCTTCAAATGATGGGCCCATTTTTAATTCTTCACTGCTGAAAAAAAAAAATTCTTTGTTTTGTGTTTTATACATTCCAGATGGTTGCATCTTTTATAATATCTTAACAGATGAACAGGAAATTAAAATTGTACCTAGGGAGGAATGCAACAACTCCTAATGACAATGCACTGAGCCACCCTACCCCCTATAATTTCTCAGCCTTCCAAAAATATTAATGGAGTAATGCTTCTTGTCATTTGCTAATTGTCTTTTCTGCAAGCCATTTGACCTTCCTTTCTTCATCTTCCAATAATCTGGCGTTTTGGTAGCCCTGAATTTCATCAGCATGTGATGTAGCATGTGAGTCTAATTGCAGTCAAAACAATAAACATTGTCGTGTTGACAATTAGCTGTTATTAGATTTCAGACATTTCATATTCTTGGCACACAGTGGGACCAGGAGAATGAGGCCATTAATATTCAAAGCATCTCAACACATAATTGAAGCTGTAAATGGAAGAAAAGATTGCTGTTCATGCTGCATCTTCATGGATTTTTTTTTTAATCTGTAATGAGCTTTGTATTTGGTGATACCTCCTGTCAATAGACAGATGGTAATGTATTACGGGAAAATACTTCCTTTATTCTAAATATCAAATATGTGTTTCATAAGCTACATATATATATATATATATATATATATATATATATATATATATATATATATATATATATATATATATATATACACAGTGTATACAGTATACACAAATATATGTATACCATTTATACAGTATACATGTGTATGTGTATATAAACTGAATATACACAAGAATCCTCATCTCAAACATTATTTTTAAGAGCTTCTCTACATACTGTAAGCCTGTGTAATATTGTGATTCCATTCACCCTGTACAACTCAGACTATAAATATAACATCAGTTCATGTCACTTGCAGAAATTCTCTGGTAATTCTACACTTATGGGGTGTATTGATATAGGGGATGAAACAGAGTATAGGAGTCAGGTGGAGAAGTTTGCTTCTTGTTGTAAAGAGAATTGTCTGCATCTTAACATCAGTAAAACCAAGGAACTGGTTATTCACTTTTGCCACACTAAAGTGTGTCTATGTCCGGTCACTGTTCAAGGAGTGTACACATCTACATCTACTTTGGGGTCCTCATCAATGACAAGCTGGACTAATCTACTAACACAGAGAAACTATAAAAGAAAGCACAGAGCAGACTCTTTTTTCTTAGGAGACTGCATTACTATAATATGGGTATTTGTATTATTGACATGTTTTAAAACTCTGTGATGGCTAGTGCAGTTTTCTGTGCTGTAGTGTACTGGGCTGGTAACATCACTTCAAGTGAGCCCTGTAGAACCTAGAAACTGATTAAGAAGGCGGGCTCAATTATAGGATGCACTCTTGTCCCAATGGCCATTATGAGCAATGCTGCACATCCTCTCCCTGACACACTAACTCTGAGCACTTTTATCAAACCAGTTTTTCAGCAGAATGTCAGGAAATGCTACTGGGGCTCCTTTATACCAACAGCAATACACCTGTATAATACTTTACTGTGACTTTTCTTTTTATCATTAGTCAAGTCAGAGGTTTCCTTACTTTTTTAAAATTTTGTTGTGTATTTGTTGGGGGTTGTTGTCTGTTATAATATTTACTTCTTGAGTGTCTGGAAAAATGTAAATTTCCTGATTGGGACAAAAAACAATTGATTTTTTTGCCATTGTAATAAGAATGTAATTCCATTGTAATGAGAAAAGAGGATTTTATTTTTTATTTTGTTGCTTTGCAGTTTTGATTTCTTTCTTTAATTATTCCTCCCTTGTTTGTCTGAAAAAAAAATGTGCTTATTTTGTATACTTTTTATTTCTTTTGCATCATTATTAGGCATGAAGAGTGGCCTCAAAGGTGCCCTTTCCTGTTACATCACTCTAAAAAAATCCTGGAAAGCAAAAGCAAGGCTACGATACGTGATCTTCTCGGAAGTTCTCGGAAGACATTTAAAAGACCCACGAGACAAAAGAGACTTGCCACGGAGCGTCTCGTGGGGACCGTAAACATGAGATTCTTGCAAGACACGCCCTACTTACAAAGGATATCATATAAGAGCACACCCATCAAAAAACACTCAGTCGTGTAAATTCACGTAGTACACACAGATCATGTGCTCCCAGCACATATAAAGCATATAAGGACAATACGGAGAATAGAGACCCAAAGGCTTTGGAGAGAAAAAAAAGGCAGATAAGAGATTATGAAAGCAGTGGAATTCGAAAGGCTCAAAGAAACGATGGCACAATACACATGCAGACAAAGGTACAGAATATGAAAGCAGTAAAATTCGAAAGTATTGTGGCATCCCAGCCAGGTTGAGGGCTTTTTGGTTTTAAGTGACTGTTCAGTCCAATTGAGGGAGGGCAGAGTACAGCACGGAAGACTGATAGCGGGGTATTGATTGATGCGGTAAGTGTGTGTTGGGGGGGGGGGGGGGGGCGGCATTGGAGAGGGTGCTAGAAAGTTGTGTTTGGGGTTAGGAAGTCAGCCATTGTTCAAGTAAAACTTTTGTGACACTTTATCATGTCATTCGCTACAGTATCAAAGAAAAGATAGAAAAGATCGCATTACCACAAAGAAAAGGTGATTAATCATCAGAACCAGGTGTAATTGAAAAAATAGCAGAACAAATCAAGGTCAGAAATAAAAGGCAAAGAGTAGACAACAAAGTCTTTTCGCATTCGCATCATTCAATGCACAAAACATAGATTTACACAATAATGGACCATACGCTACGAGAATCTGTGGTTAAATTTCAAAGAATACACAATTCGGTCAGGTGTATATTGATGATCATGGAGACGCGATTTAAATTTTAACAGGCAAAAAGAAAGGTAATGTATATATTCCACGAATAACATTACACACCAAAGGAGACTGTGATATGCAATTCGTATTAAAATGTTTACAGTTTACCCGTGAGAATAGCTTTTGCTATGACAATCAATAAATCACAGGGACAAACATTAGAAAAACTAGGATTATTTATTACAGAAACAGAAACAATATTCACTCACGGGGCAGTTATACATTGCGTTGTCACAATGTGTCTCCAAAAAATATTGTTTTTAATGAAGCTTTAAAGTAAAAGTGCAAATAATGAAATTGAAACAATTCCAAAGGAAAAAAAAATTTAAATTGTATATCAGATTAACCAAACACAGGGGTTGGCGAGCGAAGCAAGCAGGGGGCAAAGCCCCCTAGTATTATTTAAAAATCATATGAAGGTAATTGCAAGCTAGTTACTGTAGATACACCATAGACAAGCAGTTTACAGGTAGACAGTGCAGGTGTCATGTTTTCCCACTATGCTTGAATTTTAAGGAAAAAAAAATCAATATTAAAGGTGTGATGTTACCTATTTTGTTTTTCAAAAAACTTTTCAGGTTCACTTCCCGGGTCCTCCCTGCATGGAGTTTGCATGTTCTCTCCGTGTCTGCATGGGTTTCCTCCGGGTACTCCGGTTTCTTCCTACAGTCCAAAGACATGCAGGTTAGGTGCATTGGCGATTCTAAATTGTCCCTAGTGTGTGCGTGCCCTGCGGTGGGCTGGCACCCTGCCCAGGGTTTGTTTCCTGCCTTATGCCCTGTGTTGGCTGGGATTGGCTCCAGCAGACCCCCATGACCCTGTAGTTAGGAAATAGTGGGTTGGATAATGGATGGATGGAAAAAAAATTTCATATAGTAAGGCATTAATGCATCATATACCATTTGATCTTCTACTTGGCAGTAAAATATATTTAAAACTATATATATATATATTATATGTATATACAGTAACGTACATATTATGTAATGTATAATGTGTATAACTATGACATGCTTATTTGTTTTGTAATATGTCTAAAATGATAAAAGAGAACATAGGATTAATAAATAAAAAATATTTTCTATCTCCTAGTATATTAATAAATGTAAACAGAATTTTTGCTGTTCCCCCTTAAATACAAGTGCTGACCTCTTTAATATTTGATGAAGTTATGTCCTGGAGAAAATAACAACCAAGCCAAAAAAGCAGGCAATCAGGGTGGCAAGATCTGATGCAATGCCAAGTGAATAATGCATCATAAAATCAGCTCATTATTTTATTTGCTTTCACTTCTTTTGATTTTCAGATATATGAATTACATATTGATAATTTAATTTTATGCATTACAAGTATCTGTCAGAGTGTAGAGCAGGTGCATACACTTGAATTGAAAGTGATGTCACATGTACTATATGCCCGCATGTGAGCTGAATTGAGATGACATTCACACGGCTGAAGCAGCATAGTGGCACAGAGTGTGGTTGGTTAGGTTAGTCTGGTTGGAGTGAAATAGTTAATCTGTGCAAAGTTCATCCTGTGACTGCATGGCTTTTCCTGCACGTCCTCTAGTGTTATTCCCACATTACCGGAAATGTACGGGCTAGTTTAACTGGTGATGCTAAATTGGTCCCAGTACAAGTATGAGTACATGGGTGTGTGTGTGACCAGACACTGTGATGGACTGGTGCCTTGTCCGATGGTTTACCCTATTCTGTGCCATAGTAAATTAGGATATCACCTTCTCTGACTACCACAAGTTACAGAACATATGTATAAGCATGTAGAATCCATGCAAAATTTTATCATGTTAAAAAAAAGCAGCAATTAATTTGTCAAATTGCATTTTTCATATAGTTATCACTGCATCAGTTTACTTCTTTCAAATATACTGGAAAGTATCTTTTATATGAGACATTCAAGATGGGAGAAACACATATGTCATCCTTAAATAAGTGACCGTGAAATATCTGATGATAAAAGTAAACTTGTGCAATGTGGAATGATAAATTTTACCTTCTTTGAGCTCTGAAGAAGTTGCAGTCTAATTATTTTTTGTCATGTGGGAGATTTATCATAATTAACAAATGTGTACAAGTTCCGAACAAGTCTTTCTAATGTCTGCTATTAATGCATATTTGTCAAAGGAATACTTGGCAGAAGAGAGACCTGGTAAATCAGTTATATGATTCATACACCCTGCTACACAAATGTTCTACACTTGTTATTTTCAGTTTTTACAGCACTGACATTTACTCAGTTATCATCTCTTATAAAGAAAGGGAATTTAAGTTTCCATCAATATGAAAATAACTTAAATTATGAATCAATAAAACGAGTGACTGAAAAGTGAATTTTCATAATTGCACAAATGAGAACAATAGAATACTTTGTACTGGGACCAGCTCCTAGAGCAAAGCCTTTCAGAAGGTTATTTACTGATAAGAAACTATTAGCCATGTTATCTATGGAGCTCACTAAGACACAATCTAAGGACCTTGTGAGGAAATCCTTTATGAGCTTGCCACATGCAACGCTGGGTGTGAAGTGAAATGTCTGTTAGAAGATTTAAAGAAATTAGACCTTTGCTCTCAAGACGTGGAGTGTCACTTTACTGACATGGAAGAAGCCAGACAGAAAATAGGCAAACACAAACATTTGATCCTGGGTTATGGGCAGCCCAATTTTTCACTCTAACATTAGTAAATGTGTGAATACCACTGCTGATTAGTTGTACTCCTCCATGGTTTCTTTGGCGCTCACATAAAATAATATAACAATCTATCTTTTGTAAAAGTCTAGAAAATTGGAGTACATTAGTATCTGTAGCATTGGCTTGCCTGTAAGTAGTTACAAAGTGGATGGTTGTCTTTTAATGGAAATAACCTTAGGGTCTACAAATGGACACCAACAGGACAGAAATGTAATGAAATGTCAGTGTTGCAGGGTTCAAATGCTGTTTTTATGTCTTCTTTTTACATTTTGATTCCTTTATGTTAATATTGTTGGTCATTTAATTTCTATGTGACCTTGTATGTTCTTTTACGTTCTGTGTGTTTTGTTGGTGGTGCCCTAATAGGCAGAGCCACCTGCCCGTTGCCATCAAGAGACCTCCCACAGTCCTATAAACAACCCACAGTCCCATGGAGCTTATTGTAACTGTACTTACTTACTGGTGATGAATTCCTGTGTTTATTGCTTTTTTGATTATTGTAAATGACTGGATTTTTGTGACTTTTTGCTCTGCCCTATGACCACTCTTGGATTTGAGTACTTGGATAGTTTTGCCTTTGGGATTACCAATTTTGAAGGCTTTGACTTTTGTGTGTGTTTTTTTTTTTTTTTTTTTTGTTCTTTTCAGTGCTTATTTTTATATTACAGTGCATTTTTTGCAAAAAAAAATCTTTTTCATTGATAAAGACTCTTAGTTGCACTTTTTGATGACAAGCCAGATTATGAAGGTGAGCATTTTGAGTGTTTTTGCGATTTTGTGTGCTTGGGAACTTTCTAATTAATAACAGACAGAATCCACTATACTAATAATTAGAGTATAATATATCTATTTTAATTTTATGTATGTTTTACACACTTATTTTGCCTACATTTTAATCCAAGATTGACTTCATCATTCTGGACTGATGGCATTAAAATGTAAAGCTCATACAAAACTGTGAAAAAAATCACAAACAATGGAGCACAGTACTAGAAAGAGTAATTTTTTTTAATTATAAATTATTGGAGTTTGAGTTTATAGAAAAAATCAGAAAATCACTTTTTCCCATGTAGCAAGGGATCTCTGCCATGATGATCGAAGTCCAACACATGTGATCAGACCCCAAGTATAACAACATGAAAAACACACACAAAACTGGCTTAACCAGCTAAAGAATTTGAGGCTATGGTCAAAGTAAGAACTCTTTCATACTCTGACGTAATGTACACTGAACAAAATATTACCTAAATATTAATTTTTCTTTTGTGACTTTTGATGGCTTTGAAATAAGTTACAAAACACTTTTTCACACAGTTATGAAACTGATAGAGTGTTATGTATTGAAAGGCAAATATCTACAGTTCTTGGCAAATGTACATAAATTAACGTATTAAATATATTTAAGTTCTGTACCAATTTCTCATCACAGATGGTAGAAACAAAAGCAATTAACAATTTCCTGCTGCTATTGCACCACAGAATTAAATTTCTTTGGCTGAAGTTTCATCATTACTGTGTCCTCAGACCATTGAATTATGTGCTATTGATTTTAAGCAAAACAGTGCTTCTTACAGGAATAACATTTGCCATGGTATTGTAACGAATTTGATGCAATACAATAAACTGCTTAATATTTTCAAAATATAAGATTTATTTTCTCCAAGAAAGCTTCTCCCAAAGAAATGTCAGATTATATATTTTTGTAACAACTTTAAAAAAAAAAAATAAGAAAAAGCTATAAAAAACAGTCTACTGAGAAAGTATAAAGTATACATATAAGTCTCTGACTGACTGACAAGAATGTCTTTTCTATTTTAATTTCTTCTTCATAAATAACTCATTCTCATGCTCCTGAGACCCAGAAAAAATCCCACCACATTGAAATGTTGTTTCTGAAAAAAAACTGGAGATAACCATAAAGATGTTATGGATTTAAAGCCGGAGAAGGTGATGCAAATGACATTCTATAGCAGTTGCCGAGTGGCACAGATGGGACTATGTTCGACTGCAAATTAGCAGGTGGGACACCTGTAGGACATACAGATGGGACTCAAGCATTATGGCGTTAGTCCCACTTGTATCTTCTTTTAATTTTGATCTTATTTATGTTTCATGCACAAAGTATTATGCAGCAAAACAATTATAAATACTATGTAAGTAGTCAATCCCATCCAAGCACTTTTTCTGTTAGTGAGCTACTCTGATATCCTAGAAATAATTATTTATTAATATATTAGCAAATAAAACAAGCCTTTTGCGCATTGTTAACATAAAACTAGGTGGCTGATGTGTGTTTGTTATGTAACATGAGAAATCTGAGGTTTTAACACAGATGTGAATTTCCCCTTGGGGATTAATAAAGTATCTATCTATCTATCTATCTATCTATCTATCTATCTATCTATCTATCTATCTATCTATCTATCTATCTATCTATCTATCTATCTATCTATCTATCTATCTATCTAGATGTTTTAAAATTATTTGTTGTTGTTCAGCATTGCTATGCTTCTGCCCTTAATGAGGCCTGCTGTGTTATAAACTTTGTGATCTCTGTTTTCCATGAAAACCTATGATCAAAAATTTTCTTGGCCGTCATTACAAACAACAGTGAAACCAAAACAGATAAAAGAATGAATCTTTTTTGGATGAAGGTACTATTTTAATACTGGACTTTAAACATTTCATTTATCAGGGTAAATAATCCGATTAGATAAAGGAGGGACGTTCAATAAGTTTCCACACTTTTGTATGTTCTTTGGAAACGGTGAAGGCGGGAGGAGTAGTAATTGGGCATTAAAAAGTTGGTACAATGCTGGGAATATTGCATCGTAAACAAAAGGGACTATGTAGTGTGACAGTTTTCGGTCCTCACGACCCCTTGAACCCTCTGACCACTCTTCAGACACCAGGTAAAAGTCCAATAATCATTTATTTGGACACTAATAAAGTGCACAAAGCACCTACACTCCACAATACTCATAAATAAACATAATAATAAATCAATAATCAATCAATCCTCCACTCCCAGATGCGTTGCCACCCTTCCACCCAGCTCAGCTCAACGCTCTGGCCTTTCACAGTCCTTTTTATAGTCCTTGACCCGGAAGTGTTTCACCTTCTCTGTCCACGTGACCTGGAACACTTCCGGGTCAGATAAAAATCCTTTCTTCTTCACCCTGGAAGCACGTCATTTCTCCCTGTCCATGTGACTTGAATTTACTTCCGGGGCGTAGGGCAAATAATCCTTGTTCCTCCCTGCAGCGTCCCCTAGCGGCCTCCACGGCATCCAGCAGGGTTGGGGATAAAAACTGCATTGTCCAGAATTCCCTGCTGGCAATCGAGGCACCTCCATACTGCAGGGAGGGCTCCACCTGGCGGCCTGGGGGTATTGGCCGGGATGAACGGCCGGCCACCTATCACAGTAGAAAAGTTTTTGAAATTCTTAATAAAAAAGTACGGAAACTTTTTGAATGTCCCTTGTTCTTTGAATGGATACTTTCATCAGTTGTATTAAAGTAACACGACTTTATTGCTAATTTGTAGGATTAAACCAGTATTTTTATTGCAATGTTTAACTTGATTTAAATTTGTCATTTTAAAATAAATAAGAACACAAAAGAGAATGTTTTAATATAATTAATTTTGAAATTTCTTAAATAAAGGTGCAGGTTAAGAACTCTCAAGTCATACCTAAAACTGAAATAAAGGTGATAATTTAGGAAATCTGTCCTACACAATGAACAAGGTGCAAAAACAAAAATCTGATGTTACCTGAACATGACTTTGTCCTAAATTTCAACATGAATATAGTATATGATGTGAATTATAAACACATGCAAGATGACATACCTGTTAAGTTTACTAATCAAATCTTATCTGAAGGCAAATCAATTAACAAAATATATTATTTGTATATTTCTAAAAATTTGAAATATTTGGCCTTACTTGAACAATGAAATCAGTTCACCTGTTATGAAGTACATTTAGCATCTCTTTACAAATTTTTTTAATATATTTAAGATACTAACAACTATCTTCTTATATAATACGCTACCGTGGCTGTTCGTTTGTCTGTCCAGGATTTTAAATCACCTGTAGCTCGCAAACCGTTTCACCTATTGACCTGAAATTTGGTACACATACACTACGTGACGTCTACTATCTGCTTTCTTTTTATTTTTATTTTATTTTATTGTAGAATCAACTCTCGGCACCACGCAGCAGGCCGTGCGGCGCATGCGTACGTGCACCGTTCTCATTCCCTACCACCTTTGCGGCCACTTCCCCTACCTCTTCATATCTTTAATCATTCTTGAGGCAGATTGAAGACTTAAGTGCCAACTTAAGTGAAAAATTAAGAAAAACGTACTAAGTAATTGCAACATAAAAAATAACTTAATCAGTTTTAACATGAAAATATTCCGACGGAAGAAGGGAAGCAGCAGGCCGCTAGGGTGGAGAAAAGAAGAGCTGCTCAGGAAACAGCAAGTGCATCAACCTCTGAGCAAACAAATGGTAAACTTACAGAGAAAGAAAGAGGATGAAAACTATGAATGCTCAGGTCAAGTGTATTGACTGCATGTTATCGTGCAGTGCGCTGTTACTGGTAAAAGAATAAATAGCAACCCACACCTTGATCTTACAGCGTTGATAATATTGGGTCTAGAACCCCTAACTCTAAAAACTGAATTTGCCATGTTTAAAATATGAAGTAGAAAAACCTTTTCTAACAAAATAAATTAAAGACTGCCACAAATAAACAGGCATTCTGAAAAGTTAATGAAGGCACACAATTTAATTAATGTTCCTTTGAAATTTTTGTCCATTGTGACTACTGTATTTGAAAAATGCAAATTTTAAAAACTCAACGGTCAAACTTTGAATTGAACTCAAAATTTGTGAACGTCTTTGAAAGCTTTAAATGCCTAAGTTGAATTTAGCAAACTTCTACACAGTGGTTTGACTGTTGCTGAATCTGCTTTTAAATTTTAAAATCATGAAGCTAAATAAATGGTATTCACCCAAAACCTAATCAGCTCTTAAAACTAGCCCTCAGACTTCTATAAGAATTGATCCATTTATTCTCAAGTTACGATGTCTGCAATATTTTGGCAGAAACACACGGACAGAGACTCATATTTCCATATGTTCTAGAGCATACTAAAAAAAGTTTTCTACTGAAAACCAATTGTAGAAAACTAAAACAAAATTGCAACTACCTATAGTAGAGGGGGTGATTATGGGGCAAGCAATGAGATTGTTTATATGTTTAGATGTAATTCTAGGGTCTGATTTAACATTTTTTTAACACTTGACTGTATCTGCTTTAAGGATGAGAAGAGTGGCTTCTGTAAAATGATAGCATTGGAAATCAATTGAATTGTAAACGCAATCTGTCATCCAATTTGTGAATTAAAAAAAAAATATATATATATATATCTGTGACTGTTAACAATATTCAAGTCTCTGGGTGAGCCTCTGGCACACTGCAAATACTTCAACAATTAGAAATGTGGTTGGTATGGTGGAATCTTTTTCTTTTACATGGCTGAAGAATTGTATGGTGGCATATATAAAGGGCAGCATGGTGGCACAGTGGTAGCGCTGCTGCTTCGCAGTAAGGAGGCCTGGGTTCGCTTCCCAAGTCCTCTCTGCGTGGAGTTTGCATGTTCTCCCCGTGCCTGCGTGGGTTTCCTTCAGTTTCCTCCCACAGTCCAAAGACATGCAGGTTAGGTGCATTGGCGATCCTAAATTGACCCTAGTGTGTGCTTGGAGTGTGTGTGCCCTGCGGTGGGCTCGCACCCTGCCTGGGGTTTGATTCCTGCCTTGCACCCTGCGTTGGCTGGGATTGGCTCCAGCAGACCCCCATGACCCTGTAGTTAGGATATAGCGAGTTGGATAATGGGTAGAATACAGTATATAAAAGTGATATAGTCATTAATTTTTGGTATTGCAAATTCTGAGATGCAAAATGACATATCTTTGGATATATTTCCTTTAAGTGGGACCAAATTGTGTGTTACGCTACCAATATCAAGTGACACTCTCACTTAACTGCTATATAATACAATTAGTAGGTAGCATTTTTCTTCCACTAAACTTTTACAAACATTTCCAATTAAGTCTTCACTTACTAAGAAGTTTACAGATTTTATTTGTTTATAGTTCAATGTAGAAAACATATAATTCTGTTTGATGCTTTTATTTAAAATTCAGAAGTTTTATGGTAGTTATATGATTCATCCATCCACCAATAATCCAACCCGCTATATCCTAATACAGGGTCACGGGGGTCTGCTGGAACAAATCCCAGCCAACACAGGGCACAAGGCAGAAAACAAACTCCAGGCAGGGCGCCAGCCTTCCACAGAGTTATATGATTCATCATTTAATATGTTTTTTGCATTGCTAGTTTTACCAAAATACACTTTGCTCACTTATAGCCAGTATACATTAATTTGAATATGTCCTCAATCTTCTTTTTTTCTGAATGACTGTAATAAATGTGAGATGTGTGATATGTCACCATATCAAGAATATGTTGTAATTAAGTTGTCTCCCTTTTCTTCCTGCCTAAATTAGGTGAGTAAGCACAATTTGATATAAACCTTTGAAAAAGAATAAATTGTGGAAACACAGAAAAATATATCAAATATGGACAAAATAAACACAGTATCAAACAACCGAACATAAGATTATATGCAGTTGCCCTTGCAAGTGATAACGTTTCCTCTGCAACAGCACAGACAACCAACTTGAACTTCTTAATGCGTTGTGAAGGAATCCTCACTGTTTGGCTTACAAAGCAATTACAAAGGTCAGTGACCTATAAATATTTTAAAGTATAAAATAAATTATATATTGCCTTCCCTCATAAAAAATGTTCCCCAGTACATATGGTTTATTTTGTATTACATCATATTTTCCTTTATTCTTTGAAAAGAAGCTATTCCAAGTTATTAGAATTAATAAAAATCTCAACTCATTGTGCATTTTCCATAGTTTCAATTCAGAATTCCCCAAGGTTAAAAGACAAAGTTTTCTCTTTAGTTATTATAATTCTGAATTATTTTTCGCTGGGCTGAACACTGATCTTTCTCTTCATTCAACACTGAAATCCCCCAGAGGAGAATGATGGCAGTTCAGCTGCGATTTGTAGAATTGGCTGTTTTACTGTGTCTCGGTAGACCTGATTCAGGAATGTCTGGCTGAAAAAAAGAAACAAATTAGGAGAACCATGAGGGTTATAAAATGAAGGGCAAAGAAAAAGATGCAAAATTATGGTGTGTCGTGCAGGCATGAGTTTTCTAGCGTAAACATTGTTGATCACAATTATATACAATTAATAATACAGTCTCTCCTGCTGTATATGGCACAAAACGGGTGAACAATGCACGCAGAAACTCTGTAACCCTTATCAATTGAAAGGAAAACATGAGGAACTCAAAACAATAATGAACATGTAAGAGCAAACAGGCAATTAGGATAAGCTGAATTAGAACAACACACTGTAACTGACTTTAATGACATTGTGTTTAAGCTACTACTTTGGTACTGTACACATCAAAATCATACAAATTGCTACATTTATGACCACATTGTTCTTCCTATTATCATGTTCTTCATGCATTGTTTCATTTTATTATGGCAGAGATTAAAAACATACATCTATAACAGCAGAGATAGAATTCAAAATATAAAGTGAATGGGAAGCTGTATTAAAATGTAAATGAAATATGTATTAATGTAAAACGTGCCACTCTGGTGACTGCACACGACTTTTGAAATGTAATTGTTAATGATTTGGTCAAAATGGGTCCTTAGACTCAATATCTAATTCTAGTCTTGTGTTCCTTAATGTGGTGATGGGGTGAGAGATAGTCAGTGAGGAACAGAGGATGATTGGGGCCAAAAGAACAGGCCATGGTAAGCAGTTGAGCAAGGACACGCCTTATTCTTTTCAAACAATTCTGCGGGATTTTTTATGACCACAGAGAGTCAGAACCTTGGTGTTACATTTCATCTGAGGGACAGTGAGAGTCAGAACCTTGGTTTTACATTTCATCTGAGGGACAGTGCCAATTTTGAGCACAGTATGCCCATCATTCCACTTGGGCATTGGGCTTCATGCACAGACCACAGTGTAAGTGCCCACAAACACCTTGCTAATACCTCTTTGTCATGGAAAAAAACTTTCCTCTGTCTTTAAAGAAGGCAGTCATGGAGCCCAGATGAGAATGCAGAACATTTACAGAGTTATGTGGTGAGAAGCCAAGCGAAATGACACCTTTTATTGGATAACTAAAAAGATTTCAATATGCAAGCTTTCGTGGCAACTCAGGTTCCTTCTTCGGGCATTATTACACACAAATGTCTCAGTCCATGGAGTGTGCAATCAATTAAACAATTAATCTGCTTTTATGCATTTTCTAATTACCAATATATCACAAAATCTGACTCTTAAAATGCAGAACTTTATTACCTCCTCCAATCAACTAACACCATCTGTAATTTATGATTCATGTCGAGTCTTCCGTTATTCTTAACACCACTTCATTAAGAAGGGTGTTTTGTGAATTGTCCTATTGATTGTAGCACTGCTTCATAGTCTCTCCAACTGTAAATGGCAGAAAATGGGTGAATAATGCATGCAGAAACTCTGTAACCCTTATTAATTAAAAGGAAAACATGTATGGGCTTTCCCATCAGTTTATCCCCACTTCCTAGAGGGGTGTTCATTGCTCATTTACCTCATTCTAACCTTGGAAAATTATGTTGGTAGCTTCTTTAAGAAGAGGCAGAGATTTCTTGCACTGCCAGTTTTAAGTTACATTTGCTTAACCCTTGAGTTACATTCAATCCTTTTCCTTAGGTTTAATAATTAATTTTGTTATGACTTCATAAATATTTATATGTGTTATATATTATATGTTATATAATAACTAAAATGTTAATGTTATATATTAACTAAAATTCCATATCTTCAAGCAGCAAGCCCAGGTTTTTTCTAGATGATCTCCCATCCTATTCCTGGCTGGGCTGAAACATGCCTAACTTCTGAAGTGCAGGTACAGTAGTATGGCTTCTATAGATCTTTACTACTTTGGAATGAAATTCACTATGAGAGGAAGTGACCATATGCAATAGAGAGTCTATGTTCTCCAAAACAGGTTTTCCATAAAGATTCAGTATAGGTGTTATTTACAAAGTGATTTTAGGTGGTATGCACATGAAGGCAACATAAAAACTTCCACTGAAAGCATCATATTCTATATGACCAAGTCAAACCTTTATTTTGCTCTGCCATTACAAGTATAAGTAATATAATAGGGTGCACAGAACAATTCTTTTCTTCAAAAACAATCATTCATTAGACGAAAATATAAAATTTTCATGAAGGACATGCTTGGTGGGAAGCAAATCTGGCTTAAAAGTATCAGGTCATATTGTAATTTGGTAATAAAATGTCAGTATTTTATAATACGCTTTGTAAATTGTTCATTTCATGTTTATATTAGATATATTATTTATTTGATTTTGTTATCTACTTAAAGCCACAAATAACTACTAAACGAAGTGAAACTACATTATTAAAGTATAGATACAAACCAATATTATTTTCTTCTTATGCATTTAAAGTAAACCTAGAGGATGAAGGTTTTTATTTGTTCATAAAATCATAAATAGTAAACATGATTCTCTATTTATGTAATACTGTAAATGTTTTAAAGGATGGTAAAATAGCAAGAAAACGCTTACATTCTTCAAGTTTGTTAGTATAATTAAAATGCTAAATTTTCATTTGTAATTTATTTTAAAATATGTTTTAGATTTATATATTAATGCAGAAATAAAATGATATCTCCCACTCAGATTCGTCTGCCATAAGATCACAGGTTCAGACATTTCAAGACATCTGAGTAGGTGTTATACCAAGTATTCTAATTTTCCACTCAAATTTCATTGACATGCAGATTAATTGGTGTCTATAATTTGACCAGTGCACTCCATCCAGGTAAGGCTCCTTTCTTTTGCGCAGTGTTGCCAAAAGAGGCCCCAGCCCCAGAAGACCTATTAATAGGTGGTTTCTGAAAATGTCTGGATAGGTAAAGTTAATAAAAGTACGGCCATTAATCCATCCATTATCTATACTTGTACAGCTCATCCAATTCAGTACATGTACTGTACATTCAAAATTCATGGTAAGTTTTATCAGTAGTAGTGTAATATGAATACATCAAATTGTAAAATATTTATTTTTTTCTCTGACGTCTGATGTGAAGATGTCCTGAAGATGCAATGGTGGAGTTAAATTCAATTTGTATTAATGAACTGATGCATCCTGAGTCTTCTAGGCAAACTACCAAAAATAAAGATGCAACACTTCTTTGGCAGCACAAATAAATCCAAGACCTTATAAGAAATTTAATTAAATCATAACCTTATTTTGGTCAAACTACGGCAAGATATTTCCCCCTGTGTGATAGGAATGTTTTTTTTCTTTAATCAGTACCTTAGCCTTACATTCTGCAAATTATAAAATGTAATTTTAACAAGAGTAAGAACCTTTCTGTGTGTCTCTTGGAAATAATAGCAATATACAATAAATAGTGTCAGACTACTTTTTTAAATGCTCAAAATGGTATTTGTGAGGCCAAAATTTCCCCTTTAATTTTCTGCCAGCATTGATAATTGCTGTCAAACGTTTTCATAAATTTTAGGAGGCCTCCAGCAAGTATTCTCTTCTCCATGAATGAAATCCGTTACAAAGAATTGCACTCGAGATGAATTCTCTGCAGCCTAGTGCTAAATTTCCTGTCAAAACTAATCAGCTGACATGTTTTGAGAAAAAATAGCTTTATCTTTCTGTATGCTCTGAATTGTTTTATTACTGTACTGTTTAATACCTGGTGAATAATATGTTAAAGAGAAAAAAATCGTATCTTCAAAATTTTATTTTTTTATTCCCAGTTATGAATTTCACATAATAATTGAAATAACTAGTTATTTTGATACACAGGGTCTTGTTTGCTAATACAGTATGTACAGAATGTGTAGTATAAAACCATAATGTGTGTAAGCGCAAAACAAAATCTGAACTCTGAATCTTGACAGGGTGATTAAAGAAGAAGCAACCCATGGTCAGAGTGTCAGTCTTCTGCTAAGCATACTATACTAATAGATACTGGCTTAAACTGGAGTTTGTTTTATCTTAAACAAGTCTTTGAAATTCTCTCCCTTTAACATGTGAGCTACTCTTCTGGCAATATAGCAAATACATCTTTGTTGAGTTGTTCA
The DNA here is from genome assembly GCF_900747795.2 of Erpetoichthys calabaricus. Taxonomy (NCBI): domain Eukaryota; kingdom Metazoa; phylum Chordata; class Cladistia; order Polypteriformes; family Polypteridae; genus Erpetoichthys; species Erpetoichthys calabaricus. Next base: position 51,383,882 of record NC_041402.2, on the reverse strand, counting down.
ATAGTCGAGATACAAATTATGATTTTGTAATTGTCTCTTTCTCTGGTGATGTACGTAAGGGGTCCATGGCAGTGTGCAGGTATTTTAGTAAGAAGAGTTCTTGAGGGCTCTGAGGGTGTGTGTAGCTGGAATATTGTGTCATTGCAGGTCATTTTGTGTGAAGGCGAGCTGATTGCTTGATTAGCTCAGCTGCTCCACTTTGGGAGTCCATGGATCATAATTAGCATGACACACCCACAATATTATGAAGGAGCCTGGGAGAGAGTGAAAAGAAAAAAGAGAAAGAGAAAAAGAGTGAGAAGATTAAAATGGAAGAAAGAAAGAAAAAGTGAAACAGGACAATGACTGTGCTGTTGATGTGGAGAAGAGGCAAGAGGTCAGAGAAGATTCCCTGGGTTGAGCAAGCAGAGAGTACACATGGGGTAGGGCCACTCTTGTTGACCAAGTGTTTTGGGCTTCCCAATGGATGCTGGGGGATGGCAAGAGAGTCATGAATAAGCAGAAGGTTGAATGCACTTGCCAGAGGATGTCTCCTCTCGCTAAGTAGGCCATTGAAAGTGAGAAGAGGAGACATCATTTTAGATGGGTGCACTGAGGCTCATGGTGCTGAATAGTTCCTGACTGACTGATTTTAACCATTACTGAATTATTTATTGTTTGATTTTGACCTCCACTGAACAGTTTTTATGGAGGATTATTTATTTATTTGAAGCACTGCACTGCACTTTACTTCAGTAACACTGTTTGGACTCTGTTGAATAAAATGCACAATGCACTGTTGCACTAGTCCTGTTGTTCTGTGTCCTCATTCCATTTTTGTCCATCTCTGTCTATGACTATCAATGACGCAGGTGCAAGGAGGTTATGCCAACTGCAGACAACCCTAGCATTATAATACAATACAATACTACTGGCAGTGATGAGTGAAGATGAAGAGAAGAACCAGACGATTTGGTGTCAGACTGTTCAAGAACTAACATACCCAAGCCAGAAAGACTTGGAATTACTGAACTTCTTAATGGACTATTTATTTATTGTTTTTACTGTTCTTTTAAAAATCATTCTTTTATGTCCTGTGTTTTAAAATGGGGCTTAGATTTGTTTTTAAAGTGGAGTTTAAATGTACTTGTCTTTTTAATGCAGATGCATGAGGCCGCGCCACAGACCTTGACCAACAGTTGCACAGGTCAGTCTGGCTGTGCATTCCTCTCGTGCAGCAGACGGCTTATTTGGGGTGATGTGTGTAAGAGGTCAGTGGCAATGTGCAAGTGTTTTAGTAAGAACAGTACATTGATGGCTCTGAGGGTGTGTGACTGTACTTCTGTATAATCACAGGTTGAGAAGAGGGAGTGTCATTTTAGTTTGAATCACCAAGGCTTATGATGGGTTTTGTGAATGGATTGTCTTTCAACCTTGATTTAACCATAATTGGATTAGGGTGGAGATGAGTTAAGAGAGGTGTATCTTTTTTAGGGATACATCTGTGTTCTTTCACTTAGAATGAAATAGTGGAAGATGTTTCCAAAGTAGAGGACATCAGTGAGTATGATCCAGACTGTAAATCAACTGATAAAGAGGAATCAGCTGGTGAGGAAGAGTAGGCAAGGTGTCATCTAAGAATGTTATAAAGATGACCCAAAGGTCAACATGGTTTGCTGTATGTATCCCATGCTGAGGCTCTAAAATTCAGCTTAAGTTATTTCTGACAAAAGCTATTTAAAGTGCTAGGTATGACAAACATGAAGGAGAAACAGGTGTTTAACCATTGCTTGATGATTTATAAAAAGATATGGTGGTTGTAAGTGTTTGTTAGCACTTTTGGTCCTGTATACTCCTCACCAATCTGGAAGACTAACTTCTGCTAATTTAATGAGGGATGCAAAGGAAGCACGCTGTGCCTCCTGAGCAGCTGCTCCTTACAAAAGGAAAAAAGCTCTGTGCCCCAAGGGATGTAAAAACTAGCATCAAATATAGCAGGCTTCATTGTAAAACACACTCCATCATTAACACACACTGCCTCTCATGTGCTTGAACTAAAATTCTCAAATGGGACATATCATTTTATCTTTTAACTTGTTACTCTTATAACTTGTAGTACTAGGCTGTTGTACCGTGTTAGCCATTATGAATGTAGTGAGAAGTCAAACAAAATGACACCTTTTATTGGCTAACTGAACAGATTACAATATGCAAGCTTTTCGAGGCAACTCAGGCCCCTTCTTCAGGCAAGATGTAATTTGATCACATTTTTGACTCACTCTTCCAGGATTTCTCACAAAAAATGAATAAAAGATGCTGATCATAGCATGTTATTGAACCCCTATTCATGATGAAACTTTAGAAACTCCATGAACTCTATATGTTAAAATGTGTTGGATCTAAAAATTTGACTTTGGCATTGATAAAAGCTTATGAACCTCACGACTGGTACTAAAATTATACCAAATCAAATAATGGATAACCCCCCACCCACGAGCCTACAAACATGCACTCCTCACTGCTACGTTGCAATCTGCAAATCATTACGAGGAGCATTTATATTGTATTAACATATGTTTGAAGAGCGGGGGGGGTGGGGGAGGCCTTGGTGATTCAAGCTAGATGTATTACAAAAATTACATCACAGAGCAGGGCACTCCCTAATAAATGACGGAGCGTGAGATGCTTGAAAAGTACCACGTACTTCCAGTACTGTAATTAATTAAATGGTTGAACTGCACCGATCTAAAAATTGGCTTTCTCTGTATTTTTTCAGTTCCAGTGTACATGCAACCCTAATATGTTAAGCTGGGTTAATTGTAATGTACATGCTAAATTTAATGAACATCCCCTGAGCTGATTTGAAATAAAGTGTGGTTTTGTGGTTTTGCACCTCCTATTACAATGCCACAAATGAAATTTTGGAAAATCCATGAAGCACACATTTTGAATTGCATGAATAAACAATGTTTTATGTACAAAACATGTGAAAGCAGACATAGCCACTATTAATTAGTGCTTGGTTTTTTGTGTTGGTCCCCCATCACATTACACCTGCCCACCCATTGCCGTCGTTTCCACTGAATCACTGACGTGGAATGTAGCTTTCATTGTAAGCACTGTCAGACCCCGTCAAAATACCAAATTCATTACCATCATCTGCACCACTGTTACAAATCTATATCATTTTTAAGTCCCCAAGTCTAGATTTCAAGATGCATCAACAATAATATGCATACAAAATTTAATGCATTTTTTGCACCCCTCATTACCACCACCATTCCTGATGAAATTTTTGGAACGCTAAATGCCATGTTACCTCAATTTTAGTTTGGTTTAGACTTTATCATGCATGAAAAATTGTATTAAGATCGTCTTGAGTGTTTTGGAATAATGCAGTTTTTGGGTTTCTCCCATTACAAACCCTACCCAATAAAATATTTAAAATGCCATATTGCCTAAATTTTAATTTGGACCAACAGCAAAACTTTGTGAAAATCATTTCAGCCATTTTTGCATATTTGATGAAATAACCAAACAGACAAAGTGGGATCTGAGGGGTAAAATGGGATCCTTAGTGTGCAAAGCAGAAAAATAACATCAAAATAAGCCAGAAATTCAAAATAGACAAATGATTGTATGAATGAATGGGTGGCACAATTTTGAATGTAAACATCAAAAGAAGAAGGCTGTCTTCAGGACAGACTAAGGGTTATATGTTATGGCAAAGGATCTATGGATATAACACACAAAAACAGAACACTACTACAGAAGAATGAGTAGGGAAAACATCAAAGAGATTTAATTGTAAAGAGGATTTTAGAATGAGTTTATGATAATCGTTGCAAAGCTGACAAGTCGCCAGGAGATGTTTACTACTTTTTATGTTAAACCAATTTTCTTTCTAAATTAGACCTAATTTCTTTATGCATTTTTCATAGTTGTAAATTATTCTGTCACACTGATTGACACATTAAAGAGACTTCAAGTTCACCTTTGCTTCAGTTTATGTCTCCCACTGATGCTTACGGTGACAACGTACAGTCTCAAGCCTATATCAGAAATTCAAGGGGGTGGAATCCCTGAGTTTCATACATTTCCTTACCATCCTGTATGAAAGAATCAAGGCAGGTTCAAATAGAAATGGTGTGTGGAATGCAATAGAAGTACTTCCCTGTGTTCCATTAAAAGGCCACATTTGCTTTGTATGGCTTCCAGGCTTACTCGTGTGTGGTGAAAATGCTTTCTTCTAGCTGTCCCTTTTCTTTTGCTTTAAAATCCCTTTTAACCTGTCTTTCCTTTGTTTTTTTTTCTTTCCCCTTTTCATTGCTATCAGAATTTCCTGACCTTATGTAATTTAGAGAAGCATTGATGAGCCACTGAGTAACACAGGGGGCAACATTTTCAATGGTACCTTTCTGTGTTTGTTCTTCTGAAGATGACAACTCGAGTCAGTAAGGTGCTCTACTGCAAGCCTTTCCCTTGGGTTGTCTAGTTAGACAAAGCCAGGTTTCCTTTCCTTTTATTTGTGTAAGACAAGGGACAATCTATAAAAGAGAATGGCCTCTGGCACCACAAAGGTTTGTGGTTTTTCATCACTTTGCAGTCTTTTGTTTTATGTGGTCCCTACCCATTTTTACAATTAACAGTTGTTTACAAGGAAGAAGGTTGGCCTAAAGCATAGTTAGCACAGTTTGGGAATTCAGTTACATAATTCTATTTAAATTGATAGTGACTCGAATATGTTTGAATACTACAGTAAAAATTGATAATCAATTTTCCATCCTTGTCCTTTTTCTAAAGAGCCAGTGAGATATGAACAATATGCTTTATTAAATTTAAAAGACAAAGTGACATGTGACAAAGATAAAGCATGCAATTACTCCAGATATACAGTAATTCATAGTCATCAGTTACATTATATGTTCATTCATTTTCTGGACTGCCTTATTTCTGTACATGGTTGTGTGGATGGTGTAAATACACAGATCATTAATGACTAATACTTTGTAAGTATAATGAGAAGTAGAACGTAAATTGTAGCTTTGATTTTTCTTTGGGTCTAAGTACTTTTTTTTCTTGATCTCTATGCAGGAATAGAAATAAAACTGTCATTTAAGACTGCATTGCATGAGACCAATTTGCTTATTTTGGAAGGTCACCCTTAAGTAAAACAGTTCACGATTTCCTTTCATCTTTCCCTACTATGCACTTCAAAAGGATGGTCAAAGAACAGTTTTTCTCTTCATTATGATAAATTATGGAAAATTATGAAGTAAAGCTCTCAATAATGATAAGAGAATCTTAAGGAAGAACTCATGTTTTTTGGCAGAACAAAGGACAATGGGAACCCTTTTTTTTTTTTTGGGACAATAGGTTTGCCAGATAAGTTTCCATCGATCTCCAGTCAGGCTGCCAGCACCAGAGGGCTTTGTTTATTCAACACCTGATTTGCTGGATTGGATGAGCAGACTGAAGCTGGCAGGCAGGTTCTTTTGTAAGAGTGAGCTGTCAAGGCCGAGAGGTCTCAAGGGTCCCAAAGAATCAGTTCATTCTTTTCTCTTTTTTTTATCTAAATCCCGAGGCTGCAAAAGAAAAAGAAACGTAAGAGAATACCCTTTTAATGGATGTAATTTGTGTGTAGCAGAAATAAAGTTGCATTTGTCTCAAAGCAGCACAGATAAATAGATTGTTGCACAGACAGGTCTTGAAAGAGTGTTACACTTTTTCTAAACTAAATAAATCAAGCAGTAACTCCCACAAAGACCCCATCTTGCAACAGGCTAAAGAATAAATGGCAATGCTGAACACCTATCTGTTATGTGAAAGCTGCTGATTTGACAATGGCTTATGAACCTTCTGGGCTGTCTTCCATCACTGATATCATGTGCTATCTTCATACTGTAAAAAACTGAATGCTAGAAAACATTTCTTTTAAAATGTAAATAGCAGCTTCTTAAAACACACAATACAAAGTGTTAATAACTAGCAGATGTATAAAACGGAAATGAATTGTAAGGTTTTAGAGTGAGAGATGATTTGATTTAAGTATTTTAATGGAAGATGTTTTGCTTTGAAATTATTACTTCCCCAAATTATAAAACATGACAAAGACTTTAGGTGCCAGGTTGCACCTGCATCAGTGATGTTTGCTGTCATTTATTATTATACTGAGTTTATCCTGAATTTATAGATATTGAAAACATTTTTTGTTTTTAATATATGTATATACAGTATACCATGTATAGTATCTTAGTGCTACTGCGCCTATCTTAATCATCAATGTGTCATTAAGTATAAGGTACCCTCGATGGTTAATCTGTAAATATTTTCAACCAGACGTGATTTTTAAATCAGAATAAATTCTGTTTTTGTTCTTCTATCATTTTCACTACAGTCTTCACATCATGCTACTCAAGAAAAGGATGATTCACAGGCTTGCTTCACGCACCTACTAAACAATTCTTGAAACTGCGCTGTTAGATTCACCGATTTGTATCAGCAGACTAATTATAACTCCAATGTGTGAATGTGTGGTAGCAATTGTAACAAAGAAAGGGTTTATACATAAGTAAAGTTAAAAAAAAAAAAACAGCAATGGTGTTTAATGCATTGCTGTCAGTCATTCTATTAATGACCATGCAGAGCTTGGAAAAGCTTTAATTTCATTTTTGTTGACCTTCTTTTACATTGTTTATATATTTTGCATTAGTATGTAGGTTAAAGTGTGCTGTCATTTTTGTGATAAACAACATAAGGGACTAAATTCAGTCTCTGGCTACATTTATCTCAAAGGCAACAGAATGCAGTTATATTCTCCCAGTGTTTGTTGGAGAAAGATAAAACATGGATACTGATACACTACTACTACTGAAATTAAATCCAGTTGATAATAATTGTACAAAAAGAAAGCTATGTGATCTTTGCACACCCTTTCACAAACAAATTTTTTGTAATGGAGCTTTATTAGAGGAAAAAGGTAAATGACAAAATAAAAGAAACAGTCATATAATTTGACTTTATATTGTAAGGAACTAAGCACAAGCCACCATAACAGCTTCAGTGCAACTTGCCGTTTATTCCTCATATATCTGGAATTATATCTAAAGGGGTGCAACACCACTCATCTATCAAAAAGTCCATCATTTGGTGTTTTTATGAGCGTGGCATGAAATCTTGTCTCATCATCTCCATAAAATGTTCAGTTGGTCTGGGCTCAAGTGACTGAGGGCAACCATGTCACTCTGTTTACATTATTAATGTAAAATCACTGTCATGGAAGGCAGATATAGAGTGCAGATGAGAATGCAGAATAATTCTTTATTTGAACAGAGTTATGCACAAATGTCTCAGGCCATGGAGTGAGCCCTCAAATAAACAATTGATCTGCTTATATACTTTTTTGAATGACTGTCTTCTTCTTCTTTTGGCTGCTCCTGTTAGTGTTTGCCACAGTGGATCATCTTCTTCCATATCATCCTGTCTTCTGCATCTTGCTCTGTTACACCCACCACCTGCATGTCCTCTCTCACCAAATCCATAAACCTCCTCTTAACTTTTTCTAATTTCTGGCACGTTATCTAATTCATTCAGAATTCTATCACCTACTGCAACCAATTAAAGCCACCATAAATTTCTGACTCTTGTCGATTCTCCCATTATTCTGAACACTACTTCGTTAAGAGGGTTGTTTAGTGGGTTGTCCTATTAGGGGTGTATGGGGTTTACTATCAGTTTATCCTCATTTTCTGGTGGGATGTTTGTTACTTATTTACTTCATTCTAATGTTACTCTTTTACCTCATTCTAACCTTGGAAAATGACGTTGGAGGCTTCTCTAAGACGAGGCAGAGACCTCAAATGCTAAAGCTTTAAGTTACATTTAGTTAACCCTTGAGTTACATTCAATCCTTTTCCTAATGTTTAATAATAATTCTGTTATAGATTCATTGATACACTTGTAATAGATTGTAAATGATTACTATATAACCTCTTACTAAACAATTATATCACTAAACATTCCATATACTTCTTGTGTGTGTCCTGCTGAAGACAGCATTGTCATCCTGGAGGATTTCACTACCATCAAATACAGTAAAAATGCTTCCCCAAAGCTTTAGCAAATTGATTGCCATTTACCTTGTCTCTTAAAAGTAAGTATCATTAGAATTTAAACCATGCCAGGATGCACAACCACACTGTAAACGAGCCTTAACAGCCTTCAGAATTGGGGTCTTCAGACTTCTGTTGTTGCATGAGTGTACTCATCCACTTATTGAGAATAAGGTAAAGGCTTACTCAGCTGACTAGATGCCTTTTCCCGCTGACAATGTTCTTTACACCACTTTCAGCACAAAGTGTATTTTATTAGGCATAAACAAGGTATAGGCAGTCCAAAATAACTATAAATTCTCTTGCAGCAAAGTTATCTGTAAATTATGCTAGATGAAACCGTCTGCTGTCTCCTTAGACAAATTTACAGACAAATCGTTTGGTGTTGCTTGCCTGATTTTCCTTGCATGTAAAGGCAGCACACAGACAACATGTTCAAAGGTCTTTCCCTTTTTTTCCACAATCATTTCTAGATAATAATGTCTCTCCTTAATGCTAACATCATCCTAACCTCTATTCCTTGTGAAACACTGGAATGTCGGACAGTCTTTGTTGGAGAAACATCTGCCAAACATGGCCCAATAATTATTCAACTAGATGGGTATCTGGGTCTCCCCCATAATTGTAGTATGTAACCTGCTTGACTACTTCTGTGACCATATCTTTGTAAAATCACCTTCTTTCAATATAATTTGCATTTTTTCACTTACTGAATTGTTTCATTTATTATACATGATGGACCCCTGTACACACTTGTGGAGCATTCATAACATATCCATTTTTGCAAGAGAAGTAAGCAGGTGATCAGTGATCTAAGTTCATAGACTCTCAAGAGTACCATAATATTGGTTACTTTTTTATGGATAAGCGTATTTATCCACAGTGCTGTTATGGAAAATATTTGCTTACATAATGGATAGATATTATATTTCAATTTGCTGTGCTAGGCTGGAAAAATAGAACAGACTGCTTATTTTAAGAGAAGTCTGCAGCAGACTGATGCTCACAAAAAATATAGTCAACGGCAAGTGAGTGTTTTCTTTGCTTATCTGGGGTTTTTAAAGTACCCATTAAATGCAATGTTTATGTTTGGTGATGCGCAGGAGTAATAACATATTAGCGCAATGCCGTGTAATGAAGCTGCTGCAGCTTTTGTCAACGAAAATTTCCCTCTGCAATGCAGAAGTAGGCTGCTCCCAAGTTTTGGAGAATTCAGACTCAACCTACAACACTACATGAATAATGCACACTACTTTGCAGAAGTAAATTGGCCACATCTGATATTTGAAAGTGCTGGTGCTTACACATTAATCTCAGGAATGCATTTTTAAATATCTAGTACGGGGAATCTGTTACATATCCAATCTCCAATGCAAGTGTGAAAGGGGTCTTAGTGATGCTCCTCTATAATTTTGGGTCACTACCTCTTAATTCTGCTCCATTGTCAATTCATCCTTATAACCCCTCTGTGACTTTGATTGCCTAATATGTTTACTAATACTGTTGAAAGAATTAATATTTTGGGCGGTTGTGGAGCCCTAAGTTTAATATGAATTAAAAAGAGATCAGAAAAAAGTAAATTTGTAAACATAAATAAGAAACGTATTTTCTGTCGGCTTGTAAGGAGAATAGCAGGTTTTGCTATTATAAAATTAAAGACCTTATGTTGCCTTTTGAATTTACAAGGAAACAAAATCAGGACAGTCTGAAAAAATATCCAATTGTACCTTGTAGTACGTTGTACTTGACACTATGAGATGACAGCATAATAGAATCAGGTTCAGAACATTTGGTACAGAATGTCCAAATTAATTAATAAAGTTACTGTTATAGCCAATTAAAATGCAAAAGAAGAAGCCTGATTTTTTAAGCATGCTTTGAATGTAATCACTGATGTAGTTTCATAGAGAGACCTAGGGCAAGAGTTCCAGAGAGGAGAAGCTACAAACCTAAATAAGTACTAGCCAAGAGGTTCATAACAACAGATTTCGAATAGTAAAAAGGTTGGTGTAATAGAATCTTGGATGTCTAGCAAGATGATATGAGGCAATAATGACAGGATGTTGAATTCAACAGCTTTTTAAGTCATTAGTAGAATTCTGAAGATAATAACATATGATACACAGAACCAGTGTAATTAAGCCATTTGAGGATACATGTGTTCATTATACATGCTCCTCATGAGCTGCATGTTGAACTTGGTGTAATCTGTTGGTACTTTGAGGAAAAGTGAACAAAATAGAGAATAACTTTAGATGAATATTGGGATCAGACAAGGCAGTTTCTGCATGTGACGGAAAGACATTGGAGCATAAAGTACACAAAAGGAAGCCTCAAATATTAATATAGAAATATTGGACCAAAATAGACATGTAATGCATTCAGAGATTAATAAAACACTTTAATCTTCTGGATGAAATAGTGTAGCCCAAATAAGTAGCTTTTTCTCTGAATTTAAATGTACCACCGTTTCATACATATATAAATGAGTTCAAACAACCATTAACTCTTTATGTGATTTCACATGCCAATAAAATGAATGCAAAGTGGAAAAGCTGCTGATCTGGGATTTTATTTTAACTGCAAATTCTCCTGTAATGCATTGCAAATTATTTCAATATTCCTCACATTTAAAGAAAAAGAAGCAACACTTGAGACTGTGGGTCAAGCATTTATGTTCTGTCTGTGAAAAAAACACAACTAAAAGTGTAAAACCTGGCTTACAAATTTCATATTTAAACACACTGATGTGACGGTATTGGCAAAGATTCTTGAAAATAGAACTGACATTTTAATGCCGTTTATCACTTCAAACAGAGTTTATCAAAGGCAGACTGTCATTCTCTAATCTACAATGCACATTCAACATAATATATACATAATCTCTATCTTAATTCTGTGAAGTTTTTACATCTCTGGGCATGAAGAAGGATGCTAGACAGTGATGAATGGGATAAATTATTGGTCACTTTACATACATTTGATTTTGGATCCAGAATATCTACATAGATTAAATTATTATACTGATTGTTCAGTTTGCTCAAACAATGTCAACTCAGATCTATTCACTCTAGAACACAGCAATCAACAAGGCTGCCATCTATCTCAAGTTCTTTTTCTATTGCAGTTGGGCCACTTCCCATTTATTTACACAATCAGTCAGAGGTTCTGGGAATTACAAAAGACTTGTTTGAACAAAAAAGCCTCCTTTTGCACTAACGACATGATGTTTTTATATTTGGTTTCAACAGACCACTTCTGATCTTGGTCAGTCTAATGGATGAGTTCTACAAGATTTTATACTGTAAGGTCAATTAAGGGAGGTGTTATTACACAATAATATTTTGGCAGTTGGATTCAGATTTGAAGGATTTCCTTTTACTTTTTTCCATGAGTTTACAAAGCAGTAGTTATGCTAATACAGTGGTTGAAAGTTAATATTAAAACTTTTTTGGGACATTAACCGATGTTCCTACATTGTTCTAGTTCTGTTTTTGTTCAGTTTGTGACTTGTGCTCCGTATTTACTTATTTTTGCTTATTATGACAGTCAAAATGCACATATAATTATTTACAGTGAAAATGTTTAGCCAGTATAACACTTAAGATAGGCTTAATCAGCTATGTACACACTTTGTTCACTTTACATGCACGTCCATCCTACCATTGAACCATTTACTCAACTCTAGAGATTGAAAGAAAATCCAGATAGCATAAGCATCAAGGAAGGATCTAACAATGGATCTAACAATGTATTGGTTTCCAGTACATTGCATGTACCTTTAGCTATAAAGCCCTTTTAGCCAATTTCTCACTTTAGAAAGAGACTTAGAGGCAAATAATTTATTAACTGTAATAAAGTCTGTTTCAAAATGTGAAAGTGGACGTCCGCTTTTATACCATCTAGACCTGAAAGGAAGGGGGTTCTTTGGCTCAGTTGCCCACATTGGTTGTGTTTTCCATACTGTGGGGTTGGAGGAAACAAAACCAGAAGCAGCAGCACCCCCTCTCATCCTGGAGTGGTACTGCCTACCTTAGGTGACAGGTACATCTAGTGTGCATGCGTGACAAGTGTTTCACTACTACACTTATTAAGAAATAGTTTGAAAATTAACTTAATTTCTTTTGTAATGATCTTTACCTTAGCAGTGAACAATAGTTCTTTTTTAAATGTTGAGTTATTTTGAGTTTAATTAGAACAATGTTGGCAGATTTTAGATCTTTGATCATGTTCTTCAGAGTGATTGTTATATAGCATCATTTGTGGTAGGTTAGCTCAAACAATTTCTTACACTGAAAAATAGCACAACGTTTATGAAATTAATTATACTTACAATACTTTTTATTTATACTATAATAACATAAAAGTAGTGTATTAATGATATGACCAATAGGCCTAGAGCCAAGACACAAAGAAGTGAAAGGAAATAAAAAGTCAGATGTGGATCCACCATGCTCATAAAAAGGGGTTCTAGTAATCCGGAGTCTGGAGGGCCTGCTGGCTGCACTTCCACTCCCAGGTCACTCTTTGATACACACTCAATAAATACGCAGGCAGTGTTTACAGATTTAAGGGAAAATGTAATTGTAGTAATTAATGTGATAATGGACTTAGCTAATGTTTGTTCCATTTTCCTACCCTTTGGCTAAGATATTTCACTAGTCTGACATATTAAACCTAACACAACTATATTAATCCATTCCAGCTTTTAGAGTAAAGTGCAATGCAATCCCCATATTGCTGTCAAGTATTCATTGTCTCTACTATGTATCTGCAAATCTTATCCACTTCTTGTGTTCACATCCAGCGTCCTGATTCCCTGATGACTGAATTCCCTTTCCTAAATATGTAGGTGCTGTATTCCTGAATGATTTATCCAAGGTTTCCAAAATCTACCGTCCATATTAAAAATCCACCAAAAACTCATATTTTATCCTAAAAACAACATACATTAGGTGTTTTAAGTCTATATTCTTTACAATACAATACAATACTTGCCATATAGATTGATAATTCACAGTATGTGACCCACTATGATATTCTCCATACTTTTTCTAATGTGTGATTAAGTTCTTTTAAAATACTAGTCTACATATCATCTTAAAATGTTATAATTTTTGGAAGCATATTAATTTTGTTGATGCCTCAAATACAGAACATCCTTGAGCATAACTCACAGTTCATCTTTAAAGAACCGCTTGAGACAAACAAAATCATAGCCTGTTCAGTACAAGTGTTGTCCTTTTCTATTTCAGCTAATGGGCTGCAATAATCCGTATGTTAATTCTGATCCCCGCTGTTATTTTTTCTCTTCTATGTCTGCTATGCAGGTAGCAGCTGATGATTGTTTCAATTTAGATAAGTAAAACCAGTTAAGAAATCTTTGTAAAATTCTCATTTTAGTTAAAGGGTTCATTCATACACGCACAGTAGGATACTAAGGGATAGAAATCGTGGAAAGCATTGGAGTCTATGAGAGTAGCAGTCACTTTGCTTCCAAAAATGGTAGGTAAATGATGCTTTTGAGCCCTGTTTTTTGAAGGGTGGTCTAACTAGAATTTTTTCATAATTTTAAACAGAAATAATCTGTTGTGGATGCACGTTTGGTGCTAGTCAGTGAAAGGGACAGGGGATGCACATCACAATCACAACTTTTATATTTTTGACCTGGATATGATGTGTGCTGTGCAATTCCATTTGACCAGTTTTAACAACTGGAGAGCAACCATCCCCTAATTCTTCTCACAATGGCAAAAAAAATCCATCCATTCTCTTCCGCTTATCCGAGATTGGGTCGCGGGGGCAACAGCTTGAGCGGAGATGCCCAGACTTCCCTCTCCATGGCCACTTCTACTAGCTCTTCCGGGGGAATTCCGAGGCATTCCCAGGCCAGCAGAGAGACATAGTCCCTCCAGAGTGTCCTGGGTCTTCCCTGGGGTCTCCTCCCGGTTAGACATGCCTGGAACACCTCACCAAGGAGGCGTCCACGATGCATCCTGATCAGATGCCCAAGCCACCTCATCTGATTCCTTTTGATGTGGAGGAGCAGTGTCTCTACTCTGAGCTCCTTCTGGATGACCGCGCTTCTCATCCTATCTTTAAGGGGAAGCCCAGACACCCTGCGGAGGAAACTCATTTCAGCCTCTTGTATTCAAGATCTCGTTCTTTTGGTCACTACCCATACCTCATGACCATAGGTGAGGGTAGGAACGTAGATCGACTGGTAAACTGAGAGCTTTGCCTTACGGCTCAGCTCCTTTTTCACCATGACAGACTGATACAGAGCCCGCATCACTGCGGATGCCGCACCAATCCACCTGTCGATCTCCCGCTTTATTCTTCCCTCACTCGTGAACAAGACCCCGAGATACTTGAACTCCTCCACTTGGAACACTACTTATTTTCAACAGCGTTAAGAATGTATAAAGAACCAAAATAGATGGGACCACAAAAATTCCTTGATTTCCAAAACCCCTAAAACAAAGTCTAAATAATTTTAGAAGTGATGGAGAATTTATAAAAAATCAGAAACAAGAGGCAGATCATAACAGGACAAAGACAGGACTACAAACTAACAGACACTGGTGTCTTTCAGGGCATTCAGAGCAGACACTACTATTATAATATGGTCAACATTATGATTTTAAATGATCTGGCTAAACTTTATTTAACATTAAAAGAACTAACAAAACCTTAATACATTTAATACCTTAATGCAGCTATTAAATGGAAAAACATTTTAAAAAATATATGGGTGAATCATTAAAATACTCAAGTTTAATTGAAGACTATTAAATGGAAAATATAATTTTGTTGTTATAATTTTGATATAATCAGTACAGCAGTAAAACAAAGATGACTGTTTCAAATAAATGTATAGTACATACTAAAAAAGTGTTTAGTACTGACTATCTCTATAACCATTTGTAAAATTTATAGGATAATAATTTAATAATTATAAAACTTGATCATTTACTTATTTCACGAGAAGACTCCTATTGCGTTTTTTCATCCTGACCTACCCTAATTACTATAAATCTTGTGTTTCTGGTGGTTAATCAGTCCTGTAGTACAGTATATAAGGATGCAGTAAGACAGTAACTGTAATTGTATAAAGTAAATGCAGTATGATGGCACTTATAATTTTTATTGTTTTGTTTTTACTGCGAGTTTGCAGAACCATCTGAACACCTTGTAAACAAATACAATGAAACAAGATCATCTGTGCATCTGGATCCTATCCCTATAGCATTAACAGTTGGAAATATTAATTATTCATGAAAAGAAATACATTTTTGAAAGATTATTTTAAGTTGTTCTATAAATGGAACACAAACATGGAAAAAAGGGGTTTGCGATTTACTAAAAGCCCCAGATGCCCAGATGTAGCCTCATCACTAGACAGTCAACACCCAAACTCCACAAGTAGACTTCACAGGCCCAAAACTCAGGAGCTGGCTTTAAAACTTCAAAATATCTCAAATGTTAACAAAATATACAAAAATGGCCTTCAAGAGAGAGGAACTGTTAAACCTCTGGCTTGATAAGAGAAGTCCAAAGAATTAATTTTTATAAATGAAAAACTATTCTGAATAATCAAAAACAGAACAAAAGTATAAAAGTCAAAGGAAAAAAGTATGTGTCAGAAAAGGCAATCCAAAGTGAAATGAGTCTGGAAACAAAATACTAAAATCAATAATCCAATAACAGAAGCGAAATATAAAAAAACAGAAAATAAAAGAGAAACAGTATTCAAAATAATATCCCAACAAACTCAATGAACCACTGCTGGGACTTTCACTTTCAATATAATATAAAAGCTAAGGGTTGTCCCAGTGGCTATGACATCAAGGAGGCTCCACCACCTGGGGGTTCCACACACAAGGTAAAAGGAATATCAGGACAATTAAAGACAATACACAAATATCAAACAATTGACAAACCTAACAAGTATAATACAAAAACGTGAAAAATAATAAATCAAAAATAACAAAAGTTAGCACACATTTACTGCACCTGATTCAATCCAATTTTAACTCCAGTAGATGTTAAGGAAACCTGTTTTAAGACCTCACAAAGATCTTGATTTGGGAAGCAAATACAAAAACTCTGACAGAAAGTGAGACCCATGCTGCACTAGATTTATTACTCTTACCATAGCACTAAATACTGGTTTACTTACTGGTATACTATAGCAAGGCTAATGTGGATTTTGACTGTTTAGGCTTTTTCTGCCTTGAGCCCATTGTTTCTAGGATAGACTATTGCTCTTTGTGATCCAAAAGTAAAAGAGAAATTAATAGATGGATTTTGTAGTGTTTTTTTAAAGACACTTCACTTCCAACAATATACATGCTCTTTAAACAAGCTCTCAGCACCTAAAGCTGAATTACTTCAGATGCTGCACAAGCAATCCATCTTCTGTGACATTTGTTATAGAAACAAACACCATTGGTTAGATAGGGTAGACTTTAGAATTTCTAGAAAATTCCAAAGTATTTGGGTAATGGAAAATATTTACAGCTTAAAGTTAAATTGGCAAATCAAATAAGAGTAAATTTCCTTGACATGTTACTGTAAATGGTTAGACCACTTTGTATACAAATTAAATTGTGCTTGATATAGGAGAGCACCTTCTCCCAGAATACTTGCCACAGAAGTGCAAAAGTGTCAGAATGATGCATTTATTGGAAGACAAGCCTTACAGGGCAAGACAAAGAAAGAAATAACTTACAAAACCAAATACTAGACAACAATGAACAAAAGCCTTCTACCACAGTAAACTTGGATCTTGAACAGTTTGGCTTGTCAAATTGGTGGGTGTCTTTCTAAATATGTTGGGATTTACAGAGGTTTAAGACTATTTTAGCATCTTTCAGATTTTTTCTCATTTCTACTGTAGATTCCTAGTGATTGTATTAGTTTACATTTTATGTTACATTTGTTGTATATTTTATGAAATCAAGTGCATTTGCATTGTGTTGGTTTCAAGGATTTTTCCTGTTAGGGTGGTTCCACCTTCTCTGACTTTGAGGTTTTAAACTTTTTGTACATTTTTTATAATATTTTTTTTATTGTCAGAGTGTCATAAATTTTTATATTATTGCTATTTATTTTTGTAATGCAGTTTTATTTCTTGTGTTTGCTGGCTTTTTTTTTTTTTTTTGTCGCATCAATTTCCTGGATATTGAAAAAGGTAATGACACCACCCTGATTATAGGGGTTTGTCATATGGAATGTTATACAGACAAAATATTACACTTAGCAAGCAATCACCCATCATCGCATAAACAGAGCTGTGTTACGACTCAGTTCAGAAGAGTTCACAACCATCGTAATACAAAGGAGACTAAAAACAATGATAGGCACGAACTTTACCAACTGTTCACATCAAATGGCTACCCAAAGACAATCATTAGACAATGCTTACGTAGGAGATGCCAGAGACCCCAGCAAACAATCAACTCCAACCTGACCCCCCCATCCCCACCTGGCAAACACTTCCTTATCATCATGAGGTATCAGAAGGTACCGCACGTATCCTGTCCAGATCAGGCATCAAAATAGCACACAAACCTATAAACACGCTTCACACTGTCCTTTTTAATGCTAAAAGCAAGAAGTCAACAGCAGAGACATGGAGTGCAGTATACAGCATACTATGTAACCCATGTCCAGCGGTATTCGTGGGACAAACATCAAAAACATTTGAAACAATCATAGAGGAACATCGTAATCAGGGCCGGATTTATATGAAAAGAGGCCCTAGGCTATTCCACTTATGAGGCCCTTTCACCTTCCATTTTTAAGTTTGTAAATTACATGAGAGATAATAAAATTTTGCTAACAATTTGAATGTAGGCCCCTCTTGATCTTGAGGCCCTAGGCTGAAGCCTAGTTAGCCTATAGGAAAATCCGGCCCTGATCGCAATGCATTTAGAAGAAAGGTCAAGTTTGATCGGACACACATTTAAATGGGACTCAGTGTAAGTAAAATTCAATGCTAAATACTAAAACTGCCAGAGTACTGGCTGAAACGTGGCTATCTAATGAAAACTCCATTAACAGACATGTGGACATGAACCCAGCATATGCAGGCTTGAAAAGAAGTTTATGCACTTAATAAATACGACTTTATGACCAACACCCTCCAATCCTTTGAACCCCACTTCATCAATTCACACCCCCCAAATCCACCAATCCCCCTTCCTCATTATTTGCTATGTATTGGCTTCGGTTTCTGCAAGTCTAAACTTTTTCCTCTAATGATGATTCCTGGTAGGATTTGAAAGCTTAGGAATAAAAAAGTAATATATATATATATATATACTGTATATATAGATATATATATATATATATATATATATATATATATATACTGTATATATAGATATATATATATATATATATATATATATATATATATATATATACAGTATATATATATATATATATACTGTATATATATAAATATATATATACACGCATTTATTTTTTTAAAGAACTTGTGTAAAAAAACAAATACAGTTCTGTCTATCTATAGTTTGCCAAATCTTAATGCCCAAATCAACACAGAGACCCTAAAACCACTGAGCCTTAACTGACACTTTTGGCTACCTCTGTCTCACTATGCTGCCCTAATGTAATTTCATCGGTTATAAATAAAACCTTTCATATTCATACTGCTGCAGTGTCTGGTTAGAATATGGAATTTATCAGGTTGGAGTGCCAGCTTTGTCAGCATTCTAATGGCTTTGACTAATATTATGAATGGATATCAAAGTTTTGCAAGAATTTCTGTAACTGCATATGTTCAAAGCATAAAATATTGTATGATTGCAGATTCTTTTATTTTTGTTTCTGTAATTAGAATATGTTTTTTCCACACAGGCTTTCTAGCTATTATCCAAGCTGTAGGTCACTATAAAATTTCACCTGATTGTCAGGTTGTTGTTATGATGGAAGGCATTTATGTTTAATCAACAAAATTACTGGCATCATCTTGTAAACAGTTTAATTGCCACCAAAATTATAAACTAATATACATCACAGATTTGAAATCAACAGCAGAGAATGCTTGATTGAAGGGAGCAATTACAGATTGTTTTGTTTTACTTGTTAAGCATATTTACTTTTCTTCATAAAACCAATAATAATAAATGGTGACTAAAGCAAACAAAAACTATACTCACTTTATTTTGTACTTCATTTTTATGAAGTTGCAATCAAAGATCTTCATACATTCATTTATTTTTTCAGGCCCACGCTTTTTTATTTCATTTTGCCTTAGATAGCAAGCTGGGCTATCCTTCACCTACACAGTGACAATGAATCCTAACAGGGTGTTGTAGAACATTTGAATACATGCAGAAAAAGCACATGGATAGAAGAGAACATGGAAGTTCCACAGCAACATCCCTCTTTTGGACTTGAACCTGTGTCTATTGAAGACTGCTCCACTGCTCCATATTGTGTTGAAAATAATAGCAAACATTAAATAAAGAGGCAGTATTTTCATTTTTTTCTGCCTTAAACTGAATGTAGCTTTTGATTAAATAGGACACACTCTTCTTTAATACATTTCAGGAGTGGCATACATATTCATCTTATAGAACTGTTCTTCACGGTTTGGGCAGATGCATAGTAGGTCTTGTAGAAAGCTGAATTCCTGCATGTTTTTTTGATCCTGGTCAGCACTAAAGTGTACCTCATCTGGCACTAATAAGATCTTTTCTCAAATGATGCAAATGTGTATACTTTGTGGCCACCCCTGGGCATTGCAATTGCTCACAAAAATCCATACTAGGATCGAAGAATTCCATTTTGGCGTAATTTATGCAAATATTCCTGCTTTTAATACCCATCTAGGAAATTACTTATCCTATAGAGAGTTCTGTCTGTTTGTTCCACTGACTTAGAATGGGATCTTTTCTATGAGTCATTATGTCGTTATCGACATTTTGATATGCAAATTGGGTGAGTGTTAATTAATATTTGCAAAATATCTACAATGCACCTTGTTTATATTTTAAGCTGTATGAATGATCAAATTCCCCTCAATATAATGCAACATTCCTTCACTGGAATACAGAAAGGGGAAATTACTTTTTAAGTAAACTTGAGTCTACTATTATATAGCACCCTGAGAACTAGTACATTATATTATTATAGTATAGTATTATAAAGCAACAATAAAGTACATTAAGCATGCAAAAGGCAAATCCTGAAGGCGTATGCTTTAAGAAAATCACATACTCGCTCCACCACCATTTCAAGAAAGCTCATTAATAATGTAGATTGAAAACTGTTCCTCTACCCATTTTGAACCCATTTTTTCATGCCAGACTTTTAAGGAACCCATATACTGTATATAGCCTCGTAGCAAGGCAAGAATAAAGCTTGGAATGAGATGCCAGTCCATCAATTGATATATGCAGTTATTCAAAAACATTTGGTAAATTTTGATTTGACTTATAGCTTTTAGGTTATGGGACCAAACTAGAGAAAAGCTTCTATCACTCAGGAAATACCACTCAGGAAATACGACTGAGTTTGGCATGAAATCAAGGATCCTGGAGCTTTGAAGCACTGTACCACTGCATGAGCCATAACCAATTAATTATTTCTAATTTTGTAGAAGCAAGAATGACACACTGATTGTGAAATTATTTGGAATAAAGCCTACAGCCTTGGGGTCCCCTAAAACTTGAAAATCACTGACCTAGATATAATAAGAGTCTCTGCTATTCACATTATTTGCTGTGGTACTAGACAGACTGATCAAGTGTTGTCTTTCTCCTACTATGGATTTTCTCAACAGGTGAGGCCAGTAGAAGCTATGGTGATAGTCATAATCATTGGTTTGGATGCCATATACATGTAAGAATACTTGAGAGATTGTTAGAATGTAGACAACTTTCAGAGTCTTCTTCTCCCTTTAGAGAAAGTGTAGGAGGGGTTTGAAAGGCTACCACATCCAAACACTTTCGTCCTACTGGGAGACATGCAGAGAGGCATGATTTGGTGGAAAAACAGGCTTAGTTTGAATCTGAGGATTGCATTGTTATTGAATGTCTGTGTTAGTCAATGATTCATCATAATAAAAAACATTTTGAAGGTTGCTTATAAGTATACCTGATTTTGGGTAAAAGTTCAATTACCATCTTTGTACAACTAATGTATGCTGTGGATATAACAGAGATGCTGTGCTCTAACTGACCATTGGTGGTGAGCTGGCTCAGACTGATGTAGTATCTGCTGGGTAGATGTGAAAGACCCAGACAGGTAGTTAAGGGGTACTGGGATTATCTAGCAGATGCCTCTGTTTAGAATATGTGCAGCTGTCACATCTGGGAGAGCGGCGGTTGAATATTGATAAAGACAGAAGACATGGAGTCTTTCAAAACCTTAAATATGGAGGCTCTTGCAAGAAACTGCAGCCAAAATGTGGTCAGTGTCTGTCATGGCAACAACCCTATATCTTGTTAGTGGACATGAATGGTGAGAAAAGCAATCAAAGAAAGTTTTGTTCAAGGCAATGTTTGTAGGATGCTCTGATATTCAGGTGACCTTAAAGAAGCTTTTTGCAAAGAATTTGAAAAAATCAGGAAGAACTGGTAGAACATAACCTTAACGTTTTTTTGAGGAGGATAAAGAAACATTGGAATTGGCTAAGGATATAGTCAGGGTGGGGCGGCACGGTGGCGCAGTGGTAGCGCAGCTACCCAGTTCACTTCCTGGCATTTCTAAACTGGCCGTAGTGGGTGCTTGGTGTGTGTGTGTGTCCTGCTGTGGGATTGGATCTTGCCTTGCGCCCTGTGTTGGCTGGGATTGGCTCCAGCAGACCCCCGTGACCCTGTGTTTGGATTCAGTGGATTGGAAAATGGATGGATGGATGGATATAGTCAGGGTGTTGAAAGGAGCACCTTAGGAGCTTGCAGTCTTGGTGATTATGCCTTCCTAATATTTTTTATATAAAAGTAGTTCAAGGTGCTTGTCCCAAAATTGCAAGTGCATGTTAATTTAAATGCAAAATGTTTCCAAGGTACAGTCTATAAATATTCAATAAATAGAAGTTTATAAAAGCAGCACATAAGAAAAGGAAAAGTCATAAATAAATAAAACCAGTTAAAATCCTTCAGCAGCATGTCTATGAATGTCCCTACTGTTTCTCCAGCCTCTAATATAAGGCATGCACTTGCACTTAGACTATAAACAGTGACCACAATACTTGACTCTCCACGTTCCTGACAAGTGCAACAAGCAATGAATTACTCACCCCACTTTCTCACTCCTTGCACGGTTCCCTCCAATGGCTACATGGAGTGCAGTTCCTCTCCAAATGAGTCTCTCAAGTTCACACTACTCTACATAAGCAGGCCTGGTACCCTTCGTCCTGAACTTGGCCTTGCCACCTTCTCATGGACTAAACCTCCAGAAGTTCTGTAGGTAGCTCTCTCTGCCACCTCAAAGTGGTACCTGCAGAGGTTATTCCATCCGCTGTATACCCTGCCTCCATATTCCTATAATGGACTGCTCAAGATCATTCAAACCGACTTCACCATCTCCCTCTCTCTCAACACAACCTTCCATAACTGACTTCTAAATGGATGTCCTAAACTGATTCTCCCCTCCTTTTGCTCACCTGTTGAATTGCCTGCAGCCCCTGGATGTTCTGTAGGGAGCTCCCTCTGCCATCTTCAAGTGGTCCCTGCTGAAATTATTCCAGATCCACTGTCTCCCCTGCTTTCTTGTTCCCATCGCAGACTGCACACCATCTCACTGTTGACCCCTAGAACCCTCAGACCAGACGTCAGACACCAGATAAAAGTCCAATTATTATTTATTTTATAATAATAATGTGCACCAAGCACCCTCCACTCCACTATACTCAAACACTATAATACAATCAATAATCAATACACAATCCTCCACTCCCAGACACTTAGCCACCCTTCCTCCCAACTCAGCTCAACGTCTGGGATTTCTCACAATCCTTTTATAGTCCTTGACCCGGAAGTGGTTCTGTCCCTCAGTCCATGTGACTTTCTATCACTTCCAGGTCAGGTAAAAACTTCTCCTTTTCTTCAGCCCGGAAGTATATAATTTCTTCCATTCCCGTGACTTGGAAATACTTCCGGGCTATACGGAAAGCATAAATCCCTGGGCCTCCCTGCAGTGACTCCTGGCGGCCCCCATGGTATCCAGCAGGGCTGTGCATTAAAACTCCAAGGTCCATGAGGCCCTGCTGGAATTTGGGGCACCTCCAGGTTGCAGGGAGGGCTCCATCTGGTGGCCTGGGGGTATTGGCCGGACTGTATGGCCGGCAATCCTTCACACCTTCCATAACTGACTTCCAAATGGACATCCTATCCTCCTTTTGCTCACCTGCTGAATTTATAAAGTTGTAGGACAATGCAATCATTTTTGAGCTTAATTAAAACTAATAAAAAAACAAAACACCCACCCATTGGCACCTGTCCCAAGAAGAAAGACACATGCACAGTCTCCCTAAAAGAGACAGAAAGGAGAAAATAAAGGAAAAGTTAAATGCTTAAGATACCTGCCATCTGCCCCGGGCTAACTTCAGCACTGATTTCTACCTTTCCATAGTGGGCTCATATGATCCGTTGATCCAAGTCGCAGAAAGTTCAAATAAAGGCAAGATATAGCAAGATTTCAAATAAAGCAAAGAATCTGGGGTTCTCAGGGAGACTAATGCAGTTTTTACAACAATTTTACCTATAGCGAATAGCCTCAACTGGAAAGGGAGAGAAACAGAGGTTTAAGAGGAGGAAAATTAGAAAGAATGGATAACAGAGCTGGAAAGCCAGAAAATATTCCTAGAACATATGCAAAAATGCACTTGAAGCATTTAACGTGCATACAGTAGATAGCAGTTAAGATCTGCAGCCAGGTAGTAACTTTTAGATGGTGTACATATTTGAACTGAAAATGTTTGCAGTTTGAATTGTGAGAGGAAAAAGTAATATGTTTAAAATTTGATTTTCACGAGACAGGGAGAACACAGGGAAGATTTAAATGCCAGATTGAAAACAGTGGTAGGGGTCTATATGATGTCTTACAAGAGTGATGAATACAGAGTTTCCATTGTAGGCGAATATAGAAAAAGAATACAGTGACAATGAAAAGGAAGTAGAGACGATAGTGAAACAAAACACACCTTATGAAGAGACCTAAGTTGTAAGTAAAGGAAAAAGTGGAAAGTGGAAAATTGTAACTGGACTTCAGAGACTGGATGGTGAAGCATTTACAGTCATTGTAAATGTCACTGATAGTCAGAAAACCCTGACACATCCAAGGTGGTAAAGAGATGGGGTTGCCACCAAAGTGCAAAGCCAAGCCTAACATCTCCATAGTCCTGAGTTGAAAACTTGACCTGAGCTTTGCTTATGTGCAGTTTGCACATTTTCCCCATTTTAGTAAGTTTTCCTCTCGTTAATCTAGTTTTCTTTGCACATTCCAAAGATGTGCATGGTAGATTAGTTTTCTACTCAAAACTGGCACAGTATGGACTCTGTGTGTGTGTGTACTCTGTGATGAATTGGCAAGTAGCACTATGGCATAGCCACCAGCTCTCCATGACCTTGAATTCGATTTGGAAGTGGATGTATGAATGAATAAAAAAAATCAAGCAAAGAAATTTCCTAGTAATAACTTATTTCATCTTCTTAATAAAAGGTCAAAGAGGCAATTGCATTAAAGTTATTCAATATATCAAAAGAGATTATAAATTATAGTTCACCTTAAAATTGGTCCCCTTTATAAAGAGACATTGCTGATCACAGGTTTTAAGTTTTGCTCAGTGTTGAGCCTTCTAGTGGTTACAGATAACTTAACACATGGTCAGCAAAAAGCATTCATACTTTTATTTTTGCTTATAACCATGCGGTTCTTTAAAACAGTAAAGTGAGAATGTGCTATTTGTTTCATCCACTTTGTTATTACCTTCTTTTAATAAAAGAATGTTTTGGGGCTTCAGGGGCACCAAAACCAGTAAAAGAGCTGCCCTAGAAATTAGAAGGCTATGAAACAGCAAGCTGATCTCATTATTTTACCTTCTTTTTTCTACTAGTCAAGAGAAATTGTGATTATTGCCTACAAGTGGAAACCTTTTAGCAATCCATCTTTTTGCATTCACCTTTTGAACACATAATGCTCCCCTGTGGATAGTACAGATTTTAACAATAAATTCAAAAGGCCTAGTCAAGTGAGAGACTTTTCATGAAGGAATTTCTTTAGTGATCAGAAAAGATGTAATCTCAGGTTTAACACTGTAATGTTGACTACCAAGGACACCACAACAGGACATCACAGTAAATCATTTTAGAGTTATTCATTCAAAATACAGAAATCAATCATATAAACTGTATGTATAAGCACATGCAAAAATGCCTTCTAATTTTGCAAATTTAAATTTGCTAGCTCAATACAATGTTCTCAGCATTCAGTAATCTATTTTAATGAAGTTATCAATTAATCATACTTTTACTACATAAATTATTGATGTTAAAAGAAAAAACAGTGGAATTTCAAAAAGGGCAAGTTCCCTGAAGGACAAAATCTTATAAAAGACATTTTAAGAAGTCATATATATATATATATATATATATATATATATATATATATATATATATATATTATTAACTAGGACTAGAGAGCATCTCATAGACTTGAATTCAGATGTGCATTGTAATGATAGAAATCCAAACATAAATGAGTCTACATTTTCTATTTCTGTAATTTAGGAACCTTCATGACGTAGCCATTAGTGCTTCTGCCTCATGGATCCTGTGTGTTGGTCCGTATGCCCTGGTTATTGTCCATGTGGAGATTGCACATTCTCCCTGGGTCTGAATAGGCTTTTCTTCAGGTACTCTGGTTTGTCATCCACATAAGTCTAAATATTTACATGTTAGGTTGATTGGTGATTCCAAATTGTCCCAAGCTGTGTACAAATGGGCCTGCATTAGATTGATTTCCTGACTAGAGTTCCTGTCTTGTACCAAAATGCTGTTGAGATAGGCTCCAGGCACTTGTGGCCTTAAAATAGATTAAGCCAGCTGCAGAGTGTTCTTTCTTATTCCTCCATGACCAGTTTGATTTCCATTTTCTTCTCTCTCTTGTTCTTCTATTCTCAATTCAAATCTCATTTTCTACTTCTCATTTCTTCTTCCTTCACCTGAAAATTCATTTACTTTCTCCTCCATTTCTACATCTATTGTTTCTTTATCTTCAGTTTTTCCCTCTCTGTCTGCTCTTTTTTCTGTTCTTCTTCTTCTTCTTCAGCTTTTTATCTCTTTTATTCTCCATATATCTTTTGATTTTATCTTCTGCTCACTTTCAGGCCCCATCTGCACCAATGCATTTTCATTTAAAAACGGATACATTTCTCTATACAGTATATCATCAACATTTTGGTGTGAATGGGCGTAAGCGCAATTTTGGTTTGAGGTTAATTTGTGGCACTTTCCTGATTGGATCCTGGTCATTACAACATCTTATTCTCTTGACTTGTCACCCTTCATGGAAGAAAAACATTTTCCAACATAGTGGGCATAAAAGAGTTGCTTTCCATGACATTTGTTATACTGCTTATCTTTGTGTTTCTAAACTGCATCTTGTAAAGTTTGAATGCTGCATATATTCATAAAAATCAGATTACTTACTGGTGAAAATGAGATTGTGAATGACTGAGTTGACAACCTCTGATCAGTGTTCATTACTTAAACTTAATCTGTTCTCTAAGGAGTAGTGCATTCTAAAGCAAAATTAATAACAAGGCATTTAACGAAGTGAAAGGATGTAGAATGCAGCTAAGCTCACAATATTAAAGGACAGACAGAGAAACACGAAAGCACAAACGTAGTAATGTGATGATATGTACACATACCTAAATCTATATACAGTATAGATAGATAGATAGATAGATAGATAGATAGATAGATAGATAGATAGATAGATAGATAGATAGATAGATAGATAGATAGATAGATAGATAGATAGATAGATAGATAGATAGATAGATAGATTGTGACGGTGTAGGTTGGCTCCATGAGATCTCTTCATTCTTGGGATACTCTTGAACTCAACACCGTCGATAACATAACCAGGATGAGCTGAGCAGATGAGGACAAAACACACCTGAAGCAAGGAGAAGGTGTAAAGTACTCAGTTCTTTCATTAAAATAAACAACGTCCAACAAATGCAGTGCAACATCTAATTAATAAATAATCCATAAAATGAAGTGTTCTGTGGAGGTTAAAATTAATCCATAAATAATCCATTAAAACAAGGTTAAGATTCAGGCAGGAAATTGTCTCTTTATCCTATAAGCCTTGGTGCCGAATGAGTCGTCCAAATGATTATTTATTAAAACTGCAATGAACATCCTCCATAAGTTTCTGTTTCTATTTAAAAACATCCCCATATACATTAAAAATATTTTTTTAAGAAATTAGATTAAATCATAACTTCATCCCATCCATTCATTATCCAACCCGCTATATCCTAACTACAGGGTCACAAGGGTCTGCTGGAGCCAATCCCATCCAACAGAGGGCGCAAGGCAGGAAATAAACCCCGGGCAGGGCGCCAGCCCACCCCAGGGCTCACACACATACCCACACGCCAAGCGCACACTAGGGACAATTTAGAATCGCCATTGCACCTAACCTGCATGTCTTTGGACTATGGGAGGAAACCGGAACACCTGGAGGAAACCCACACAGACACAGGGAGAACATGCAAACTCCACGCAGGAAAGTCATAACTTCAGTTATTTGGAATTCAAAATATCCACGTATACATAGGGTGACCCTACAACGACTTAATTCAGAAGGTGGCATGGCTCTACCTAATTTTCAATTTTATTACTGGGCAGTATATATACAAGCTATAAGAACCTGGACATTGACACAAATACACACTAGCACTGCAATAGAAGTTAAATCCTGCAGTACTTCTTTAAATTCCCTGCTTTGTACACCAGTAAATACAAGGTATCGTCGATAAAACAACCCAATTGTCCTTCATTCAATCAGAATGTAGAACCAATGTAGGAAGTATGTTAAGTAAGAGAAATATTTTATCTGTGACACTTTTCACCCTCTCAACCTTACACAGTTGTTAATGTTTGGAAAACACATGGGATTAAATCATTTAGAGATTTGCATATAAATAATGTCTTTGCATCCTATGATCAATTACGCTCAAAATGTAGCTTCCCATCAACAAAATTTTTCCACTATCTCCAAATTATAAACTTTTGTTAAACAAAATCTGCCCTGTTTTCTCACCTCCCTCCTATTTCTATTCCAGAAGAAATATTGATCGCTTTTGAAGATTCAGACAGCATTTCGATAATATATAAAACTATTTTAAAATCCCTTACTTTTAAAGATCCCAGAGTACAGTGGGTAAAGAATCTCTCACACAACATTTCAGGAAAGGAGTGAAAGGCAGGCATACACAGAATTCACTCAAGTTCCATGTGTGCAAAGCATTCCATTATTATTTTATCGAGCACATCTATCTCATTTAAAATTGTCTAAAATGTTTCCAGGGCAAGATCCAACCTGTGAACGTTGCAATCGAGCTCCAGCTTCCCTAGGCCACATGTTTTGGGCGTGCCCCAAATTAACATCATTCCGGACAAAAAATTTTAAATGCCTATCAGACAGTGTTTTTGTCTTGGTAGAATAATATATATTGCTCTACTTTCTCCTATTGTATTATTAATATGTAGCCTTTGTCAAAATGCCTAATCTCACAGATTTACCACTGTTTATAAGGTATTTAATCTCACAGACTTATCCCCACCTTCCCTTCTATTCAATTAGGTGTAGTAAAAAGACAAGCAGGAATTACGTTACACATAAAACAACGTATTATTGGTAATATTCATAAATAATAACAATATGCAAAGTACATTTGAATATTGGCAACCATACAACCTGATTAAATGGTGATGTGTAGTTTCAGGCGGCACACAGACTTGCAGTTATTTAAAATGTCTCTAGTTAAGGCATCATTGGTGCTCAGCTTTCTTCAGAACAGGCTGTATGACTGTTCCAATATGGCTGCTAAGCTGTAGTCTCCATTGTGTTGTCCTTTCAGTTCATGGTGTGATGGTCTTCATCAGTTCGGTAAGAGAGATACTTCTTCATCATATGTTGGTTAGTAAGAGATGCTTCTTTCAGATGTTAGTAAGAGAGAGAGAATGTGGTTGAACAAGCAGATTTATAGATTCTCTGTCCAACCCCTAGAGCCAATAGGACATCATGGCACTTAAAAGCTTCTGATCCAGGCCAATTCCAAACAGCCATACTTCAGACCAATGGGGAAATACAACATGTTAAAACTTGCCACCCCCCCAAGACCATATGTTAAAGTAACCTGGCTTCCTTGTGGGGGTTGAAAGACTTTAGCAGAGAAACACTCGCCAAACTGGTTTAAAGCACACACACCCCTCCCCCACGAAACTCTGTCGTTAAATTCAAAGAAACTCAGTCGTTAACGGGGGGCAAACACGAATGCCTCTCACCAAAGTAACACTAAATTACATTGCTTTGCCTAAATTACAAATAAAGACATGTAAAATTTTTATCAAGTTATATGCAAAATCTCACATCACAACAGACAGCATTGGTTACATGAAGTTATTTTGAGATATCTGAAAATGTATTTGAGATATCAGGAAATCCACAGGACGTAATTTTGTGATATATTGAAATGTATTTGAGATATCTTGAAATGCACAGGAAGTTATTTTGAGATATCTGAAAATATATTTGAGACAGGAAGTTATTTTAAGATATGTGAAAATATATTTCAGATATCATAAAACTACTGCAGATGTATTTTGAGATAGCCTGAAAAGTATTTGACATATATCACAAAATGCAAAGGAAGTGATTTTAAAATATCTCAAAATGTATCTCAGATATTTTAAAAAGACTGCGGATGTATTTAAAGATATCTTGAGATGTGTTTCAGATATCTCAAAATTCACAGGAACTTATTTCAAGATATCTCAAATTGCATTTGAGATATCTTGAAATGCATTTCACATATCTCAAAATCACCCTGCGGTGGGCTGGTGCTCTGCCCAGGGCTTGTTTCCTTCCTTGCGCCCTGTGTTGGCTGGGATTAACTCCAGTAGACCCCTGTGGCCCTGTAGTTAGGATATAGCGGTTTGGATAATGGATGGATGGATGGATATCTCAAAATGTGGAGTGTATCATTTCAAGATATCTTGACAACCTTTTGAGATATCTCAAAATACATTTTGGATATCTTGAAATAGATGCATTTGCAGAAACCTGGAATTCTATTTAAGATAATAATAATAATAATAATTCATTACATTTATATAGCGCTTTTCTCAGTACTCAAAGCGCTATCCACACAGGGAGGAACCGGGAAGCGAACCCACAATCTTATCTAAAATGCATTTCCAGCTAGTTTGTAAAACATTTTCGAGATATCTCTAAATGATAATTTGGCTTGCCATAATATAAGGTCATGTTTGAACTGAAGCAATCAGACCTTTGGTTCTTCTCATAGAATTATGCCTTATTTATCCCCCAAATGGGCATTTCAAAAATGTCTAGTATAAAATTGTGAACGTCATTCCTCTCACTGACCTTTGCAATGTCCACAGTCAAACTGAGATATACGTATTATTCTTTATATTTTCACAAAATAAATGAAGCATGCTTGTCCAAAGACTATTTCATGAAACAAGCTTCAGCTGCATCTGGTGGAGAATGTATAGCACTAAATCTGAAGTCCTAATCCTGTTCCAGCCAGGTTCACTTCATATTTTCTGACCTGTCAATAGGAGCAGGTTACCCCATCAAATTATAACACTGCAAAAAATGTGTAAAAAAATCTCACAATAAAAAGATATATTTCAAGAGGTAAAGAGACTATCTAGGCAGGCAAAATCCATTTAAATAAGAAGAAAATTTAATTAGAAGATTAATGTTTTAACAGGATACAGCCTGATGTATTTGATACATTGGAAATACAAAAAAAATCATAACTCTTGATAAAAAAACATCTTTTTGTTGGACTTTTTATATCAAAATAATTCTTCATGATAGACTGCAGCAATAAAAAGTATTTATCAGTAGCTATTTTAAAGTTTCTCAGAATTTATTTGCAATGTCTGAGAGCGAACATCATCATAGAATTCAAAGGATTAACCTTTGACATGGTTCCATTCAATTCCATGTAGTTTATTACAAAAGGGCATTTAAATTGTTCTACACCTCCCTCTACTGAAATTCAAAATATGCTTTAAATTTAATATATTTTGAACTGAACGCAGATCTACATGAATGCTTCTTCAGGACAAGATAAAACTTATTGAGCAGAGCATTATTCAAGGTTATCAGCATGCAAGTCTTCAATGTAATAATGGCATCCTCAAGTAGTTGATTCACTGTTTAATTGAACAAATGTTTAGGGATCAATTTCATTGATGCTTTTAAGAATTTTAAAGACCTGTATTAGGTCCCCACAAAGCACAGCACAGGGTGGTTTAGATCTGTCAACATCTGGATTATTGGCCTAAAATGCACCTGTGCACCACTCTGCTCAGCTCTAAATGAATCCCTGCATTAACATTAACTGTAATCCTAGGTCTTGGGCTGAAATTAAAAACGGAATTAGCAAAACAGTGAGTTGCATAGACTCAGGACATTCTCAATGTTAACTGGGATGAGGAGGAGGAGATTAATCAGGCCACACAGTATGAGCTTGGCACACCATTCATGACTCTTAAGAGTTCAAAGTGATAATGTCATTGTACTTTTCTACCATCACCTAGAATGTTGTCAATGTGAAAAATGTTGCCATGCTAACTTTGATTATCAGCTGCTTAGTTTAACATAGTGCTCTTACTTTATTGTTGATAATGGTTTTCTGTATTGGTACAACTAGTATATGCATGTATCTGACCACTCAGAATCAAGTGAAAGAGAAGATAGATGTCTGTTGTGTTATTTTTAGTCTGTGTCATAAATGAGGCTATGGCAATTTTCTATTCTTTTGTGTTCTTCAGTGACTTATGTTACTATTTTTTATTTTTAACGTTATTTCAATTAAAACATTGCCATTTTAGATATTTTGAGTAGTTTTCTTATGAGCGTGGGCATCTTGTTTAACATTATCGTGACAATTGCCAATCACATGATCAGAAACAACACTTGATTTTAACAGTTTCATCTCCAGACACAGGAGCAGCTTCGGCGACAGACTGCTGCCACTGTCCTGCTCCTCTGACAGACTGAGCAGATCGTTCCTACCCCACGCTATACGACTCTTCAATTTCACCATTAACGTTAACATTATACAATGTTATTGACTGTTATACCTGCCTCGCACTCTCATTTTGCATTTTTTAACTTGCACGGCATTTTATCACTTTAATATTGTTTTTATCAGTATGCTGCTGCTAGGGTATGTGAATTTCCTCTTGGGGATTAATAAAGTATCTATCTATCTATCTATCTATCTATCTATCTATCTATCTATCTATCTATCTATCTATCTATCTATCTATCTATCTATCTATCTATCTATCTATCTATCTATCTATCTATCTATCTATCTATCTATCTAATTTCATCACACCATAACTATTTAAGATGGGTTTGCACAGTATTGGTATCCGAGCTTTGGCAAAAATCTCAAGACAAAATATTTTGTAGTGTTAAGCTATTTGGGGAAAGAAAATTTAGACTAGGGACGGATTTTGAGTTTGAACTCTGTTTTGAATTTTGATGATCAGTTTTCCCGAGCTTCCCTGTGATCCTCACCCTTGCCTAGCTACCGAGTCCTTGACAACTGAAAAGCCTTGCATTTGTGACTGAAAAAAGTCATGAAATAAAGCCATGATAAAACAGCACTGTTTGTATGATCCTGAATGTCAACTGAAGTTGTTTTCACATATAGTTCATTTAGAGCAGTTTTTTCTACCTCTGGAGTTATATCCCCCTTAGTCCAGTTCGTTTAGGTAGATGTGAACATGCCAGTCACTCTGTAGTGCTAACCTTGTGAACCCTGAAAATGTTTATGTTAGTTATGAATGTGATCTGACATGGGACTGATCTAACTACTGGAAATAGTCAGCATAAAAAAATACATACATACTAATTTGCATAGAACACCTAATGCAGATATTCAATCAGATCAATCCTAGCACCTGATTCAACTTCTAGCCTCTTTATGTCTCTAACTATTAAAATGCAGTTGACTATGTTAAAAAAGTTCACTTGTGATGATAGATAGCATTGCATTCAGACCTGTCAAAAATAACTATTGTATCTTGAGGGACAGAGAATTAAACCTGCTAATCTGTGGCACAAGAATGATGCATGTGGGTGGGTGTCATCTCATTGTGATCACACATTGGGCACTATGCAGATACTCAAGTAAATGTTAATCATTAATGAAACACTCAAAAGTGAACATTATTAAGACATATTTACAGGGCTAAAGGCAGTAGACATGTAATTTCAGATGAACTAAACTGGAGAGTAAATACACAACATTACACAGTGAAATTAAACTCGCCAGATACTTTCACAGTCTAAATAAAAACTAAAGCACATCATTGTATGAACTCACCAGAGCTTGCCATTTTCTTCACTGTCACCTACATGATGCATGTTCTATCTGTAGCTTGTGAATGTCATTATTGTGTACTCTTCTAATTATTAAGTAACATGCATTCTGCTAACAGAGCTGTGTTTGGGAAACAAACTACACAGATTATGCAAACACGGTGGAACACAAGCTCAGCTCTTGTTAACCATCCCTGACGATTGTTCCAGGGAAAAAATCGTTTCAGCAAAATGCATTAAGTTCCACAACACACTCCTGGGCCATTTATTCTTACTTGTGGGCTCTGTTGAAAGTTTGCATTGTGAAATGCAGCTGAACTAACTGGAAATTGAAACAGAGCTGCTAATCATCTCCTGATTCTGTACAAAGCAAACAATCTATAAGTGTGAAAGCACCTTAAGACACATCTGAGTGTATATGTTAATCTATCAAGACTAGGGATATCTCCCAAGTAAACAACCTTATTAATTGAATTTGTATTTAAATCAGAAAAACACTATTTACGGAGGGTTGTTTGTTCTTCTACCAAACTCATTGTTTTCTGCAGTTAAGCCAATACTGCACTCATGAACATACTGCTCCCTGGAGGTCTGAATTCCTTTAAAGAGTTACAGTATTTTTTTGACAGGAGCTGGACTCACATTGCCTTTGCAAAGTTAAAGCTTACACTGTTATTATTACAAAGTGTAAAGTGTTTTATATGCCAAAAAAGCGAGAAGTAGAAAATACTTTGCATATAGCCTAAATCCCCAGGACAGGACTAATAAGTAAGAGGAATGGTCTAACTTAAGCATACTGTAAGCTACCTGTTTGCTTGTCCTCTTGTTTAATAAAATGGCTATTAAAATAAAGTCAGTCAAAATAGATTTACTTGGATATGTTGTATTGCAACGTGAGGTGGAGAAGCCTTCCTAGTGCTCCAGAGACATGAATATAAAACAACATTACCATGTGTCTTCTGATTTATGTGTCACTAGCTCCAGCTAGCTTCAGAACTAATTATTTCAGTGCAAACTGTTCCCTTTTGCAATCTTCTTGAACAGTAGTGGGCTTCTTGCAGCAAACAGCTCTCTTATTGTTTTTATATGGACTTTCATTTTATGGACTATAGCAGCCTGTAATGATTTTGTCCATATAGTGATTGTCAAAGTTGGTTTATATAGTGGTTTTCAACCTTGACCCCAACAGGGTTACATTTATCTACTCCCTGATAGTTTATGTTGGTTGAATTTCTTTTATAGTTGCTTCAATATAGCTAATAATATGTTCATTAGAGCAATTATACAGTAAGATTAAGGTAATGTTAAAACTTGAAAAGGTGATTCTCCTTAAATTATCTGTTGGATATATGTAGCTAAAAAAGCACACATTCTTGAACCAAACAGCACAGTAGGATTAGTTGGAAGGATTTGGTTTAACATAGAGCTTAGTTTTGCCAGCAGTGGAGGAAAAGGTCAAAGATAGCTTTAGTTATTCTCCTTCATAACATAAATAATGAGCATGGAAATGAATGAGCCACAGTGACATTCACCGAATTAACTGAAAACACTTCATCTCTTCGGAGGGAAAATGTATAAAGATATAGGTTTTCAATCCAGGAAACTTTACATTTTATGCAATGTGGCAAAAAAGACGTGAATCCTAACTAACAGAATCTGCAGATTTGAATTTCTATCCACCACCTACCTGCCCAGCCTTGACAAAAAATAGATCTGAGGATTTGAAGGTATCTTTGAAAAGCAGTGAAAAAACAACTGAGTAATATTATACCAACCAATGGTGTCCATTTTCAGAGCAAATACTAAATATCAGGGAAAGGTGCCAGTTCAAACAAGCCTTATTTTTATAGTGTCTTTCTATTCTAACCATGAATCCTAAAGTTCAGAGCTACAGTAGTGCACATGTTTATTTATTTTGCTAAATGGAGCAGGTATTTAACAGACAAACTTATTTTAAAATTAAACTTTTTATCCACCAGCCTAAGCATTATTATCATTGCAGATGGTCACAGCTTTCACAAAGCCAGAATAAGTCCATTACATGTAAGCAAATAAACTCTCTGGGCAAATCTTTACTAATACTGGGCACTATTTCCTTTTATTCTCAAAACAGCATCCATTCATTATGTAATGGATTCCACAAGATGTTGAAAACACTCCTTTGAGATTCTGTTCCATGTTGACATGACTGCATCATCCAAATTCTATCGATTTGTCCGTTGCTGTTTTATCCCAAAGTTGTTCATTTGGATTCAGATCTGATAACTGGGAAAGCCACCAAAGAACACTGAAGTCATTGCCATGTTCATAAAACCAGTTTGAAACAAGTTTTGCTTTGTGACATGGTGCATTATCATGATGGAAGTAGCCATGAAAATATAGGTAAACTGTGGCCATGAAAGAATGCACAATAGTGAAATCAGCAATCAAGCAAAAATTAATTGGTATTAATAGGCCCAAAGTGTGGCAAGAAAACATCCCCCCTCCATTACACCACCAGCATCCTGCACTGTTGGCACAAGGAAAGTTGGGTTCATGGATTCATGCTGTTGGCATCAAATTCTGACCCTAACATCTGTGTGTTTTAGCAGAAATTGAGATTCTCCAGGCCAGGCTACTGTTTTGCAAACTTTAACTATCCAAATTTTGTGAGTTTGCAACAAATGGAGCCTCATCTTTCCATTCGTGGCTGACAGGAGTGGAAACCAACAGGGTCTTCTGCTGTTGCAGCCCATCCATTTCAAGGTTTGATGTGTTGTACAGTCTGAGATGATTTTCTGCTCAGCACAGTTGTAAGGAGTGGTTATCTAAGAGTCCATAGCCCTTCTGTCAGTGTGAACTAGCCTGGCCATTCTCCTCTGGCCTCTATCATCAACAAACTGTTTCTGTCTGCAGACAATACAATAATACAATACAATTTATTTTTGTATAGCCCAAAATCACACAAGAAGTGTCGCAATGGGCTTTAACAGGCCCTGCCTCTTAACAGCCCACCAGCATTGACTCTCTAAGAAGACAAGGAAAGACTCCCAAAAAAATCCTAGTAGGGAAAAAATGAAAGAAACCTTGGCAAAGGCAGTTCAAAGAGAGACCACTTTCCAGGTAGGTTGGGCGTGCAGTGGGTGTCAACAAGAAGGGGATCAATATAATACAATACACAGAACACAAGTAATCCTCAATACAATATAATAGTAAAATAAAAATATTACAAATACAGAACAGAATATAACAGTAGATGATATCAGATAATATGATTTGGATTTGTGTAGAGTCCTGGAGACCTCAGCCATCAAGCTGCCTCCCTCATTTGGCCATTCCACAGCTGAGTCAGCGCTGGGCCAGCCAATCCGATGAAAGAACCCCTCTACCCCACGATTCCTGCGATCCTCCATCAGGGATGACTTTACCTTAGGCAGGCAAAACAACTTGGCAGGTGCCACATTTGAGTACCTAGAAGTGAAACAAAATAGGTGAGGGTTAGTAACAAATTGCTAATAACTAACAACAGAGATGCAGTCTGTACAGTTAATCAGCAGATCTAGTCAGGATATGCTAAACTGAAGTAGTGAGTCTTCAGCCGGGATTTAAAAGCTGAGACCGAAGGGGCATCTCTTATAGTAGCAGGCAGACCATTCCACAGTTTAGGGCTCTGTAACTAAAAGCTCGACCTCCCACTGTTATTTTATTAATCTTTGGAATCATAAACTGACCGGCATCTTGAGATCTTAATTTGCACTCTGGTTTGTAAGTCATGATAACTTCAGACCTGCTGCTGACAGGATGTATTTCACACCATTCTGAGTACATTCTGAAGACTGAAAATCCTAGGAGATCATCAGTTACAGAAATACTCAAACCAGCCCCTCTGGTACATACAACATTTAACTAAAGGTCTTGACCTGTATCATTCTGATTTTGGGCATTGTACTGACTGCTTTCAAATGAGAGTTTGCTTGCATGGATTAGCAAGGTGTACAGGTATTCCTAACAATTTGTACACTAATGAGGAAAGAAGAAATCATGAAATTAACCAACAATGTGTAGCAGCAACAAACATTGTATCAGACCATGGTGGTGAATAATTATTGAAGTGCCCAAATGAACCTTTCGATTTACAAACTACAGTATATACAATCTCTAAGTAGTGAAAGAAATATGGAGATCACAAATGCAAATAGCCAAGATGAGGTACCTTGACATGTTTGATGGACTCACTTTTCATGATAGGGTAAGAGACTTAACAATACATGAGGACATCTGAGTAGAACCGCTTTTGCTCCAAATGGAGAGGAGCCTGTTGAACTGGTTTAGGCATGTGGTTAGAATGCCTCTTGGGCACCTACCCTGAAATTTTCCCTACTTGTAGAAGGCTCATTAGCAGACCCAACACACACACACACAAAATGGAGGAATTATATACTTTAAATAGCCTGGGAGCATTTAAGAGTTCACCAAAAGAAACTTGATAAGGATGTAGTGGTCTGGTCTGCTTTGATGGCAAGCTGATACCAGAGGTAAAGTGAAGTAAGACATTCTGTAGTCCCAACTAAGGATTTGAGAAAAGTTGAGGGATACAGTAGCTGTTTATTAATAACTTGTATAACAAGAAGGTAACAAAAGGACATGGTGAAGGGTTGAGGACCAGCCAGTACACCATTTAATACAGCAACGGAAAAGGAGAAAATGAAATATTCAAATAAACAAAGGGAATTGCGGATGTTGCCCATGCAGTGGTGTCTCGTCCTCGGCCTTCTTTCTCCTGTCTCTCAGAGGACTGTGCTTTGCCCAGTCTGGTGCACAAATGAACGCCAACTTCTGGCACTTTTGTTCTTTATATTTCCTATGGGGTGTAAGAGGTGGGAGCTTCTGGACTATCAGGTACGTGACAAATCAGATATTGTTGTTATAACTGTGGGTGAAAAGTACGAGGTGGTTAGCAGCCTCTTTTCCACAGACACTGTTTGAGTCCTCAAGTCCGAATTGTCACATGGATGCTCATGATTCTCCATTTTAAAATAAATAAGTATATTACCATTCTGTATTAGAAAATCTAAATCATATGTACTTATTAATTATCAATTTAACATCTAGAGAAACTGATATGCAATCTCAGTCAGTCAGTCATTGTCCAACCCGCTATATCCTAACACAGGGTCATGGGGGTCTGCTGGAGCCAATCCCAGCCAACACAGGGCACAAGGCAGGAACAAACCCTGGGCAGGGCGCCAGCCCACCGCAGGACACACACACCCACACACCAAGAACACACTATGGACAAGTTAGGATCGCCAATGCACCTAACCTGCATGTCTTTGGACTGTGGGAGGAAACCCACACAGAACACAGGGAGAACATGCAAACTCCATGCAGAGAGGACCACAGAAGCAAACCCAGGTCTCCTTACTGTGAGGCAGCTGCGCTACCACTGTGCCACCATGCTGCCCGATATGCAATCTGAAACAGTTACAGTATTTCACAGAGTGTGGTGTTTAGATCTGTAGGTAAATCTTCTTGGATGCTCTTATCAGTTCTACTTTACAAGGAACCTAAAATGTTTTTATTTTGCTAAATCCATTTCAGGGTCACAAGGGGCCTGAGCATACTCTGGCAGCAATGAGCAGAAGGTAGGAACCACTACTGGATGGGCTGTCTGGCCCTGTCCCAGTACTTATGTATACATCCGTGTTTAAATTGTGCCATTTAAAATTAATGTTTTTGGGAAGTGGAAGGAAAAATGAAAAAAAGCAAATTCAGACACATGGAAAAGACAAAACTCCATACAAATAGCAAGTAGTTATAGGATTTGATTTAAGGACGCCTAACTTGTGAGACAGTAGTTATAGTCACCACTCATTTTTTTTCAAAACCTGCAACATGAATGCAATTTAAAGTTAGGGTTATGCTGAAAACAGGAATACCTGACTTGATATTTCACCAACAAGGCAGAAATATTTGAATCACTAACATTGTGTCTAAAGACGACATAGTTTTAGAAGGTAGTCATTAATTATTAAGTGTGCATGATTGGAGACTCCCTCTCATAGATTTCCAAATTGTCCAAGAATTGTAAACCCAGTAGTGCCTGTTTAATGCATGAGAGGCTGAACTGATCTGTGGATTGAAATTTGTTCTTTAACATAAAATGAAAAACTACTGTGTATAAGCTGTGAATCTAAAATTTATTTATGTAAGAAATCTATAGTATTTATATGATTTAAACTCTGTGTGAATGGTATAAAAAGGATTCATAGAGTTTCAATACTTTTATTAAAATTACTTTCACTAGACAGTGAATGCGCAAGATGTCTGAGTGAGGTTAACCTTGATAGCTTTGAGGCCTTCTCCTTTCTTGTGAAGTATCACAGGCCCCTTTGTGGATTACACACAGTTTGATTTTCCAAACAGAATGGTGAGCATATCTTTGTTGTGCTTTAGACCATTAAATCATTCTGTAGGTGCAAATCCCACTGTTGGTTATCTGTGGAACCTAGAGCATGTCACATATCCTGCCTGTGAGCCAAATTATAAGAATGTGCTCCTTGTGTTATAATGAGCACAGATGGTGTAGAGATATAAATATGCTTGTTTTATGATTCTTTTCCACTTTTTACGTTTTGTTTTTCATGGCTGTGGGAAGAAACACTATGCGTACTGCCACCATGCTGCTTTTGGTTTCACCTGCAAAATTGCAAAAAATAAGCATATTAAACCCAAGCAGCTTCACGAAAATGTGTGATCAACCCACGTTATTCAAGGGAAGCATTCTAATTGTAAATAACACACTCCTTGCTTGGCTTCACTCTTCAATCCTGGTGACAGGAAAATTCATTTGCCCATTTAATAAACTACTCGATCATTTCTTTATGTGAACAGTAAGAAGCATGTGACCACCAGGAGGGACGTAAGTTATCTTATTTATGCCAAGCACATCGACCTGGTGACAGGGAAAAAAATACTGTATGAATAAAGAAATGATCAAGAGGATTATTCTAAAAAGATATTAGAATTTCAAATAGCAATGAAAAAAATTACATCAGTTACATTTGTAGGAAATTGCATTATTCTTCTGTATTTAGAACAAAGGTTCATTGTTTTCATAATTATAAAGATGGATCTTTTCAAAAAGGTAAGTTATTATTGTTGTATCCCAGGTAGTCCCAGCGATTATTAGATGCCCAATAGTGAACACTCTATCAAGCTTAATTATAACTACAGCTTAGAAGAGGCTTTTCATTAAATGTCCATGCGAGTTGCACTTTAGCCCTTTGCCACTTTCCAATTTCAACACAAGCCATATCATTTGTATTAAAAACTTTACGTCGATGCCCTTGAGAATATGAGGATGTCTCGTTGCTTCTTTTTCTTTCAAATCTTTGAATTTGGAAGTTCTTTTCTTATCACAAGAAACACAAATTTTCCCAAAAAGAAGAAGCCAGTGAGAGTGATTCATGGCTGACCCACTTGGTAGGTCAATTGCTTTTTTGCCCTGGATTTAACACAACTTGCATACTGTACTGCTAGAGATAATCTCCATTTGTCTTCAGCAGCCTAACCGATTAACAAATAAAAGAAATGTAGAACTAAATGAATAAAGTGAAAGATTGTATGTTATTCTTGTGTTTCCTGGGGGAAAAAAATAGTTGCATTAAATAAGGAATTGTACCTGACAATGCAGGATTGTTCACTTCAACCTCCTTGTAATTGTCTTAATAGAAGTCAGCTGCTGCGATTTCCTGATGAAAATGTGCAGCGTGTTATTCCTTCTGGAACTTTCCCAAGTCAAACAGTCTCTGCTGACAGTTTTTAAGATTAAAAATGGGGGTGGGGAAGGGCTCCAGTTTTAGATATTTATTTTTGTAAAAGGTGATTTGCAGATTGTTATCTTACACTTTTAACCCTTGCTCACAGACTAAACAGACTAATACATGAATGACACATCACCCAGTCATCCGTTAACATGAACTGTTGACTGTTTTTTGTTTGGCATTGTGTAACTAATAAAATATCCAAAGAGACACAGCACTCTTTAAACTCTTAACAAGTAACAAATAAATTCATGCTGTGGGATTAGACTAAGAAGACTTTGTGGCTGAAGCAAGGAAAAAAATTAGCTTTGTTTTTATTACTGGATATGCTTAGCGGAGAGCCAAAATGCATGATTTAATCCAATACACCGACATGGTTTAACTTTTTATATATTAGAAAGCAGCACCTAGTAGGTAAAAGGGTACTTTAGTTCAATAAGGGTACTAAGAAGACCACAGGTCACCATGTGCATGATAAGGCATACTTCAGCACAAAAAAGACTATGAAAACATTTACCTAATATGGTTTTACTGGTCACCAGAACAGAAGCCCTGAAGCAGGCAAAGTAATAAAGCAGTCCTTCATAAGGATCAAGTTTCATTTTTGTCTGGGTGGAATTATTAAAAGCTTACAGCTTCAGTTAGGCTACCTGGTCCAATGACTAAAGGATTGTACTGAAATACAAGAGGTCATGGGTTCAGATTGTATTCCCATTCAAAAATATTTGTGTAAAGGTCAGTCATCTGCCTCATATTTCTAATATAGCATTTTTCAAAGTACTAATTGATATATTATTCCTATGCTTTCTGAACTGACATTTTGATTAGGAACAGACAAAAAATAGAGTCCATATTGGCAGCTATAAGACGGAAACCAAATCTGAATGTGATGTCTGACCATCATCAGACACAATCATACACTTTAAATGAGAAAATTTAGATTTGACCGTTTATATCTTGTAGGTATCATCAGACCCATGTTGCAAATGGATTTTTAATTTGTTTTTTGACTTTTGATCTTCATAGATATTTTCAGCTTATGTGCACTGAGATAGTATTTACACTCACTGAGCAAGTTATTAGGAACACTATACTCATACTGAGTAGGGCCCCCTTTTGCACTCAAAACAGCCTCATTTCGTCATGACATGGATTCCACAAGATATTGAAACATTCCTTTGAGATTCTCATCCATTATAAGAGCCATTTGCTAGTCATTTAAGTTATATTAAATGTTTGCCTATATATTAGTGCATAGTCTAAGATAGGTCCTTATAAACCCCACAAGCCGAATTGAATTGGTATATTCTATTTCTTGTCTCTCTGACCATAGATTAGTCTCAGTTAGTGACCTGCCTTGCTGTACGTAAGGCTTGGAGGGCACACGGTTCTAAACCATGCCTTAACGTGCCCAATAGTATGTAAGCCCTATTGAACGTGCAGTGCTGTACGTCTGTAGCGTACTGAAGGCAGAGTAAAGCATCTTTAAGTATAGAAGCGACTGATGTTTGACAAGAAAGGCTAAGTTTAGAGATGAGACATTTTTTCCAATTTTATTGCCTTTTATTCTATGTGTTGCCACACATGCGCACTTAGGAGACAGCCAGCAAGCTCTAAGGTGAGTGATATACAGTACCATGAGATAAAGGATTGATTTTGGATACTATTGCCTCCCTCTCTCTCTCTTCCAACAGAGCAAAACAAGAAAAATAACAATCTCACACACTTACTGCCAATACTTCTGATTTCACAAAATGGCCACTCCACAACAATCCCACTTCCGACTCCCAAGGAGTATGTCACTTTTGGCCCCACCATGATGATGTCACTTCCGGCTCCCTACTGATGACATCACTTCTGTCTCTCTGTATTGGTGTCATTTCCTGCCAGATCATTTCCTGTCACCATTGTGTATATAAATCCTCATGTCAACTATGTACTTTCTCAAATTCTTTGGTTTTTTGATCATTACTCATTCAGATCTTCACAATGTCTGATGGACATTATACGAGGCAATTCCCTAACTATTTGTGGAGTTTTCCGAGTGAATTTTTATTACAGTGTGTAACAACCCCTTTCTTAATTCTTGTTTGGACTGTTTGCTTAGAATTTTCACTAAATCTTTTAAAACAAATTTTTGGACAGAAAGATTTCTTTCGGCAC
The DNA here is from genome assembly GCF_900747795.2 of Erpetoichthys calabaricus. NCBI lineage: Eukaryota > Metazoa > Chordata > Cladistia > Polypteriformes > Polypteridae > Erpetoichthys > Erpetoichthys calabaricus. The sequence continues at coordinate 51,340,168 of NC_041402.2, read as the reverse complement.
GCATTTGACCCGTGTTTGATCCTGCCTTACTTACCAGGACATGTTGACATGACTGCATCACTCAATTTATCCATATTTGTCAGCTGCACATTCATGCTGTGAATGCCCCGTTCTACCACACCCCAAAGGTGATTTATTGGAAATCAGATCTGGTGACTGTGAAGTCTTAGTCTTTTTTGGTCACAAAACCAGTTTGAGATGATTTCTACTTTGTGACATGGAGAATTATCATGCTGGAATTAGCCATTAGTAGGTGGTTATATTGTGGCCATTAAGACATACACATGGTCAGCAACAAAACTCAAACAGGCTGTGACATTCAAGTAGTGATGCGCCAAGAAAACAGACAACTCAACACCACAACCCCCCCCCTCCCCACTCCCAGTACACCACCACTACATGGACTGTTGATACAAAGCAGGTTGGGTGCAAGGATTCATGTTGTTGGTGCCAAATTCTGACCCTACCATCTGTGTGCCTGTGTGTAGAAACTGAGATTCATTAGACCAGGCTATGTCTTTCCAGTCTTCAGCTGTCCAGTTTTGGTTAACCTGTACCCACTGCAGGCTCAGCTTTCTGTTCTTTGATGACAGGAGTTGAACCTGACATGGTCTTCTGATGTTGTAGCCCATCGGCCTGAAGGTTCCACATATTGTGCATTGTGAGATGTTTTTCTGCTCACCCCAGTTGTACAGAGTGGTTGTCTGACTTACCACAGCGTTTTTGTCAGCTGAAATCAGACTGGCCATCCTTTTCTGATCTTTCTCATCAAAAAGGTATTGCCATCTGCAGAACTGACACTCTCTGGATGTTTTTTTTTTGTTTTTTGCACCTTTTTAAGTAAACTCAAACATGAGTAGCTCTCCGACTCAGTCCTGACGACTCCATGTAGCTGCAAGGTTTTGTAACCACCAGTTTTAAAACACTGAATGCTGAAAAGCTGCAACTTCTACTCTGTCAGCCCAACTAATGTGTTCATTATTAATTAAAGGAGAATGAAAACTGTAAACACTAAGTTAAAAAAAATAAAAACAACAACACTAAATGATCCTCGTGTGATACACATACTGTAAATGCCAAAAAAAAAAATCTTGAAATATTTCTACACAAACCCATAAACAGGGAAATAAGAGCCTGCTTCATTAGGCTCGGGCTCCAGTTAAAAAAACAGAACTTGTCTGAAACTAAAACCTGCAGCCACAAAAGGGTCTCCAGGACTGCATTTGAGAACCACTGCAGTAGAGAAATGGGAATCGTGCAATGCATTTGATAGTCTAAAATAACATTGTTAGGTTACACTGTTCTTTTTTGAGCATATTAAAATCATTTGTATTTTTTTTCTGCTAAAATAATAGGGCACAATTTCCCATGACCTCTAAATCCACAGATGATTCCAGACCGTACTGGGGATTGTAGTGTGTGGCTGGGGCCCTTGCCCAGCCAGGACGCCACCACGCTGGAAGGACTGGGGGAGAAAATGTGGCCAAAGCATTACCTCCCCCAGGATGTTAGATGGCAGCCCCCCTGGGTTGCAGTGGTGCCTCAGACTTCATGGGATTTGGAGTGTGGTGCCGCCCTGTTGGCATCCGTGGGTGCCGCCAGGGGGTGCTGCAGCAGGATCTGCTGAGCCCTTTTGTACAGTTCTTTCACCACACCCGGAAGTGCTGCCAGGTGCAGTATAAAAGGAGCCAGTAGCCACTATTCAAAGAGCCAGTCAGGAGGAGAAAGACGAAGCTTGACCAGAGGAGTGGAGGAGAAGGAAGAGAAAAGAGAGAAGGAAGAGATTTGTGTTTGTGTATTTTTCTTGTGAGACTGTGCTGGGCTTGTGGGAAACATGGAAGGCGTTTCCCACAATGTAAAAGAAAAAAAAACGTGTGTGCCTTGAACTTCTGTCCCACACATGTCTGTGTTGGGTTCAGGCAGCGGTGCCAGCCTGGTGGACCATAGGATATATATTGTTATTTTTGGCCCTCAATTAAATTGACTTTGACACCCCTGCTCTAGCTGTTCAAGACTTTGTTTTGACTCACATCCTGATGCTACACACTGCTTACAATGAGGAAGAAGTGCTATTATAACTTAGATGGGAATCACTTCTGGAACTTCTTCTGGGGTCAGAAATCTGTTATGGAAGGACTGAAGTTGCTCTTCTAGCTCTCCTTCTAGTGGTCCCAGGTTCGCCTGCAACACTAAGCCCTAGCTGTCTTTGGTTTGATAGGCAACCCTTATGGCCAGCAGGGGTCCAAATATAACAAAAAGAACCCTCTAGTTATCCTCTAATGGATTTGTGGACTTTTAATAGATTATCTATAACCTTCTGTTAAAATTCTGTTTTTTTTCCGGAATCATCATTCCCAGCATTTGCACTATAAATAATGGAACTACTGCGTCCCTGGTAGTGTTCTGTCTCTTGTCTGTTATGACAATAAATACTTATTCTGCCCAAGTGTATTCTTTTGTTACTGGGATATCATAAGGTGCTGCCCCTCTTTTGTTGCATTCCCCAATTCCTGCAATCTTGAGTCCTGAAAACTGCCAGCCATTGAAAGTTTGATAATTACTTAATAAAAGCAAATAAATTTGACACTGAAAAGAACCTACACATACCAGTATATCAATGTGCATTTTTGACTGGCAGTGCCCCTCTTCCAGTCATTCTGTATCCAGGACTTAAAATCAAGACAGATGTGAGTCTCTTAGTTAGACAAACTAAAGGAGAACCTTAATCATCCTTCTAGAGAAACTATATGTGCTTTGAAGTCTTTGATGTGAAATTAGTGAGCCAGTATGTAATGTAAAAATCTTAATAGGTTATAGCACTAGCCTTAAAAATTATGCTACCCTACAAGGGTTTAATTCATTTGTCTGGTCTCAAGACATGAGGTCCTGTCTAGCTAGTAAGCTCTTAAACAACCACAGCACAGAGTAATACTAAATTAAAATGATGAATTCAAAACAAGAACAAAAAGCAGAATACTGCACAAAAACACCAGTACAAAATATCAAAAAGACGGAATTCAACTTTTCCCATAAAAAAATACAACAAGAGGCAGATGACTTTGCAATGTTTCCACATCTGTTTTCATAGGTAACAGTAAGCCACTGACTTTTATTGACCTTCAGCAGATGTAGTTATCATATAGACCCAGGGAATATTCAGCTGCAAAAGGATGCCATTTTAAACAGTGTGTCTTACTTTACCATGAGGTAAATCAATACAGAGCAAGCAATAATAGAGATACCTTGGGCAAACTTAGAAATTAATTCCCACAGGTGCCTAATGCTGACAATATGGACAGCTGAAAGGTCTGTCATTCCTAAGAATATGACAGATTGGCCAAAATCTTGAATGATCGTGAGATGCAGCAATAGGATAGAATGCAACAGAAACATCAATTCATCCATCCATTCATCATCAGACATTCTTAATCCTTTAGGGTCGCGATGGCTTTAGCCTATTCAAGCAACACAAGGGCCAACCCTGGATGTGGTGCCAGTACCTCACAGGGTACACTCATGCACACTCCCACACTTGCTGAAATGGAGCCCATTTAGAATTATCAAATAATCTAATGTGCATGTTCTTTGGAATGTAGGAGGAAAACCTAAGTACCTGTGGGACAAAGCATACAGTTATGGAGAAAATGGACAAACTCCATACAGAATGTCGCTGCAGTTATATAAGAGACTAGAACTGTAGAGCTTTGAGAGAGCTAGCACCACCATGCCATTATAGCCAAAACATGATATAATCAAACCTGATTAAAACTCAAGTTCTGTTAGAAACTTATTCTAGTCGTAGTAGCATTAACAAAAATCATTTGTTGAACAGACATTACTGTGACCCAAGCTTGCCTGATCATATAGGCCATGTAAACTGATTTTAACATCTTAGTTTGTTTGAAATGCTTCATTTTGCTTTTCTTTGTGCTGTCTATAATAGGTGAATATTAACAACAGCATAACGTATCCAACATTAATGCACTTGGGTAACCATAGCTGTTAAAACAGTGCATTATAGTACATGATGGCTATAATCAGTCACATCTACTGATTTTTACTTTATTTGTCTCACACCACTTTGTTATAATATTGATCTATTGCCAATTCCTACACACACCCCTGGGAACTCCAATTTAACCAGGGTCACATATGAAGTTCAATGTTACTTGATTGCTTAGTGCTTTGTGTTTTTCTTCCACTTATCCTCATGACCTGTCACCCCCTTCATAAAACTGGATACATCATTCTTTTTATTTGATTAGTTTGTGTAAGTCTGTAGCCAAACTCACAAGGGAGAAAAATAGAAGTACAAAACTCACAAAACAGTATGAAACATCAGTCTACTGCAGTTTATTGGCTTGACTGTCATAGTATGCAGTAACAGTAGCCTCTTGGTGACTTCACATTACACTGGGCCTTAAATTAAATCACTTTTTGATTGTATGGTTTATATTATAATGTTAAATGTTTTTGTAAAGTGTTTTGTTATAGTCTCTACTATACAATTAATGATACGGTCACTTATCACCCTAATGTACGTTTATCTTGTCAGATTTTGATTTACATTTTTCTTCTTGCTAATCAACATGTATGTGTCTCTCTGCAAGTTTTCAGTCTCCTTGTTCTTCCATTTATTGCTCCTTGGTTTTGTGATTAGAGGTCTAGTGCTATCACATAAGTTTTAAAGTCGTTGTATACCACTGCCTCTTTATGAGTAATGCACCTGTTATCTCCTAAATCTCTAAAAAAAAAATAAAATAAGCTATGTTTATACAGAATGTGCACTATGTGTAAGCTGTACCCTTACAGCTTGTAAACAGCAGTTTACAAAAGAATGAGAGTAAGGTCTCTCTGTGTCTCTCTCTGTCTTCTGAAGCAGGTCAAGTGTGCAAAAATGTCTTCAGAACTCCATTTCCAAATAGTTGTACCAGTAGGACCCAGCGCTCCATGCCTGGCTATCTATTCCATACCGTAACTTCAAAGATTCTCTGAGGATGGCCACAGGAAAGCTAGAAGGATAGTCCAACTGTACAGTATACTAGTGATACTATGTAAATGAATTGGCACACAAGTGAGGTAATTAAGGATGAAAAGACCACAGGAGAGATTTCTCAAGGCCAGGCTTTTTTTTTACTATAGTTCAAAGATGAGAGTAGAAAGTCCCTGAATGGCAACATAGTAAAAATTAATCAGAAGCACAAAAAAGCTCCAAAAGTCTGATTGTTTCATATTAACCAGTCATTGGAGTCACAGGAAAACTCCAGTGTTCCCAGAGTGAATGGCAATCTAATGCTGTCAGGACACATCCCTGACCCTCTAGTTTGAAAATGAATGTTCTTAATTTTGTCTCTCTGTTGCAATGGTTTCTTGACAATAACTAGTGATGCTCACAACAATCAAAAAATATATAGGACATTTTTAAATCCTTTTTGTAATATGGAATCACAAACAGCTGGAAACTTTCCTGGCAATAACTTTAAAATTGATATAAGATGGCAATTAATCTAGCATGCACATCTGTGAAATATTTAATGATATTTGAATAAAATGTATAAGTAAATGTGCAAAGTCCTGCCAAAAAATAACCCAAGCTTGTGGATCTGTAAGGCAGCAAATACATATTGTGGCCAAGTGCAGGAACAACAGGCAAGTTGATCAATAATTGGGGCGCCAACCAGGTCATCCCATTTAATAAGAAGCTAAACCAAAAGAAACTGACACCCATCTTGGCATACTATGTCCAGGCTAGGGCTTAGCAAAATAAACAAGAGGACTGAGAATTAAATAATGTCAAAAACATATGAAGGTTTATGTGTGCTTCAGGAGCTCCGTTTCGCGACTTGTCCATCAGCTAAGTGACATTCTCCTTTGGATAATCCCAGTAAAGGTGACATACCAGAAGGGGCAGAGTTAAGTGCCCTCATTGGGTGGGTTTGCATTGCTGCAGAGGAAAGAGAAGAGAATACTGTAAGCGTTCGCGCCCTCTCCCACCCCAGCTGGATGTTAAATACCTTGAACGATCCCTGGAGGAGATCCTCACACTCACATGCGTGACAATACATATGAGTAACACACATAATCAAATTCAAGGGCAGCTTGAGGAAGGAAAGCAGAGCATATACAGTATATATTAAAATCACCTGCCAAATATTGGATAGATCCTCTTCAAGATTACAAAACAGCTCTGACCAATTAAGACCTGGGGCCGCATGTATATACGGTGTGTACGCACAAAAATGTTGCGTAAGCCCGTTTCCATGCTCAAATTGTGATGTATAAAACCTAAACTTGCCGTAAAGCCACGCACATTTTCACGGTAGCTCAAACCCTGGCGTACACAAGTTGTCCGCTCGATTTTGCAAACTGGCGGCACCCAGTGTCAAAGCAGTGCTACTGTTCCAGTGTGATTTCCCTTTCTTTTTCAGATCCACATCCCTGACTTGGCTTTATAAATACACTGAAATTAACTGCATATTGTTTATTAGTTTAAGGCATCTGATTGTAATTAACCTGTAACAATATAATGGTCCACGGAATGGCCAAACTATTCCAAATACCATAGCTGCTTTAGTGTTGTTACTCTCACTGCACCACTCGAGAAGCTGATCGGAAAGAGAATTATCGGTATACAGAATCAAGCACATGCTGCCTCAGCCATTTGCTATTTGAACTGCTCTCATCCGACAAACGCTTCAGAGCCTTTCCTGTACAGACCTCGCAGTTCAGAAACAGTTTCATCCCAAGAACTATAAATGCACTCAATCAGTCCATCAAGTGCTCCTTGTAGAACTGTTTGTACTTAGAAGTACAATTACCTCAGTGTAAACTTGCAATACAGTTATAATATTGCACAACCTGCACCACTTTATAAAGCGTGTATTTACATATGATGATGATATCATTTTTAAGATGAAAAGGAGCAAAATATGTTTATTATATTATACAGATAAAACTTTAACTTCATTTAAATAAACTATATTGTTAATAATTAAACATGTGAGTACACAGTGCCGCAGCGCTAGCAAGGAGCTGGTACTCTGTTCACAGATTGTTCCTGCCTCGCGCTGTATTCTTGCTGGGGCTGGCGCAACATTGCGGAAAGACAGATGGATAGAATAATTAAACATGTACTATGAAGATATTTCAATGTTCCTTAAACGTTTTGAAGAATCGGCATTCTAAGCTTACAGATAGCTTAACATCTATTACAGAGCTGATTGTGTGGTGATTGGTTACTTGAAGAAAGAAAAGGAAGGATAGGAATTGGAGGTTATCACATTTGAAAGAGACAGTATTGCTGCAATAAATTATTTCATTGAAGGTCGCGCATGGCGCAGCAAGCATCTTGCAGGAGGCAGGAACAATCTGTGGACGAGGCGCCTGCTCGTCACTATCACTGCGCCACCGTGTTCCCATGTTTAATAACATGCTTTAACTCCTATAATCATGAAAATGATATCATGTATACATCTCAGTATTTTAATTATTCAGAGAGCTGTAATATTACGAATGTAATGGATTCTGTGTCATGTCGGAGGAAGAGAAAGCCTGTTTAAGAAGCAGGTAGTGTGCATGGAGCACATAGAAGATCAAATACAAAACAAAACATTTAACGTGCTACTTGAATTATGATGGGATTTGAGAAACTAGTAAATTAAACGATTTTAAGATGAAGTTTATGATGTTCTACTTTAATGACAAAATAAACTACGTGATTAAAGTGGAATTTTTGAGATTAAAGTTGACATTTCGTGCTTTTTTCCAACTATGTGCCTATTTTTTTTTCTCTGTACCTTAATAAGCTTTCATATGCCACTCAAACGGTGGGCTACGACTCGCCTTTTCATGGCGACTTTGATATCTGACAACTTCTTTATTTCAGGCACTGTGCGACTTTGTGAACTTGAGCTTTCGAGTTTCTCCGACACGCTATGTCACTCGATCAACTTCCTTTTGTTGATTATACCACTGTTTAAACCAACAATTAGTACATTTTTCCTTGCCTCCACTTGGTATTCGCTGAAATTCTTCTATTTTCCCCCGTTCTTTTGCCATTGTCTTTTCACAGAAGGCTGAGCTTAAGGGCTATTTATATTGATTTGCAAATTCAAAGAGGCGTAATTCTGGGAGGAGTTGGGGCGGGACAGCAGGCGTGTGCACGTGTGTTACTTTTCACGTTGACCGGGATTTATGTAGTGGAAGAACGTGGAAGATGGCGTTTGCACAGATTTATGCATCTGGATTTTTCTGTGTGTAAGCACATTTCCGCTTTTGTCCGTACGCCATGTTATAGTGTGAATTCTGTGCACGGCGTTATACATGAGGCCCCTGGACTCAACAAGACCTCTGAATTTGTCCTGTGGTATCTGGCAACAAGAAATTATCCTATAAGTTTTGTAAGTTTCAAGGTGGGGCATCCATCGATCAGACTTGTTTTTCCATAGTGCATCCAGCTGCCATCTCTTCCTTTGATAAACAATGAACATGTGCCCGTTTGCCACATAATCTGAACGAAAACTGGATTCATCAGACCAGGCCATGTTTTTCCGTTGTTCCATGATCCAGTTCTGATGCTCACATGCCCATTGTAGGCACATCAAAGGTCAGCATGGGCACTCTGACAGGTCTGCAGCCACACAGAAAGCCGTGATGCACTGTGTGTTCTGACACCTTTCCCTCATGGTCTGCATTACATTTTTATTAATTTGTACTACGGCAGGATTGCACCAAACTCCCTACATTCATCAATGAGCCTTGGGTGCCCATGACCCTGTTGCCAGTTTACTGGGTGTCCGTCCTTGGAAACATTTGGTAGGGTCTAATCACTGTGTACCTGGAATACCCGACAAGGCCTGCTGTTTTGGAGATGCTCTGAAGAAGTCGTGTAGCAATCACAATTTGTCCCTTAACAAACTCACTCAGATCCTTACGCTTGCTCTTTTTTCCTGTTTACAGTACATCACCTTTAAGAACTGGCTGTTCACTTGCTGCGTAATTTATCTCACCCCTTGACACATGCCATTGTAACGAGATAATCAACATTATTCACTTCCCCTATCAGTGGTTTTAATTTTGTTGCTGATCTATGTATATATGAGTAGCCCCAAAACCCTGACATAACTGCACTCCACACAAGTCCCAGGATCAAAAGACCTTTTATTTTCACATTTTTTCTTTTACCCCTTGGGGATTAATAAAGTATCTATCTATGTCTCTTCAAGGACTTGTCACAGTTCTGCTCCAAATTGTGGCTGTTTTACTTGTTTCTGTCTCTCCAAATCATTCCAGGCTGGCTTGATGATAAACAGGGCTTGTGTGTTTGTGGTCATTGTCATAATGCAGAATTATATTTAGTACGATCAGATGCATCCCTGATGGTACTGCATGATGGATAAGAATCTGTCCATACCTCTCAGCAGTGAGGGCCTATTCAATTTTGATCAAATCATCAACTCTGTTTGTAGAAATGAAGCCCCAAATATGTAAGCAACCTCCACTATGCTTCACTGTTGTCTGCAGACTTTCATCCATGAACCATTCTCCAGGTAGGTAGGCAATTTGGCTTTATTTCCACCACAGCAGAATCACTTTCTGGTCACAACTCTTCCATGAAGATCAGTTCTGATAAAGCTTCCTCAGACTGTAGATGGGTGAACCAGGGTCCTGAGTTCTGAGATGATAGCAGTCCTGAACATCTGAAGATTCTGAAGGGAAGTAAGCTTTATACATTTTTCATCTGTTGCACTCAGTTTCTGTTGGTGACCACTGTGTACCAATCCTCAACTTTGACCATTTGTCTGTGCTTCTGAAGAAGAGCTTGGACAGCACATCTTTCTGCCAATTTCTGCATGGGAGAAATCTTGATGATGCAGGATGACCACCTTGTGTCTGATCACTATGCTCACTTTTGCTATGGTGTAAGATTTATAGGTTAAACCGCCACAGCTCATCACAAACCTCATCTTTTTAGTAAATTTGTCTCTTGGCCAGTTTTATTACCTCTACTCAGCTGTTTCTGTTTTAGTTAATTGCTTTGGTTCAACCTACAACTTGTGTAATTGTTATACTGGCCAAATCAAGCACTAGGCTATTGTATTGCTTCACTTTTTGCAAAGGGAATGTTTGAAACTCTAAATATGCCATTTTCAGATGAGTTTCTAATAAAGAAGACATAAAATAACCTTCTCAGGAAAATAAAAACTGCCCAGGATTTTGCGCAATAATGAATATATATTGTAATGAGCAATGTGGATTGGCTGGCATCCCAAACCAGGATGGATGGTTCTTTACCTGGCCGAAAGGCTCTTTTAATGGAATGAGATGGGTAAAAAGACATTCCAAACAGGTTGGCTAGTTGTACCTTTCCTGGTTGGGAGGCTGGAGTAATGAATGGATAGGGGGAGCCATGTTCCCACTAATAGTATCTGTTGTGACATCCCTCTAGGGTGCATTTTATTTGAATACTTACAGGGATTCTCAGGTGTCCTAGGGAGAGCTGCTGTAGGCAGACTCTCCTTTCACAGGGTGGTTCTGTCTGACCCAGAAGGGCTTCCTGGATTCAATGTGATAGTGCTGGAAGTACTCCTGTGTACGGTATAAAGGAAGCTGCTCCATTTCACCTGGGAATTAGAGTCAGGAGAGTAGTTGGAAGAAGCTCACCTGGATATGAGTGGAGAAGGGAAGAGTCTTATTGCTGGAACTGTGCAATACATTAAGGTATTTGTGGCATAAATGTCTTTGTTGAAATCTGAAACTGTGTCTTTTCAGTTGTGCCTGAGGTTTTGGGTGCTATATTGCCTCCTATCTGTTCACAATATAAAAAAAACACATAATCGGCAATTGAATAGGAATTCAGAAGTCTACAGGAGGGTGGCAGCCCTTACTTGTTGTGTGTTCCCTAGAAGTAAATTCTGTAAGCATGCAATTGTAACTCAGATTGTGTGGGATTGACAAGAGGCCAAAACTTTTTATTGTATTAACATTAACTTGCATTTATATTAATGTTATATAGTGTGTTCACAAGGAACTAAACACTCTGCATGTGGATGACTAGCTGGGCAGCCTAAGACTTTTTGCACAGTAGCACAGTGACAGTACATATACTGTATATACCGTATATACTCGTGGATAAGTTCTCCCACGGATAAGTCGGGACTTGATTTTGCCGTATAATTTCTTTTATTTTGTAATGTCGGCCATATAAGTCGAATGCGGAAAACTCACGCTATTGGTACAAGAGATTATGATATGCTAACGCCCACCTGAGAGAGTAATCACGGAGCACACTGCCTTTTTTTATCTCTATGTATTGTGCCGTTTGCACTGTTTTCTGTTTTTTGTATCTCACACCCTCATACACCTTTATCATAAGAGCATCCCTTATCTACGATGGAGCGTTTGATCAGAAGAAAATATGAAGCTGGTTTTAAATTAAATGTCGTTGAAGTAGCAAAATAAATTGTTAACTGCGCTAATGTAACAAAATTTGATGCATCTGAGAAACTGATGCGAGATTGGAGGAGGCAAAAAGATGTAAAAAAAAAAATGTGTCGCATTTTTGAAAGGGCATATAAGACCCAACTTGAGTATATACGGTGTATATATATATATATATATATATATATATATATATATATATATATATATATATATATATATATATATATATATATATATATACACAGTCATGGCTGAAATTATCGGCACCCCTGAAATTTTCCTTGACAATGCACCATTTCTTCCAGAAAATTGTTGCAATTACAAATGTTTTGGTATACACGTTTATTTCCTTTATGTGCATTGGAACAGCACAAAAAAACAGAGAAAAAAAGCCAAATCTGACATCATTTCACACAAAACTCAAAAACAAAATTATTGGCACCCTCTACTTAATATTTGGTTGCACGCCCTTTGGAAAAAATAACTGAAATCAAGCGCTTCCTATAACCATCAACAAGCTTGTTACACCTCTCAACTGGAATTTCCAACCACTCTTCTTTTGCAAACTGCTCAAGGTTTCTCAGATTTGAAGGGTGCCTTCTCCCAACAGAAATTTTGAGATCTCTCCATAAGTGTTCAATCGGATTTAGACCCGGACTCATTGCTGGCCACTTCAGAACTCTCCGGCGCTTTGTCTTCAACCATTTCTGAGTGCTTTTAGACCTTTGTTTGGGGACATTGTCCTGCTGGAAGACCCATTACCTCTGACGCAGACCCAGCTTTCTGACTCTGGGCCCTACATTGCACCCCAATATCTTTTGGTAGTCTTCAGATTTCATGATGCCTTGCACACAGTCAAGGCATCCAGTGCCAGAGGCAGCAAAACATCCCCAAAACATCTTAGAATCTCCACCATGTTTGACTGTAGGTACTGTGTTCTTTTCTTCGTAGGCCTCATTCTATTTTCTGTAAACAGTAGAATGATGAGCTTTACCTAAAAGCTCTACCTTGGTCTCATCTGTCCACAAGACGTTCACCCAGAAGGATTTTGGCTTCCTCAAGTACATTTTGGCAAACTCCAGTCTGGCTTTTTTATGTTTCTGTGTCAGCATTGGTGTCCTCCTTGCTCTCCTGCCATAGCGTTTCATTTCGTTCAGATGGTGATGGATAGTTCGAGCTGACACTGTTGCACCCTGAGTCTGCAGAACAGCTTGAATGTGTTTTGAAGCTGATTGGGGTTTTTTATCCACCATTCGGACTATCCTTCGTTGCAGTCTTTTATCAATTTTTCTCTTCTGTCCACGTCCAGGGAGATTAGCTACAGTGCCATGTGTTGTGAACATCTTGATTATGTTACGCACAGTGGACAAAGGAACATGAAGATCTCTGGAGATGGACTTGTAGCCTTGAGATTGTTGATATTTTTCCACAATTTTTGTTCTCAAGTCCTCAGACAATTCTCTGCTCTTCTTTCTGTTCTCCATGCTTAGTGTGGCACACTCAGACACACAACAGAAAGGTTGAGTCAACTTTTCTCCATTTTAACTGGCTTCAGGTGTGATTGCTATATTGCCAGCACCTGTTTCTTGCCACAGGTGAGTTCAAACAAGCATCGTATGCTTGAAATAAAACGATTTACCCACAATTTTGAAAGTGTGCCAATAATTTTGTCTGGCACATTTTTGGAGTTCTGTGTGACATGATATCAGATTTGGCTTTTTTTCTCTGTTTTTCTGTGTTGTTCCAATGCACATAAAGGAAATAAACATGTATACATGTATACAAAAACATTTGTAATTGCAATAATTTTCTGGGAGAAATGGTGCATTTTCTGGGAAAATTCCAGGGGTGCCGATAATTTCGGCCATGACTGTATATATATTTATATATGGTTGAAATAGTTTACTGTCAAATAAATGCAAAGAGTACACGACACGTGTTTCGCCCTCATTCTGGGCTCATCAAGTGTACACACTCCACTGCACTCCCTCTCGGGAATCGAACCTCAGACGTCAGCACCAGAGGCGATGCCCCTAATGTTGCGCCACGGCGTGTGGTTCGTTTATTTGACAGCATGTAGATCGGGGTAATTACATTATATATATATATTGTGAGCAGGGGGGCTGAACACACTCCTAGAAGACACGGACGCTCCTAAAAAAAACCCCTCTTAAAAACGCTGATAGACTACCTTCCATTGCTCCCTTCCTTGCTGGGCTCTCTTGTGGCTGCTCTGTCGCGTGATATGTTTTTCGTGCGGTGAAACACATATTTAAAAGCATGAACAGCACCTGTCCTTTTGGCTGATTGCTTTGTTTCTCTCTCCCCCAGACATCCTCTGATCCTGTTGCGGGTCCCACTCCTGTTGTGCTCCCTTATGGATTTCGCACCTCCAAACCCGCAGACAATATGCCAAAACACCAGGTAAAAAGTCCCAGTAATATTTATTATTATAAAAATGTGCACAAAGCACCTCCACCTCCACAATACTCAAATAAATCAATAATCAATACAATAATCAACAATAAATCCTCCTCTCCACCCAGCAGCTTCGTCACACTCCCAACCAACTCCGGCTCAGTCTGCTGGGTTTCCCACAGTCCTTTTCATAGTCGTCAACCCGGAAGTGCTTCTGTCCTTCAGTCCATGTGATTCCATAGCACTTCTGGGTCAGATGAAAACTCTTCTTTTTCTTCAGCCCAGAAGTACTTCATTACTTCCGTCCCCGTGATGAGGTAGTACTTCCAGGCTATAATAGAAACACTCGTGCCTCCCTGCAGCATCCCCTGGCGGCCCCCATGGTATCCTGCAGGGCTGTGAAGCCCAGTTCCATTGTCCAAGATGCCCTGCGGGAATTCAGGGCACCTCCATGTTGTAGACTCCATCTAGCGGCCTGGGGGTGCTGGCCGGGATAAACTGCCGGCCATCTCTCACAATATATATATATATATATATATATATACACACACACACACACACACACTCACACATGCATAAGTGGGCTAAGGTAGTTTTATAATTTTGAGTACGTGAAACACAGAGTTTATTTGAACATTATTATGTGTATTATTTATTTCCTTATTTGTCTTCTTCAACTTAAAGCTGTTGAGTTAATAAAGCTATTGTAATAATGATAACCTGCATGTCTTTTTCCATATGAATAACTGTAAACTTGCTTTTTCCCACCCCTATATATCATTTTGAGTTATTAAAATAACTCATTTTTAAATTTTGCTAGAAATGGTTAGCCTACTTTACAAAATAGGTCACTAGTACACATAAAGTATTTGTTCAATCTTGTCAGACTTAAACATATCATTATTTCATAGGTCCTTTAGATAAATAAGGTGGGCAAAATCTTTATTTAATTTCTTTTCAATATTTTGTTGTTATTTGCATTCTGTCGCTTTCTCCCTGCCCCTAAAATCTGATGCCTACATTCTCTCCACCTTGACTTTGTTTACTAAATGGATTCTTGACCTACTTTTAATTGAGCTTCTGCCAAATAATTAGAAACATATTTCTCTAGCAAACTGCCTGTACCAATGTTTTCTCCGGCATTTTTTCATCACTACACAGTGATCTTGTAGTGTATGATTATATTTCAGCAGGCACAGATGACATTTAATGCATGCATATCTTCTCCACAACAAAGTCACTTTTAAAAATCAAGAATATGTGTCTAATTTATTGTGTAAATTTCAAGCAACCATTCTAAGTCTGCATTTGGAAGTCATTTAAAAGCAATCTGTGTCCTGCAGAGTATTTGAAACGAGTGCATTTTCAGTAAGTGCAGGTTGTTTAAAATAATTTTACAAGATAATAACTTATAATTTAAGAAGGAACAAAAGCAAAAAATAAAAAAAAAGAAAATGCTAAACACGTAAATGTTTATTCATGCAAATTGCATTCTCATGCATTGCTTCCAAGCTGAGTAATGCACTGCTTAGTGATGGTGCCTCACAGTTCGAGGACGCTGGGTTTGAATCATGGCCAAGTGAGCTGGTCTCTGCACTGCGTACGTGTTATTTGTGTGTCTGAGTGGATTTTTCTGCTGGTTCTCAATATTACTGTGACATCCTGTACAGTTAATTGGTGACTCTTATTGGCCGAGTATGAGGCAGTGGGTCCTGAGATGACACCTACGTCCTTATTTGCTTAGTGCGTCATGTCTGATGCTTCAGTGACGGCTCTGGTTGGCTCCACAGTGAGTTTGCAACATAGATGGATAGAACAATGGATATAATTCAATGGAAATGTAAACAGGCAGGGCTATGACTCAGACAGCATAACCACAATTCTGTTATGTGCAATTCTTTGTAAAATCAATGTTTCTGAAAAATACTACAAGTTATGCCTTAGTGATTAATTACTCATTTAACAGAATGTTATATACTTGCATGCCTAGATCTATTGGAGAAATGCTGTATGACATGCGTAGGAGAGTTCCAATGAACTGCTTTTCCCTACTTTAACAGACAGTAGACATGTTCTATAGTCGGTGATGGTACACTGGTTAGCTGGGTGAAATGAGGGGATGCACATGCCTTTTTACAACAGTCTGTGAGCACTTGCTGTATGCAGAGTTAGGTCAAAGAAGTTACATCACCACTGTATAGAAAAGAACTTTATATGGTTTTAAAAAGGTGATGGTGAGAAGACGAATTATACCTGTAAGCACTGGTAAGGTTAAAGGAAAGACATCAGGTATAATATGAATTGTAATGGTGCTATTTTCTTTGTATACAATGTATTCTGTATGGACCTTGTCAGCCTCCACATGCCGTTCTTATTATGCACTCATAGTTATAATTAGACTGTGTTATATTAGAATACATGTAGCAGAAATGATGCCTCGTGCAATGGTACTCTTGCACTGACTCAGATTCCAGGCATCTGGATTTGTAACCAAATAGATCAGTGGTGAAGAAAATAAAGACACAGGCACATAAATGTTTAGCGACCAGCAGTTTGGTTTTATTACAACATTGCTGATACATTATTTACAAAAATAATGTTTTGCAATTATGTAAACAGTTCACTGTAAGTGCAGGTTGTATATACAATAATTAGAGTGGCTCCAAATCACAGGTAATGAAATAGAACAAACACAAAAAGAACCTTCTTCCTCCTTCCTCTACCACAGTTCATGGAAGGACAGACAGAAAAAAACAATCAAAAAGTGACATTAAACAGGCACAAAAATACTACTGTACTCAAAAGACAGAAATCTCAATGCACACGCAAATAATTAGGGATTCTACATACATGAAAGTACAATCATTGTTACTGCACCAAACACTCAGTGGCTTCATTGTCTTCACCAAAAGATGATGTGACAAAGACGCCGGACTCAACACAGACTGACACCGGAGGCACACTTATAAAAATAAATAAACTTTTATTTTCTTCACCTGGGGGCCAGGTCTTCTCCATGTCTCGCAGAGCACAACACAGTTCCACAAGCTCAAACGGCACAACACAAAATAAATTCTTCTTCTTTCCTCCACTCCTCTCTGGCAGCTTTGTCTCCCTCCTCCCAACTCTGGCACACAGAGTAATGACTGCTGGCCCCTTTTATAACACCCCCAGAAGTGCTCCAGGTGCTTGTTGACATACTTCCGGTAGCACTTCTAGTTGTGGCAGAAAACCCGCCCAAGAGGGCTCAGCAGTTGTTGCAGCACTCCCTGGCGGCACCCTCGGATCCCAACATGGTTGTAACCAACTCCAACTCCCATTAAGCCCTGCGGGAGTCCGAGGCACTGCTGCAACCCAGGGGGGCTGCCATACTGCAATCCGGGGGAGGTATTGTGCAGCCCATGTCTGTTCCCCCGGACCATATACAGAAGGGGCGTCCCGGCCGGGCATGGGCCCTGGCCGTCTGCCACAATAACCTCTACTTGATGTTTTTTGGCTTCATAGGCTGAGCAAGATTTACTTGGCCAGTCTCAGCATATGTCTACCCATCACAGCCATCCATCGAAAATGGCGTGATGTCTACCTCACTACCCTTCTAAGTAGGTGGATGTCTTCTATATCTATGCACCTCATTTGCATGCTCGTTCCCTCCGGTGTGCATATATGTGAACGACTTCTTCTCCTAGGAAAATTTTCCTGAACATATTTGAAGAACCTGCGGTGGGCTGGCGCCCTTCCCAGGGTTTGTTTCCTGCCTGTGTTGGCTGGGATTGGCTCCAGCAGACCCCCGTGACCCTGTAGTTAGGATATAGCGGGTTGGATAATGGATGGATGGATATTTGAAGAACTTAAAATAATTACAGCTCCATGTAAGCCAACATATGTGCTTTGTCCTTTCCGGTAACTTTGAAAACTACACAGACTAAGCAAACATCCTTTCTTTTGTAGGAACAGAGTAATACCGGAATGTTGGCACATTTACTCGGGGTATGTGCAGCCTGGTGTAACACTGGAATGTTGGCACATTTACTCGGGGTATGTGCAGCCTGGTAGGCCTCCCAAACTGACAGGATGGCCAGTTGTACCACAACCTAAAGCATGGCCTTGCACATCTGCAAAGCTTTTTCTTCCTGGAGCCTTCTCATCGCCACCTCTATGGCCAACGTTTGTACTTTATAACTAACTATAAAAGGAAAATAACTCTATAAATTGTTATAATACTGAACAAAAGCTAAGCCTTGTGACACAGCCAATCACACATAATTATTAAGGATATATCACCAAAAGAAAAACACACTACTAAGTAATTCTTGTTTAAATTTTAGTTAATAGTCAAAGTGTTAATTCTGCTTGGTTTATCCGAGCCACATATACTGAAATTCTGCGCCCCTAAGTGGTGAAGCTACAGGATTTAGGTTTAAATGTTAAAAAAAAAAGTCAAGGGACTCTGCTTACTCATGTATTATTCAAAACTGCATGGGAAAAAGTATACTGTACAATACTGCTGTTTTTAAATAGCACTTCCCACGGTCTGCATGAAACTAGGTTTGTTTTGCTTTGTTTTTTTTTTTGTTTTTTTTTACTAAAAACCCAAGATATATTAAAAATACAATTCTCATCACCAAGACGTAGTTTACAATCAGCTTGTGCTGTCAAGCATGAAACATAACTGCCAGTACTATTTATGTATTAACCAGCTGATGGGCCAAAATATTTGAAGCCTCTTGTTTCAATAGATGTTTTTCTCAAGGCGCTCAAGCAGAGCTAACAGAGCTAAGGCAGAAACATATAAACATGTCTTAAACTCCACAAACAGGAACAACATGAGTCATCATTTTTTCGGAGAAGATATTATAATGATATTAGGAAGGTAAGCAGGGGTCTCACCAGGATATATATACATGGAAAGATATACTAGACCTTATTTGAAAAAGAAAGCCACAGTGATGCAAATCAACACGTATGACCAACAGTTCTGCCCTTTTTTGGTCCCTACTGAATTCATTCTCAAAAATTGTAATGCTCATAGCCAAAGGTGTTTTGATTTGGGCCCTAGGAGCCTGCTTTTTATTATTCCATTACCCTGGTAGCTGTCCTGCTGAAAATAGGCCAGCACAATTGCCGCATATTCACTTTTGAAATGCAGGAAAGGTAATTTATGACTTGACATTGGATAATGAATGGTTCCGCTCTGCACACGAGCTCTGGTGATGTAAGCATAAGTATTTCCATCTGCACTGCTGAAGCAGATGTGGGAATCTTAGCACCAGAGAGTGGACATTTGCTAACAGGCCTCTCAGATGTCAGTGTCTCAAAAGTCTCTGAAAATTCTTCTTATTTTAAGAATATATTATTCTCTACAGAAGTGTCAATGGCCATCAATATTAAATCATTTTTTATTATGTTGAACAAAATCCATGAAATTAAGAAGTTACAATTGTTTTAAAGTTCAAAAAAACACCTTGCTGTTTTCTCCCTACTCCAACCCTGTGGGAAAAATTGGTTTTGCTACTGTATTTTGACCACTTTGATGCAAAAGGGACATCTTGACACTAAAGAGAAATTAAGAGATTTGAAAAGAACTCATAATTTTCTGTGACCTACTGTCCATATGATCTTTCTAAATGCTCAACATTCAAATTCAGCTTTATGGAATCCAATTCTACCAGTCAAGACATCCATCCATCCATTATCCAACCCACTATATCCTAACACAGGGTCACGGGGGTCTGCTAGGGACAATCCGAGCCAGCACAGGGCGCAAGGCAGGAACAAACCCCTGGGCAGGGCGCCAGCCCACTGCAGGGCACACACACCCACACAACAAGCACACACTAGGGACAATTTAGGACCGCCAATGCACCTAACCTGCATGTCTTTGGACTGTGGGAGGAAACGGGAGCACCCAGAGGAAACTCACGCAGACACGGAGAGAACATGCAAACTCCACGCAGGGAGGACCCAGGAAGCAAACCCGGGTCTCCTTACTGCGAGGCAGCAGTGCTACCACTGCCCCACTGTGCCACCTGTCAAGACACTTACTGGTATATAAACTCTTTGCTTACATGTGATCTTGTATTCAGTGGTACCTTAACAAATAGGCTGTCTTATGTCCATAATAAAAAGCAAGATTTCATTGATGCTGGCATCGCTCCTTATCTGCATTACTCTGTCATTGAAAACTTTGATTTCATTTTCTGTTCTCTTCACGTTTGTTCAGATGGGTGCATATCAGTTAATTTGTTTTAGATTTTCAGTGTTTCTTTTTTTCTTTTCAAAACCAGAAAAGTACAAGTCTACTCAATCAGACATATAATAACATAACCAATACAACTATTTACTTTGAAATAACTACAAAGGAAACAAAGGAAAAATAGAAATACAAAAAAAAAAGATAAACAAAATTTAATCCCCTGTTGTCATCAAAGTGTCACTCCTCATAATTAATGTTAAAGCAGACTGGCACTGTCTATATAGTTTACCATTATATTCAGATCTTTTAAATTACATATCCATTATATTTCAAAGAATGCATTTTTTCAGTTGAGAAACATAGAAACATATAATAAGGGTAATGTTTTATATCAAAATGAAAAATTGAAACATGCATAGGTTTTACCCAATGATAGTTGTAATGCAGGAGAATCAAGAAAAATATAAATCATCTGAAGCTTTGTTCAAATATCAACAGCAAGAATTTTAACAATAAATCTGAAAATCTGAATGCATATCACCTTTTCTAGAATCATTGCCTGAGCTGCCAATGTTCGTTAGGACTGATTTGTAAATCAGAATATCTATATAAGAATTTTAACAATCTTTCACTTTTCTGTATTTGGGAATGCCCATCCCAATAAATTGCTCTTAATATATTAAAACAGTGCATTTCTCAGTGTTCCCAGGATGAGGCATAAAAGAACTTGTGATTTGGCCTTTTGCTTTTATACACTGAAAACACAGAACATTTTATCAAGTGTTATGTCGGCCTAGATCTGGTGGTCATCTCAAACTCTGATGAAAACACAATTTTTTAAGTTGGACTTTTAGGAATTAATCATAGCTGATATATTGTTTACAGTTTTCGTGTAGTACAACTATTCATCCTGATTATGTATATTCAGGACTTTATTACATATGTCTTTTTACCTTTTTTGGTATCCTGTGATGGTGGTAGCCTGTGCCACTGCCACCTGGCCAAAGTACAATGCAACTGACTTTGATGTGAAGGGTGAAGGATGCTACAACTAAGATGATAGCTGCGCATCAAATCTTCAAGGATATGTTATGGTTTAAGCTAAAGAAATGAAAGGAACATCATGAACCCTAAAAATACTACTCTAAGTCTAATACAAGTCAAATTGGTTTAATGTTCACTTAAAATATTGAAGCAAATATGCTATGTAATACTTAAGGTAAAGATACAACAATACTATAATGCAACAAAAAGACCATGCGTTGCTAAGGGCATAACACAATAATACTATAATGAGAAAATAAGCCAATCAACACAAAAGACCAAAATATGAAAACACAATAATAAGAAAAAAGCCAAGCAATACAAAAAAACAAAATACAAAAAAACATAATAAGTAAAATGCCAAGATACTAAAATTCTGTAATGACAAAGAGGCCAAACAATATAAAACGGCCAAGATAAAAATCAAAGAAAATTAAACCAGCCTTAGCTAATATAATGCTTATTGAGGTGAGAGAAAGAAATTCAATCCCAAACAGACCTGCATAACCCTTAAATAAGGGCTAATGCAACAGTTTCATCAGCTGCACATCTGCATATATGGCAGGCTCTGCCCTATCGGGCTCAACACGGTGAGGAATGAACAGCAGGAAAACTAAAACAATTATGAAACTAAAGGACAACTACAGAATGAGTAACAAAAGAGAAAACACCTAAAGAAAAATAATTATAAAAGAAAGTAACTGACAAATATAAATATATTAAGAAAATGAACAAAACAACATTCAAAGGCAAAGAAAACAAACAACAAGGAGCAAAGCGAAGGCCAGGACAGAGGCTCAGCAAATGCATGACAGGGTGCTTGCTGCGTCATACCTATTCTAGAGTTCATTTACATGCTGTAGAACACCCAGATGGGCTTGGGCAGTATTTCAGCATTGGAATTCCAGAGGATTGTTTTCTCCAACATTTTTGTCTTTGCATTCCTCTATTCCCTGTCTATCTGCTATATCTGTGTCTTTGTGTGTCCATCTGGTTGCTATGTCTCTGTTATCCAACAGATTGAGCATCACAAACATTAATGCTGCTTTTATGAATCCCATACCTAATGGCTTATAACAGAGACAGATTTCAACCCATCTTAGATGGGTAGCACAGCTAGTAGCATATATTATCAAATTGGGTGCTGATGTTTGTTCTTATAACCACAATTGATGTTTTCCTTTATTCTATTCCAATTTCTCTCTTATTATTATTATATCTAAAGCACATTGAGAAACACTTCTGCAAGACATTGTGCTATATTCTTTAAATGTTGTTATTTTATGACATTCTAAAACACCTATACTTTAAGTGAGGCTAACTGTTGGATGGGAAAAGTGCTAACATTTCATTTATCTGGCTTATCTCTTTACATTAAACACAGATATTGCAGGGTATAGTAGTAGAGCAGGGAGTTGTTTTATTTGCAAATCAATTTTATTATACAGTATGCCACCATAATAAAAATAAATCAGTAAAATTAAGTGGGTTCAGACAATAAATTTATGAATGAAATATTGTCATCATTTCTAAAAGTGATCTTTAACACTCTGGACTGCTGGTTCAAAAAATAAAGTGCATTCCTAAGCATAAGAGCTTTTTGCTTTCTCCATAATCAAAATAATCTTGTGTGGACCAAATGTGAGAACCTCCTGACTCAATAATAAAGTAACTCATCTATTTCACTCACAAATTGCCAACTCAATTAAAAGACTGGATTAACAGTCAAACCTTTTGAAATGGATGATTTTTACCTTTATTGCAAAGAAAAATGCCTTAATGTATGCTTATGTGTACAGTAACAGTAGAAAAGATATCAGCTGAATGTTAAAGCAGAAACATCAACACCTAACAAATGTTTTTCTTCTCTTGCAATATGAACTACTGTAAGCTGAAAGGGTTTTTTTGTACTCCAGCACCACCCACACTGTCCTTCTCACTGTCCTTCTGCCCGGTTGCACTGACATCGGTCATTATGAAGTGCTTCGAGCAACTGGTCAAAGGTTACATCTGCTCCTCCCTCCCCGACACGCTGGATCCTCTCCAATTTGCTTACAGAGCAAACAAATCTACGGAGGATGCCATTACGCTAACAATAAACACTGCCCTCACCCACCTGGAAAGAGGAAATACATATGTAAGAATGCTGTTCATAGATTACAGCTCGGCATTCAACACCATCATCCCCTCAAAACTCGTCTTGAAGCTTGACGACCTTGGGTTGGGGACGACCATCTGCAGATGGATTTTCTCTTTCCTAACAAACAGGCCCCAGGTGGTGAGAGTCGGCAAACACACGTCCTCATCACTCATTTTAAACACAGGCGAGCCGCAGGGCTGTGTGCTTAGCCCCCTCTTGTATTCCTTGTTCACCCACGACTGTGTTGCAAAACATGGCACAAGCACCATCATCAAGTTTGCAGACAACACAACCATCATAGGCCTTATCACTGACAACGATGAGACAGCCTACAGAGAGGAGGTGCTGGGATTGAATAATTGGTGCCTGGATAACAACTTGTCTCTTAACGTCAGCAAAACCAAGGAGATGATCGTGGACTATCGGAAACAGCAAGGCGGAGAACACCAGGCCATCTACATCAGCGGCGTAGAAGTTGAAAGGGTTAACAGCTTCAAGTTCCTCGGAGTAAACATCACTGATGATCTCTCATGGACCCTTCACATAGACACTGTGGTCAAGAAAGCTCGCCAGCGGCTCTACTTCCTGAGGAGGCTGAGGAAGTTTGGCATGCCAACATCACCTCAAACTTTTACAGGAGTGTGGTCGAGAGTCTGCTGACGGGCTGCATTACCGTCTGGTATGGGAGCTGCTCTGCCAGCAGCCGGAAATCACTACAGATAGTGGTGAAGGCAGCAGAGCACATCACGGGCAAGAGTCTCCCTGCCATTGAAGACATTTACCTCCATCGGTGCTTGCGTAAGACAAGCAGCATCATAAAGGACCACAGCCATCCATCACACCAGCTGTTCTCCTTGTTACCGTCTGGCAGACGATACAGGAGTCTGGCTGCTCGGACTACAAGACTTAAGAACAGCTTTTACCACCAGGCCATTCGACTCCTCAACAGCAACACCTGAACACTTACATACACTTACATTACATCTACATTGCACTACTCACAGACAAACTGTACCTGCACACACTCTGAATACTGACTGGAGCATGCATCTGTACTTATAAAACATTACCTGTGCAATAACTGTCATTTGTACTTGCTGCTCATTCAACTCATATTGCTCTATAACTTCTTTTAAAACGTACACATTTTATTTTATAAGGCTAGTCTATTTTTAACTTGTAATTTTTTATAATTATTTTTTAGCTTTATTGGATCTAGGCTGAGTGACTTGTTTTTCTCGTCATACACATTTCATTGTATGTTGACCTTGTGTTAACCTATATATGACAAATAAACCTAAACCTAAACCTAAACCTCCAGTTAACACTAGAATTACCAAAGCCTATGAAAAAAAACTTGTAAATCCGGCCCACCTTAAATCCCTTTGCATTACTTCAATGTAATAGGAACCACAGCATAGAGGGAAGTGTGTACATTGCAACAGGTACACATGTCGTAAATGTAGAAAGGACGGTCCTTGGGTGTGTGGGAATTGTTAACATTTGAATTTGATGATTGCATATAGTGTGGAACTGACCTCTCTGTACTATTCTTTCCTCTGCATGTCCTGGAGTACAAAAGAAACAAAATACAGCAACATGAGGACACTGGCAAGATCAAAAAAAAAACAAAAAAAAAACATGTGGTCACTGATTACAACCGCAAAATGGTATACGAATGAATATGAATAATATGAATAATGCTGCATCCGTGCCACAATGTTTTCCAAAATGTAGTATACAGGTCATAAAATGAATAATTCCAAATATCATATATACCTATGTCTCTGTTTTTTGTCAGTGTGGCTTTGACATCATGGACCATTAGGTGCATACTAATTCAGCGTAAGCAGGAACACTCAATAAAACTGAATTAAAAAAAATCAAGTGACAATGAGATAGGAATAAAGCAGATTCACCAGCGTTTGTGTGTCAGCTTTTATCCATCCAGATCAGAGAATTTCCAGTTCCATTGTCTGAAAACACCACTCACATCTACAGTTATTCCCAGTTTCAAATAAAAACTAAGAGCGCCAGATGGGGGGGGGGCAGTAATATGTATCGTGATCGTAACTGAGAGAATAAAAATTAAAGAAACGCTAATTTTCATAAGTACTATAAATTTACAGCGGCTTTTACAGACGCAAATCAAATGTATGTGTTTATTGTAAAATATTAACAATAAGAGCAGCTCACTACCTCAAGTTAGGGACTCTTGATTACAAGTCAGCAATTCTTACCGCTGCGCCATGGAAACTGTTGTATCATCCTTGAACCTTTTGTGAAAGTGTTTATGTGATCTTTGGACTTCAGGCTTTACACATTATATAGTTTATGTCTACATTTTGTCATTTATTACTAAAATATGAAAAACATTTCTGTTTTAACAATGTGTTTGCACAGATTATTGTACAAAAGGAACACACATGAAATGCATGTGCTCCAAATAACGATCTATTATTTAACCCTCTCAAACTCCAGCACTTCACTCCCAGATAATGAAGGCTGGAACTGGGAGAACTTTGTGCCCATTCTGCGGCGGTGGGGGGATGGAATAGTAGGCTGCTTGCTGCTTGTCTTGATTGGCACATTTGCAAGACAAAACACGCTGATGGAGAGGTGCAAAGGGATTTAAGGTGGGCCGGATTTACAAGTTTTTTCGTAGGCTTTGGTAATTCTAGTGTTAAAGATTATCAGCAGTTTTTCTGTTTTGTCTGAAAAATATCAATCCTCAGTTTGAAATCAGTGACCTTGTGATGTTACATACAGTAAGATACTGTTGATTTATTTAATGTTAGTCAAGGAATTAAAAGTCCACGATAGGTACAGTTAGACCAAGCTTGGGTCTTAAAAAAGGTATCACAGAATACATTTGGACCATTGCGGTCTTACATTGATGACTGACTCCTTTGCTTTCAGCAAATGCTGAATAAGGAAATGCCAAAAGGAAGTCCCAAAATGTAATAAAGGAAATGCTAAAATTTTGCGAACTTGAGTAGTCTTAAAGTCTCATTTGAATGAAATGCTAAAGCATTTAAATGAATATTGTTAACCATAGATGAACTGCAATGGAACTAGTGAACAAGCAAAGATAACAATAAATAAGCGATAAAAATTTCCGAACTGACTCATATGCTGCTTCATGGATATAAGAGTGGTAGATTGTCGGCCATGGGAAAACAATACATTATTATAGCAAAAGCACTAGGTTTAGGACACTGAAGCAGTAGTCTAATTTACGTAAAAACTACTGTGCAGAAGAGCTGGTACAATAGTAAAAAGTGATTCCACAACTTGGGGAAAAGAAGAGTGCATTGACATACAACAGAAATACATGTGGGGTTATTGCTATGGGGTAAAAACTAATTGTAAGAAAACCAAGCAGCTACACTGCCTATAAAAAGTATCTGCTCCCTAGTACGATTTCACATATTATTGTTAAACTAGCATAGAGAAATGCTTGTTTATTAAAATAGGCTTAATGTTACAATGGTAAGTCCATCTGTTTTGATCACATTGTGCATTTACGAACCTCCCATTACTGGTTGTGCCTTATATTCCTCTTTTTTTTTTGTATCTTGTTGCCTTTCTTCTTCGGACATTAAACATTCCAGCCCTGTTGTGGACACTGGATGACGTGATGCCTAGACATGTGAACATATGGCACACCGTTTACTGTCTTACACCAGCCACTTTTGTTTGTTCATCAAAAATTCCAGCTCTCTTGTGGATGCTGGATTACACCCAGATACAGATATCAGACGAATGGAAGTCTTATTACTTTATAAATAAATAGATAACATTGAATCACAAAGGATTTAATTTAACTTTTTTGACATTGGCCGAAAGAGAAATATTCTTTAATGTCAAAGTGAAAACAGATCTCTGCAAAGTGGTTTAAATTAATTGGCAATATAAAGCATAAAATAATGGATCTTATAAATATTCTTCCCCTTTAATAGAAAACGTAAATCATCTCTTGTACAACCAATTGGCTTTAGATGTCACATACTTATTTAAATGGAGATCACCTGTCTGTAGTCAAGTAGTTACAATTAACTGTAATATAAATGCCCTTGTATCTGGAAGGTCCAGCTTGGGCTGGGTGAGTATCATGGCCTGACCTACACAATAAAGACAAAAAGAACACTCTAAGCAACTGTATGAAAAGGTAACTGAAAAGCACAAGTTATTGGATAGAGACAAGAAAATATCCAAGTCATGGAATATCACTTGGAGTCCAGTTAAATCAGTCATTAAGAGATGGGAAGAGTACCACACAGCTATAAATTTGCTAATAGCAGGCCTTACACAAAAACTTATTGATTGTGCAAGAAGAGGTGAGAGAAGCACCAAGAGACCTATGAGACGTCTATAGAAGTCACAAGCCGCAATGGCTTAGATTGGAGAGAAGCCAGTGCTAATCATACTATTTTCACTGCTGATTGCCACAGATTTCTTGTCAATGTTACTTATATCAACATTGCAGGAACTTGAGATCTTCTTACATTCTTATTTTACCACTTGCTATGCATTTCTTACTGAATGATCATGTGGCTTTGTGGCTGCCACTCACTGAAGGTCTACAGTTAGTTCTGTCTTTGAATCCTCGTCTATGATAATATCTAAGTCTTAGTTAAAACTCCATCTTTCCCCACATGCCTTTTAATTGCTGATAGCTATAATTCTTTATTCTTTACCTGATACTTCTACACTGTCAGCTCATCCTGTCACTACATTTATATGTTCTGTTTAGTTTGGTACAATTTTCAATATTTGTTTCCCAATAAATGATTGTGTATGAAATCATCCTGTTGAATCAAAGTAATTTTTTTCTTTCTAAATTGCATTGTGGCAGTGTTCTTTGTGAAGGATTCTATATACAAAATAAGCAATGATTGACTGAATGGTGTTCAAGGACTCATTTAACCAAGCATGGTGCAATTGCTCCTCTAAGGAGCTAATGGTCTGAGGCCTAATGTTCAAATGTGCCATGTAAAAATTAAGTGTTGCTAGACAATTCACAGTATACACTATTTCCCACTTTTTCAGCTAACTAATGTGCTTTAGATGTTGAGCCCTTTTCTTTCAAAAATGTCTACAGGATTCAGCCTGGCCTCCATCAGCCTGATTATCTTAGGGAAATAAAGGAAAGCTGCTATAAATCTCTCCATTCACTTACTGTAAAACATACCATACCTCACAGTATACCACTATGTAGTTCAGAGAGGAACCAAGCTGGAGCTGAGGATGTAGACAACAGGGGGGCAATACAGAAAGGGGTCTTAAAAAGCTTCAACAATAAGCACAAAGTTCATGGCAGAAATAGTACATGTGGCCTTACTAATAAGTTGGACGGAATTGCACCAGACATATGGCAATCAGACATATGTCAATTGTTAGTGACCCTGCAAGTGATTACTCCAGAGGCACAGAAAAGGGAGAGTGACAAAAAGGGGTCCTGTCCACTAGTCCTGGTCCCCTACTATTAATTAATATGGACAAGCTAAGCATGGGGTCCTGGCACTTTAAGATTGAACTAGTGTACAGGATACACCTGAGGTTACTTGAGGGAATTTTTGGAGAAAGTCATCCGGATTTCTAGACCATAGGAAATAGTTATGGGGCTTGCCATAAAAGTGGCCTCTCGTCTTAAGAAGCTAAATGCACTTGGACATCTTGAGGTGAGCTAGATAATCATGCAACTGGAAAGAGAAGGCAGAAGTTGGAAATAAAGGTGCAGAATATTAGCATGGAGTTTTTATCTGTGTTAACTTGTTGAGAGGTGGGTCAAATACCTTGGTATTCATTCTGAATTCGGGGATGGCTTCAAAATGCCCACTGTCTTCCACAGTCTACATGACAAGTGGCCATAGAATTCAAAAAAGAGCTATTAATGTCTACTCAAAAGAACAAGAGAAATAAGGCCTGGTTTATACTTCATGCGTCACAACTTCCTGCTACGCAAGCATTTCACTGTTTATACTTGCACACGTACTTTACGGAAATCTGGAGGAATCCACCAGGTGGCAGTGCGAGATATCATCATGGTAAGAACAGATTTGGCTTCGCTGTGTTGTGAATTGCCTGGAACATCCATTAAATTCCGATGACACCTTACCGCAATATCTCTGAAAAGGATGTTTAATGATTAAATCCATCAATCCAGGGATTTGTCCATTCCAGCAAGCATTGGGCACAAGGCTGAAACAATCCCTGGACAGGCATCACCTCATTGCAAGGTGAATACAAGCACTCACATACACTAGCGTCATTTTAGTGTCGCCAAATCTGCATATCTTTGGAAGGAAACCGGAGCACACTGTGGAAACCCAGAAGGAAAACTCCAGGCAGAGAATACCAGCAATGTGACTCCCTGCGAGACAGCAGTGCTATTGCTCTGCCACCGTGTCACCCCCATGTGTGTAATTATTAACAGTATTCATTATTTAAACAGGGCGGCACGGTGGCGCAGTGGGTAGCGCTGCTGCCTCGCAGTTGGGAGATCTGGGGACCTGGGTTCGCTTCCCGCGTCCGCCCTGCGTGGAGTTTGCATGTTCTCCCCGTGTCTGCGTGGGTTTCCTCCGGGCGCTCCGGTTTCCTCCCACAGTCCAAAGACATGCAGGTTAGGTGGATTGGCGATTCTAAATTGGCCCTAGTGTGTGCTTGGTGTGTGGGTGTGTTTGTGTGTGTCCTGCGGTGGGTTGGCACCCTGCCCAGGATTGGTTCCCTGCCTTGTGCCCTGTGTTGGCTGGGATTGGCTCCGGCAGACCCCCGTGACCCTGTGTTCGGATTCAGCGGGTTGGGAAATGGATGGATGGATTATTTAAACAAAATTAATGATTTATCTGTAAAATGTAACATACACACTTTAATGCATTTCATCATGAAAGTGATATCAAGTATAAATCTTAGGATTCTAAATGTGCAGAGAGTTGGAATATCGTGCATTTAATGTGTTCTGTGTGGCGACCTATTGCTGTTTGCGCAGCTGTCAGGTCCAGAGGAAGCCCTAGAAAAAAAAGACGGCACAGAAGATGGTATATGAGACTTTTAAAATGTATCATGTCATTACGATCAGGAATATGAGAAAAGCGCTATATAAATGCAAAGAATTATTATTATTATATGCGACGCTTGAATATAAAAGCACCACAAATGCATTTGTATGTCACCATCTTGCTTCACCACATCGAACCATTCATCAAACATCAAAGCACGCACATCGATCTCATAGGATCCACAAAGCGGCCTTCTGTCACAAGTAGATAGTAACCAGAGACTCTGACATCACATTCCAACTTTTAGCGCACTGCACCTGCCCGACTTTTTCGCGTTGTGTTAATTTCTGAGGACCTGCTCAGAGAACGTGTCAAATGAATGCTGGGAACGCATGGCAGCCATGATGCGGCTGTGTACGTGTTCTGAGCATGAAGTATAAACGAGCCCTAAGATGTAACTTATTATGACATAAATGACAAGTTGAAAAAGGCAAACCATATTATAATGTAACTTTCAATGCATCACTGAAATTAGGAAAAAATATCTATGGAAAACAAAGCACTATTTTTGACACATAAGACTGATTCAGCTAAAACTCAGCTGTGGGAGCATAAAATGAAAAAATAGGCATCATTCTAGAACACAATGTGTGCTAAGAACAACTAGGGGGGGAAATTACGTCTGCATGAACCACTCTGCTGTTTTACATTGTCAACATGAAAACACATACACATTCAATAAATATTTTTGACCTTTCACATAATTTAATGAAGGCAACCATGTTGATTAATTTTCATAATGTGACAAAACAAATACAGTATGTAACATTTTTATAATTAAACATATGATAAGATTAAATCAATATACATTGAAATACCTCAGCCAGTGTCAATGGCATATTCATTAAAGCACTGACATGCAATTAGCAGGTGGTTAAGACTCAGAAATCTGCACAGTTATTTGATGGAATTTATACTACTGAAAATAACAGCTTAGTCAGTTGATGGATATAAACACTTCATGTATGTTAAACTATCACTGTTTATTAGGCCTGGATATTTTTTTCTTTCTGCTGTCTAGACACTGAAGTATGAAAGCATCAACAATGAAAAGGAATAGCAATTTCAGTCCCTGTGGCAATAATCCAGATGAGAGTGCCATAAATAAATGGAGTGCAGTGAGGTAAAAGCGCCCCTATTCAGCAGCTGCAATGATTGAGGGGTGCTGTAGACATAAAATTCATTTTCTTGCACTTGGTACCACAATCTGCTATTAGAAAAAAATCAACAATCACAGCAAGGTGAGGAAAGCACATGCCCTTTATTTCATTGTTCTCCTCTAGTGAGAATAAACTGATCAACAATGCAGTCAGTTTCAAAAGCTGGGCAATGATATTGGCTTATATATGTGTATATTTGTGTGCATTTATGTACTAGTGTTTATCTCATATCATACAGTAGACAATTGCCTAGTTTTATAACATTTTACATTAGTTTCACAAGCCTCATTGGTGTTGTCTGACCAGTATGATATATAGCATTTAGATTTATTGTTGTTCCTTGTAGTTGACTTGAACTATTATTTCATGATTCCTAATAAACTGTTCTTTGCCACTCTATTCTAAAAACGGTAGTCTGAAATATGAATGAATGAATTAATGTATTTGGCTCAACCATCGGACAGATTGTTTCCTCCAGCACCCTGGGAGGCTAAGGAGTGTGATCCCTCTGTAGTTGGAACACACCCTCTGGACACCTTTCTTAAATATGGGGACAGCCACACCAGTCCGCCATTCCAAGGGTGTTTTATCTGCCTTTCATGAAACATTGAAGAGATACATTAATCAGGCTATCCCACCAATGTCCAGCACTTTCAGTTCTTTGGTCAGATTTCATCCACCCCAGCTGCCTTACCACCATGGTGTCCTCAGACCACTATAGTGACTTCAGCAACAGTAATGAGAAACACCAGATATGTCCAACCTGCCTCCTGATTGAGCCAAAAGATACAGGAGAAAGAATGTGGACTCTGCCCTTGCTGTGGAACAGTAAACTGGCTCTTCTCTCTGGCACAGTTACTGGACAGAGCATGTGAGTAAGATAAACCACTCTACATGTTTTTGTAGATTTGGAAAAAGTATACAACTGTTTCCTTCAGCATGTGTTCTGGAGGTGCTTCAGGAATATGGGGTAACAGGGAATCTCTTACATGCTTTTCGTCCCCTATATACTGTAAATGTAGTAAGAGCTGTGTCTGAATAGTTCGTGTTGAGTCAAATTTCTACACTATGAGAGTCAAACTCTGTCAAGGCTTTGACTTATTACCACTCCTGTTTGTGGTTTTCATGGATAGGATATGAAGGTGCAGCCGAAGATTTAAGAGTGTCCAGTTGGGGAGGCTAGGGGTATCATTGTTGCTTTATGCAGACGATTTACTCCTCTTTGCCTCATCTGACTGTCAATTTTGGGATCCACTCAAGTGATTCACTGCTAAGTGTGAAGCAACTGGGGTGAGGATCGGCACTTCCAACTCTGAGGCCCTGGTTTTCTCTTGGGATTATAATCAAGTATAACAAAAAAGTGAGCATGAATATGACAAGCAGAGTGGAGCTGTGGCATCTGTTCTGTGGGCACTATACTGGTCTGTAATGACAAAGTAGGAGCTGAGTCTAAAGATAAAACTCTCGGTTTAATAGTTAATCTTCATCCTTGTCCTCACCTATGGTCATGAGCTGTAGGTAATGACCAAAAGAATAAGATCACAACTGCAAGTGGCAGAAATAAGGATTCTTCACAGGGTGATTGGGCTGACACTGTGTGATATGGCGAGAAGCTCACTGACTTAGGAGAGCTTCAGAGTACATTCTCTCCTCCTCCAGATCAAGAAGATCCAGTCAAGGTGCTTTATGCATGTCATAAGGATGCCACCCTGGTGGCCCCCCATAGATTTTCTCTGGGCATGTTCCCCAGGGTTGAGACCGTATGGAAGAACCTGGACATGCTATAGGGATTATATCTCTTGGCTGGTTTGGAAACACCTATGTATTTACCAGGAAGAGATGACATCTCTAACTGGGGACAGAGAAGTCTGGACTGACCTGTTTGGCCTCTTGCTACTGTATCCTCACCAAGGAAAGTGGTTGAGAAAGTAAGATGAGATTAATTAAATCATTATTTTATTGAATATTACAATAATCTGTTTTTAAATCCTAATATAATATTATGAAATGTTAAATTGAATACATTTCTTCATCAATATGATGATTATTTGTGTTACATATTTCCTGATGAGGCTTCTCAATGAGCTGGGATTACTAGGCCTCCCTATACCCAACAACCTGCTGCAGGCTTTCTTTGGGAAAACCCAGACACTCTAAGGACAGTAAAGAGATATAATCCATAAAACATTTACTTGGTCTTCACTTTGGAAGGGGGCATCTTGGAGGACCACATGCCCAACCCACCTAAGCTTGCCTCTCCAGATCTAGTGGAGCAGCATTTCTACTCTGAATCACACACTGAGAGTGTTTTTTCCACCTTTTAACACTAGAATTACCAGAGCCTACGAGAAAACTCGTAAATCCGGCCCACCTTAAATCCGTTCGCACCTCTCCGTCAGCGTCTTTTGTCCTGTAAATGTGCAGATTAAGACAAGCAGCAAGCAGCCGGCTAGTCCATTCACCACTGTCGCAGAATGTTCACTAAGTTCTCCCAGCTCATGCCTTGTTTGATTATATGGGAGTGAGTGAACTGCTGCAGTTTTAGAGTGGAAATAATAGATCGTTATTTGGAACACATGCATTTCATGTGTGTTTTGTTTCTACAGTAATCTGTGTAAACACATTGTTAAAACAGAAACTTTTTCATATTTTAGTAATAAATGTTACAAAATGTAGGCATAAACTATAGAATGTGTGAAGCCTGAAGTCCAAAGATCAAATAAACACTTTCACAAAAGGTTCAAGGCTGATACAACAGCTTCTGTGGTGTAGAGGTAAGATTTGCTGACTTGTAATCATGGGGCCACCGGTTCAATCCCCATTGCCTCCTATATTTGCGTTTTCAGTAGTGAGCTGCTCTTACTGTTAATTTTATACAGTACACACATACATTTGGTTTGCGTCTGTAACAGACCGTGTACATTTATAGTACTGTACTTGTAAAAGTTACCTTTTTTTTCACTTTTATTCTCTCACTCACGATCACGATACATACTACCGCCCTAGGGATCTGACGCTGTTAGTTTTTATTTGAAACTGGGAATCACTGTAGATGTGAGTAATGTTTTGAGGCATTGGAACTGGACATTCTCTGACCTGGAGGGATAAAAGCTGACACACAAACGCTGGTGAATCTGCCTTCTTCGTATCTTACTGTCACTTTATTTTTTTTATTCAGTTTTATGCTCAAGCAGAATTAGTATGCCCCTTATGGTGTATGATGTCAAAAAAAAAAAAAAAAACCACAGACGTACTGTAGGTATATATGATATTTTGAAGAAATCATTTTATGACCTGAATAGCACCAATCAGAAAACATCATCACACTAATGCAATATTATTTGAAAACGAACAGCGTCAGATCGGGTGTGAATTTATGCTGGTGATGTTATTTAGAGTCAGATCAGGAGAGGCGTGGCGGGGTGGGTGTTAGAGCGTCATCGTCATTGACAGAATAAAACTGAAAAAAGCTAACTTTTACGAGTACTATACTATAAATGTACACGGTCTGTTACAGACTTAAACCAAATGTATGTGTGTACTGTATGAAATTAACAATAAGAGCAGCTCACTACTGAAAACGTAAATATAGGAGGCAGTGGGGATCAAACTGGTGGCCCCATGATTACAAGTCATCAAATCTTAATGCTGCACCACGGAAGCTGTTGTATCATCCTTGAACCTTTTGTGAAAGTGTTTATTTGATCTTTGGACTTCAGGCTTCACACATTCTATAGTTTATGCCTACATTTTGTAACAAGTATTACTAAAATATGAAAAAGTTTCTGTTTTAACAATGTGTTTACACAGATTACTGTAGAAACGGAACACACATGAAAAGCATGTGTTCCAAATAACAATCTATTATTTCCACTTTAAAACTCCAACAGTTCACTCACCCCCAGATAACCAAACAAGGCATGGGCTGGGAGAACTTAGTGAACGTTCTGCGACGGTGGGGGATGGAATAGCTGGCTGCTTGCTGCTTGTCTTAATCGGCACATTTACAGGACAAAAGACGCTGACGGAGAGGTGCAAACGGATTTGAAGGTGGGCCGGATTTACAAGTTTTCTCGTAGGCTCTGGTAATTCTAGTGTTAAGGACATTACCAGTTGAGGTCAACATTTCCACCTTCTTGTTGACAATTGCCTTGGCAAATTCTTGCCTACCATTCTTGTGTCATTAAATGGATTTCCAGAACTTGTTCAAGGCCATCTAAAAGTCATTCTCCATTGCCTCAACAAAATTCACCCCCACACACTGGCTTTTTCTATGGTCATGTCCCATTCAAATCTAGCAAACTTCCTGCTAAAGTAACATGGAAGACATTTTTCCTAAACTTGACAACTTCTCTTAACACTGGCATCCACCTATGTTTGTTACCATGACAAGCAAATGACAATGTTTTCACTACAATTTCTTTTTAACTGCTCTCCACTACTAAGGTTTTGAGGTTCTGACTATTCTGTCTGTACATCTGAGACACCTCCCACAATACAGGACAACACATTTGCATCTTACATGTTTGTCAGTGGGTGCTTCTGTCATCTGAGCCAGCTCATCACCAAGTGGTAAACAGTTGAGAGCTCATCATCTCTCTTTATGAGAAGTCACAGATCAAACAGCTTCAGATTAGATGATACAACAAATCAAGCATTGACCTTTGGGCCAAGATACTTTGGAATCAGGCACACTTTGTTTGTTTTGGGTAACCCATGACTAGCACAGACATCAAGTAACAATTTGGGTCTACAATTCATATCAGCCGGGAGGTCCCTTGCTAGTGTACCCCTCCAGGTATCTCTGCCAATCCCCAAATGTGCATTGAAGTCTACCATTAGGACTACAAAGTTAGTAGATGGTAACTCTTTTGAGCACTCAATACAATGTCTCTAGAAAAAACGTCCGCCTAGGATTATGACCTTGACGTAGCCCAAAAGATACTTAGGTCATTGACCTGTGGATCTATATGCTCCTATCACAGTTTAAGGGGACAAATAAGAATAAATCAGAACAACAAAATAATTATGACGAGAACAGGCCATTCAGTTTAATAAGGTTGTACATTCTATTCACCTAGATTGCCCAAAATAACATCATATTAATTTGAAGGTCACTAAAGTCCTGCTCTACACCACATTACTGTATTTGGTAATCCATGTGTCTATTTGGTTTTCTATGTATCTTTGTTCTTTGTATGAAGAAGAACTTTCTAACATTTGTGCAAGATCTGCCCTTAACAACTTTCCATCAGTGAACTTGTGTTCTTGTTGCAGAGTTTATTTTAAAGTAACAGCTGAGATCCACTATACTAATTTCTTTTAATAATTTTATAATCAGAAGAGGTTCAACTCATTCAGTCTTTCCTCACAGTTTATACCTCTTACTCCTGGAATCAGCTTAGTTCCTCTTCTCTAGAGTATCTCTAGTGCTGCAATGACTTTTTTGTAATATGGAGATCAAAAGTGCACACAGTTTTCCAGGTGAAGCCTCAATGATACATTATAAAATTTAAGCATTACCTACATTCACTTGTATGCTACAAAATGTGATATATAATCTAATATCCTGTTGTGAAAAGAAAACAGGGAGACAGAAAAAGGTTTGGGGTAGCCACTCCATATACTTGAAACAAAAATTCAAAACGAGCAATTAAAACATCTTTACAGACTGAGTTCAAAACAGAACTGAATGAATTGTAACAAGATGCCATTTTTCTGGCTTGGCCAGAGGAAGTGACATCATTGGGGTTGGAACCAGAAGTGATGTTGATAGGCTCAGGCAGGATTTCCTTTGGTTGGTCTTCAGGGGAAAGAGAAAGAGAGAGTTAGTAAACATTGCTACCTCCTGGTCCGGCATGTAATTATTATCTTTCAGGCTCCTATTCACACATGTGTGACATCTTCTTGATCCCTTCTGTATATTGTCTACATACATAATTGACTCTAATGCATGCTCTAGTTAAACTGAAAATAACCTTGCCTGGAGCAGGAATATTAGAACACAGCACTGCAGAGGTTGCCTCATCTCCTTACTCTATGCAGTTAACGTCTACTCCCACTTATAATATCTAACCCCCTAAATGGTTGTAGAACATGCGTAATTCAAAAATGAATATAAAAGGCTGAATTTGTCAAAAAAAGAAGTGCACAAAAACACAGAAATTAAAGAGTGCTTGACTAATACCAAATAAATGTGCAAAATTCATAGGTACAGACAAAGTACTTCTAAATTTCAAGAAACTGAAGTGGAAAAAGAGGAGTCCAGTAATTCCCAAAAATTGGCAGATTAGTATCCATGCTTCCAAGACCACTTCTATAGTGCTCAAGAAATCAAGAGCACATATGCACTCTCCATGACATCATAAGCAACCACGTAAACCTGACTACCTCACCACATAAATCCCTGGAAACAATGGTACATCTTCAACAAGTAACACCAAATCAAAATAAATGCTAAAAAAGCAGACAAATATAAAGCATCTTGCATATAAACCTACCAGATGGCTCCTTTCTTTTACCCAATGCTCTTTCAGTAGACTCTTTTTAGCACTGATATAAATAAGTGGATTTAGAAAATTAATGAGTGGATAATTAATAAGAAAGAGTAATACACTTTCTAAATTTTTTTTTGCAGTACAATATCCATATTTGTATTTACTGGAATCAATGAAGGATAAAACAACCGTTCATCACTCAAGAACACTCACTCAAACACTCAGATTATACAGGAAGCAAGATAACCCAGTGGAAACCAACCAAGAATATGCAAACACCATATTGATTGTGGCCAGGCCAGGAACTCAACCCTGGTTTCTGAAGGTGTGAGACAACAGTGCCGACCACTACACATCAGTATTATCCCTAAAAATGTCAGTCAGTCAGTCATCATCCAACCAGCTCTATCCTAACACAGGGACACGGTGGTCTGATGGCACCAATCCCAGCCAACACAGGGCGCAAGGTAGGAACAAATCCCCGGGCAGGGTGCAAGCCCACCGGACCCTAAAAATGTGACATACATAATTAATATTTGGTCAACCAAACATAACTTGATTATAATCATAACTGTCAGGATTTAGGCTGTAAACGGATGCTTTGTAGCCTGTTTCTTTTAGAGAAGCCATTTGTATACCGTTGTCTGGGTCACATCCCTTGTCTCTGGGGAGGGGTCTCAGGGGTTGTGACCATGACTTGATCAACAACCAGCATAAAAGGTCAGCCTTTCACTAGGCACCTTATCCGATCTGCGGATAAAATTCCTTACGTTCATTTTGATGTTGTGTGCTTTCTTTTCTTATATTGGCCGATTACGACTTTTGCCTGTTTTTTGATTTTGACTTTATCTCTCGTCTGGGTTACGGTTACTATGGTTTATTTTTATTCTCTTTTGTCTTGGCCTTTTGATGCTTCTCCTGGTTTACTCACACAATCGGCTCACCTGCTTTCCTGCTGAGTCAAGACAATAACCACTTATGTTTGATGGAGGGATGGCATGTACACCTTCATGAATCAAGTGTCCTGAGTTTGAATTCCAAACCTGTTTGCTATCTATGAGGAAGTTAGATGTTGTTCTCATATTTGGCAGGTTGCACTCTGATTTGTCTACCACATCCCAGAAGAGCTGTGTTAGAATTTGTGTATAGGCCCTGTGAGAGTCTTTCTGTCTTGTAAAAGGCTGGTAACTCTATTGTGACCATTGCTGTCAGGATAGGCTTTAACTCCCCATAATCCCAAATATGATTGGGCATGTTTGAGAATTTTATGTTCCTTAGAAAAATACACTCTGTTTTTCATTTGTTTGATCTTCATAAAATGTTTATATAATAGATGTACCTGGTGGAAAGCATTTTTCTGAATTATGGTCAATTTATTTGTCTCCCTGTTACCCTATAATGAATAAAACAGATATGGAAAAATGAAAGGACAATAATGCTTGAGAAGTTTCTACAATTTAACAAAAAGATAGATTTGAAGATTTGTGAAAAATTGTAATATTAAAGAATATGAAAACATAGGCAAGAAAACAATTCACTCTACAGTGCATGTTTTTAATAATCTCCATAGATTAATCGAAAGTGCTACCTTCAATGTTTGGTTAAAGCATCAAGCATATCTCTGTTAGACTTCTCAATTAAACATCTGTTGAAATTAAGTCCAAAAAATAAAGCAGCTTACTCAAAAGAATCTACGAGTTGAGTCATCTATGACTTAAGAAAAAAGAAAAGGGTGTTGCTGAAGATTGCATATTAGCAGTAATATCACTGCCCCAGGCAGTCATTTGCATACAAATGACATCTATTTCTACTGGTTCTTCAATTTAAAAAATACTTTTAGAGTAGCCTAGGATAAAATTTGTCTGAATCTAATCCTTCCATTCTTGAAAATTGCAAATGGATTGTACCGTACTAATTGGAGGCTGTTAATACTAAGTAGAGAAAATGGCATATTTTTTTCCAAAATATAGGCAGATTTATGTATTCATCAGAAAATCTAGTGTTTTCATTAAATATTTTAATGTCAAAGTGAAAATCATCTAAAATAATAAATCAGTATGCAGGCCATGTGAATTGTATGAAAGTGAATAATTGGAAGCCCTCCAAGTGGAGTGGTTCCTAATGCAGTCAAAGTACAACAAGCTGAAAATGTGGCACTTTGAAACTGGTCTCATTGTGCCGGCCCCACTGAATGCAAGAATGATTGCAGAAACATGTCAGCTGTCAGGAAAATCCAAGGCCAGCATATCAACTGTCAAAACATTGCAAACAACATATATTTCTTCTGAAAAGGTAAAAAGGTGATGGTGCTAGCAGTCAAGGTCAAACTTTAGTCCTCTGCTCAGGAGAACCATCAATATAGTCAGGCGCTGGTTATCCACAAAGTATCCACCCCTGCCAGTTGTCTTATGTATTTCTGGGATAAATAGAAATTGTGAGAGTACATACATGCTTGACATCCAGTAACTGTGTATTATGGCTTAGCACACTGTAGCAGATTTAAGATAAATTGTCCCTAGGCTTTTAAATTAAACCTGATGTTATGACAACAATGCAATGGTTAAGAAAAACAGAATTCAAGGTAATGGCTGTGATGATTAAGTCCTCACAGTTCTAAAGCTTGGAGCCGTTTCTACTGCACAAGGATGTACTGCACTAAAAGGTATCTTTTGCCTGCTTAATAACTTTGGTAATTGCTTGTTATGCACTTGAATTTCATCACTCATTAAAGCAGCCTGTTAATTGAGGCATGTTAATTTACCCTGGCTCAGATCTAATGTTCAGTTTATTCAAAATCTTTAAGCATTTTTAGCATTCTCCCA
This sequence comes from Erpetoichthys calabaricus, assembly GCF_900747795.2. Taxonomy (NCBI): domain Eukaryota; kingdom Metazoa; phylum Chordata; class Cladistia; order Polypteriformes; family Polypteridae; genus Erpetoichthys; species Erpetoichthys calabaricus. The sequence goes on along the minus strand of NC_041402.2, from coordinate 51,299,391 downwards.
TGCTTTTTGTGTAATTGACCATTTTGCTAATTTACCGATTACTATTTGTCTTAGCCCCATGCAAAACATTTGCATAGCAGCCAATTCCAGACTGCACTCTATGTCTACATTTTTACATTCTCATGGTTGTTCAGGCTTACCTTTTGCATTAACAGCTAAGTGTTGCTGATTATACGTTAAACGCTTAAGTTATAAAACCATACAACCACAGTAGAAATGAAACACAGATAACATGACACCTGGCATTGCCATAACATTTCATAACAGTGTGGGAATCAGGTAGAGAGAAGCGATATTTAGGAGAAATTAAATTGTATCACTGGCAATTGTCACAAAACTTTAGACTCGAGGTTTTCACAATGGATCTTTTGATATAACATGTTTGCTTTCATATGGTTTCCTTATCTTGCTCAAATAACACACACAGCACTACATAATAAACATAACCATGCACTTTGGTTTTGTTTTACTTGTCTTCTAATTTGAAAAAATGGTACTGGCAAGTAAACATAGATGGTGACAACTGTTTTTTTGCTTGGAATAAGACATCAGAAAGACAACAATAAAGAGTTGCGGCACCACCTTGAAGACCTTCTATAATTGAAAGAAAAAAATAATAATTTCAGAGTGGTCTTTTCAGACATAAGTTCTCAATTGAACTAATTTTAAGATGGCGAATCTTCCAATCTTAAATCCTTCTGGCAGGAAGAGGCGGGTCCAGGTAGACGGACACTAGAAGTGACATCAGTGGTGTTATAATCATCAATCTTCCCGTCTGTAGAGTGAAGAAGAGAAAAGGCATTAGCACACAGCACCAATCCCTAGAATGGCTCAGAATTACAATCAACAGAGCCCTTAAGTTGTTCCCCATGTGCACGCACGTCACATTGAGTATCATTCAACTCCCTATCATGAAACAGAAGCCATTACAGAGTGCTCAATAGGTCTAACAGTATAAAAGTATGTTAACATATAAGTATATACATAAGTATATATATAGTATAAGTATAATAAACAGATAATTAAAGTCACTATATATAATAGTTCTATGTATATCTAGATAGGAGGAATTATTCCCCACATAATTCATCCATGCTTTTTCCCACTTAGTGCTCAGTGTTGGTAGAATAAGCTCCAGTCTCCCGAAATCCTCAATTGGGCTAAGCAGTTTTGAGAATGCTAAACTTTATTGTGGGCACCTCATTCATGGAAGGTTTGTTCATTGTATTCAGTGGTGTTAAACTGTCAAATGCTGAACAGTATTACCCAATTTTAGAATAATATATTATGTTATATTAAACTGATGATGATTAATTCCTGCCTTGCGCCAGATGCTGCCTCAATAAGTTTTTGCTGTGATCTCCCTGAGCTGCTTTGAAAAACAAGATGTATGAATATATTGTACTGCAGTGTACAGCAACAATCCATATTACTAACCGAGAATGCTAAACCGGATGATGGACGCAGGCACATCCGGCAATGGGCCGTAGCTGCAAAAAGACGTACTGCGCAGGCGCAAAAAGAGTCCGTGAGGGTCGGCTGAGGAGCCGAGAAAGGCGGATAGAAGAGGGCGAGAGAGGCGGATGAGGGGCCGCGAGAGGCGGACAAGACCACAGAAAAAAGGAGTGAGCACAGGAAAAATTGAGAAATGAGGCGCAAAGAGCACCGAAAAAAGGAAACGGCACATAAAAAAGTATTCAAACGCAAGCAAAGCACGAAACACATTGCACACGAAACTAGACCCAAAAAAAAAAAAAAAAAAAAAAAAAAGAGGCTCGCGCACAACAGCAAGGCACCCCCCCCCCTACAGGCACCAGACGGGACACACACCAAGAGGGGGATTCAACAAGCCCATGGAACACAAAAAAAAGAACACAAAACCACCCCACAGACCCTACAAGCAAGGGACGGGACACACACAAAGAGGGGGATTCAACAAGACACAGGAACACAAAAAGAAAGAAGACGCTCGCGCGACAACAATCCTCAACCCCCCCAACACACACACACACATCCATAAGAAGTGACACCCAAAGCCACATATTCTAAAGTGAACATCAACACCTTCACACTAGACAGCATAGGTGTCAGCATTGGTGGATCTCCTTACAATAAAGCACTATTAACCGTTCAACTGCAGAAAAAGAAACATATTAACAGTGACTGCGATCCTTTTTATTACTTATCCATATTTCGCATGCTGAGAAAGAAACAAGTCATGAATACACGGTCACGGGTACAAAACGAAAAGGAAAGGATAACAGGAACAAACACACGAAAACGAAAGAAACAACAAAATAGACGGCTATGCAGCATAGGTGGATCTTATTACAATAAGGCACTATTAACCGTTCAACCGCAGAAAAGGCTCCATATTAACAGTGAGTGCAATTCTCCTTATTACTTATCCATATTTCTAAAAGAAAAAATGTCTCGACTCCAAAAACGCAAAGCTCAACTAAAGCTTCTAACTAACGATGTACCTAAAAGTAAAAACTTTATGAAGTGCATTAGATCCTACAATGGTTCATTTGCTTTTGCATATACCGGAGTAAATATCAGGCCGCCAAAAGGCAATGGCCCATACTACTTTCGCATATGTCCACAAATACTGCATCGCATTGGAACAGTGCACCCTGAAACAAATCAACAACGCAAATATGCACAAATCTACATCCTAGATCCACATGACGCAAACTATCAATCAAAGTGCTGCATCGCAACAGGCACGGATTCAAAACGAAACACCTCCTGTCTCAGACATACGTTAATGGCAGCGAAGGCTACAACGGGCTTCTCACACAGCACAGGCAAATCGATTACAGCTCCAAAACAACACGTCCCAAATACTACACATGCAACAACGCGCCTCTCAAACGGCACAAGAAAAACATACACCAGTAAAATTCATTCGGATTAATGAATGTCATTTGCAATCATTGTCATTCAGTTCACTTCCCTGAAGAAACAACTGGCAATACAAGTTATACATTTACACGTTGTTGTCAAAAGGGTCAAATTAGACTGCCTTCTTTACATTCATATACTGAATATCTACAGAGGCTTATAACTGACGATGTACCTGAAAGTGAAATCTTTATCAACTACATTAGATCCTACAAATCGGTACCCACTATGAACATTAACGGTGGCACTGCACGTGACATCCGTCTTGAAAAAATGTTGTTTATTGATGAATGTTCAATGGCATGAAGTCACTTACTCAACACCATTCATAAACTTCTACAAACGTTTATGAATAATAATATTCGATTTGAAGGAAAGGTACTTTTATGAGGAGGAGATTTTAGACAGTGATTAGCTATTCTTCCAGATGCCATGCACTCAGCTATTCAGTGCACCTTAAAATACGCAGTACAAAACGAAAAGGAAAGGATAACAGGAACAAACACACGAACACGAAAGAAACAACAAAATAGACGGCTATGCAGCATAGGTGGATCTCATTACAATAAGGCACTATTAACCGTTCAACCGCAGAAAAGGCTCCATATTAACAGTGAGTGCAATACTCCTTATTACTTATCCATATTTCTAAAAGAAAAAATGACTCGACTCCAAATACGCAAAGCTCAACTAAAGCTTCTAACTAACGATGTACCTAAAAGTAAAAACTTTATGAACTGCATTAGATCCTACAATAGTTCATTTAATATGCACAAATCTACATCCTAGATCCACATGACGCAAACTATCAATCAAAGTGCTGCATCGCAACAGGCACGGATTCAAAACGAAACACCTCCCGTCTCAGACATACGTTAATGGCAGCGAAGGCTACAACGGGCGTCTCACACAGCACAGGCAAATCGATTACAGCTCCAAAACAACACGTCCCAAATACTACACATGCAACAACGCGCCTCTCAAACGGCACAAGCAAAACATACACCAGGAAAATTCATTCGGATTAATGAATGTCATTTGCAATCATTGTCATTTAGTTCACTTCCCTGAAGAAACAACTGGCAATACAAGTTATACATTTACACGTTGTTGTCAAAAGGGTCAAATTAGACTGCCTTCTTTACATTCATATACTGAATATCTACAGAAGCTTATAACTGACGATGTACCTGAAAGTGGAATCTTTATCAACTACATTAGATCCTACAAATCGGAATCCACTATGAACATTAACGGTGGCACTGCACGTGACATCCGTCTTGAAAAAATGTTGTTTATTGATGAATGTTCAATGGCATGAACAAACGTTTATGAATAATAATATTCGATTTGGAGGAAAGGTACTTTTATGAGGAGGAGATTTTAGACAGTGATTAGCTATTCTTCCAGATGCCATTCACTCAGCTATTGTTCAGTGCACTTTAAAATACGCAGACAATTGGCATTGCTTTCAAAAGATACAGTTAGTAAAAAAGATACGATGTCCAGAACCAGATCATAACAATTGCTTATTACAACTGAGAGATGGTACACTCACCAATACAGATGGACTTCACCCACATATTATTACAATTCCTCAAGCCTTTATCTGCGACGACTTAGTTACAGAGAGATTTGGAACAGCAATCTCATTAGACCAAATGCCCCTTTTAACACAACGCACTATATTATGTCCAAAAAATATTAATGTGGAAAACATAAATACCCAAGTCATTCCATTACTTCCTGGAAAGACACAACTCTTTCTAGGCTCTGACAAACTTGACTCTGATCACAACAATAACCATCTTAAATGACCTTACAAGTTCTGAGCTGGAATTACCTTTTACACTTAAACGGCGTGTACAAAGAAATTTTCAAATAAACCTTTACACTGTGCCACACACTTTATTGGGTGCTTTCTATTTGCATCATCTACACCGTCACACTATTCTATATCTCATTCATACATCACGCTCTTTGTCATTCCCAACACCAGGGGTTGGCGAGCGAAGCGAGCAGGGGGCGGAGCCCCCTAGTAACTAAATAAAAGAGCAAAGATGTCATATCATAAAATGTTTATTTCATTGTTGTGTCACAAGTTGAATTTTCTTAGAAAAAGTTCTAGATGATGCAAAGGCTGCATGACCATCTCTCACTAAGCCATACATACATCTATCCATCCATTATCTATCCCGCTATATCCTAACTACAGGGTCACAGGTGTCTGCAGGAGTCAATCCCAGCCAACACAGGGCACAAGGCAGGAAACAAACCCCGGGCATGTCGCCAGCCCACTGCAGTACATACATCTAAAGAATGCATAATTGGCATAAAAACAGTACTTCTTTGTTTTAGGATTTAAGATATTATATTATGAATTGTGATGACCAGGGAAGGATTTTAGAGCTTGTTTTGAAGAAAGCAAGGTTTATGCATCAGTCTTTAATGTTCACATTTTTTATACAGATAGAGTGGTGAAGTGGCTAGAGGGTTTGACTTAAAACTTCAAGGCTGCTGGCTACACCTTTTGCCTCTGACTTGTTGTGTAAGTTACAACAAGTTATTTAACCTGCCTACTCTTCAACTGAAAACAATAAAAAGAAGCAGTTTCAATATATAAGATCTTGTTAGTCACCTTGTATAAAGATGTTTGTCAAATATACAGCCAAGATAAAAATAATTAAAGCAGCACTGAGTAATCATATTGATTACTGATCCAGTTAATCTCTTTATGTTCTTTGTGTGACAGCTGAATTTTTTATGGCAAAAGATTTTCTTAGATTTTTGGTCCCAATTAAGTTTGATCCCTGTTAACTATTGAAATATGCACATAATATACACATTGGGCATAAAACTGTAATGCACACATTTAGAGACTACTATAAGACCTTATATTCTACTCAGTTCAAAGAATACAAGACACAATCTAATGCGTTTTTTTATAAATTACCGATAACACAGCTAGATACTCTCAGTACAGAGGAATTGGATAAACCTCTGACACTATCATAATTACTAGACACTATAAACTCACTTCAGAGTAAGAAAGCACCAGGTCGTGATGGCTACCCTTCTGAATTTTATAAAAAATTTTTAGTCAAGTTAGCTCCCCTTTTATTAGAAACTTTTATAGTAGCCAGAGACAATAAAATTCCACCTCAAGCTTTTTACCAAGCATTACTTACTGTTTTTCCTAAGATAAATAAGGACTTATTACAATTTGCATCATACAGACCAATCTCACTTCTGAATAATGATGTTAAGATACTCTCCAAAGCCCTAGCTAGAAGGATTGAGCAAGTGATATTCAATAATATCACAAGACCAAACTGGATTTATTAAAGGAAGACATTTGGCTTCTAATCTTCGACAATTATTTAATGTAATATATTCACCCATAAAGTCTAACACTCCAGACATCTTATTATCTTTGTATGCAGAAAAAGCATTTGATATGGTTGAATGGGATTACCTATTCACCATTTTGCATAAGTTTGGGTTTGGCCCTAACATATGTGCATGGATCAAACTACTCTATACCAGTCCAGAATCTTCAGTTTGTATAAACAACACTATCTCAGACTACTTCAAACTAGAATGCAGTACTAGACAAGGATGCCCCCTGTCACCACTGTTATTTGAAATTGTCATTGAGGCATTGGCTGTTCACTTTTGAAATGCACCAGAGATTAAAGGAATTTTCAGAGAAGGACTTGAACAGAAGATATCACTATATTCAGATGATATGGCACTATATATATCAGACCCACAAAATTCAATGGATGAAGCCCTAATTGTACTAGCAGAATTTCAAAATATATCTAGACTCAAAATTAATTTGAACAAAAGTGTACTTTTTCCAGGAGCAAACAGCATTAGATTGGACACCTTCTCTTTTATCATTGCAGATCAGTTTGAATATCTAGGGGTAAACATCACAAGTAAATATAAAGATCTTTTTCAACAGAATTTTGCTATTTGTATGGACAAAATTAAACAAGATGTGCATAGATAGTCTACCCTCCATCTTACTTTAGCAGGGAGAATTAACACTATCAAGATGAATATCCTCTCTAAGCTTCTGTTTCTATTTCAAAAAATCAACATTTACATTAACAAATCTTTTTTTAAGAAATTAGATTCAATCATAACCTCATTTATTTGGAATTTGAAATATCCACGCATTCAAAGGGCGACCCTACATTAACCTAATTCAGAAGGTGGCATGACTCTACCTAATTTTCAACTTTATTACTGGGCGGCAAATATACAAGCTATAAAAACCTGGACACTGACACAATTAGATGAACACACACTAGCTTGGTCTACAATAGAAATTCATTCCTGCAGTACCTCTTTAAATTCCTTGCTTTGCACCCCAGTAAATACAAGTTATTGTCAATATACTAACAACCCAATTGTCCTTCATTTACTCAGAATATGGAACCACTGTAGGAAGCACTTCAAGTTAGAGAATATTTTATCTGTAGCACCTGTACATGATAACCATCTTTTTCCACCCTCTCAAACTTACACAGTTTTTAATATTTGGAAAACATATAGGATTAAATCATTTAGAGGTTTATATACAGTGTATAAATATTGTCTTTGCATTCTATGAACAATTTTTTCCAATATCTCCAAATTAGAAACTTTGCTAAGCAAAATCTGCCCAATTTTCCTCACCTCCCACCTATTTCTATTCCAGAAGAGATATTGATCAGTCTTGGAGACTCAGACATCATTTCTATAATATATAAAACCATTTTAGAGTCCCTCCTTTTTAAAGATCCCAAAGTACAGTGGGAAAGGATCTCTTACTCAAAATTTCAGAAAAGGAGTGGAAAGCAGCCATGCACAGAATTCAATCTAGCTCCATATGTGCAAACATTCCACTATTCAACTTAAAAAAAGTTTATCAAGCACATCTATCCTGTTTAAAATTGTCCAAAATGTGTCCAGGGCAAGATCCAACCTGCAAACATTGCAATCAAGCTCCAGCTTTACTAGGCCACATGTTCTGGGCGTGCACCAAATTAACTTCATTCCAGACAAAAAATTTTAAATGCCTTTCAGGCAGCCTTGGAGTCACAATCCCTCCTAATCCATTAACAGCTGTGTTTGGCGTACTCCCATATGTTCTTAAAGTGGAGAAGGACAAACAAACTCTAATTGCCTTTACTTCACTATTAGCATGTAGACTTATCTTGCTCAACTGGAAGAATTCTAATTCTCCTCTGTTAAGTCAGTGCATAACTGATGTTATATACTATTTGAAATTTTAAAAAATCACATTCTCTCTTACAGGATCTGTTCAAAAGTTTTTTAAAACCTGGCAGAATCTAATCAATAATATTTTAGAATAAGCACTTATAAATCGGTTAGAAAGACTCCTGTCCCTCTATATTACTCTCAAAAGTTTTACTCTGGCTGTTGGCTTTTCTCTGTTTCTCATGGGGTGAGGGGATTGAATCGAATTTCGTTTTGTTAAGATTGACTTGATTGTATGAAATGTTACATGCTTTTAATAAATTCAATAAAAGTTAAAAAAAAAAGAAATATACAAATAAATTTGATTCATAGACAGTGAAGATGAAGTGACAGAGCTGACAAAATAATGCAGTGGAAACAACTGAACTCTGAATCTCTCCAAAACAAAGAAGCCTATTCTGGACTCAATGAGATTTTAAGAGTGCCAAGTCATGGACAGCATCAGCGCAGAATATCATAAACTGTCAGCTACTTCCAGAAACTTTCTTCCCAAATATCCAGTGACCTAGACTGGAGAATGAGGTCATACTGAAAAAAGAACTTGAGTGCCTCTGTGTTTTCACACATTGCAATAAGTCACAAATAAATCAGAAAATACTTTTGAACATTTATCAATACACTGTAAAAATGGGTCAAAGGCCATAAAAAGGTCTTGACATCTGCATAAAAAATGTAAAGGATGCATCTTGCTCATTCACATTTGAATATGACATAATATACTTGCTGTGTGCTTGTTTCCAAGATGCATCCTGATGATGGTCATAGTATCTGAAAATTCTAATAGTGTGTGTGTTTTATGCTGAAATGGCTGCAGGCGGAAAACAAATACTTCAAACGCTGAGGGCAATGGGCCATGCTTTTGGCAATAAATTCTTTAAAAAAGTATACATGTATATATTATCCTACAGTATATGATTGAATAAGTTGCTGCATGCTTTTGTGAAGCAACTGGGAAGTCAAGATTACTTTGAATACATGTATATTTTTTCATTCAGTGCAAGATTAATTAAGTTATGCCCTTGTTTACATGGCATGACAAAGTGTCAGACTTCAGTCTTTTGTAATGGTGGTGGCAGTGTGGGGACTGTAGGCAACAAGAGGTGCTAGCAGAAAGGGACAGAACAATTCAAGATACTGACACTTTTAAAAGAGGCATGTACTGGCAACATCTGTGTAAGCTGCCTTGCCCATATAATACCAGATACTCTGCAAGAGAGTGGTGTATTATGTGAGCCATTTTGAGGTTCCAAATATCTATTAGACATGGGCTACAAAAGAGGGCTGTCAAAAAAGTGAGTGATTATAAAATGTCTCTCAGGGTTTTTAAGGGAGTACAGTCCTGGATGCATTTCTGGTGTTCCTCAAAGGCAGGCAGGTACAGGTCTGACAGAAAGTCGTGAGATCAGAGATCTTAATAATTACACTGGTCTACAAAAAAATACTTTTTGTTTGCTTTTGGGAACTTCAGAGCATCTCTTTATTAATTTTTTTACACTGATTTCATATATGAAATTGGAATTAAGCTAGTATGTCATGTTTTTGAAATACACGTCATTGACGTTTTGACACTTTTGAATATCAATATAATATATCAACACGGTATCTGTAGTTTGGACTATGTCCCACCAAAATTGTTTTGATATGTTTATTCTGAAAACAAACCAGAAGACGATACCAGAGACATGTTAAAGCATATTTATGTCAATTTACCTCAATATAAACATGAGGGCAGCGTGACCAAAAATGTTGGAGGCACTCGCTTTTGCCCTTGTACTGCACATCTGTCTCTCTTTGCAAGAACCAACAGTAGTCACTCATCATGCTCGGAGTAAATTTTCCCCATTATCAGTTTTCCATCACTTTTATATCTTGATGAAATCTTTCCCCATGCTCATCTCTGATATCGCTTAGATTTGATGGAAAAAAGTCGGGATGAGAATGTAAAAAATGCATCTTCACTGATATTCTGGCTCTTGTAAGCTAATATACTTTCAGCATATTCTCCACAAGCTCAGTATAATTCTCTGCTCTGTGATTGTCAAGAAAATTCTGGACAACCTGCACGAATGAGGGTGCTGATTCAGTTGGCTTCAGTTTCTTTTTGAACTCATCGTCAAGCATCAGTTCACGTATTTCAGGGCCAACAAAAACACCTTCCTTAATTTTGGCTTCACTTTTCTCAAGACCAAACTTATTTCTTAAATGCTGAAATGCATCGCCTTTACTGTCCAGTCACCCTAGTTGTCCAGGACCTGGAACATCATAACTAAAAAATGGGACGTGCAGGATGAAAACGGTTTTCAGATTTGGAGTCAGAAAGTGAAATTTGTTAAAGTACACGTGAAAGAATCCCAGTAGCAGTAGCTCCTCACCCTATCATAGATAGTAAGAAACCTTATTTTGGTAGTTTATACTCATAATCTCATCCTTTTGATCACTACCCAGTGATCACCCTTCTTGTATACCTCTATTTAGGGCGGCTCACCCTTTACCTGAAAGGGGCAAATTACTCTTTTCAGAGACTGGACAGTGATATCAGAATTTTCCATTCTAATTCTCATCCCAACCATATCAAAGTAAGCAACAAACCACTTCAAGTAACCACTAGAGATAACACCTTATATTAAGAGCAGAGATGTAACTATTAGGTTATCATATTGGATACTCTCCAAACATTAGTGGCACCTTGGTATCCTGTCTAAGAAAATCATTAAAAGGAGAGGGGTGGAGAAGAGAGAATATTGAGCCCTTTGTACAATTCATTGCCCACAATAAATGGACTTGACTTGCTGTCAAAATGCAAACACAACACTCATTCCACACATACAGGGAATAAATGGCAAACAGCAGTCGTCCAGCGACCACATATTCTTGTAGCTCTTCTTAGACATGCAAAGTCTACAAAGCACTTATAGGTTGCATTGTATCCCTGTTCTGGATGAGTTAACTTAAACTTTAAAGATGGATATTTATCAATTGTTCTTTGTCAGACTCCTCCACATAAACCAATTTTCCATAGGAAACACAAGCACAAATCTCCAGATATCATAACTGTAAGGATCAAGGAGGCACACAATCCCACCTGCCATGCTAGGATTACAATCCTGGCAGGAGAGTAATATATACATATAATTTTTTTTGTTGTTGTTGACTTTCATATTTATATATTTCTCTATTTACAGTGTAGTAATATATTTTGTTTTGAGGTTGCACTTTCTTTTTAATATTATACTTGTAATTATGTTATAGGACACAGGGAATAAATTTAATTGAATTGAATTAAAATACAATACAATGAAATGACTGCCGTGGTTAACAAGATCTATTGTATGATTTTATTTGGCCAGTTGTTGTTTTGTATACAATGCTTCAAGGCCACAGCACTTTAAAATCGATTTATTCAGGAAAAGCCCACTTTAGCAGAATCAGCAGGACAAAGGGAAGCGCCTCACTTGAGCTCTGCTGTATGTTGTGAAGCTTTTCCACACACCTGGGCTGCAGCAGAGCCACAGATGGCGATATCACTGGGGAGTTAAACATGATTACTGCAGTGACAGCACAGGCCTTTTGCAGCCTGCAACATATGGTTACAAGACAAGATCACCCTGCACATAACATAAAAAATAAAACCTTCACTGCCACTGCGTTTACAGTGTTGTTTCTGGAGCAGACAGTCATAAAACAATGTGAGTGCTTAACTGAGAGTTTCAAAGAGTTACATGAAATAGATGTTACAGGATGATCCACATGTCTCTGTTTTGGAAATCATTTAGGTTGTTTTAACAAACTAAACACTCATTTGTATTATGGAAATGAAAATAAACATTCAGAGGCACAGAATTCTTACTTTTTGCAAGTAAAAAAATAAGCATGAGAGCCTGGAGGAGATTAGCAGAACATGAGTCTGATGCAGCTGGCTGGAATCATGAAGAACAGTGAACACTGTTTATTGTGTAAAGGATAATCCTAATGAATCAATTGATTTTTTCTCATGATTAATCTCTACTTCAGGAAAGAAAATGAAAGAAAATGAGATGAGCAAATAACAATGGGAGTGAAGTAAATGGATTCAGTGTACATCAGAAAGTTACTCATAATTACAAGTATAATGCCAATGTACTGTAGGCTACATATATTGCAATCTATACAAAGAAGGTCAAAACAAATCAGAAACTGTTTAGTAGAAAAATGAAAACAAAATCATACAAAAATTTGATTGCATTAGTGTGCACACCCTTTAATAATCAAGGATATGCCTGCATTCAGAAACAACCAATCACAATAAGTCTCATCTCAAACAGTAATTAGCATACACTTGATATCAATTAAAATGGCTCTGATTGAACTCAGATAAAGTTTGGCTGTTCCTGTAGAATTATTCTGATATCTCCTTGCTTGCAATATACTCCAAAAGCAATGGTCTGCAAAGAGCTGTTAAAACATGAACGGAATCTCATCATTCAAAGGTATCAATCAGGACAGGTGTACAAAAAAATATCCAAAGCATTAAACATCCAATGCACAGTGAAGACAGTCATCAACAAATGGAGAAAATATGGTCCAACAGTGACTCTACCAAGTTTAGGACATCACTTCAAGATTGACAATAAGATGAGGATAAAAATGATCGGGGGGCCATCAAGAGGCCTACAGCAACATTAAAGGAACTGTGGGATTTCCTGGCAAGTACTGTTTGTTCCCAACAAGTGACAGTCATATTCTTCATATTTCTGGGTTGTGGGGTAGGGTAGCAAGATGAAAGCATCCAAGCCTGGCTAATCTTCAAAAAAAAGGTCTCTTACAACCATGTGCAAAAATGTATTATGGTCTGATGAGACCAAGGTTGAACTATTTGGCCATAATTCCCAAAGGTATGTTTGGCACAAAAATAACACAGCACATCATCAAAAGAACAGCATACCCACAGTGAAGCATGATGGAGGCCACATTGTGGTTTGGGTTGCTTTTTTTCAGCTCTAACTGGGGTTTATTCAAGGTAGATGAAATCATAAATAGCTCTAATCATCATTCTACTTTGCCCCAAAACCATCAAGCATCTGCTAGGAAGCTGAAGATGAAGAGGAATTTCACCCTTCAGCATGGCAATGACCCAAAGCATACATCAAACTCAACAAAGCAATGGCTTCATCAAAGGAGGATCAATGTTCTGGAATGGCCCAGCTAGAGCCCAGACCTTAATCCAATTGAAAATTTGTGGGGTGGCCTGAAGAGAACTGTGCACAGGAGATGCCCCTGTAATTTGACAGATTTGGAAATTTTTTACAAGAAGGAGTAGGGCAAAAATCACAAAGTGCAAATGTGCCAAACTGAGAGACTCTTACCCAAACAAAAAGTGCTGTAACAAACTCAAAAGCTGATTTAAATAAATATTAGTTTAGGGGGTGTGCACACTAATGCAAACAAGTTTTTGTATGATTTTTTTCCTTTTTTCACTAAACAGTTTCTGATTTGTTTTCACCTTCTTTGTATAGTTTGCAATTTTGTAATAAAGGTGGAATAAGTTTTGTCAGGATTTATCTTATTATTTATCAAAAACAGGAGATCTTAGACATTATAATAAAATATAGAAAGCATTAAATAAAGAATAAACCATAATGACAAAGGAAGGTATCTGCCTTTCCCCCTTCCATTCGGTTTTGTACATTTTTCCCCATTTGCTGACCGCTCGTGACGTACCAGACACTTATGATAAAATAGTAGCTTTCCTGTCTAAGTCTATGTAGCCTTGCTTAATACTAGAAATGATTCCAGTGTAGACATACAACAATACAAAACAGTTTTAATACTGCACTGCGCTTACAGTGACACCATCCATATTTCAACTCACCTATCCAGTTCAGTTTGGCAGGGAACTTAGGTCCATCCTGGTAACTTCGAGCACAAAGTTGGGAAGCAACCATAGATGTGGCACTAGTCTTTTGCCGGGCATACTCACTTAAACTAGGCCAGTTTAGAATTTCCAGTTAACACAAAGCACATACTTTAGAGAGGAAATCACATGCAGACATCCAGAACAAGGTTATCAAGTCTGTCCTGGAATACAGCCGTATCCCTCCACTAATAATTAAGTTGCTTACTAAACTAAAGTCTTTGGTGTGCTGCAGGTCTCATGTAATGCATCTTCACATATTGTAAAGGATTATGTTGTCATTTAAATGAATGTCCGTTATACTGTCTGTCCTTAGTAACTTCTTTCCTTAGCTACTGAGCCCACTAGCTCATTGGCCACTGGCTGGCTTCCAACAACTGTCTTCTGAGTTATTTTTAGAAGATACCGACCAAAGCTGATTGTTTAGATTTAAACTAAAAACACATTAAAATTTTAAAAATGCTTACAGCCAAAAATAAAAATTTGTTTAAAAATGTATTAACAGTTTGACAAAGCCAAATATGATATCCTTTTTAAAATATAGCCTGTCATTTAAAGTTTAAATAGAGCTAAAACAAAATAGCTGGTATAGAGTGCATATAAAAGGTATTTACACCCTTGGAAGATTTCACATTTTATTTTTATACAAAATTAAATCCACTGTGATCAAAAGAAAAACATTCTTAAAAGACAAAGTGAAAACAGATCTCTGCAAAGTGATCTAAATTCACTATAAGAAAAAACACATACACGTTCATTCCATTCACGTCAGTATTTAGTAGGTGCTGCTTTGGCAGCCATAACAGCCTTGAGTCTATGGGTACAAGTCTCTAACACCTTTGCAGTTTTTCCCTATTCCTCTTTGCAGTCAGACTGCCTGGGGATCGTAAGTGAGCAGACTTTTAGAAGTCTAGCCACAAATTCTCAACTGGGTTAAGATCTGTTCTCTGACTTTGTCACGAGAGGACATTAACATTGTTGTTTTGAACCGTTTTCTGTAGCTTTGGCTTTATAATTTGGGTTGTTATTTTTCTGGAAACAAATCATGTCTGAAGGCATAGGTTTCTTGCAGACTGCATTGAGTTATCTTCCAGTATTTCCCTGTATTTTTCTATATTTACTTTACCCTCAATGCTCACAAAGTTCCGACCCATGAAACTTACCTTTAGCCCAAAAAAAAGTAACTCACTGCCCACTGCTGTTTTTTGGTGCAAACGGGGAACAGAGCGACTATGTTTTCTCGTAGAACACAAGAGAAACTGACTGATCAATGTCGAAATGTTACCATTGTCATCACAGACGCACCATGTTTCCACATGTGTTCAGGGAAAGCTGTATGGCCAATCTAAACAAAATTATCACAAAAGATCGGATAATTATTGAATTATCTTTGTATATATTTATGTCCAAGAACATTTTTTCATCCATAATATTCAATGGTATTTGAAATTATTTTTATGTTATGTTACTTGATATGGTAAGAAGTGTTCTGACTTAGAACAGAATATGTATTCTTTTAAACATATTATTGTTTTCATAACTTAAGCAATATTTCCACATAGGTCTAGAAATGCATAGAGAAATCCTTAAGTGGTGTTTATGTATGAACAAAGCTGGATTCTGTCCATAATGTGTTGCAGCCTGTCAACTTTATATTAAACTGGTGATAATGCTGGGTTTATTTATCAAATAACTAAACTTTATTGAATGAATGATTCCTGCTGAAAAGCGGCCAAAGTGATTCTATCCTTTTATATTAAAAGCATCACAAATTGATCAGATTATAATATATTTATACCAGTAAACCCCCGATTCTCTAAAGAATCGCAAATCCAAGAATGGCAATTACTTTCTGTTCCCTCCGATCTTTGTAGAGGTGAAAAATCATGGAGGGTGGGAGTGTCCTGGGAAAGTTTTCATTTAATTAAATAAATATATTTGTACTAAAGGTGTTTCTTTTTGGAGCCATGACTCCTTTGGTTCTGGTGTTTCAGAACCACGTTGTAGGCGCCTTCGTTCATTGTTTTTATCCATGCGGTCTCGTTTTTGTTTTTCTATGGGTGTGTTGTTAGCTAGAAGTCGTTTGCTGTTAGGAATCATAATTGAACTTACTTTTAACACTGAATTACCTTAACGTAATTCAAATAAGCCACACTGACAGCTGCCACACTAAGTGCTGGCACAGTGGATTAGACCACACTGACTGCTGGCACTGTGTAGTGGAGTACTGCTGGCACTGTTGAGGCACACTGACTGTTCGCACTGTGTAGTGGAGTAGCTGCTGGTACTGTGGAGTGGAGTAGCTGCTGGCACTTTGGAGTGGAGAACACTGACTGCTGGCACTGTGGAGTGGAGAACACTGACCGCTGTCACTGTGGAGTAGCTGACTGCTGGCACTGTCAGTAGTCACCACTACCTTAAGTTTAAATACATAGACATATATAGATAGACGCCGCATTCACTGTGTTTCTCAGTCGACACGATACGTCAGAGCGTCAGCGTTATTGCGAGTGGCAAAAGTGCCATTTAAACTAATACAGGTAGACGTGGAAACCTGGTTTTCTGATGAAAAAACAATAACGTTTAAAACAGTATCGTTTACATAAAACAGATTTTGGCGAATTGTTTAAATGCAGTTATTTATATCCATTTATATACTAATAATGGCAATTATTAAATAATAATTATAATTGTTATTATTAAATAACTCACTCCCACATATAAGTAACATTTCGTGGACTGCCTTCTTCTATCTTCAAAACATTTGTAGACTTCGTCCTGTTCTTACGCAACACAGTACTGAAGTATTGGTTAATGCCCGAGTCACCTCACGTATAGATTACTGTAATGCTATTCTATCTGGCATCCCACAAAAACTTATCCATTGCTTACAACTTCTTCAAAATTCTGCTGCTGGGATAATAACCTGCTGTTCTAAATCCATTGAACATATTACACCGATTCTCTCTCAACTTCACTGGCTCCCTGTTAACTACCGAATACAATACTAAATACCACTCTTAACATTTAAAGATCTCCACAACCTCACTGATCTCCCACAGACTTACAGTCCCTGTCGCTCACTCAGATCCTGTAATTTGCAGCCTTAGTTTGTGGAAGATAGACACAACTAAAGACATGAGCATAAAATGATGGTTGTCAATTTCAAACTGTGTTTCCTCAATGTGCTCCTTGAGAAAAAACATCATCAAGTTTGAGAAATGTTAACAGCTAGCAACAATCTACATAAGTAGTGACTGAAATACATTTAGCCAAAACATTGTTTGGAGGCTCACTTGAGCACATAAATGCATAGATTTGCTAGCTTAGCCTGGCTTAGCTAAAGTAAAGATTATAAAACAGGATTTTCTAATGGCCAAATATAACCAAAACAATTGTTCAGACTTACCTATGAAATGTAACCCCCCGGGATCTGGTTTGGAACGTACAGCGGTTTGTACAATCCCAAGCAGCACATTATTCATTACTTCACTCTACAGCAGTGCCACTCACAATATGGTGGCGACGTTGACGTACGATTCTGCTGGTCATGAGGCGTCTAGTTATTGTATGTCTATGTTTAAATATGTCACCATGGCAACTTGTTGGCGTGCACGCTTTACCTCAAGTTTAGTTTACAGGTTGTGTTGTGTTGTTTGGGCGCCACCTACTGACTCTGGGAAGCTGCTGGGTTTGACTCTGCGGCGCTGAGGCAGGTTGCGTCTGGCATCCGTGCATATACAGTATACAACCTTCATAAACATTACTAAATGAAGGTTGTATATGCGGTTGTGTGCGCGTTCGCGTTCAGGCGGCAGTTGTATTGTGACCTGAAGTTTAGTTTACAGGTTGTGTTGTGTTGTTTGGGCGCCACCTACTGAGTCTGGGAAGCCGCTGGGTTTGGATGTGGGGCGCTGAGGCGCAGTGCGCGTGCACTTCGGTGCTTCTGGCCACTGGCATCCGTGCATATATACAACCTTCGTTTAGCAATATAGATACGTGTTTTAAGCAGAGTACTGTTTTTATTATAAGAACAATTATAGCCCATCCTCACACATGATTACAGCATGTATTTATTTGAGAGTCTGATACCTTGAGCATCTTACATGATGGTACTTATAATGATTACTAGTTTGGAGACTTCAGCAAACATGGGCAGAAACATTTGTGTTTAATATAACCTACTTCCTCACCCAGTGCTCCTGTATACTAGATTTTAGCCAGAATGCTTAATTTTATGGCATTGATTTGATAAAATGTATTATCAAATATGGATGTCGATTTGTCATAAATATTGCTGGGATGAAAAAAATCATAGGTTACAACCTAAATAATAATTCAGTTTGTCCGCATTCAATAGCTTACTATTGACAACACTTACTGCTGAGTTCAAAGATTCGTCATCGGTATCGATGAATTCAATAACAGAGAACAGCAGCAATGCTGTTATTTAAACAAAGTATTAAAAATTGTGACACATTTCAGGAGCCTGAATTTTGTTAAACAACAAAGCGAAGGCACTTATTGAAAACATTATAGGCTACTACAAGGTTTTTCTTTTACATTTTTTCTTATACGAAACATGCCATTTTGAATAACAGCAAAATCAATGTGTTATCGACAAGTGTAGTGTTTCATTTTAAACAAAACAACAACCATAGCAAAACCACCACCACCAATAATAATAATAATAACAATAATAATAATCCTCCAACTGGAGTAAATAATCAACACAGCAACAGGACTGAAACTCTATGAATTAAATGCATTGCTAAAAAATTATCCATTTCAAAGTATAAGAATTCATTAAAATTTGTCAAATATCATCCTTCATTGTTTACTACCATGATTGATGAAACTCTTCACACTCACTTACTAAACATTAGTCCCTAGAAACTCTCTGATGAAATACATTGAATTGATGTTGTTATTGTGTTCTTTGCATACCCTGGTGTAGACAAAGTAAACAGAAATCATGAGTAAATGTTTAGAGATGAATATTTAATTTACTTTTGTGATTATATTAGGGTAGTTAGTTTGTTCGATGGACCTAAATTAAATGTATGTGTTTACAGTTGATGTGACTCCTTTGTTAAGATTATAATTTGGTTGCCATCATCATCATAAGCCACCTGTCAGGCTGGCAGTTTAAATGCAGATCATATTTATTAAACTATGTTCAGACTGCAGCTCATTTCTATTTTTTTTTTACTCATTTGTGATATAAGAGAACAGACAAACCATGATAATGAGTTGGAGCACCACCCTGGTGACCCTGCAAAACAGAATTGAACTAATCACAAAAGAAACATTCAGTAATTGTTGAAACGTCTTTCCAGGCATGAATTCCTAATTAAACTGTCTGATGATGCAAAAGTCCTTCCAGCAGGAATAGGATGGTCCAAGTGGACAGACACCAGAGTTGACGCCAAAAGTGTTGCAACTGTCAATCTTCTGGTTTGCAGGGGGAGGAAGAGAAAAAGCATTAGGATGCAATGCCAACCTCTGGAGCGGCAGGGAATTACAATCACCCACAAACTGTCCCAGATGCATGTGTGCATGTCAGTGATATAGATCCAATCCTTATAGGGAAATGTAAAAAAAAAAAAAACAGAGTCTTAGCTTTTCAGAAAAGAATTCAGAAAGAATTTTGACCACACATATAAACATGTATAACTTAAAAAATGACCAGTGTTTGAATGATTGAATTTCATTTGTCTGGAAACTGGACATCCCCATGGTCATCTCCTTGGATAACCTGATGTTGCCTGGTATTACAGCTTAGAAAAAGTCTTGTCACAGTTTGTACATGAACAAACACACTGTTGATTGCTGGTTTGACCGTGTGCTCGGTGACTTTTGACTACCAAAACATCTCAAATGCTAGTTGGTTTCTGATAGAAATGTCAAGCCTCAAGTGGTTAATTTTCTGAGTGAGTCTTGCAGGTAAATGTTGACATAAGTGATTGAATGTCTTCCTAAACATTCTGAAATTGTGAAACCACTGTTTTCCAAAAAAGCCCTCTAAATCTCACCATCACCAGACCTGGCACTTCTCTTGCGTTCACTGGCTTCTACATGCAGATACAATGATTGTGCTTACAGTGATGGCTACAATTTTTCATTTTCTGTTTCTTTTCCCTGCCATCATTAGCTGACAAATTTGCAGTTGTTCTGCTCTGAAAACAATGTGAAGTAGTGCAGAGCCAGGTTTTGTTCACAGTTCTCTATTAGGTCCCATCTGCCAGATAAATTTGTTTTCATTGATGTTTTTTATATATTGATATATTTGAGGCACATTCAATATAACAGTAAATATCTGTAAACACTCATGCTGATGTGTGGATCACTAGCAAAAATAATTTGAACACTCAAACAAAAACTTACATATCAGGAAAAAATTTGAATTTAGTCTCTTTAAGCTGCAGTCTGAAAGGAGCCTTAGTGGCCTGTACAAATGGAAAAACACTAAAAAGCATTTTGGTATGGACATTTTAGCTCAATTTTACCATTGCAACTTTTCTCTAGTATCATTCCAGGATTTTGGTGCACTAAGCCAATGCCCCACTTCAGATGACATTTGTGTTATCACAGGATATTCTGTTAACAACGAAAACATAATGTATTCACAGTAACGCAAGTATATACGTATCTTAAATTGGCAGACAAACCTGGAACAAATTTTTATAAAAGTATTGCTATGTCAGCAAAGTGATCTTGATATTACTGATCAGAGATTCTGTACTATGTGAGCTCTCAGGTTCTTCTTCAGATAAGTTTCTTAATTACATTTTTAACTAGGGATTTTTTAAAAATTATTTGTTTACATAAGAATTTTCAAAAACACATCCAGTTGACTCATTTCAAAAGTATGCCACGCTTCCAGGTATACTGGATGACAGATGTGACAGAATAAAAAGAATGAGATTTATATACATACTAGCTGTGTAAGCCTGTGCTGTAAAAAGCCCGGGGTCCTGGAAACTACTGAAATTGGCAGAAAAAAAACTGAAGTGTAGAGATGTCAGGTAGTTGAAAGGAACTACTCTGGGCAGTAGGAGGATTTGTTTTGCCGACGTGCTCGCCTCGCTTGTGTATTAGTGACAGGAGGAAAAGTAAAATGGACACCATTTTGCCGAGGTTAGCAGCTAAGCAACTTTGTCTTTTTTCTGAGGTTTCGTTTTGCTGACGTGCTGACCCCGCTTGTGTTATTAGTGGCTAAGTGAGTTTTCTGTTTCCTTGGAGGTGGAGCCCTACACCGAATCCACCTCTCACTTCCGGGTCAGACAGACACACACACTTCCACACGTAGATGTTTATATATAAGATGATGCTTTGTCACAACATGTAAAGATCAGTCTGACTTTTACAGGTACCATTACTTGTTTTTATACATTAGTGAATTGCCACATTTGTTGTAGGTATATTTTTGTGTATCATACTTGAAAAATACATTTAAATAAATATGAATATAAATAAATCTAACTGCCTGGATCAAAGAAGAAGCTTGATATAATATCAAGTGAAATATTCAACATTTCATAAAAAATTGTGCTCTACTATATTAAAGCTAATAAGTTAATTCACAATGTAGAACTATATAAAAAGGGAACACCAGACTGTTGGAGGTGTTTTTATCTCTTTTATGGATTTCAGAGGTGATATACGCATAATACTGTATACATCAAATGCTTTTAACCTTTGAGATTGCCCATAATTACACTTTCTACCATTAATATATTCAGTATATAACCATGCCTCTTGGCTTCTTAATGCTTGACCTTTCCACACTTTATTGCTTTTTTTTAGGCTTCCTTAAATAGAAAAAAATATTTGTAGTATATTAATAGCTCAATTGTAGAACAAGCATGCAAATACTTTTACAGTATATAAATCCATCCATCCATCCATTTTCCAACCCGCTGAATCTGAACACAGGGTCATGGGGGTCTGCTGGAGCCAATCTCAGCCAACACAGGGCACAAGGCAGGAACCAATCCCGGGCAGGGTGCCAACCCACCGCAGGACACATACAAACACACACCAAGCACACACTAGAGCCAATTTAGAATCTCCAATCCACATAATCTGCATGTCTTTGGACTGTGGGAGGAAACCAGAGCGCCCGGAGGAAACCCACGCAGACACGGGGAGAACATGCAAACTCCACGCAGGGAGGACACGGGAAGCGAACCCAGGTCCCCAGGTCTCCCAACTGCAAGGCAGCAGCGCTACCCACTGCTCCACCGTGCCGCCCAGTATATAAATCCTTAAACTAAATAAAAAATCAGAAATACTAACATATTCATTTTCAGGAATTTTATATATATATATATATATTGTAAGGCTGTTGAAGTGGACAGATGGACTTGCTCAACCGGATAAATAATTTCTTTTTATAGTGTGGTGGAGAGTGACAAAAAATTAGGTAAATAATAAGCCAGGATCTGTCACACACAGTCTTTCATTTAAGCTAAAATGTAAATCAAGAAACAAAGTCAGAAGAAGATTCCAAAGTCAGAAATTCTATTATCAAGTTTGGCCGTAATGTTTGAATGCTTCACTAGGCACACCACCTTCTTTTAAAGTGCAATTGTACCGATGTCATATACTGCACCGTTACTGCACCATGTTGTCTGGAAACAAGCTTCATCCACAGCCACAAAATGGCACTTTGAAAATCATGGTTAAGTAATAAAATATTAAAAAAAATGAAAATTAAAATAAATAACGTTCAGAAATACAAGGAACTCACAGATCTCTAATTTGTTCCTAATAAAGGTAATGTCAAAGTTTACTCTAATTGGACACCCCAAACCTGAAAAAGGTGATACCTATCAGCTACCCTTAAGATGTCTTAATTCACAATAGTCTCTTCTTGCTTAGGTAGTAGTATTGTTAGATTTACTAAGAAAACTGAAAGAACCAAATCCCAGAAAAATCTTACTGCAATATCACTGTCTAAACATTTACTTTGAGTTTGAGTTACTTAAAAATACGTGAAATGTTAACAGTGAACATTTTTCTTTTGTGCCCAGGTATTAAACCATATTTTATTACATTTGTCATGCACTGACCCTCTGGTCACTAAAAGTACTTTTACCAAGTTGCCAAGCTATGCTAAGAGATAAACTATTGAGCTAATGAGGTTTTGAGAATGGTAAGCGCAGGCAGAATGTATCAGTTCAGCAGACTATCCATTTTTTTTTATCTGTATGTAATGCAGATTTCAGTGGGAATTTTACATTAAAATTGCTGCATTTTGTCTCATAATACTCTTGTATGTTTGCTACTTTGCAGACAGCATCTGTCTGCATGCAGACTAGGCATGTTGGCTTTGCATTTGAATGCACTGGGAATGTAAAAAAATGTCAGTCCATTCCACCTTAAACTGCCTGTTCTTAATCTGCTATTATCTTATTTCTGTTGTTGTTATCAAACTGCAGACCTTACTAAAAATTACATAGTCAGCTGGCATCCGAGCTTGGATAGACATGAATACGTGTGGATCCGATATTCTGTGTCCAATGTAAATATTCATGTTTTATCTTTTCAGAATAGAAGACTTTGGAAATGTTTGCATGCTTGTCTTGGCATCATGATGTGTTTATTAGTTTTACTCTACCTAACCCTGAATTTGTTTGGAATGTATGTAAACCAGAATAAAGTGCTCTATGAGACAGATTCAGTCCCTAGGACTGAAAATCACTGCTGTATGTTCTAGACGTATTGTGGTAAATTAACTTAGATGGCCAGAACTGCAGTCGAAAAGATGGAAGACACATATGGGCTCCAAGAATGTCCCAGGAAAGCTTTGCAGATTTGACCCCAGTTCTCAAGGACGTTTGAGGACACAGAGTCTTACACCTCATTGGAAAAGAAAGAATGAGACAAGGTGCTGTTGCCAAAACACAGGTGGTGCATTTTATGGAAACAACTATAAGACTCATTGGTGGCCAGCAGAATCAAGAAAAGTTGCTAGGTTAAAGAAGAAAGCCTTTCATGCAGTCTTAGCAATACTGTCTTTGCATTCGTTTGAGGAGACAGCAAGCTTGATGTGGGAATAATACATGGGATGTCACCCATTATTTTCAGCAAGAGCAAGTAAATGTCTCCTTTAATTACAGACATTGTTAATAGGTAGAACATATACTTTAAAGCCATTTCCTCCTTAGAGAGGGTGATGCCAAAAGATAGGGTTAGATCTGTTTCTTCAGTTTAAGACACCTCACTTTCCCAAATCCTGCTTAAACAAGTTTTTCTTTTAATTATGAAGAAAACCTAAAGCCAAGCAATTCTTACTTACTGTATATATCTGCGTATAAGTTGGGTCTTGAAACCCGAAAAATCGATCATAAAATCAGACCCTGACTTATACGCCCGTTCAAAAATCTTCTACATCTTCTTGCTTCCTCCAATCTCGCACCAGTTTCTCAGACACATCGAATTTTGTTGCAGCAGCACAGTTACCAATTTCAACAGCTTTTAATTTAAAACCAGTTTCATATTTTCTTCTGATCAAACACTTAATCGTAGATAAGGGATGCTCTTATGATGAAGGTGTATGAGGGTGTGAGATACAAAAAACACTACAGTGCAAACATCGCTTCAGAATAGTTTGGTTATTACTGTGTGGTCACGTAGGCACAATACATAGAAAAAAAAGGCAGTGTGCTCCATGATTACTTTCTCAGGTCGGTGTCAGCATATCATAATCTCCTGGACCAAAAGTGTGAATTTTTCGCATTTGACTTATACGACCAACATTATAAACTACCAGAAATTATACGATAAAATCAAGCCCTGACTTATCCGTGGGAGAACTTAAACGTGAGTATATACTGTATCTTGTAAGACTTTCTGTAAAACTGTAACATCATTTTTTTTTTTTTTTTTTTTGTTCTTTATTTTGCCTTATACAATTTCTTGTATTAGGAATTTGGTAGTTTTCGCATACTCCTTGGGGTCAGAGCGCAGGGTCAGCCATTGTACAGCGCCCCTGGAGCAATTACAGGTTAAGGGCCTTGCTCAAGGGCCCAGCAGAGCAGTGGCCTTTTTGGCAGTGATGGGGATTCGAACCGGCAACCTTCGGGATACCAGCGCAGATCCTTAGCCTCAGAGACACCACTCCGCCCTATTACTATTAGTGCAATTTGGTGTATTTACAGATTGTACCTGCATTTTTGGTATTAAAATTAAAATATATTTAAAGTGTTTTCTCTCCTGTTTTAATTATCTGTGAACTGTTACAGGAACGTGATGATTCAGTAGCGGAAGTCCTCAGATCAAAAGCATAATTTATTGGTCACTCTTCATCTACATCCTACACATAAGCAATGTGTAGTAAAAAAAGAAAATGGCCTTGCAGAAATAAGAGGCCAAAATGAGGTTACTCTGCTCAGTTATAGTCTCATTCTGGCAATTGTATGAGGAGTTAACACAATTTAGAAAGACCATGGAGATACTTTTGTCAGAATTTAGTTGATCATGGTAATGTATTCTAAACACGTAAAGCTGGTGCCCCATTTATCTTCTTTGGAAGGCATTTGGACAAGGCCCCTGCTTGGAGGCCCATAGGTCAGAGACCTAGTCATTACATTAGCTGTTGTGGGAAACCTGAGATTTTTATATGTTATTGAGGTTTCTTTTCTCCTTGAGCTCTCAGTCTTCACACATGCCAAGGTTACTTTCTTTTCTTCTCTTTGACTTCAACACCAGGTTAAGCCTGAGGTGAGGTTAGTCATTTTAAAACCAACAGACACCTCACCAGAATTGCTTGGAGTGGGACGGAAGCATCCATTTAAAGCTCAAGGGACAACAATTTATTTTTCACTTTGATATTTCGTTGTATTGTATTTGAAATTGTACTTTTTTGTTTTGCTGAAAACTAACTTGAATGTTTACTATTGATTGAGTAGTTGATATGTACTTAGAATAGAACCATTTGATATCTAATAATATTACAGCTGCTCTTCATTAAACATCATAAATTATACAGCTGATGATCAGTTCAAAAGAAAGAAAATGTAATAATTATTTCAGCAAATCTGTACTTACCTTGAACTTTTTATTGCAAGCATTTCTAAGGTCATTCCCTTTTAAGTGTTTCCTATGCTTATTATTCTTAATAATTTCCTCTCAGTTTATGCAGGCCATAATTTCATGTTAAAGTTTACAGACAATTATATAAAGATGTGTTCTTTATGACGCACACTCCCTCTTTTCCCTGTTGACAGGAAAGACTTAATCAGAGTCTACAAGAGCTGAATAATGATCATTTGCAATGTGTTAAACAGAAAGCAATGATTTAGAAATAGAATAAGCCGTGTCCAAGAGAAAGTTGGTTCCTAAATAACCTGCAGAGCAGCATGTCTGTTTAGTGAGCACTAGATAAATGAGCTCTCCATTTCTCTCCAAAAAGGCAGTCAAATGGCCATTAATCAGTCATGTTATGCTATAGGCAGGTCCTCATTCAGCCTTCCATTTAGAATTTCATCAGAGTCTTGTTGTTTCTGTTGTTAAGCAGCACAATTCTTTGGTGGATCTTATTTTATTTGTTCGGGGAACCACATTGCTGTCCCTGGATAGTAATTTTCCATCAACTAATTAGCATTAAAATCAACCTTGGGATGTTGCAGTGCCTTGTTGCATGAAACGACATGCAAAAACACACCTTATTTTAAACCCTTTCCTTCGCTATTCACAGAATCACATACACAGTGCTCTAAGCTTAGAGGCAAAAATCTGTAACTTTAATTTCTAATTTAGGCAGATTTTTAAAGCCTCATTAAAGGATTTGAAATTGTGTGCCTTGCCTTTATACATATTGTCCCAGCTTTGTGATGTCACAGACTAGCTTTAAAACTGTTTGGTTAAAGCTAACTTACAGTTTTTAATTGTCATTAGTCCCATTGACTTTAGTCTTGGTGTTGATCGATTTCTTTACATTATATCTATAATCTTCTTGAGAAAAGGGGCGAAATAAAAAAAAAAAATCTAGTATTCAGCAAATCCTAAATTTTTACTTTTATTTTTTTTCAGATGGTTTGTGTATGGAGAAGTCCTTTTAATTTGACATTGCTGATATCAGAAAAACATTCACTTTCTTCTTCTCTCGACAGCAATAATTATGACATGGCATTTTGAAACCAAATTCAAGAATTCAGGTAGCCGGAACCAAACCTGGGAGCATTGGGCACAAGATAGAAACAAACCCCATGCAGCTCACCAGTCCATTACACACAGACAACAACCAGCCACAGGATTGAATCCAGGCTGCTGGATCTATGTGGTGGAAATGCTAGACACTATTCCCATCATCCCAAACATAGGTGTAATCTATGTTGTCATATTTGTTTAAATTCATTACTTTACACTCAGGCAAGGAACAGCATCCATCTTATTGTCAATGCTGGAAATGTATTACAATTCAAGCAAAACATGCTCACCTCCTGTTTTGAAAGAATTTTGATTCCTTATAAGAGATAATGTGAATTTTTCCAGCGTTTAGGTTTGCTACCCCACTGTTCTAGAACAGTGGTTCTCAAACTGTGGTCCGCGGACCCCTGGGGGTCCGTGAGACGACCGTAAGGGGTCCGCAGAAAGGGTGAAAATTGCTTACAATTAATAACTTCTTCGCTAAACGCCATTTTATCCAATCGGAAATTTAGAATAATAATCAACTCGCCCCTCACTACTGTTTATATTCTATATTCTATATATAGTATATATATATATATATATATATATATGTCTATTACGAACTATTCTATGATGACGTCATTATAGACGCAGCCTGTAATCGTGCACAGTTTATGATTAATTATTAAGTTATACAGTGGTAATTCTTGCTTGTTAAATTGTTTTTCGCATACCCAACTAACGTATGGATAAATACTTGAAGCGTAAGCGGATATCTGAAGAAGAGCACGGGGGTAATGGAAATAGTGGCGATGAACTGAGACATGATGCCGAAAGAGAGTCTGCACCGCGTAAGGCAAAATTACGTAAATATGATCCTGAATATTTACAATTCGGATTTATACCGTACAAAGACAACAGTGATCAGCCACAATGTGTCATTTGTTTAAACGTGTTATCGAACGAAAGTTTGAAACCTGCTAAACTGAAGCGCCATCTTGTAACAAAGCATAATGAACTAAAAGACAAACCCATTGATTTCTTCAAACGTCGAGCAGAAGTGTATGCAAATCAGCAGAAAATTATTAGCACTGCGACAACAGTGAATGAAAAAGCTCTTAAGGCTTCATATATTATGGCAATGCGAATAGCTAAGAGCAAAAAAGCACACACGGTTGCGGAGAGTTTGATTATGCCAGCGGCTTTAGAAATATGCGAGATAATGTTAGGAAAAGAAAGCAGCCGAAAATTACTGTCTATACCAGTATCAAACGATACCATCAGAAGGCGAATTTGCTACATGTCCAATGACATCCAATTACAATTGGTTGAGCACCTACAAAGCAGTACATTTGCCATATAGTTGGACGAAAGTACCGATATTGCAGGCCAAGCGCAGTTACTGGTCTACGTTAGATATTGCTTTGACAATGATGTGGTCGAGGACTTTCTGTTCTGCAAACCTGTGCCACTTAGAACGACAGGTGAAGATATATTTGCAATGCTAAATGATTTCTTCATTGCTAACAAGCTTGAGTGGTCCAGCTGTATTGGAATTTGTACGGACGGAGCTGCAGCAATGACAGGTCTTAAAAGTGGGGTTGTTGCACGCGTACGAACTGTTTCTCCGAATATTATTTCCACACATTGTATGATTCATCGCGAAGCTCTTGCTAGTAAGAATTTAAACGAATCCTTCGGTGAAGTGCTAAATACATGCATTAAACTAGTTAATTGGATAAAGTGCAGACCGTTGAATGGACGACTGTTTGATGCACTGTGCGAAGAAAGCGGCGCAGATCATCGATTTCTGCTGCTACACACAGAGGTTCGCTGGTTGTCACGCGGAAAGGTATTTCAACGCGTCTTCGAGCTTCGCAGTGAACTGGCATCATTTTTGATGGATAAAAACTCAGAGCTGGCGAAGTTTGTTTCAGATAATGTATGGCTTGCAAAATTGGCTTACCTGGCTGATATCTTTTGTCAACTTAATGCACTTAACACATCACTGCAAGGCAGAGATTCAAGCGTGTTGAAAACAACAGACAAGATAACTGCCTTCAAAAAAAAGTTGAGAATACGGAAGACACGAGTACAAAATAAAAGCTGTGATATGTTTGAACTGTTAACTGAATTTCTGAATGAAAACAATATGGCCATTGATAACTTGGCAACAGATATCTTTGACCATTTGTTGGCGATGGAAGAATACTTTGACAGTTACTTTCCAACAGATAACATTGCAGATTATGACTGGATCAGAAATCCATTCCGTTGTCAGCTTACCGACTTGACCGGGAAGGAAGAAGAACAGTTGACTGAATTGTTTAGTGACAGAAGTCTCAAACTTAAATTTCAAGAACAAACATTGACCGCGTTTTGGTGCAACGTTAGGAACGAATATACGCTTTTAGCTGAGAGAGCATTGACTGTGCTGGTCCCATTTGCAACTACCTACCAGTGCGAAGCATCGTTCTCAGCATTAGCTGTGATAAAATCTAAGTTTAGATCACGCCTCCAGGTGGAAGATGACATTCAAGTGTGTCTATCAAAAATCTCACCAAGGATAGACCTTCTCTGCCGACAAAAGCAAGCCCACACATCTCATTAGTTTCTATGAGTATTAGAGTCTAATGTAATTGTATTTGTAATACATTTGAACGGATTAAATAATTAAAACGTTTACCACTGGTAGGTAGCCGTAAAATTAATAGTCTTACTGTTTATTATTAAACTAGCCATGTGTGCCCAACTACGTTGCGCGTGTTAAAGTTGTCTGTGAAGGGCTCCCTGTTTAAACGCGGCTGCCAGTCGTGAACTGGGCCCTTCGTCGCACAGCATTATGATTTTTTATAAGGGAAACAAAATTACAAAACAAAACCCTTGGACATTGATTCGATAGGAATGGCCTACTCGGAATCACTGTCCAAATAGTAATTATGTGGTGGTGGAGGAGCATTTCTGCTTCTCTCCGTTCACAGTCCGTCTCGTTTTCACGACGCTGTTGTTTCCTCTCACGATCTCTTCTCAACCTTTCTCCAATCTCGCAGGTTGCTTTGTGGCAATCCAAAGAGTAAGGAAGAACCAATGCTTCTTTCTTGAACTCCAAACGCCGACTGATGGAAAATCACAGAAGTGTGTCCGACTTATATACTCTGACTGCCGACTCCAAGAAGTGGGTGAACATTCAATTTGGACGAAGTGCTGCCAACGACGGTTGATAGAAACACAAAAAACCACAGTCTTGACAACGAAGCAGGTGTCGACGCCAGATCTAAAAACAAAGCGTGGTATCGACAGTGTTTGTAAACAAAAGTAACAACCAAGGCAGTGTCAGGGGAACATGAATTCGCGGACAAACAAAGATCAAGATCCAAATGAAGATTATATATAAAGATGAACAATGTTGTATTGTAGTTATGCAGTATGAGTATTAAGCATTAAATATTGTAGTTGTAGTTATTTTGCATTTTTTGTTTTTGCTAAGCAGGCTTTAGTCCTGTGACTGTCGTATGACACTGTATCATTGACTGTCAATAGTTAGTGTTGTTATGATATGACTACAAAGAATGATTTATTTTATAAAGTCGACTTCAGATAAAAGAAGTTTACACTTTATGCCTGTGGCTATGCTATTATCAGGGGTCTGCGAATATCGTATGGCTTGTAAAGGGGTCCCAGGACTGAAAAAGTTTGAGAACCGCTGTTCTAGAAGACCGGGTTTGAGTTCAGTGGAGTTTCCTGTTTCTGCCCAGATAAGTAGGGAGTTTTCTCTAAGGTCTATGATTTTCCTTCCATATTTCAAAGTTATATATGTTGTGTTGCTTGGAACCTCCATATTAGCCTGTATAAGTGAATGGACCAGGAGCTCCTTCAAATTGATTTCTGCCTTGGGCACAATGCTGTGAGGATAAGCTCTCCACACCTCTGAACTTGACTAAGCAATTTCAGGAAGTCTTGGCAGGTACTAATGATCCCTTAGTTTTCTTTTTAGTTAGAATAAAGTCAATTGTTTGATAGCAAACTGATGGATGACATGAAGTGAGAATCAGTTTTATAGAAATTTGAGAGAAGTGAAATGGATTTCAGCAAGTGTGATTATTCAAAAAGAGCCTGTGGTGTTATCATTTGTTCTTTAAAAAAAATATTAAGGTGAAAGTGTCATTACCCTTTGCCTTTCCTTTAAAAAGTAAAACATTTCTAAGTGACTCTTGCTTTGTTTGAACTTTCCAGCTCTATTAGTAGGTGAACTTGTATAACAGACTTGAATGACTGTCAGCAACCAAATGTAACTGAAATATTTTAACAGCTTTTCTTAAACCAAGACAAGTGAATAATGTAACTGTCCAATTAAAGGCATCTTTTATGACAAAATACAGAAAGTTCCAATTCTGAATACAATTGTTTATTATTATTATTATTGGAGAGACAATGACGCTTTATATGTTTTGAAATGAAAAATGTCTGTCACCATAATTAATGAACAAAATAGTTGTCACCACGATTGATAAAAAGGAATCCATAACGCAGTTGAAAGATGTAATTCATAATTCAATTAATAGCAGCTTTCATTAGTCTCTTCCTGGCAAAGCAGAACCATACATTTCTCTGGATAGAAACCAAATCATAGAGGTGAGCAGAAAATTGCTAAAAGGGGTAGCAGAATATTATAACCTGTTTTGCATATTTATCAAATTAGTGGCGTACAGTGGAAGAATAAATTGTGAACAACTTGACATAATTACATAATTTAAATAATTTAAAACACAACTTACTTTAATTTAAAGACGTTTAACAGACTAGGAGAGACCATTAAGTTATTAAGTTAAGATTGTTTAAATAGCAAAGCTGTCTATATATCTCTTCCAGATACTTTATAAAATATGTCAAGGTTTACGCTTCAACTTCATGACTCTGTAGTTTGTTTCCGACCCTTTGTGTAATGTGTAATCAGTCATAAATTCCCTTCTACTTTAATATCCAGTGTCCCCAAGTATGTGATTCACTATTTAATTGAAAAAATCCTAATGGATCAGATGTTGAATGCCTTTCAACAGTTATTGATAACATTTAATTCAAATGCAAAAATTAATAAAAGGGAGGTTGTGTCCATACATATTCATTTCACCAAGCAAATAGATACACAATATTGTCAATGCTATGGTATAAATTAGTTATAATGGATATTCAGGAGAAACAAGTAACACATTGCTTCAGCTGTTGGGATAAATAGCTGTTTAGGTAGTAAGTGGGTATTATTTCTGCCCGTCCACTGTTGCAGTCAGACGCAAAATACTTTACTTCCCTGCTAGTTTGTTCATCAAACATTGTCTTAGTTCTATTTCTTTTATAAAAAAAAACAATTCATGGTCTTAAAAGCATGGTGCTTCAGATTAACCATTGAACAGATTTTCTTCTTGATGTTTTCCTTAGATTCACAAATATTATATATATATATATATATATATATATATTTGTTTCTCTAAGTTCAGTCTACAACCTAACAATATTTTGTTGGCTTCTGTATAGCCTTCCAGGTATTACTTGTTTTTTTAATATTAGCAGGTTACTGTATTGCATAGCTTGAAAAAAAGCAAACTAGAAAATTCATTAAAGGAACATCAAATCATCAAAAGGTCAAAACCAAAAAATGAAAATTCAGCAAATAAAACCCAAAATGTAATCCAAAAACATAGTTGAAACGAAAGCTAAGAATTATACCCAAAAGCCACTAAAATGCTACTAAACACCAAAAAAGCTTTTTGCTGCTATGGGTGATGTGTGATGCTGACCTTTTATTCTGTTGTGCAAGTGACAGTCATGACCTCTCATTGTCACATGTTTGCAACTGGCATAGCAACCACTAAACAATACAACTCAAAATGGTGGCTACAGTGTGCCAAGACTTCAAATAAATTTAACTAAGTGAAAATTGCCCCAAATTACAAAAATGATTACAGAAATGGATTCCAAAGATTCCAAAACCTCTAAAAATAATAGGTAAAAGTAGAGAGATACATAGAATGGTATCAGAAAATGTATAAAAAGTTCATACTCATGACAATTACAGTATATATTGCAGAACAGCAAACTGGGCGGCATGGTACCAGGTTAAGCACCTAATACATCTCTGGCTACTTCCTAGAAACACTCGAAGGTCTAATCCTCTTTTCTGTGGCTCTCTCTACAACCCGACCACCCCCCGTCTCTTACCTCACTGCCTTCCTAACATTTCTAGTTTGAAAAGCTCCTTTTGTGTCATAAGAATGTCCTTCAAAGCTCCGGCTGTTTTTTGTAAGGCCTTTTAGGAAAACATAACTATGGGGGGGTTTCCTAAGATGGCTAGGGCTTTGTCTTCACTAGAAATAAATCAAATACCTGCTGGTGTTATCTTTTAAATCAAACTATTAACAGGACAGCTCAAATACACATCCAGCAAAAGCAGAGTGGGAAAATGTGAGCTAAGTCGCTCTTAACTGTCACCAATTTATGCAACCTCTGTCATAAACTCTCCTTGGACATGTGTTCAGATGTGCTTAAATGCTTAATTTTCAGAATCTTGGATGTCTCTTTGAAAATGCAAAATGCTTAAAGGGTTTTTGCAGTCTGTTAGAATCTATTTTGAATATCCAATGTGGGAAGTCATTCCCAAAATTTTTCCCACAGTTGCCTTTCTGTTTGCCACACAAAATAGAATATGTTGGTTTTTGGTTATCACCAAAACATGGAGTATTTATGACCACAAGCCTATGTCTTCACATTGATCATTTTAGCCTTTTATATTACCCATGTTATGTATTATCTTTCCCAATTGGACCAAAAACAGGGGTGCACACATACAGTATGTGTAGCTCTGTTTGTAGTATGGACATGATAACATTTGCTACTCATCACCAGCCTGACGACTCATCATCCAGTTAAGTCATTTACTAATCTGAGATTAGGTAGGTTTCTTTGCTGCAATAAGTATGATGCTACAACACATACTGTATTACGATATCTTAATGGACAAAAATTTAGTTTTGTGTTCTTTTGCAACTATGGTAAGAAAACCAGTGAAAACAGAACAGTGTTTTCTATTATACTTAAATTAGAAATAGAACAAGAGAACCGTAGGATGAAGATGTTGCTTTTTTCCTTTTCAAGAAACAATAATTGTGTCGGTTTAGTGGCAATAAAAAAAAACCGTTGACTGAGGTCCCCTCCTCAGTATAGGCTGTTATTAGCATTAGCCTCTTAGAATGACTCCAATCTTCAGCTTGTCTCTTCCCTGCTTTCTCCTCTTTTTTTTTTTTTTTTTTTTTGTTGTTCTTTATTTCGCCTTATACAATTTCTTGTATTAGGAATTTGGTAGTTTTCGCATACCCCTTGGGGTCAGAGCGCAGGGTCAGCCATTGTACAGCGCCCCTGGAGCAATTACAGGTTAAGGGCCTTGCTCAAGGGCCCAGCAGAGCAGTGGCCTTTTTGGCAGTGACAGGGAATCGAACCGGCAACCTTCGGGATACCAGCGCAGCTCCTTAGCCTCAGAGCCACCACTCCGCCCCCAAATCTTTATGTTATTTGTGAAAGTAGTGGGCTTCTTACAGGATCTTCTTCAATTTTGTACCATCAAGTCTACCAATATACTTGAAATACACTACTAAATTTGGTGGTCAGCATCCACATTTCAAATACTTTAATTCATACTGGAGTCAGGAGCCCAACAATTGAACTGTTGGACATTTACTGAAGGATTACGATGAAAAATAAAAAACAAAGTTTTCCATTTTAAAATTAGATAGGTGCCCTGCGGTGGGCTGGAACCCTGCCCGGGGTTTGTTCCTGCCTTGCACGCTTTGTTGGCCGGGATTGGCTCCAGCAGACCCCTGTGACTCTGTGTTAGGATATATCGGGTTGGACGATGACTGACTGACTGAAATTAGATAGGTGATGGCAAACTGCTCCTCCTTGTAATGGTGTGGGCCTTTATTATTTCCCCTAAATTAAATAGTACCTGAGTATCACCCAATCTAATTTAAGCCATTCATGTTTCTGTATTATTGGACAGGTGTTGAGGGTCATGTGTTAGGGCTGAAGCAGGTTGTGGTGCAACAGCAGTCTCTCTTTGTCTGTGTGTAGACAGTGTGGTAATTTGCCACATGCATTTGAAACTGTTGCACTTGTTTAGACAAGTGCTAAAATCTGTCCTCCACCATACACAGTCCTCAGATTGAATCATCACAGTCTAGGTAATGTGAATGCAGGATGTGAATGCAGGATGCTCTGAAACAAAGCACACAGCTTTATGGATCTTAGCAAGTAAGATTTTGTGCAGCATAGCAAACTGCGTGTCTAAGGTGCTGGATCAAGTTCTGAACAAAACAACTTCTGCATTCCAGAAGCACCTTCAAAATATATTATTTCTTTCTCCTTCCTGTCTATCTCTCTCCTTTCCATCGATAACTCTCAGTCTCCTTCACTCACTCGCTATTTATCAGACTGTCCGTCAGGCATGAGTGGGCAGAGTTTTATTTTTACCAGGGGGATACAGAGATCTGGATAAGGTTAACTAAAAAGGTCTTGGGCCTTTTTCAGTTCCCTTTAAATCTACCCACATGTGAGCATGTCAATGGTTAGATCTATGACACTAGCAATAAAATGATGTCTTGTGCAGGAAATCTTATGGTCTTGTAGCTATTGCTCTTGGATTACGCTGTAGCACCAGCAGCTGGGATTTATTTGTGTATTCAAAAAATAGTTAGTTTAATGTTTTAATGACAGTCACATTCATTTAAATAATGATGGTCTGGCACTGTTTTATATGACAGACATTTTAAGAATTTTTGTGAGATGGTTTTATATACTTTATTGAATTGACTGGATTGTCCAAAAAGAAGGCCATTTTTTAAATATTTAAATAATCAATAAAGGGGAGACATAGATGTGTGCATTTTTATGTTATAATTTGTAAAGGTTTGTATTCTTAACCATTTCAGAGTAAAGCAATGTTATGCCTAGTTCCCATAAAAGCATTCAGACACACACAAATTATAGAAAAAACACAACATTTATCAAATATCCATTCTTCCTGTAAAAAAATAAAACTGAAGGCTAGCCCACCTGTCTATCCAGTCCCCAAATGCACTCCTTGAAGATGCTTACACTTCTCTTAGGAACCTTAAACAGGTTGAAAATTCAGTGAGTAGATGGAATTTTAGCTCTCACAAACTGTCAGTACCATCTGTCAATTCACTACCACTGTACTGAAATCTTGGCATAACATAACTGTACCTATTCATAACATGGGATGTCTGGCATTTACTTCTTGTTACAACTATGTCCATATCAAGCTCCTCAGAGACTATTGAGTCTATTTGCATGTAGTCTCACAGGGCCAGACACAATTCTCGAATGAGAATATAAAACTGGGGACAACTCGTTAAAAGGGTTGTTATGAGTAACAGCAAAATCCACCAATGAAAAGGCCACCTTCACAGAGTTTCATCCTGAAAACCTGTTCCCAGTTTCCTCTTGTCTGTTTGATTTAAATGTGTGGGGTTGCAGTGTGGCATTTCTATTCATGTATTAAAAAATTTGTAAAATAACTGTGAAAGACATGGAGAGAGAAAAAGAAACTGAACAAAAGACAGCAAATTTGAGAGAAACTAGACAGCTAAAATTATTTACGAATTCAGAAGTTCTCTAGCAATCTGGAAGTGAAGCTTAATGATTAATTTGTGAATTGAAATTAACATTGTGACAGAAAAGACAGTCACGTGCATGCATATAGACCACTGCAGGTATGCTGATGTCATTTGGACTACTGCATCACTATAGAGCAGCAAATAAAGCTTACATGCATCGTGGTCTACTTATATATTATGTGTTAAAATACTGGGGCAATATTCTGGCATGGCATGTTTGTAATTTCCCATTACAATACAATGCAATACAATTTATTTTTGTATAGCCCAAAATCACACAAGAAGTGCCGCAATGGGCTTGAATAGGCCCTGCCTCTTGACAGCCCCCCATCCTTGACTCTCTAAGAAGACAAGGAAAAACTCCCAAAAAAAACATTGTAGGCAAAAAATGGAAGAAACCTTGGGAAAGGCAGTTCAAAAAGAGATCCCTTTCCAGATAGGTTGGGTGTGCAGTAGGCATCAAAAAGAAGGGGGTCAATACAATACAATACACACAACAGAACAGAACAAATCATCAATACAGTATAAAAATAAAAATTTTACAAGTACGGACCAAAATTTAACAGTAGATGATATCACATAATATGATTTGGATTTGTTTAGAGTCCTGGAGACCTCAGCCATCAAGCTGCCTCCCTCATTTGGCCATTCCAAAGCTGAAACAGCGCTGGGCCTGCCAATCCAATGAAAGGACCCCTCTAGCCCACGATTCCTGTGATCCTCCATCAGGGATGACTTTACCTTAGGCAGGCAAAACAAACTTGGCAGGTGGGCCGTGGCAACCAAGTGCCACATTTGAGTACCGAGAAGAGAAACAGAATAGGTGAGGGTTAGTAACAAATTCTAACTATCATGTTACTTATGTTTTAGTGCTAATGACTAACAACAGAGATGCAGTTTGTACAGTTAATCAGCAGCTCTAGTCAGGATATGCTAAACTGAAGTAGTGAGTCTTCAGCCGGGATTTAAAAGCTGAGACTGAAGGGGCATCTCTTATAGTAGCAGGCAGACCATTCCACAGTTTAGGGGCCCTGTAACTAAAAGCTCGAACTCCCACTGTTATTTTATTGGACAACTTTGTAATATGCGCTTTAAATGACATGCTAGAGTCAAAGATAACTCCTAGATTGCGGGCTGATTCAGTAAAATTAATGGGGATTCCAAATGAGTTAAATGATGACAGAATATTGTTGTGATCAGCGTCATTCCCTGCAACAATTAACATCTCTGTTTTATCTGTGTTTAAAGACAAGTAGTTCTCATCCATCCACTCCTTTAATTCATTAATACAACTAATTAAAGACAACATCAGGGAAACTTCATTTGATCTAAATGAAAGGTATAACTGAGTGTCATCTGCATATGAGTGAAAATTAACATTATGTTTCCTAATGATAGATTCCAGTGGAAGCATGTAAAGTGAAAACAGTCAAGGTCCCAGTACTGAGCCCTGCGGGACACCATATCTCACTTCTGTATATAATGATGAAGTACTGTCAGCACATTTCTGTATATATTGGAATCAATTTGATAAATAAGAACTAAACCAAATGAGCAGAGTGCCTGTAAGGCCAGCATCATTTTCTAGCCTGTGCATTAAAATAGAATGGTCAGTGGTATCAAATGCTGCACTTAATTCTAAAAACATAAATACAGTGGAGTTTCCTTCATCAGAGGATATCAGAATATCATGTAAAACCCGCGTTAGTGCCGTTTCTGTACTATGACCAGTGTGAAAAAACCAGACTGGAATTTCTCAAATAAATTGTAATGCATAAGGTGTGACTGAAGCTGATTGGCGACTACTTTTTCTAGTATTTTAGAGAGAAAGGGTAAATTTGAAATAGGCCTATAATTATTTAGTATGTGTGGGTTTAGGTCTGACTTTTTAAGTAATGGTTTAATGGCTGACACTTTTAGTGCAGCAGGTACTGTGCCATACAATAATTAACTATTGATAATGTTTAGAATAGGCGCTGTAAGAACATCTATTGCACTTTTTACTAGTTTTGTTGACACTGGATCTAGGGAACAAGTAGTGGGTTTCATTTTAGAAATTAAAGTTAAAACTTCCTGCTCAGTTACAGGATTAAAATTACTAAAGTGCTGAATGCACTGTGAGACAGGGTCTGCTAAGCTAGAATGCAGTTTGTACTGTGATGCTGAGATCTGGGATCTTATGTTTTTAATTTTCTCATTGAAGAAGTTCATAAAGTCTGTACTGCTAATATCTTTTGGTATTTTGCACTGTAGATCTGAATTCCCATTTGTTAATTTAGCCACTGTTCTAAACAGTACAGTAATCCCTCCTCCATCGCGGGGGTTGTGTTCCAGAGCCACCCGCGAAGTAAGAAAATCCGCGAAGTAGAAACCATATGTTTATATGGTTATTTTTATATTGTCATGCTTGGGTCACAGATTTGCGCAGAAACACAGGAGGTTGTAGAGAGACAGGAACGTTATTCAAACACTGCAAACAAACATTTGTCTCTTTTTCAAAAGTTTAAACTGTGCTCCATGACAAGACAGAGATGACAGTTCCATCTCACAATTAAAAGAATGCAAACATATCTTCCTCTTCAACGGAGTGCTTGTCAGGAGCACAGAATGTCACATAGATAGAGAAAAGCAAACAAATCAATAGGGCTGTTTGCTTTTAAGTATGCGAAGCACCGCGGCACAAAGCTGTTGAAGGCGGCAGCTCACACCCCCTCCGTCAGGAGCAGACAAAGAGAGATAGAGACAGAGTTTGTTTTTCAATCAAAAATCAATACGTGCCCTTCGAACTTTTAAGTTTGCGAAGCACCTTGCAGCATGTCGTTTCAGGAAGCAGCTGCACAAAAGATAGCAACGTGAAGATAATCTTTCAGCATTTTTAGACGAGCGTCCGTATCGTCTAGGTGTGCGAACAGCCCCCCTGCTCACACCCCCTACATCAGGATCACAGATAGTCAGCGCAAGAGAGAGAGAAAAGTAAGTTGGGTAGCTTCTCAGCCATCTGCCAATAGCCTCCCTTGTATGAAATCAACTGGGCAAACCAACTGAGGAAGCATGTACCAGAAATTAAAAGACCCATTGTCCGCAGAAATCCGCGAACCAGCAAAAAATCCGCGATATATATTTAAATATGCTTACATATAAAATCCGCGATGGAGTGAAGCCGCGAAAGGCGAAGCGCGATATAGCGAGGGATCACTGTACCTGAGAATTTTTATTATTGCTATCTATTATTTTAGAATAGTATTCTGAGCGAGCTTTAAAGAGTGCATTTTTATATTTTTTAACACTCTCTGTCCATGCAATTTGAAAGACATGTAGCTTTGTTGTTCTCCACCTGCGCTCCAGTTTTCGACATTAATTTAAGAGCTCGAGTTTTTTCATTAAACCAAGGAGAGTTTCTCTGTGCTTTGATCACTTTTGTTTTAAGGGGAGCCACTGCGTCCAGAGCATCTCTCAAGGTCACATTATAATTAAACAGTAATGTCAACTGACTTTAGTTATTAGTTATTTAGTTAGTTATTTAGTTATCAGACACTTTGCAGAGTGCATAACCATCTTTTATAGTGCCACACACAGTCAGATCATGTGACTGGCAAAGGATGTTCAACTATAATCCATTTGTTGGCACCGATGCAAGACCATGTTCAAAATGGTAGCACCAACTGAAAATCAGAAAACAAAATGGCAGTGTGATCACGTTACAAAAATCCATGCAATTGTCATCTACACTGATAGAAAAGTAAAAGAAACAGCACGCATATTAATTGTCTACTGACAATCTAAGCTACTGAGTCCAATATTATACAGCAATTTTAAACTGATATTGGATTGTACATTCACAAAATTAATGAACACAAAAGATAGTATTCTCTTCATGAGACACAATGTTGGCTACCAGGACTGATCAGGAAACAACGTATACCACAAATATACCACAAAACATAACAGAAAATTTTATTTTTTAAAATGGTACTAGACATGCCATCCACATGTACTTTTTGTTCCAGTCCTGTCTCCTATTAGGCAATTAACAGGGTATTCGCTACTGTACATTTTATACTGTTATACAGTGATCTGTGCTTTTTAAGCGTACCATGCAAGGTGCCCTTTGTTTTTGCACTTACCAGTAGTATATTTATTTGTTATTTCCATTTCCTCACTAGGTTTACTATATCCAGGTGTATTGAAATATTCTGTTACTATTTGCTGAAAATTATAGCATGTACAATTTGTTAATATTTGTGAAAGAAAACTAATCAGGAGAAATAGCTTTTCTTGCCTAGGGCACCATGATTTGTTATTGTAGCCTATGTATTTTACACATTCAACTCTATATGCAATCTGTAGATGCCAGTAATTGTATACCATGTGCTTGGTAAAAATGAAGAATTTACATCTAAGGCTGTATGCCAATTCCTGCATTTCTCTGACCTGGATGTTGAATATACATTTCTCAATTGGGTAGAAGAGCACTGTACAGATGGCATACACTAGCAATGCACTAAACCTTTACTACTTGTTAAATTTATACTTTCATGAGAATCTAGGATAGCCCTGTGTACCATTCAGCTGTACAGAAAATAATAAGCATAAACATGAGGAATATTGATTAAAATGTAGGGTAACAGACAATTCATGCAGATTTCCCATGTGAAATGGCAACAGCAGTTTCACAATATGTGTGCAGTTTTTTTTTTACCATAAAATATCTTTTTACAGAATCTGTATGCTTACTTGTGAATAGTCCATAGAATGTGTTCGAATTTTTTATCGGTCACTTTCAGATTTGAAACTGTAAACAGATATACTTACAGCGTTTGTGCACTTGAGCCAAAATTCAAATCATGCAAAAAGGATTTGAAACCTGCCTTTCCAAATTTAAAAATCATGCTTTAAATTTTTGATTATGACCCATATTATGCGGCTCTAATATTGATGAAACAACAATAAACCCTCACGGAAGAAAATAAAGACACCTGTAACATTTGTGCTTAAATTAGTTGAGGTATGAACTTAGCTGACTTAGCCAAAAGTGCAAAAAAGTAATGCCGAGGAACATGTGTAACACAGTTATTGCAAATTAGCTCCCTTGGATCCCTACTTTGAATGGAAAATTGTTAAGGATAGATTTCACACAAACATAAAGTTCTTCTTCACTTAGAGACTAATAGACACACAGAATGTTACCTTGTTGAGTGATTGATATCAGTACCTTCAGGATCTTCAAAACTCAAATTATTGTTATTCTGGAGAAATTACATAAAATGGACTTATAAGCTTGTTGCTTTTTAATGTTTTATTGTACCCTTGACCATAAGTTAAAAACTAATGAGTGTTTTTGTAACTCATCATAATATTAATTCTTGAACACCTAGTAAATGATGTGACCTTCTTTTTCAGAGCTTTCTCTGGTAGTCCCAATCTTTCCCAGTTCACCATTAAACATCCAGGCATGTTTGGTGGCACAAGTGCTGGCTGTCTTGCCAAACTTTATAACATGAATCTTATCTATATCATACTGGGTAACTTTTTTCCACCCAGTCTTCTCCTTGTTCCCAACCATTCCTGTTAATTCAGCTTCTATGGCTTAGTCTCTTCCATGAGAACTCCATAAACCTATTTATGACACAAGCCTTAACATTATGGCTACCTATTCACAATCTCACATTTCACTTATTGTGATTTTTTTGGGATATTGACCCACAACACTAAAACCAATGACAGGTGAAGTGATAACATTGATTATCTTGGTGCAATGGCACCTGTCAATGGGTGGGGAATTTTAGGTAGCAAGGGAACAGTCAATTCTTGAAGGTGATGTGTTGGAAACAGGGAAATTTGCAAGTTAAGAATGTGAGCAACTTATATCAAGAGCCAAATTGTGATGGCTAGATGACTGAAAAACTCCAAAACAGCAGGTCTTGTGTGGTGTTCCCATTATGCAGTGGTCAGTACCTTCTCAAAGTGGTCCATACAAGGATAACTGGTGAACCAGTAACAAGGCCATGGGCGCCCAAGGCTCATTGATGTACATAGGGGTGCAAAGGCTAGCCAATCTGGTCCAATTCCACAGAAGAGCTACTGCGATACAAATTGCTGAAAAACATAATGCTGGCCATAAGAGAAAGGTGTCAAAACACACAATGCATTGCATCTTGCTGCGTTATAAGACTGTCAGTGTGACAGTGTGGCAAAAGTGTTTACAATGGGCATGTGAGTGTCAGAATTGTGACTTTGAGTAATTAAAGAAGGAAGCCTGGTCTAATGAATTATGTTTTCTTTTAGACATGTAGATGGCCAGGTCCATGTACATTGTTTACCTGGGGAAGAGAAGGAAACAGGATGTACTCTGAGATGAAGGCACACCCACGGAGGCAAAGCAAAGTTCTGGGCATGTTCTGCAGGGAAACCTTGGGTCCTGTCATTCATGTGGATGTTACTTAGACTGTAAATGTACACAATCATTCAACTAATCCATCAAATCATGTTTTGTATGGCACATTTGACAGCACTAAGACATATTAAATGTTTATTTCACCTATTCTTCCATCATATGCTGAATTTATGGTATATGCTATTTTTCAAAAGCTACCATATATGTTCTTCCTTACTTGGAGTTTTCTAGTATTAATAAAATGTTAATATTTGCTTCCAGTTTTGTCATCAGTAATTGTTTTTTCAAGAAAGATTTCTGTTTTTTAGTTGCAGTTGTTGCAGATCTTTTTATTTATTATCCTGCATGTACCTTTTATATGCAGATCACAACATACAGCTAAGAAAGATGTGGTAGTTTCTTTGAGTAACTGCGACAATCAATAAGAATAATCACTTTGATAATGAAAACTATAATGACTCTAGTCTGTTACAAATAAATAGGTTTTTGTCAGATGTGCAAGGAGAGAAAAATACTTTGATACATGAACACAAATCTAACAATCTGGCAGTGATATTGAGGGATTTTCTAATAATTTCATTACAACACAT
The DNA here is from genome assembly GCF_900747795.2 of Erpetoichthys calabaricus. Classification (NCBI taxonomy): domain Eukaryota; kingdom Metazoa; phylum Chordata; class Cladistia; order Polypteriformes; family Polypteridae; genus Erpetoichthys; species Erpetoichthys calabaricus. The sequence continues at coordinate 51,255,513 of NC_041402.2, read as the reverse complement.
TGGAACAGATATCTGTTAATTTTTATATATAATCATTAACATCTCCATTTTGGTTCAGTCTACCAGGTTTTCGTTTTACATTGGTAGTAGCAGTAATAGCAGAAGTATTGTTACATGTATATGCCCAATCAAGAACACTCTTCAGCACCATGATAGGCAGGAAGGTGTTAAAATACATAATTTCATTGTAATTTACAAAATGCATACATCAGATTGCTTAATGTACTCCTTATGCTCAATTATTCTCACATAACCTGAAGCCTTGTTGAAAAAATCCTGAGAAAAAAACAAGTATGGTAATAATTAGGTTTGAATAAAGCACATACTATATAACAAAAGCACTATCACAGTGTGTGATTTGTAACTCAAATGCATTGCAGTAGCAAGCAAAAATTGCAAATCTTAACTAAGCTTAAAGAACCCAGAAATAAGTCAAATCCATCCTTCCATTTTTCCAAACCAAATATTCAGATGAGGGCCATGGGAAGCCAGTGAGCATCCTGGCACCACTGTACCAAAGATAAGAACCAGACCTGCTTATGGTGTCAGTCATTCAAAGGGGTGCATTTTCTAACACACCCACACCAATTTAGAGTTACCAATTAACCTAAGACGAATATCAAGGAAGAGTAACCAGACAAAAGCCCTCAAAGACATGGAGAACAAAGCCACCAAACCTAATTGCTGTGTAAATGATGTGCAGGTGCCAAGGAAATCGCTGACATTGTAAATGGGACATTTTGGTATGTAATTATCATGGGTGATACTCTTGATGAATTCATGTTGAATTGACTTATCCCCACTAATCAAAAACTAATTCTATCTTACTAACATCTCCTGTGTTATAGAATTACACTGGGGCATAGACTATGCCATTTGCGGATTATGATTATGAAATGAACATGTACAATACTCTAAATACTCTTTTGGACTGCTTGTGTGCCAGCAATTCTTATGGATGTAGCAGATGTCTATTTACAAGACAAATGAAAATGTGAGAAAATCTAAAGTGATTTCCACATCAAACAATTTCTTCAATTTACTTATGCACATCTTAATAAACTAGCTCAACGATAATTCACATTCAATTAATTTAATTTTAAAAGAAAGTAAAATTACAAACAAAGCCCTTACATTTTTACCATATTGCTGTAACCCTCAATGATTAGTCATTTGCTTTTGATTAACCTCGCTTTTAATTGATTGACACAAATGGTATTTGTTTATTGCATAAATAATCCAATGCCAATAATGTTTACTGATTTGGTTTTATTTTACATGTAGTGTGCGGTAAAAGGATGTTAATAATGATATGGTCATTAAACACATTTTTTGTTCTTCCTTGTGTAATTCCACAACAGATGTGCTCTGGTTAGAAACCTAATGATGTATAACTAAGTTAGTCACTGCCTGTAAGTATTAAACATTAATCATCAGTCCGGTCAGGTGGATGACCAAAAGGTTGTCATTACTCTTGGTCATTCTTACAGCAGAATTCACATCACTGAGAAATTCAAACACCAAAACCTGTTTTTGGCAACCTGCCTTGTGCTCAGAATGAATTAATTTCCATGGTGACTGGCCTTGATAATGGTAGTTGTTGATGTTAAGAGCTCTTCTTTTTCTAGAGTCAATCACTGGCCTTGTATATGCTTTGAATAGAATTGTATTGTTATCATTTAAAAAAATATATTATGCCTGACCTACAATACATACCTTGCAGCTGTATCGCATTTGGAGTTAAATAATGCATATTCTTCACTAATAAATCCCTGCAACTTCCTCAGATCTGAATTTAGCTGATAGAGTGGGTATTTCTTTTTAGCATATTTAAACTGGATACCATCCAAAGAAAAATGAGAATAATCCATAAACATGTAAAATGTGCATTCTAAACTTAACATGCAAAAAACATGTACATGTTTTCAAAACATATCTAAAAACGTTACAGCACAAGATTAACAATAACAATAAAGATTTTTTAGTTAGCTGAAATATTTAACTAACTGAGTTACACACACCCTGAGAAGATCCACATGCTTCTGACGCCCCGGGTAAGGACTGTAAGAATGCTAGGGTTCGCAACAGACAGACGCTGACACAGGGTAAAAGCACCAAGAAGTATTCTTTTTATTCTTTTACTTCTTGAAATAGTGCCCAAAGGCACCTCTGCCACCATACACTGGCAAAACACCAATAATCAGCACAATATTCTTTTTTCCACTCCTCCCAGCAAGGTCTGTCCCTACTCCCTCCCAACTCCGGCTCACCTGCTGGGTCTTCACCAGTCCTTTATATAGTTCTTGACCAGGAAGTGCTTCTGTCCTTCAGTTCATGTGACTCGTCAGCACTTCCGGATCAGATGGAGACATTGTATTTTTCTTCAGCTCGGAAGTACTGTGGTTCCGTCCCCATGACTTGGGACTACTTACGGGCTATACGGAAAGTAAAGACTCTCGAACCTTCCTGCAGCATCTCCTGGCGACACCCACGGTACCCAGCAGGGCTGTGAAGCTGAACTCCAAATCCCATGGTGCCCTGCAGGAATCTGGGGTACCGCTATGCTGCACGGACATCTCCATCTGGCGTTCTGGGGGAGGCAGTATCCTTCAGTAGCTGCTTTTCCACATCTGTCTCCTATATGGGCTTCCCAGCTGGGTTGAGCAGCCGGCCATCTGGCACAGGACACTGTTGTACATTTCCCAACTTGGGGTGTCAGTAGACGAGACCAAACTACTGGAGGATGGAGTAAGAGAGACTCAGACTGGAAAAGACTATTCAAAAACAGGATTCTGTTTTATTCCAGCTTTATTCCATTTACAAAGTCCAATGAAAAGACACTTACAGAACAAAAGAAAATTAGTGCAGGTGCTACTTAGAATATTTACAGTGGTCTCCAAAACAAAAGTGAAGAAAAACCAACAAGGAAAAAAAAAACAAAAACTCTTCTACTGTCTTTGTCCAGCAATAAGACAGTTCACGAAGGACAGACTGAAAAATTAATCATAAAATGAAAAACTAAGCACCTAGTACATACACAAAGGTCAGTACATATCTCTACTATTAAACTAAGCAAATCAGTAGCACAGATCTACTTACAAGCCTGAAGACCTGGTCAAATGACGACCCCTAGTGTTAAGACCATGGTTTCTAATATCGCAAGCCCTTTTGTCCATCCAATCCTTGTTTATGTTACCCACAGACTTCTAATAAACCGTCACATCGAGATGTGCACCATAAATCAACACCTGCTCAGGTGCAATCCTCCCTATTTAAATGTTCCTGCACTCATGTGCGCATACCTGTCTGTCTTGGTGACGTAATGGCTACCTATTCAGCCTCTGTTAGGTGAGTGCTGTATACTTCCACTTGCTTTAATTTCCATTCTTTGCCACACATGTGATTTCCCTTTGCCGGCTACTCTGAAACCGAGATCTCTATCCTTCTGACTTGTTCCTCTGATTTTAAATTTAGCACTTTTGCCCTCTCTTCTGCAGAAGTGCGCCTCTGCACTCTACCCCCAGATACAGCGAGCACGCTCAAAAATGGCCTCAGATGTGTGCCTTGGCACCAGGTAGTTCGAGCCCCACGACTTGTTCTCGGAGTACAAGTAGGCTTCCAGGCAGCCCTTCGAGCATGCTAGTGCTCAGGCGGCTGCCATGTTAATCTGTGAAGGGGCGTAAATGAAAACTATTTCTAACATTTTTTTTTCTCATATTCGTGATAAGCTTTATTTCAACAGCCACTGAACTTGGCTTATCATAAAGCTTGTATAACAACAGCATGACTACTGTTGTTTTGGTGGAATGACATTTTGTAAATGAAGATTTGATATTATGTTTGATTGTAGGAGTGACCAGGATATAAAGCACAGCCATTTTATAAACTGGTGGTTGAATGTATGTACCTTGATGCTTATTTTTAAACCTTGAATATTTTTAGGAAGTCACTGTGCACTGGGGAAATTCTGAAGGACTGAAAAATGGCAAATATTATTATGTTTTATATAAAAAGTCTGACTAGCAGATCCAAGCAACTATTGGCCAGTAAGCTAAATGTGCATCACTGGTAAGTCAATGGAAGGAATTATTAAGGGAAAGATTGAGCAACACATGGCAAGAACAAGAGTTTTACTAAACAGTCTGCATGGGTTCAGAAGAGGGAGGTCATGTTTTACCAACATGCTGGAATTGTACGAGGAAGCAAAATAAAGGATATGATCAAAGTTGAGCCTATAATATTATTTGTGTGGACTTTCAGAAAGCATTTAATATGGTGACACATAGAGATTGGGCATCAAACTAAAAGAAGTGGGAGTTCAGGGTGATGTTTTTAGATGGGAGCAGAATTGGCTCAGACACAGGAAGCAGAGGGTGATGGTGAGAGGAACCTTATCAGAATTGGCTGATGTTAAGAGTGGTGTTCCACAGGGGTCAATGCTAGGAGTGCTGCTATTCTTAATATACAGTACACCCCCAAAATTCATGGGGGGTTATGTTCCTAGAGCACCCGCGAATTGTGAAAAACTGAGAATTTTGGTGCAGTTAAAAAAATGCCTATTTTCATAGTTTAAACCCTAAATATGCCCTCAAAACACTTTAAATTAATTTCAAACTCCACTTAATACATTACCTAAAAATAAATGTAAAGCTAAACCTGTATACTGTACTGCTATGCCTCCCACAGTGCTAGAATGTAAAATACAGATGTTACTGCTATATATACTGTAATTCACGCAAGCGTGTTTTCATTGCCAGAAACCTTAGAAGGTGCAGCTTGTTTCGGTGGCATCTTGGGGCTTTAACCCTTAAACTGCCACATACTTGGGGGTTAATGCATCCCTGGATGCCAAATACATTTATGATGCACTTTAAGCAAACGTCACAATTAACAAAGAAAAAGTGACATTTTAATGGAACACTTTTTTTCATGCAAAGAGCATCAAAATTACTGAAACACTGATCATTTTACAAACTGCTAATGAACTGCAAAAAGTATTTAAAAAAACTACTGGAACAATATGTACAAAGTGCAACTGACGCCATGTAGGTAAATCACTGAGCCAACTGTGCTTTAAGTGGCTGCACGCAAACACACAGAGGTAAGCGCTGACGCTGGCAGGCTAGTCTTAGTGCGGCTTGCAGCAGGGTGTCACGCTTGGGTCACAGAAACACAGGAGATTGTAGAGACAGGAACTTTATTTAAACACTTCAAACAAACATGTTTCTTTCAGAACAGCTCAGTATGTAGTTAGTTATCGATTAAACAATAGACAAACATCATAGGGGAGCACAGCCCCCAACAAGAGCAGAGAATGTCTGGGGGAGGAGGGAGGAGAGAGAAACAAAGCAATCAGCCAAAAAGGAAAGGAACAAGAACACTCAGCTGGAGATGTATCACAGTAAATCAGCAGCAAGGAGAAATGAATAACTCTGTAGCGGTCCGGTGCCGCTAAGATTCACACCGTTGACAAGACAGTGATTTATTTATTTCTATGGTGTAGATTCCACGCAGCCTTGACCGGACCAGCGCACACTCACAAACAAAGACAAAAACAAAGCAAACCGGTAATCAAACAGCAAATAAAAAATGTAATGAAAACAAATGAAATAAGAAAACAACGATACCACCCCTGTTCCCCTTACAGCGATTACACATTAAATACAACAAAGCACAAACAAAACACACACAGTAAATCATGAAAAACGGCAACAGATGAAATGTAATGATGAAAATAGATAGTCCAGAGATCCACATGTTGAATGGAAATGTAAAGATAGTCCTACTGGTAGTTCCTGAAATGGTGAAGACGGGTTCAGGAGCGCTCCTTTCTTTGCAGGATGGCCATGAATCCACTTACAGTCCTCATGTACACAGGCAGACAGCAGACAATCCAGACGCATGAAACGATCCAGGACAAAATGAATAAGTACAGGTAACCCAACAGAAGGCAGACAAACAGGAACTTGAGACACAAATTACAAAAATTTTTTTTTAGCTTTTGGTCACCGGCCCCCTTTTTAAAAGCCGTGCTGACACCCTTTGACCTCAAGAGCCCCAGCACCCTCAGCAGATGACCAATCAGATCCAATGCAGGGACTGCTGGGAGATGCAGTTTCAAATTCTAATGGCTACTTTCACCATCCCAAGCCGCGGTTCTCTCTACAGTACAGTATTGCCACAAAAAAAGCCATAAAAATTGCTGAGGATATTTGCGGTTTCCGCTAACAATTATCAGTTAGGTTCTAAGTAAAGATCCACGAATGACTGAGACCGCGAACTCTGAACCGCGACTTCACGGGGGTCTACTGTATATAAATGATTTGGATAAAAATATAAATTACAAGCTGGTTAAGTTTGTAGATGATACCAAGATAGGTGGATTGGCAGATAATCTAGAATCTGTTAAATCATTATAGGACTTGGACATCATACAGACTTTGGCAAATTTGTGGCAGATGAAATTTAATGTAAGTAAATGTAAAGTATACACATAGGAAGTAAAAATGTTTGAATACACAACGTAAGGTCTCAAAATTGAAAGTACACCTTATGAGAAGAATTTAGGGGTCATAGTAGTCTTGACACTATCAACTGCCAGACAGTGTTCAAAAGCCTAAGGCTCACATAGCACATTGTGTAGAGTATGAGTCCAAGAGGCTTCTGCTCAAGCTTTATAATACACTGCTGAGGCCTCATTTCGAGTACTGTGGGCAGTTTTGGTCTGCAGGCTACAAAAAGGACATAGCAGTGCTAGAAAAAGTCTAGACAAGGGCGACTAGGCTGATTCCAGGGCTAAAGGGGATGAATTACGAGGAAAGAATAAAAGAGCTGAGCCTTTTCAGTGTAAGTAAAAGAAGATTAGGAGGAGACATGACTGAAGTGTTTTTTACAGTTATGAATGGAATTAATACAGTGGATCAAGACTGTTACTTTAAACTGAGTTTGTAATCGAATAAGCTACCAAGTAGTGTGGTAGACAGATGGACTTTATAGACTTTCAAAATCAGAACTGATTTTATTTTGGAAGAATTAAGTGGACAGGACTGGCAAGCTTTGTTGAATGGAATAGCCTCTTCTTGTCTAGATTGTTCTAATATACTGTACATGTTAAATGAGTCCATGAATCACGTTAAAGCAATCTGGAGTTTTGTGCTAATAATTGCAATACTGCTCTCTCTCTCTCTCTTGCTTGTACAAATCATTAATTCGATTGTTAATGACTGATCTGGAAGGCAAGGTACTGTTTGTGACTGATTTCCACTGGTGACACAAATAACTCTTTGTAGGCCTTTATCAGTGACAATGTTGAATGGACATCTATTCTCAGAAACCAGTCTTACTATGGTATTAGTAATGTTGTTGTATTTTCCTTCATCCATTGGTCTTGCCAACTCCTAAATTCAACCAATGTAGTCTGGCGGTGCGCCGATTCAAACTTAGTGGACAATGTGGATAATGTCAACAGCTCACTGTGAGCCAGGTGATAATTGGGTGAGAAGTAGCTACAATTGTATTTAAACTTTTTGTTGCAATATTTACAGACCACGGTATCACTAATTTTAAAGAAAAACATTTCATTCAAAACTGTTTTTTATACCATTGATTCCATTTTATTTTGTGATATAAAAACTAAACCAATTTAACAGTATTATGCTAATGAAAGAATGACCAGAAACAATACCAGAAAAGATCAAGTGATGTTGATTCCGGAGACCTGCTACTACTATAGATTTGGATTTATTTGGTACTATTTCATTAAAGGAATACTCCACACCAAAAATAATATTTTGTTCAAATGTTACTTATTCCATTTGGTTGGTTGTGATGGCTGAGATCAGACCAATACTGGACAACAACAGACAATACCAAAATATCCATTAAAATAAGAACTTGAAAGGAAGTATTTCACATACAAGAAGCCAGTTCTCATGGAGTCGCACTTTTGACTTGCTTCTCCCCAGATTAATTGTTTGAGAGTCCAATTTTCAAATCAAACGTGATAATCATACACTTTGTCTGATCTGCATAAAACTTTCATATTAACATTTTTTCTCTGACATTACCAGAAACCAGATGAGATAAGTAAAATTTAAACAAAATATCAATTTGGGCAGAGTGTTCCTTTAACAACTTGTGAAGCATGATTGAATTATCCAGATTAAATTAACGCATTTAGGGGTTGTGTTAGAAAATGTAATCACAAAATAGTTGAACATGTTAATTTCACACGTTAAAGGCGGTTAATCAACAGCCCTAATATATCTAAACATATAATATTGTATATGTGTGTGTGTCATTCACACAAGCATTGGGTGTTTCAAATGGGTATTTATGTATGAAAGCATGAGGGGAGATTAAGACTAAGACACAGCCACTATCCCAGCTTCTGTTTCTTTTAGAATGGAAGAAAACATGTCATAAGATATTTGGCATTAAGTCAGGTCCTGAACTCACCAGCTCCACCTGTTCATCTTCCTTCCATGCTTAAACTCACATCTGCCAAGAAGTTCCTGGTTCCTGGGAACCAGCTTCTGAAGAAGACAGATCTCTGTGTTGGGCAGAAGTTTTCTGAAAGCTCTGACATCAGCTGTATTCTCTGTCTAGGCTTCATATCTAACTTTACTTTTGACCAATTCATTTTTTTGAGTAAGGGACACAAGCCAAATTCTGTTGTCCACCAGTTTCACTCTAACTGCCATGTTTACTATTAAGGTTTGCAATGCGGCATCTTTTGGATTTTGTAATGTATATAATATTAAAATGCATTTTTAAGTCCAACAGATGGTACATCGTACACATTAGCACTGCTGTTAAGAATCTACTGTATGTAATTAAAGCCAATTTCTGTCCTGTCAGCAATTACAACTAAAAGAAGCTTGCTTCCAGTTAAAACCAGTTTTGCTAAAATTCAAGGAAAAGTAATTTCTAATTAGCACTCATCATCAAGCATTTTTAAGCAATCAGTGATGTGATATATGAATAAAGATAGGCAAAATGCACCACAGAGAGAATCAAACTCAACAAAATGAATCATTTCAACAGCAAAAGACATGAGTAGCAAGAGAAGCTGCAACAAAGCATGCAAGTAGACCAAATGTAACTGATGAAGAAGCACACAATGGAAATGAAAGTTAAACAGCTGCACATAATTGCAACATGCAAATGAATCTGAAGAAGCACAATTTGCAGCTGTTAGGCAGATGCCACAAGAAAATGATAAAAAAAAAAACAGCCAATGTAATCAAAACCATTACAAGGGGATGACAATTACAATCAAATGTGAATGCAAAATCTCATTCAACAGAAATCAGAGACCCTGAAAAATCTAACATAATTTGCATTTGCAAATGAATAAATTTAAAGAATATTACTGTCATACAATTTATCTCTGCTGTGGATAATGCATTTCTGTACACTTTGCAGATCAGAAGCCCTCTGATGGGCAGTTTATTCAGTGTTGTTAGAAATAAATAGTACCCCTTAGAAACTGAAACATTACCTGGAATATTTGATGAAATTAATGAAAAATGACATCTTAGAGAGAAAACTCCTTTTTTAGATAACATAGATTAATCAACAGTTCTTGTACCCACTGCTTTCAAAAGCTCTCCCTTCAGGCCAATTTCAGAATCCTGATCATCACTAAACCTCATGTATTCTGCCTTCTACCTATTTATCTTCACCCTCTGTCTTCCAAAGCCCTTTTCTATTCTTCCAACTTCTTTTCTACTTCCTCTCTTTTGGTGCTACACAACACAATGTCAACAGCAAAACGCATGAACCACAGGGTCTGGTCTTTTATCCTATTACTCAACACATCCATAACCATACCAAAAAGGTAAGTACTTAAAGGAAATCCCTGGTGCAAACCTGTTCTAACTGGGATCTTGTCTGTTACCCCAACACTGCTAAAAGCCTGAGTTCTCAATCCCTCATATGTATCCTGGACAATCTTTAAATACTTCTATGATATTCCTTTCTCTTGTATGCACCTCCAGAACTCTTGACATTGCACTCTAACATAAGCTTCCTCCAAATCAATAAACGCCATATTCAAACTTTTCTGTTTTTCTCGGTACTTTGCTATGAACTGTCTCAGTACCATGGCTACATCAATTGTTCCATTCCCTGGCATATAACCAAACTGTTTCTCCCCTATGGCAGTTGCTTTCCTAAGCCTTCTCTGTATAACCTTTTCCCAAATTTGTATTATGTGTGACATCAGCTTTAAAGGGAACACATTAGGCAATGAATACCAGCAGAATGTGAAAAGTGTCTCGTTGTGTAGTATGATGTTTGGCTTTTCCACTTTTTGAACCCCTATTATAAATCTTCATATATGTTTCTGTCATTTTATAATTTCTTGCTTTAATATTAAGTTAAATGGATGTATTTTATGTTTCCATAAAATAATAATTAATATGAGGCGGCCAACAAAAACTCAATATTTTTGTGTTATTTGTCAGAAGAAAATCTGAGAATACCTCAATTTGATTTATTTCTTAAGCATAGGCATCACAAGTGTTTTTTTTTTTGTGTGTGTATTTATAAATTCTATAGTGGTGTTCATTATGTTAATGCAGCACCAGATTGTTAGTTTTTTTTAAAAAAAGAATTAACTGAGGATTTTTTTAGGTAATTGTCTGGAAAAATTCTTTTGGTTAAAGTAATTAGAAATGGAAATCTTCTATGGAATGACTTCCTGTTTAAAGATTTTTCTTCATATCTCTTTATTAATTAACACTGCATTGTTTCGCTATTGCAAGCAAATTACATGCAGATTGTTTGATTCAAAATGGCAATGTAACCACTGTAGTTAATCAATTTAAACTTACTGTATCAAAATACCCACAGATTTGTTGTTTCAAAATGGCTGTAACAGAACTTATCATAAAACATTTTGAATACAGATCAAGAGACATCATGCTAAATAGGGTTGCATTATGTGCATCTCTGTTCATCGTGCTACAAGCAAAGAGCCTACACGAACCTTAAAAGGACATGTACTACTATTGACAAGATAAGAAAGGCATATTTTCTCAACTGACGTTTTTTAATATAGGATCTCAGTCAGCTGGCACTTATTTTAGCTATAATAGGAGTATAACAGGGACTAACACTATATGGGTCAACAAATCTTATATGGTGGACAGACACACACACACACGTTTATTCACATTGGACTAACTTAGCATCTCAAATCAACCTAATGAATTATATTTTGAAAGTTAACAGAATATACAAAAGAAAACGGATGTTACATACAAATTAGATGCAGAGAAGCCTTAACAGAGGGAATCAGTCTCATTTCTTTCAAGTACTTTATGAAAACTATGGTCATGGGCACTGGTGTGAGAGAAGCAGAAGAGAATTCAAAACAGAAAACAGGAAGAACTTAATTAGATGGCTTGCCTTTGGAGAAAAGGATTTGGTGACTTATGATTTTAATTTTTAAAGTCTAGAAAACACATTTCTTAAATATTATATAATATTTTGAAACATCACAACTTAATATTAGTATTTGCTAGTGATGTAATTTTGGTGCCATCTTGATGGATGTTTAGCCATGTTGGCATCACAATTCAGTTTTATTTCTTAGTCATGGCTCTAATGGCTCAGAGGTTTGCTACCCTGGCATGCAGGTATTTACATTTTTTTTATCATTATTCTGGTGGTGCCATTTTATGCTTTATTTTTTTGGATGTTGCTATAACTGTGAAGGCAGTATTTGGCTTAAAAAGAGCCCAAAGGAGATCTGGCTTCAAAAGTTCAATATACCTTCTAAAATGCTAAAAATAAATACACTATACACAGAAATACTCCACAAGAGAGAGGAACCATAAAACCTCTAGCTCAAGAAGCAAGTCACATATTATCATTATGACTGAAAGGATTTATTTGCTTGTGTGTTTGGTTTTCATCTTCTACATTGCATTTTAAGAATTATAGTTGTGAGTTGCCTTATTAGGCAATCCCTTTTCTGTTTTCACATTTTGCTTTTGTGCTATTTTTTGTTCTACTTTTGCTAATATGAAATAAATGTTTTTATTTTTAAGATTACAAATTGGACTCTCTAAAGCCAGTTGTTTTTACTGTTCTTCACATTTGTGGGTCATTTTGTCTTTTTTCAAGATATATTTGGAACTTCTGAAACCAAATCTGGTTTGGGGCCTGTGTTGGCAGATTGGGGGTCAGGGTGCCTGGAATGAGACCTGTTCTAGACAGGCTAGGGAAGGCCCTGGTCTGGTTTAGATGTATTTTTAGGGGTCTCACACCCATTTTTCTATTTTAGGAGCACTGAGTCATGATGGATGGTCAAAGTCATTTTGTAAATTTCTTTGCATACAGTCACTGTGTTTGTTTGCTATTCACATGACATACAGGTTAAGTGTCTTGTTTCATCATGATCTGAATATATATACTGTTCAAAAGTTTTTGTTTCTTAAATTCAGAAACCTGGACAACCAAGAAGAACTCAATTCTGATCCTCATATTGTCGTGATAGTAACTTCAAATGGAGTGATTTCCAGTTTCCACATGGTAGTAATAGGAACAGAAATTAAACATTAACACTACAAAAAATGAGAGTGCCCATAAGGAAATAAAACGGCAGTATGCCAAGAAAATTAATATTTTATGTAAGTTAAAACTATGTTAAATTAAAAAACTAAGGAAATTAATTTCACATATTCCAAAACATCTGTAAATAAAAAGATAAAGACATACCCATTAATAACAGCCTCACTGTTAAGAACTTTGCTTTGCTATTCCCACTTTTTTTGGATCATATTCGTGATTCATCTGTTTTGGCTCATTTCTAGATTTTCCAGTTTAGACCCCTGCCTGTTATCAGGCCAAACCTTTCTCTATTGTTTACTTTCCTTTTGCTGGTCAGTATCTGCTTCTTGGTCACTAGTGTCAAAAATTAAACACTGCCAGATTTCGTTTTGAGATTCATCCTAGCACTGTTTTTATATGCTGCCTTCAAGTGACCCCATCCAGTGCTTAGTAGATGATGGGAGAAGTAAGAAAATAAATAAACAAGCACAGTCTTAAGCTTGTGCTCAAGCATCATGCTTTTTTATCTTTGTGAAAGCCTGGAGCAGATTTTTTTGTTTGGTTTGTGTAGAATTTGGAATTTTTCTATAATTGTACCTGTTTTAGAATTTTTGTTGTTATTGGCTTTCGTTTTGGCCAATGTGATTGATTTATCTAAATATGCCCCTGACTTTCCATGTGATCAATACGCATTTACATTTTATTTAAATTCTGCCTTCCAACTTTTGTTTAAAAGGTTGCTCCAGTTTTGGTCATGCACTATGTAATTTATCTGAATTCTGTGTCATTCAACTACAGGACTGTCATTCCACATAGCAGAAACAGCTCTGGAATGTCACAGTGGGTGGGTGGCATGTGTTTATGCTTCAGTTGGCTGGTGCAGATGGGTGACAAATACTTAGACAGCAACTATTGCTTGGTCTTTTGTAAAATGTTAAGCCTGTAAGATTAGCTGGCTGCTATCCTGCTGTCAGCCTCTCTTAATGCTAGGCAAAAGTTTCTTACATTGCATCCTTATCACCTGCTAACTCATCGCCTGCCTGAAGGAAATTTCTAATTAAGAGAATATAAGCTGGCTACTTCTACTCAACCAGTACTTGATCAATGTTTGAGCCTTACTCCTTAGTTTGCAGTCAATCTATGTATCAGTCCTCATCTGCTCTTCTATATCTCTGTTTTCTCTTGCTTTCAGCACAATTCTTGGACCAGCTATGAAACCACACTAATTTTAACTTTGGCTGGCATTTGCAATCACAATAAGTGCAAATGATCCTTCTGTTCTTGAGGCTCATCCAGGAATATCAAACCTATAACTGATGATTAGCTAAGTAATGCTTTAGTATTACTTACCATGTATGAGGTTGCTTTACATTTCTAATGTTGTGCACACCGAAACAGAGAGAGTGTCTTCACTGTACCATGTACTAGTAAACAGCTGAAAAGACACATACTGTCAGAAATTATATGGCATCATCAAAAAAGAGGGTGGACAAAGGAGACCAATATATTTGGTGTATGGTGATTATGGGCTGTAAGACAACAAATACCCACATTCTTTCTGCTAAGACATACCATTAGTTGATGTTAACTTGCAATCAAATTTTAAGAGACGGCACAGATTTACCAAATTGTCTTCAATATCAAATATTATTTCTACATGGGCCAGATTAATTAAAAGAGCTGGGATAAAAGGCAATTGCCATTGAGAGCATTGTTAAAAGGCAAATGTTATTGTTTGGGGGTGGCATATAACAGAAGATATTGAACTAATTAGTTAATGTTGAGGACTCTTCAAAAATTATAACTAATGAGAGGACTGGCAGGTCTGAAGCACATGTGGGATATTGTGGGAAGATTGCAGGATTTTGTTCATTGATCAGGTAAGATTATGATTTTATTGGTTACATTAAAACATAAAATGAGTGATATTCCATAATAGAATACCCAGTTCCCATAACAAAGTATCATACCTGTTGTGGTGTGCAAAATCTGTAAATTTTGGTGTATATTTTCATTATATTTTGCTCAAGACAAAACAACAGATACATACATACAGGGCACTTGCATGGGCAGTTAAGATCAAAGGCAAACTGTTTTTCTGAATTGTACTAGTAATCAAAGCACAGTGACATCTGTTGCACCAGGACTAAATTGGTTTACAACTTGGGAAAGGAAGACATGTCATGAAGCTGCCATTTGATTATTTTACAACCTACTAACAGAAGGAGATGCCATGGGACTAGAAATTGTGAAACCGGTTTACAGCTTGAGACAGGAGATCGGTAAAACATCAAAAACTGTATTGCTTGGGAAAATGGACATACTCAAACTGATGAAAGAGTTTGAGCAAATTCATTCATTATATTGACAGCCAGCCAATCAGGTGCATGTAGCAATCACTTCTTGCAAAACTCCCGCAACATTTTAAAATAAATATGACGGACTAAATGAAGGGAAAACAGCAACGGAAAAAGTGGGCAAAGCGATGTCAGAAGAGGGTGCCAGCAACATTCATTTCCATCTGATCATCGGCAATGCATCTCATGAACAGCTACGAGTGCTAGATCACAAGCCGCCTTAGACATTCATCTTTGACATCTTTACTTTTTCATAAGCTTTTCTAAAGACTATATAAATCCAGACTTTACTATCAATCTTATTTTTTATTATTCATTGCTTTATTTGGTATTATTGTTCATGTTATAAATACCAAAAAGTTTTTAATGTTCTATGCTTTGTCTTCATGTTTAAAGTGATTGAAGTAATAAAGTAAATATTTTTAAGAGCACCTGGAGTAGCCGGAAGTTTGCCATACGCTCCATGCTGCAAGTTTTATTAAGGGCTTTGGGTTTGAGCTCCACCCAATAGTAGGGAACAGTACATAAAGTAAGGCATTCTTGGTTGATAAATGGCCTATAACCAAGGATATTGAGCCTTTGTATGTTTGAATATAGTCCTAGAGACTAAAGTAATATTTGCATCTGAGATATATTTAAAACACCGTATGTTGTTCGTACCAACAATAAGTAAGTCTTTTGAAGTGCCAAAAGAGTGACAGGATGTGCTATTCCTAAGGCATTTGTGTGGTTTACAGTGCTAGAGGTTAACCAGCTGTGTGTGTGTCATTCATGGTGCACTGTTGTGGTTTGGGTCTGTGTGTTTGTAAGTCTCATGAAGTGCTAGGACAGTGTCAAGTTGTGTTATGCATAAGGCAGTTGTGTGGTTTAAAGTGCTAGAGATTAACCAGCTGTGTGTGTGTCATTCATAGGTCACTGTTGAGTTTCTGTGTGTATGCTGTGAGGGATGACCGGCCAAATATTCCGGTCCACACCTCCAAGCCGCTAGATGGAGCTCTCCCAACAACATGGAAGTGCCCCAAATTCCAGCAGGGCCATATGGAGATTGTAGTTTTTATAAACAGCCTTCCTGGATACCATGGGAACCACTAGGAGCCGCTGGAGGGAGGCTTACAGAGTGCTATGTGCCCTATAACCCTGAAGTGTGTCATGAACACATGACCGGAAGGAACGACGTGCTTCCGGGGTGAAGAACTGGAGTTTTTATATGACCTGGAAGTGTTCCTAGTCATGTGGACAGAGAGGACGAAACACTTCCAGGTCAAGGACTATAAAAGGACTATGGGAAATCCCAGACGTTGAGCTGAGCTGGGAGGAAGGTTGGCAACGCATCTGGGAGTGAGGAGGATTATTGATTTATTGATTTATTGTTTATTGTGTTATTTGAAGATTGTGGAGAAGAGGGTGCTTTGTGCACGTTTTGTCCTAAGAAATATAATATTTGGACTTTTACCTGGTGTCTAACGTGTGCTCTGAGGGTTCAAGGGGTCATGGGGACCCTAAACTGTCACAATGCATATATCTATGTACGTGTGTGTTAATCTTAATGTGTGACAGTAGATTAACCCAGTTACAAGCCTGATGAGTACACTTACCCCTAGGTAAAGGGTAAGTAGTGGGAAATATCACGATAACACAATATCTCAATGCCACCTAACATTAACACATGCTTTTTGACAAATACTGTTTTCTTAACGTTTTTGCAACAAAACTTTGATAAACTCCCCGAGCTTTAAGTATGTACTTATTTGCTATGCGTATTATTTGTTTTAAATCTTGCTTAGTATATTTTTTCCAAAATGTATCAGACATTGTCTTGATTGGGTTGATATCTGAAACTGCAATCTATATAGCCGAGTGAAATTACTAAACAACTATGACAAGTTACCTGTGGCAATAGACAGAAAAGTCCATTTAAAACTAAAATGCTGACAACGCCCATCTTATTAATTGTTGAACAGTATTTACATTTACCTGATTAGCTCATGCTTTTATCCATAGTAATCGATAGAATTCAAGTCAACGTGTACATAAAACATGTTGACACAAAGTATATTACAGCTACTCTCAATAAAAGATGGTTCATGGTGAAAATGAAAATACTGCCATAATTAATAACATCATATTTGTGATGAGAACACATTATATTGGATAATAAAGTATACCTAATAAATGCAAGTACATATTCAAACACTAAATGCCACATTCATAGCCAATATTTTAAATTTTTTTTTTTAATTAAGATATGAAAAATGAGCCTAAATAATACATACTGAAATTCTTCACAGTAACAAATTCAGTTTCTATAGTGGATAAAAGAAATGTTATAAACCAGAAACCTACTAGCAGTGGTATTGGTGTAGTTTTGTTCAAAGCTGCCTTTAAATTATAGTTATTTATGAAATGGCAGGTCTTGTAACAGCTGACAGTCTGCCCATTGTAAGCATTTAGTTTATGACTCATAGAATCATTAAAGCACATATTATATACAGAAGTTTTAAGTCGGGTAACTTACCTTCACGGTTGCATGATGCCATGTCCGTGACTGTCTGCTGACGTGTCATTTTTAATGCTGTGACTTGTATTATGAATGTGCTTATTCAGGTACCTGAAATTCAAGGAGATACAAAGGATTTAAAAATGATGTCAAATTCTTTTTTATGACTGTGGAATGTGGAGGGCATCAGTTTAATAATAATAATAATAATATTCTTCATAAGTAATAGAATCAAAGTATTCAGGTTTGGCATTTTATTCTACTGGTATCGTACTTTGGAAGTCAAATGATCATATATATTATTTTCTATTGAAGCTTATTCAGAGATGATACTCAGAAAATCCTGAATGATTTCTAAACTAGGATTTCCATTAAAATAAAGCACAAAATATCCAAGCAAGCATAATACTAAGAATATGGTGTAGTCACCCTTCAGAATTATAATTATGAAGACATCAGAAAAATGAAGTGGTTTCCCACAAATTACATAGAACTCTAAGTACTTTGTACAAGTAAGACTTGTGGCCTATGCTAGCCTTTCAAATTCAAATTTAGCAAGGCATCTTTTGACCACTAGTACATTCCTTTAAAAGGTAATCAGTTTCGATGAATTTTCTACCTGGTCATTGTCTTTGTGGTGAGATTTTTATGTTCTTCTCATATCTGAATCTGGATATTCTCCAGATTACTTCTCTTTTCCTTCTTCATCCCAAAGTCACATAGGTTACATGAAATGTAGATGGAAATGTATAACAGTGTCAAGTCTAGAATTTTCTTCAAACCTTCCACCCAGTGTTGCCTGAATAGGCTCTTGTCCACCATGACAATGAATTACATTAAGTGGGCTTGGGAATATATGTATGTATGCATGTATGTAAGTAAACAGTACAGAAGACAATTGTTTATAAAAATCATCAGTTCATTTTTTTCCACTACATTTTATTCTGGAAGCCAGAGACCATTTAGGCAACTTTGGGCATGAGACAGGAACCACTTTAGTGAATATCAGTGATGAATTGAAGGATGGCTAAGAAGTAAGAATTTTTGGGGTGCCAAACCCAGCAATTCCCCATTTAATTAGAGACAAAAAACATTTATGGCACGACAAAATGTAAACAACACTGCTCTCTGCACAGCATATGCTCTCTTTCTTGGTTCCAAATAATGACCATGATCTGTAGTTGCTCCATTTAAATCTGCCTGCTTCCAGATTGGGTGGTGCAGTCAGGCATTGTCTCCTGGTGATGAATTCACGCTGCAGAGAAAACCAGAGACACATTTAGCTGCCTGGCAGTGATAGTGTTGGGATTACCGGAGCCCTTTGGGAGGTCCCCAAGCACGCATGGGTGACACAGTCCATTGCAGGGCATTCTCACAGGAACCACTTTTGTTTGGGATGTTGGTCCATTGCAGGGCATACTAACACAATCATTCATTCAGGCCAATTGAATTAACATGTACAACTGGAAAGAATCCACAGGCTCCATAGAAGCAATTAGTGGACTACACGGTATTATGCCCAATACATACAAATGTGTTTCTTATACTCCTACGTGTCCTGCCATACCAAAAACACCAAAAACATTTCAATGTTAGGTCACAGATGAAAGAGTTAACATCAAAGCACAAAAAAACTCCCATGTCATTTTTTTAGGAATTTCCCCCAACTAGTCTTTGTATGTTTTTTTAATATAACTGGACTGCTTTTCTGGAGCAAATCACTTCACCAGGTACCTCACCACTGACTGTCAAGATAAGGTCAAGTGAAAGAAAGCCTAGACTCATTCAGATCCTAAACTAAAATGGTGCTGTGACATAAAAGCATCTATTACATTTACAGCTCCCATTTTCTTGGCTTGTCTTTTCAGATGTCAGTTCAGATGTCTTCCTAATTAACCTATATCAGCGTTCACAACTGCAAAAACACCACAGTTAGGTGAGGCCTGCAGTCAGGCAAGACACATTAGGCAGCCTTTATGTGAAAAGAGGAACTTCTGGTTTATATTTCACAGTATATGCTTATGTTTCAAAGACATAACACCTGCTTAAACATCTGAGAAAAATGCGAGTTTCTGAAATGAACTGCTTTATCTAGGTATTGAAAAATGTCAGCTACTGCATAGGGTTAAGAAATCGGCTCCTTCAAGTGTGTTGACAAGTTGCTTGTGCTCCACAGAGCATGGTTTCCATAATGATGCATCCTGCTATAATGAGGATAAGTGCCTAATCCTCCAAGTTCTATAATTTGTTTTGTCGTGAGTGAGTCCAAGTAGTTCAACACTTTCAAAAGCAGTCAGTCTTAAAAGCAAGTGTGTAGGCTGTAAACTTGTTTTTCTTATCGAAAGAAAATAAACAGGTCAGCCTAGAAGAAAGAACTTAGATATTTCCTTGTAGCAGCTGTTAACAGTTCATACTTTTTTGCTATAAAATGTTAATCAATACAATCAACTATAATCAATATGAATTAACATTTCTTTAAATAATATATAACAAACCCGAATGACACCCAACATTCACCCCTCCCACCCCTGTTCCATGTCCAACAACATAACACCAACAGCAGCAGACATGATGACAACCGACCGCAATGCCACACCCAATAAAGGCAGACATCACAATTGTCTGCTAATAAATGATTTTACCAGGGAAGCAGCTGAATTCCAGCTTGGAATGGTTCTTCTGCATGCTCAGTTAATTTGTAATGCAGATATTTCTACAAGGATCAAATTGCAGAAAGAGAACAGCTAGTTCATCAAAGTGGTTAGTTCAGGAGTCTTTCATCTGGAACCAAGGAACAATTCTGCAACCATAGTGCCCAAGCAGATGTACAAATATTCCTGCAGAAGACAGAGTGAGGCCAGAGAGTTCTAGCATTATAAGATTTTTTTGGTAAAGGAGGAATTTGTAACTGACAACATCAAAGGGAGATGTTGGGATAAAGATGGCAAAGAGGGTCCACTCACAAGCTTGATAAAATGTACCAGACCCTGATGCTCTGTTTAATAGTTACTGTTGAAGGGGATTCATCCCTAGCAACTCATTTCTTAACAGCTGAAGACATTTAAAAGGGACGGAAAAAAACCCACCAAACTTTAAGGAAAAAATTCTTATTAAATCTAAACACATTGATGTGATGAACTAGACAAAAAAATGAGAGTTTCATAAAAGAAAATTGCTTTTCTGTAGCCTGACTATTTGCTCCCTGTAGTCTCTGTATTTATGGTAGGCAGTTCTCAATTACATAGTATTCGAGCAGTGTAAATGTACAGTTTCTTAGGTATTCCATTAAAGGATAATTAAAATCTCAAAACTTAAACTGAAACATTTCTTATAGGAATATGTATAGAACAATGTTGAGTAAAAAAGTGTATCCCTCATTCTGTATTTTATGTATTCATTCTTCCGGAAGCAACTGTCGATGGGTGAACTCTCTACCTGTTCTCGTAAATGATGGCAGAATCAGTGAAAGAAAATGTTCTGTAGTGTCTCTCTGT
The DNA here is from genome assembly GCF_900747795.2 of Erpetoichthys calabaricus. Classification (NCBI taxonomy): domain Eukaryota; kingdom Metazoa; phylum Chordata; class Cladistia; order Polypteriformes; family Polypteridae; genus Erpetoichthys; species Erpetoichthys calabaricus. The sequence continues at coordinate 51,234,604 of NC_041402.2, read as the reverse complement.
GTTCAAATTCTAAATATAAACATCCTTGTGTCAGTTTCAACAGCTTTCCTGCTGAAGAAAATGGATGTAGGCAATCAAGAGAGATAAAGGACCACATACGCCATGCTAGCACTTATACTTGTAGCCGGCACTTTAAATCTGATCATTACATAAAGTTTATGTACTGCCTTAAGACTGATGCTGTGCTATTTAAGCTGGGAAATTATTTGGTCTTGTATTGAGATAGGAATCAGCTTTTGAAAAGGCAAATGCTTGTCTCAGAGTTAACGTGTGAGAGTCAGCGTTGATGGAAAAGAGCACAGTAGGGACTTCTCCATGGAACACGACTATATAACAGCACCTGTTAGTCAGCTAGTGGTCAATACAGTATATTCAATTTAACCAAACTGCAGTGGGATTAAATTTATTGGTCTGACCAATGTTTCCTTTAAGATGAGCATGTGACCAATTGTTCATATATTTCAGAAGCATTGCTCACAGATTTTCCAAGGTTGCCCACAAAAAGACTTGTCTTTAAAACAATATTAAACTATTAAAATTAAATAAAATGAATGGAACTAAATCCATTACCAAGTTAATTTAAATGAGTTTCAAAGAAATTTGCACTATTTGAAATGGTTTATGCTGTTGTTTCTTTGTCACTTCTACTGTTGTTTCTGTGTCACTTTATCCATGTCTAAGCACAAAGAAGAAGAGAGTTCAAGTAGTATATTGAGGAAATGGTGTGTTAGGGTTTTACACAGAATTGTTGACAGATTGTGTTGTTAAAATTGACTTTCTGGATTGCGCTAGACATCATTTGATCCTGGGAGAACTTTTTAACAACTCTGCAATGGATGGTATCATATGCAAAATTTGCTTCAAAACAAATTTTCAACAAATGGACTTCATGGAAAGCATGGAGCGAATAAAAAACAGAGATGTGATCAGAAATCTTATATCAATTCAATTACAAAACAAAAAAAAAAACTCACTCAACAGGGGCCTCATGCATAACGCCGTTCGTAGAATTCACATTATAACATGACGTAAGCACAAAAGCTGAAATGTGCTTACGCACAGAAAAATCCAGATGCAGGAATCTGTGCGTTCGCCAACTTCCGCGTTCTTCCGCTACATAAATCCCGCTCAGCGTGGAAATAAACGCACGTGCTCACGCCTGCTGTCCCGCCCCAACTCCTCCCAGAATTACACCTCTTTGAATATGCAAATCAATATAAATAGCCCTTAAGCCCAGCGTTCTGTGAAAAGGCAATGGCAAAGTACGAGGAAAAATAGAAGAATTTCAGCGAATTCCAAATGGAGGCAAAGAAAAACATACTATTTGTAGGTTTAAACAGTTATATAAGCAACAAAAGGAAGTTGACCGAGTGACATAGCGTGTCGGAGAAACTCGAAAGCTCAAGTTCACAAAGTCGAAAGTGCCTGAAATAAAAAAGTTGTCACATATCAAAGTTGATGTGAAAAGGCGACTCGTAGCCCATCGTCTGAGTGTCATATGAAAGCTTATTAGGGTACAGTGAAAAAAAAGGCACACAGTGGGAAAAAACCACGAAATGTCAACTTTAATCTCGAAATTTCCACTTTATCACGTAGTTTATTTTGTCATTAAAGTAGAACATCATAAACTTCATCTTAAAATCGTTTAATTTACTAGTTTCTCAAATCCCATCGTAACTAAAGTAGCACGTTAAATGCTTTGTTGTGTATTTGATCTTATATGTGCTCTATGTGCCTGAATCACTATGTGCTCTTCCTCCGAAAGGACACAGAATCCATTATGTTCGTAATATTACAACTCTCTGAATAATTAAAATACTGAGAAGTATATGTGATATCATTTTCATGATGATAGGAGTTAAAGTATGTTATTAAACATGGGAACACGGTGGCGCAGTGATTGTTCATGTCTTAGAGCAAGATGCTTGCTGCGCCATGCGCGACCTTCAATGAAATGCTTTATTACAGAAGTACTGTCTTTTTCAAACATACTAACCCCCTATTCCTGTCCTTACTTTTCTTTCTCCAAATACCCAATCGCCACACAATCAGCTCTGTAATAGACATTAAGCAGTCTGTAAGCTTAGACGCCGATTCTTCAAAACTTTTAAGGAACATCGAAATATCTTCGTAATGTTTAATTTATTCTATCCATGTATCCTTCCAGTGTCGCGCCAGCCACAGCATGAATACAGCGCGAGGCAGGAACAAACTGTGAACGAAGCTCAAGCTTGCTAGCACTGCGGCACCGTGTAGTTAAAGTTAAAGTTTTATCTGTATAATATAATAAACATATTTTGCTGCATTTCATCTTAAAAATGATATCGTCATCATATGTAAATACGCGCTTTATAGAGTGGCTCAGGTTGTGCAATTTTATAACTGTATCATAAGTACAATTACCTCACGGTAACTTGCAATTACAAACAGTTCTACAAGGAGCACTTGATGGACTGAGTACGTTTAGAGTTCTTGGGATGAAACTGTTTCTGAACCACGAGGTCCGAACAGGAAAGGCTGTGAAGCGATTGCCACATGAGAGCAGTTCAAATAGCGAATGGCTGAGGCATCAAGTGCTTGATTCTGCATACTGATAATTCTCTTTCCAATCGCTGTAGATCTGTGATTCACACTCCGATACAGTGATGTAAATACTCCAAGTGGTGCAGTAAGAGTAATATGGAAAAAGATGATCCGCTGTGGCAACCCCTAACGGGAGCAGCTGACAGAAGAAGAAGAAGGTGCAGTGAGAGTAACAACACTAAAGCAGTTATGGTATTTAGAATAGTTTGACCATTCTGTGGACCATCATATTGTTACAGGTTAATTACAATCAGATGCATTAAATTTATGAACGATATGCGGTTAATTTCAGTGTATTTGATAAAGCCGCCGTCGTGGATGTGGATCTAAGACAGGGTAACCACACAGGAACAGTAGCACTGCTTTGATGCTGGGTGCCGGCAGTCTGCAAAACCGAGCTGAGAACTTGCGTACGACAGGGTATGAAGTACCATGGAAAAGTGCGTGGCTTTACGCCAAGTGTAGGTTTTATATATCGCGATTTGAACATGGAAACGTTCTTACGCAACATTTCTGCGCGTACGCACTGTTTATACATGAGGCCCCAGGTCTTTTGAAAAAATCTAAGGAGTTAAGGATCATGCATTGCTGATGGGAACATACTGCAGAAATGTAGAATGACACCCCAAAAACCACGGCTTGTTTTCATGTTCCATAATTACTGAATTTATCATTTTATGGATAGTGAAAAACACCGGAGGCAAACATTTACAAAATCCAATAAAAATACTGTAGAATTCAAAATTGCACAGATTATATTAAATTAGATTAGATCAGTTAAAATTAATCCCACAGGGAAATTCAGATTCATACAGCAGCAGAAACATAAAAAGCAAGGATATATATTCACAGGACAAATAATATAGCCAATCAATCGATAAGTAAATAAACATAAATAAATGTATATTGTGTAGATATTTCAAAATGAACTTAAAGACTACATCGGAAGGAAGCATTGAATTGCCTGATAGCAGTGACCAGAAAACCCCCCAGAGGCGCTTCTTAGCACCATGACAGAATGAGGCTGTGGTTAAAAATGATCCAAAATAGCACCTCCTGGAAAGGATGGAGGGGATTTTTCATGGTGGCATCCAATTTTGCCACTATTCTCTTTTCCCCAACAGCTTCCAGTGTATCCAGGGTTGTCATTGTGATGGAGGAGGCTTTCTTGATAAGTTTGTTCAAGCATGATACTTCTTTTGAGCTCAAGCTGCTTCCACTGTCTATTATGGACGAGTAGAACATTTCCAGCAGTTTGCTGCATACATCAAAAGACCTGAGTCTCCTTAGGAAGTACAGTCTGTTCTTGCCCTTCTTGTACAGTGCCACTGTGTTGTCAGACCAGTCCATTTTGTAGCTTACCTCTGGTACTTGCAGCTCTGCACCACTTCCAAGTTCTTCCCCTGAATGGTGACTGGTCTCAGAGGCTCCTTGGCATGCCAGAAGTCCACCACCAGATCTTTTGCCTTGCTGATATTGAGTTGTGGGTTGTTGCCCCTGACCCACAAGATGAAATCCTCCACAACCTTCCATTAATAATGCAACCTCTGATGGAGGATTCATCTGAGATTTCATCTGTGACAAGCACAAGGAACAAAGGAATTACTTCCAGAATAACCAGTTTCAGTTTAAAGGACTATTTTATTTTTAATTTCTGAAATGAGTTTGATTCCAAACCTTATGAACATATTTGTATAGTTTGCATGTCCACTCCATGTCTGTGTACACATTTTCTGTGGGTACATTATCATCCTTCCACAGTCTGAAGTTTGTTGTGATAGTTTAATTTGAAATTCTGAATTGATATAACATTAGTGAGTGTGGCTTTGCTAAGTGCTTGGATTGGTGTGACTTCTGGGGCTAGTTCATTCTTTACACTCAAAGACACTTTTGCTCCACATCACTGTGAAAAGTACAGAGTAAGGGGTCTTTTACATCATTGAGTTCTCCACTGTGAGTGTGATGTTAGAGAAAAGTCATGCCTGGCAAAAATTAGTTTATATGTTCATACCAGATGCTTTTGAGTCTGTACATTGCTACTGAATACTTAAAAAGGAAGATCTATACTTAACATGTCAGCCAAACAGTTAGCTTAGACAGCAAAAATCAAAAAGCCTGCTAAAGCATAAAGATATATGTTTAATTTAGGTCCCAGAAATAAAGTGATTAGCTCTATATAATCACAAAAAGTGATGCAATTGAGATATAATAATCATTGTTAAAAACTCACCTTGATTCTTCTTTACTGTGTTCACGCGAGAGTATGCTTAGAGTGCAATATCACCAGCCACTCAAAGCACGATGTCAGAGAGTTTTTCAAATGAACAGCTAACTACAGAGAACGTTTTAGTGAGCCAGGATCAAACATGAACAGTATCATCATTCAGTTCATGGATGGTACTAAACAACAGAGGATAACAGTTATGAAGTTTTAATGTAAGCTTTTAATATAAGCCCATTAAAAGACTTTCACATTTTGACTTCAAGTTAAATCAATGCAGTGCATTCAAAGCCTAGAGTTACAGTCATGTTGTCTTGTTGATCATTTAATTTTTTTTATTTTGCGGGATCTACATCTCCTGTTTGCTCAACTTAGGGAATTTTTATTAATCTCATTATTATTATTATGCTTGTTTTTGTTTTTTGTTTTATGAAAAATGAAGCAATACAAATACAAGCTTCAAACATAGAATTTACATTGATCCTGTGTTTATTCCAAATAGCTTGTATATTTCTCATAAATTGAAAAGCAAATACACAAAACTCCAAACTACCAAGCAATACACAGCACTGTATTTGAAAAAGTATTCAAAACCTATATTCCGTTGTATATCATTGCACATACAGTAATCCCTTCTCGATCACGGGGGTTGCGTTCCAGAACCCCCCACGAAAGGTGAAACTCCGTGAAGCAGAAACCATATGTTTATATGGTTATTTTTATATAGTCATGCTTGGGTCACAGATTTGCACAGAAACACAGGAGGTTGTAGAGAGACAGGAACTTTATTCAAACACTGCAAACAAACATTTGTCTCTTTTTCAAAAGTTTAAACTGTGCTCCATGACAAGACAGAGATGACAGTTCCGTCTCACAATTAAAAGAATGCAAACATATCTTCCTCTTCAAAGGAGTGCGCGTCAGGAGCAGAGAATGTCAGAGAGAAAGAGAGAGAAAAGCAAACAAAAATCAATAGGGCTGTTTGGCTTTTAAGTATGCGAAGCACCGCCGGTACAATGTAAAGGTAGTCTTTCAGCATTTTTTTAGAGGAGCGTCTGTATCCTCTAGGTCAGTGTGCCCCTCTGCTCACACCCCCTCTGTCAGGAGCAGAGAATGTCAGAGAGAGAGAGAGAGAGACAGAGAAAAACAAACAAACAATCAAAAATCAATACGTGCCCTTCGAGCTTTTAAGTATGCGAAGCACCGTGCAGGAAGCATGTTGCTTGATAAAGTAGCTGCACAGAATGGAGCAACGTGAAGGTAATCTTTCAGCATTTTTAGACGAGCGTCCGTATCGTCTAGGGGTGCGAACAGCCCCCCTGCTCACACCCCCTCCATCAGGAGCAGAGAACGTCAGAGCGAGAAAGCAAACAATCAAAAATCAATACGTGCTGTTTGATCTTTTAAGTATGCGAAGCACAGTAGGGGAAGCATATCGCTTGACAAATCAGCCATATGTAAGCCCAGCAAGAAAGAGAGCAACGTGAAGGTAATCTTTCAGCGTTTATTGAGGAGCGGCTGTATCCTCTAGGGGTGCGAACAGCCCCCGTGCTCACAATATATTTGAGGAGTTTTATTTAATACATAATACGCGCTCTGGCTGGGTAGCTTCTCAGCCATCTGCCAATAGCGTCCCTTGTATGAAATCAACTGGGCAAACCAACTGAGGAAGCATGTACCAGAAATTAAAAGACCCATTGTCCGCAGAAATCCGCGAACCAGCAAAAAATCTGCGATATATATTTAAATATGCTTACATATAAAATCCGCGATAGAGTGACGCCGCGAAAGTCGAAGCGCGATATAGTGAGAGATTACTGTACACCCTACTGGGAAGGGGTTACTCTCAGAATTGCCTTTCCCAAGACTTCTTCCATTTTTTTCTGAAACTTTTTTTCTTGTCTTCTTAGGGAGTCAAGGCAAGGGGTTGTCAAAAAACAGGGCCAGTTAAAGCCCATTGAGGCATGCCTTGTGTGATTTTGGTCTATACAAGAAATTCATTTTTGTTAAAGAACATCCTCCTCAGACACATCAGTGTTATTAATGCTTTATTTAATTAAAAACATTACTGCAGTCCTCTACTGCTGAATTTTTTTATACTGATGACCAATCTCAGAACTCAAGCTGTAATTTTTTCTCCCACAGTGTTTATGACAAGTCAGCACCCATGCCTTGGCATATAATGTGGACAGAAAAGGAGGATTAGTATAAACAGGCAGTGTTTGGTACTTGGAAAGACAAGGCACCCCAGAGATGCAGCATGATCACAATGTTTGTGTAACAATTAGCAGACTGTTAGGCTGTCTTATCAGTATGCCTGCTTTTGAACATCTTTATTTTCTAAACAATCCTCACATCTTAACATCCTGAGTGGAAATGTTATTAACTGCTGCCAACAGTCAAGACTGTTCAAGTGCGCAGGTACTCAGGGAAAAGTTAGATTACTGTATATAAAGAAATCTGAGAGGGACTAAAGCTAGCTAGTGAAATGGAACAAAACCCTCTTCATAAACAGAAAAACAAAACCAAGTACTAACTGATTTGAACATTCTCTGACTCTGGGGATTAGATAAGCAATGTGCCACTTTAAAAATAAATGAAAAATAAAGCCGTTAAACAGATTCTACTCCTTTGTCAACTGGTAAGGTTTTCAGGCTGCACTCCTAATCGCCCTTATTCTGTCTTTCATGCCAAACTTGTAAGCAGTGAGGACTACCAGCTGAGCCAGGCTTCAATTATTCTACCCCCCACTGAATTTAGGGTTAGGCCGCTGGTGTCTTTGACTTTCATTTCCCCTGAGAGGCTACAAGTAGATAGAAAAGTAAAAAAAATGAGACTGGTACATAAGGTTTATTGCACAGATCTCTTTCGGCTCATACTTATTGAAGAGGATTACGCCTTTAAGAAGAAATTTTCAATTTTTATTATTATAAGAAATTTAAAAAATTAAATAATACTTCCAGAAATTGGAGAATTAATTTATGCATCCACCCAAAATTTTGCATAATATGACAATGTAAATAGTTGGGGGCCAATGATGGACATATCTAAAATATTTTAGCATATCTGTCACAAGTATGATGCACAACATCAGAATGTTGCAGGTACAGTATATCACTTATTTGATGCAAATAAACTTCTATACAATTTCTTCTTTAAAGCCTAATTATCATATATATTTTGAAACATCTGCAAACATTGCCAATAACTCAATATTAATTTTAAGATCTGAGATCCCACGGCACACACTGAGAATGACTTGAGTTTTTCATTCTAATTAGGTACCTTTTTTCCTCAAGACATTAGAATATCCTTATGAGCCTATTATCTGTCCAAAATCTCGATCTATTACAGTAAACCTCTTACCATCAATGTTGGTGAAACAGAGTAGGTTTGCAAATTAATTCTGAGAATACTGAATGCCTAAGCCATAGAATGAAATGTATACTGTAGCCCAGGGGTTCCCAAATGCAGTCCAGGGAGTACAACTGTGGCTGTGGGTTTAAATTCTAACCGGTTTCACAAATAAATGGTTCAGTTTTACTTCTGAATTAACACTTTTTTTAATCAGTCTCTTTCTTCTCTTATTTTGCATTCAGAAACATATGCTGCAATATATGTATATGTAAACAAAATAAATGTGCATTTTTTGCCGTATCTTTAAATGTTCACTTTCTTTTACCATATTCTGTTTAATTAATGTTTTCCTGTGGAGATTACTCCCTTAATTATTTCCAAATACTGACAGTTACAGATGAGCAGTGCAGACGCAGGTGCAAAGGTAAGAACCCCTGTTGTAGAACATTTCAGTTCTTGTTTCAAATACATGTGGATCAGATCATTTGTTTTAGGATTCAAAAATATCTTTTAAAAAAAAAAAATCTTTCATCAATAAAAACACTCAAATATAACCTTGTATTATATCCTCGGTAATTGTTGCTGTTCAGCCTTTCTACCTCTCCTAGCAGTATTCTATCACCTGTATTTCTTACTAGCCATACTCATTTTCAGGTAACTGTAGTTGTGGTCTCTTTACAAGTGAAATTGACAGGGTGCACAGAGTGTATTAATCAGTTCCCCATTTGTTAAGTGGAATAAAATGTCTCAAGTTTTAGGCAAGCATGAACACAATTCTTGTCATCACGCTGCATTCAGGAGCCAAGGTTTTTGTTCAGCCTATTGAAAAACCAATCAGTCAGGCCTCAGTCATGTTGGAGAAAAATTGAGCAACAAACATCAAAGAAAACCTACTAAAGTCATGCTCTACTGTGGTGGGGTTAGGGGGTTTGTGCAGTGTAGTGGTCTTAGAGGCAACTGAGAGTCTATGAACTCAGGGAACTTCCTGTCTTAAATGAGATTACCAGCCAACCATAATAAACTATTAAAACAACATGTGGAGCAACCAAAGCTGAAAAATGCCATTTACTGTTTATTCATTATAACAATATTTTGGTTTTTGTTGCTGCTGCTCCTACTTTACATGCAGTATTATTTATTATTTAGTATTATTTACGCAGTATTATGCTTTAGCATTACCAAATATTGTGATCTAGAACTACGGGCTGGGATATCCTACAGGGATCTTATAGTGGGAACATTGAGGAGGTTGTTGACTGCACTACTGACTACATCAATTTCTGTATGGACATTGTAGTTCCAGTAAGAACTGTACGCTGCTATACTAACAACAAGCCATGGATTACAAGTGACATCAAGGGCCTTTTGAACCAGAAGAAAAGGGCTTTTAAAGGCAGTGATCAGCATGAGCTCAAGCGGGTGCAGAAGGAACTCAGAGTCCAGCTCAGGGCGGCAAAGGAGCAGTACAGGAGAAAGCTGGAGCAGAAGTTGCAGAATAACAGCATGAAGGAAGTGTGGGATGGGATGAAGATCATCACTGGCTGCAGCTCGAAGCGGGGTGCCACCATCGAGAGAGACGTGAAGAGAGCAAACCAAATGAACAACTTCTTTAACAGGTTTGACCACCTTAGCCCACTCTCACCTCGGAGTACTACACCCTCCACCCATCCTTCTGCTGATACCAGCATAGGAGAGACATTCCCTCCCACAATTACAGCAGCGCAGGTGAGCAAAGAGCTGAGGAGACTTTGTGCCAGCAAAGCAGCGGGTCCAGATGGAGTATCGCCACGACTGCTGAAGGCCTGTGCATTGGAGCCTTCAGCCTACAGTGCATCTTCAACCTGAGCCTGGAACAGGGGAGAGTCCCGAGGCTTTGGAAAACATCTTGTATCACCCCAGTCCCAAAGGTATCACGTCCTAGTGTGCTGAACGACTTCCGGCCTGTTGCTCTGATGTCACATGTGATGAAGGCCATGGAGCGGCTGCTGTTTCACCACCTGAGGCCACAGGTACGCCATGCCCTTGACCCTCTGCAGTTCGCGTACCAGGAGAAGGTGGGAGTAGAGGATGCCATCATCTATATGCTACACCGATCACTCTTCCACTTGGACAGAGGCAGTGGTGCTGTAAGAATTGTGTTTCTAGACTTCTCTAGCGCCTTCAACACCATCCAATCTCTGCTCCTTAGGGACAAGCTGACAGAGATAGGAGTAGATTCATACCTAGTGGCATGGATCATGGACTATCTTACAAACAGACCTCAGTATGTGCGTCTTGGGAACTGCAGGTCTGACATTGTGGTCAGCAACACAGGAGCGCCGCAGGGGACTGTACTTTCTCCGGTCCTGTTCAGCCTATATACATCGGACTTCCAATATAACTCGGAGTCCTGCCACGTGCAAAAGTTCGCTGACGACACTGATATTGTGGGCTGCATCAGGAGTGGGCAGGAGGAGGAGTATATGAACCTCATCAAGGACTAGTTTACTATTACGCTGTGCATGCTATGGTTTATTTAACTATATTTGTGCTTAAAAACTTAAAAACAATATATATTTACATACAGTTTGTATGGTCTGGAACGGATTAATTGTATTTACATGCAATCCTATGGGGGAAATTGCTTCGATTCACGACCAAATCGGTTTATGACTAGAGTTCTGGAACGAATTATGGTCGTGAACCGAGGTTCCACTGTACACAGGAGGTGAGGCAATATAAGTGCTCCTGGTAGAACTGTTTGTACTTATAAATACAATTACCTCACTGTAAACTTGCAATACAGTTATAATACTGCACAACTTGAGCCACTTTATAAAGCTCATATTTACATATGATGACATCATTTTTAAGATGAAACGCAGCAAAATATGTTTATTACATTATGCAGATAATATGTTAGCATCATTTAAATAATCTGTATTGTTAATAATTAAACATGTGAGGACACAGTGTCGCAGTGCTAGCAAGGAGCTGGCGCCCCGTTCAGGGATTGTTCCTGCCTCGCGTTGTATTCTTGCTGGAGCCGGCGTGACACTGGAAGGATAGATGGATAGAATAATTAAACATGTACTATGAAGATAGTTCAATGTTCCTTAAAAGTTTTGAAGAATCAGCGTTCTAAGCTTACAGATGGCTTAACATCTATTAAAGTGTTGATTGTGTGGTGATTGGTTACTTGGAGATAGAAAAGGAGGACAGGAATTGGGGGTTAGTATGTTTGAAAGAGACAGTAATGCTGCAATAAATTATTTCATCGAAGGTTGCGCATGGTTCAGCAAGCAACTTGCGGGAGGCAGGAACAATCTCTGGACGGGACACCAGTTCATCACTATCACTGCGCCACCGTGTTCCCATGTTTAATAACATACTTTAACTCCTATCATCGGGCGGCACGGTGGTGCAGTGGGTAGCGCTGCTGCCTCGCAGTTGGGAGACGTGGGGACCTGGGTTCGCTTCCTGGGTCCTCCCTGCGTGGAGTTTGCATGTTCTCCCCGTGTCTGCGTGGGTTTCCTCCGGGCGCTCCGGTTTCCTCCCACAGACCAAAGACATGCAGGTTGGGTGGATTGGCAATTCTAAATTGGCCCTAGTGTGTGCTTGGTGTGTGGGTGTGTTTGTGTGTGTCCTGCGGTGGGTTGGCACCCTGCCCGGGATTGGTTCCTGCCTTGTGCCCTGTGTTGACTGGGATTGGCTCCAACAGACCCCCGTGACCCTGTGTTCGGATTCAGCGGGTTGGATAATGGATGGATGGATGAACTCCTATCATCATGAGAATGATATCAAGTATACATCACAGTCGGAGGAAGAGAAAGCCCGTTTAAGAAGCACATAGTGATTCACACACATAGAGCACATAGAAGAACACATACAAAACAAAGCATTTAACGTGTTACTTTAGTTACGATGGTATTTGAGAAACTAGTAAATTAAGCGATTTTTAAGATTAAGTTTATGATGTTCTACTTTAATGACAAAATAAACTACGTGATTAAAGTGGAAATTTCGGATTAAAGTTGACATTTCAAGCTTTTTTCCCCACTGTGACCCTATTTTTCTTTCTTTTCTCTGTACCCTAATAAGCTTTCATATGACTCTCAGAGGGTGGGCTATGACTTGCCTTTTCACGGTGACTTTGATATCTGACAACTTCGGTTTTATTTTGGGCATTGTGCGACTTTGTGAACTTGAGCCTTCGAGTTTCTCCGACACTCTATGTCAGTCGATCAACTTCCTTTTGTTGTTTATACCACTTGGTATTCGCTGAAATTCTTCTATTTTCCCCCGTGCTTTTGCCATTGTCTTTTCACTGAACGCTGAGCTTAAGGGCTATTTATATTGATTTGCATATTCAAAGAGGCGTAATTCTGGGAGGAGTTGGGGAGTGGCAGCAGGTGCATGCATGTGCGTTACTTACACATTACTACCTACAAAATGACCACCAGCAGGCCATTAGTGTGAATGTCTCTAACCAAACAATCAGAAACAGACTTCATGAGGGTGGCCTGAGGGCCTGAAGTTCTTTAGTGGTCCCTGTGCTCACTGCCCGGCACTGTGGAGCTCGATTGGTATTTGCCATAGAATACCAGAATTGGCATGTCCACCACTGGCACCCTGTGCTTTTCACAGATGAGAGCAGGTTCACCCTGAGCACATGTGACAGATGTGAAAGGTTCTAGAGAAGCCATGGAGAATGTTATGCTGCCTGTGATATTGTTTAGCATGACCGGTTTGATGGTGGGTCAGTGATGGTCTGGGGAGGCATATCTATGGAGTAATGCACAGCCCTATACCAGGATAGACAATGGCACCTTGACTACCATTAGGTATCGGGATGAAATCTTTGGACCCATTGTCAGACCCTATGCTGGTGCAGTGGGTCCTGGATTCCTCCTGGTGTACAACAATGCCCCGCCTCATGTGGCGAGAGTATGCAGGCAGTTCCTGAAGGATGAAGAAATTGACACCATTGACTGGCCCCCACACTTACCTGACGTAAATCCAAAAGAACACATCTGGGACATTATGTTTTGGTCCATCCAACGCCGCCAGGTTGCATCTTAGACCATCCAGGAGCTTATTGAAGCCCTAGTCCAGATCTGAGAGGAGATCCCCCAGGACACCATCTGTCATCTCATTAGAAGCATGCCAAACCCCCGACGTTGTCAGGCGTGCATACAAGCACATGGTGGCCATACAAACTACTGAGTACGATTTTGAGTTGCTGCAATGAAATTTCGGCAAAATGGACTAGCCAGCCGCATCATTTTTTCACTTTGATTTTACGAGTGTCTTTGAATTTAGCCCTCTGTAGGATGATAATTTTCATTTCCATCAAGCGATGTGGCATCCTTTCGTTCCAAACACATTACCCAGTCCATATCAGTATAGATATCCAGCATGATTTTTTTCCCATTGAAATCTGATGTGTTTTCAAAGTGTTTAATTTTCTTGAGCAGTTTATATTCATATTCTTTGGGTATATATATATACTGTATATATATATATATATATATATATATATATATATATATATGTATTTGCACGCACACACACTAACACACCCACATACACATGCGTATATGTGTCTGTTTGCTTGTGACACTTGAACACAGCTGTGATAGATATTTGAATAGTTTTGCAAATTTAAGAAATTGCCATTCTGTTACTACACACATTGGAGTTCAATCACAAAGATTTTAGTAAGAACAAAACAAGGAAAATGAAGAGCAAAACTATGACTGGTTTAATTGTGCTCAGATCTACAGGAGTACAAAATCATCCAGTTTCTCAAAACAAACTTGCTGAGATGGTGCTGGATTTGCAGGTGTACCCTGCAAAATCCATATAGCCGACCTGCTGTTCCCATTTTCAGTTATACCAGGAGATGTTATTCACAGCCACTGATTAGAGTGATAATATTAATAGCAGCTCTGTGTGACCTATGAATTTAAATAGTAGCTCTCTTCTCTCCCATTTTCACCTGCTTTTATAGAACTTGATCAGAATGATGGAAGAAACATCTCCACCTGCTGTTTCAAATGATGATTACACACTTTTAATGTTATGTTTTCATCTAACCAACTATCCATATGCAGAGAGCACACAGAGCTTGATAAATCTGATAGTGTAAATCACAGAATGGACTTAAAAATAAACAGCTGTTTTGCATAGTATTTTTCCTTGATCATAGGCTTTCTTGTTATTTATTTATATGTATGCCTGTTTCACATTCTGCATAATTATAGTTTTAACATATGTTCAGTTTATGGCAATGTGTCTGTGTCTAACCTTAGTATGTAAAGATCATACCTGAAACCTGGCTTTCATTAAATTGTTTATCCATGTAAGGTGGTGGCTCATTTGATTACAATTTTCTATACTTGTATTCAGACAGGCTACAGGCTATGAAAGTAAAACTGTAAAATACCAAAAAATAGAGAACATATGTTGGATGATCATATCAAACATAATGACAGGTGCTGACAAAGGTTCACATGAATCATAGTTAACTGTGCCAGGCAATGGTTCACACTGTATGTTGGATATGGAAATATTTATAGTGTATAGTGTAAAAACAGTTATATATTAACGCACCTCTATAAAATTAAGAACTTAGAAAATCATCATAGGCAGGAATTTGAAAATCTGTACTGTAGCTCATACTGTATGTCAATGGGATTGTTAAAGAGTGCTTTGCAGTACTAAATATTCAAATAAAAATAATAACAAACAAATCTGTACAGATGAGAAAAAAAACTATTCCTGTGATCCCAAACTCCAATCTTCCTGAGATTGCAGATCTTATTCTGGTTTCCTTCTTCTGAATACTGTAAATGATCAGGAAACATTATGTTCTTTATACAATCTTTTTTAAGATCAATGTTTTTTAACAAGATTATATTTGTAATAAATAAAGTGATGTATTTTCTATTTGAAAGTCAACACAAAAAAAGTAAGGACAATGATTAGGCTCTGGAAGTAAAGTAACAGAATCGTAATGCCTGCTTAATTTCTATTGCAGCATACCCAGTTCTGTGTTTCACTCCTGGGCATAGAATCATTCACTTATCCACACATATTCTGAACCTGTTTATCACATTACAAGTTAGCAGAAAGTCAGAACATGCTAGAGTTGTGACTGAGACACCAGTCCATAGCAAACCAAAATCTTACTCAAATACTCTTCAGGCCATTATTTAACTTCACATGCACACTGTGGCAGGGTGCGAGAATGACAGGTTCTTCAGACAGCAAAGGAAAGCTTGGGGTGAAAACTTTGATGTCTCTTTAATTGTCCACTGACAGCAAAATGAAAAATGAAAAGAAATAATGCTCTACCGCTTGGGTCTCATTTCCACTGATTCAACAAACAAAGGATTTGAAAGTCAATCGCTTCTAGCAGATCTCCATCTGGTGGGATGCTCTAACCAGTAAATGACGTCTCTTTCTAGGACACAGAGTTTTATAGTGGCTGGACTGGAAGGGGTGGGGTCAAATGCCTTTGGCGGGCGGCTTCTCGGTGCTGTGGGGGAAGAAGGAGAAGACAAAGTTAGCATCAGCATCCCCTCTCATATCTGTGGGTTACAACAAAAAATAACTGCAGTATCCATCTCAAACCTATGAAGACATGGTAAGAACAAGAAGTTACACACAGTCAGTAACAGGGGAGTTACAGTGTGGGTCTGGGAGCTGTACCATGTCATCACATTTTTCCATAGGATCATCACTTTCAAGGCAGAACAGAGAATTTTCTGAGTTTGAATCATATTTTTAGGTTAAAATTTTCTGAAAGAAAGATCCCAACAGGAAAAAGGGATCAATGATAAATGTGAAAGATGCATATTTTATTTATACACTACTATAAGCAATAAGGTACTCAAGTTATTTGTCTTTATAGAAAAAATCTTGTCACTATTATTTTAGCTAATATCAATTTGTAATATGTAATGTATATAGGATACATGAACCTTTTCAGATCTCTGGTGATAGGCCTTAGCCTGAAATATTGTCAAGCTGAAACAGAAGTATAATTTATTCTTGTAAAGATGAAAGGCAAAACAGGATTCAAAGTGTTTTTACATGGTTAGATTGTATAGTTTTTGATTTCTATTAGAATATAACCTTGAGCTTAATGATGATGCTTCTGAAACATTTTCTGTTTGTTTTGAGAAACTGCACAATGTTGCCACACTCTTTTATTGTTAAAGAAGAAACTATTCAGTTCTCTCAGCTGACAGACACTTGAAAGGAGACATAAAATGGACCCTTTCATGGAGCTTTATCTCATCTGCTGGACACTTTGCAAAGAGCTCTTTCTCTATTCACAAATTTTTTTCTTTTCATTTTTCAATTAAGGCTAAGTAATGTCTAATTAAGGTACTGGACCATCTTGGAATGTGTCACCAGGGTCTTACTGTTGCAAATATGGCTGCATAAACCAACCCAAGCAGCGTAGTTCTTTGTGTTTCAAATAAATGTAATTTTAAAGTGACACTTAATCACAGTTACCTGTCTGACACTTACTAGCACTACAGAGACGTTTAGATTGTTCATTTGTTGTCTAACTACTCCCTAAAGGGCTTTGAGAGGAAGATCCTGTGAATCTCTCTATTGGTGGTAAACTAGGTTGAAGTAAAGGAGTGAAAGTAAAGACAATAGCAGTCAGCTAGCAGCCTGACATTAGAGGTCCCTAGGTTTAAATACATGGGGTACAGCACCTACAGTGAGATGGGTAAGATGTTAAAGGTAACAGCTGTATAGTTGGACTTGACATTTCTTCCTACATTCCCATTTAGAAAAGAACCTAAGAGACTAGTTGGTACCTTTCGTGTTAGGTTCATATTATAGATGATCTGATAACATGTTATTGATTATCTGATAAAACACATAGCTAAGTTTATTGTATAGAGTGAAGAAATGAAGAAGAAATAACTGATAATTAAAATATCCTTTTCTCCTAATATCTATTATTTACTTATTTGTTGTATTTAACATAACATCAGTCCTAACGTAAAACAAATTGTAAATAGACACAAGATGGAGATGACAATATGACTATACTTTAGTGAGCACTAGCTGAGGACGATAAAGATAATTGTAGTAAAAAGAAAAATGTGCAATATTTTGACATGCCTAAAAACTGATCAGAATGCTCCATAAACATTCAGCTATGTATCACTTTGTTTTTCTTTACTTTGAAGCTTTAATGCTATCTGTCTAAACAGCCTGTTTATAATACAGCATTATTTTCTTAAGTAGTAAAATAATTCTGTTACTTATGATGGGAACTGTTTGGTAACAAAAGACCAAATAATCTTCATATGGTGCATCCATTTAGACACACCAATTAGGTATTGGTTAGGAATTACCTTTTTGATCTAAGTTAAAATGTGTCATTAGTAATATCATCTGCCACTATCTGTAATTCAGTATCCCTATTCATGAGGGAAATGCTTTAAATGTAGTGTTAATTATAGAAACTATATATTCTGATTAAGAAGAGCCATTATATAATATATTTTTATAGTGTGTTGATTTTTTCAAAGGTACGTTGGTTTTCCTTCCATGTCCTAAAGACATGTGGGCTCAGCTGATTGGAGACTTTAAATTGATCGGGTGGAAATGTGTCCTGCAATAGACTGATGTCCTTCCAAGGAATATTTTCTGCTTTCTCTTAATACTGCATCAATAAGCTTTGATACTCTATGACCCCAAAAATTGGATTATATACACCAAGTTCAGTAAACTGAATAACAGATGGAAGATAGTGCATTGCACAGTAATAATTCACTCAAATAATGCTTTCACTTTAGGAAAGATTTATTTCATTATCATATAATTATGGTCAATGGTCAGTTGGATCTGCAGCGTTACACCACAGGACAGCATATCATCTTGAGAACTGGTCCAAATCACTTAAAATGTTTGCCATAGATTGTGTCATAAATGAAAATAAAAAAGTAAAAGATAGATATATTACAATAGAAATGCATTTGGATGTTTGTATCTATTCTCTTAAAAGAAAAATGTATAGGTGCTTCCCTGATGATCTTTAATATCTTGTATCAAAGAGGAACATTTCAACACTGAAGGATTTAGAAATCAGTGATTCATGGAGAATGGAGCAATTTTGTAGAAGATTCCTCCAATGTTCCAGGATAAAATCTCAGATAGATATGGCAGCAGTGCTTGAGGTGGCAGAAGATTTTCACAAAGGTGCTAAAGGCACAAGGTGTGAAATTAAAGTATAAATGAAAAAAATAAATAATTGACTATATGTATACAGTTTAGATAAGATTTACTCTTGAAGGATTAGTAAGCTTTGACTGCACATTTACTAGATAAGGTATCACATGGACCATTTGCTTCCCATAATGACAACTGATCTCAATCATAAATAAACCAGACAACAGGCTTCAGTTAAAAAGGCTCCCTGACTTGTAATAAGAATGAAAAAACATATCTACTAATGTAAAGTCTTCAGTAGTTTCCTTTCAACCTTAAGAAGCTATTATCATAGGTTAGAAATGTTTACAGTATAATCTTTTACATTCTGCTAAGTATACAAGCATTTCTGGCCTGATACACTCCTGCACTGTATTTAACAGTGAGACATTAAAATTAAACTTTAATCTGAAGTGTTCTCTCTTGGATATGTAAACTAGTCAGTTAAATAAACGTAGTTTATTATTTACTTTTTTAATAATTAGTTTATTATTTACTACTTCTGTAAGAACTGGGGACTGCAAAATCCAGTGATGGCAGCATTAACATTTGGTGCACAACGAATACAAGAGCTGATAACAAATTAATATACATTAAAAGATTTATAAAAGGTATCCCATATCGGCAGTTTTTTGGCAGTATGCCTGTCAAAGGCCGGCATAGCTAGGCATGCATGTGTGCACTGTCTGCTCGCATTTTCATAGTAAATTTTACGGGGCAGGAGACGGCACTCTTTGTAGACACGTCCATGTCATTCGCATGCCCATGGAGGGATGACGTTCGCCAGCTTAATTGGTCGGCACTAGGGCAATGAGTGCAAAAGGAAATGTCCAGCCTCTAGAGGGGGTCTTCTGGCTAGATATTAGATACAATGCTGCAGATGTTCTACTAGACGTTTGTGGCGAGCACCCTCTTCTACGCGGTAGTGTGCTGGGGAGGCAGCATAAAGAAGAGAGACGCCTCACGCCTGGACAAACTGGTGAGGAAGGCAGGCTCTATTGTAGGCACGGAGCTGGACAGTTTGACATCCGTGGCAGAGCAACCGGCGCTGAGCAGGCTTCTGTCAATCATGGAGAATCCACTGCATCCACTAAACAGTGTCATCTCCAGGCAGAGGAGCAGCTTCAGCGACAGACTGCTGTCAATGTCCTGCTCCACTGACAGACTGAGGAGATCGTTCCTCCCCCACACTATGTGACTCTTCAATTCCACCTAACATTATTCAAAGTTATTGACTGTCTGTATACCTGCATTGTTATCACTCTTTAATTTAATATTGTCTTTATCAGTATGCTGCTGCTGGAGTGTGAATTTCCACTTGGGATTAATAAAGTATCTATCTATCTATCTATCTATCTATCTATCTATCTATCTATCTATCTATCTATCTATCTATCTATCTATCTATCTATCTAGATCGTTCAGCGAGAGAGAGAGAGAGAGAGGTACTTGGTAAAAGCACTTGTTTGTGCTTGTGACTTGTGCTTTGATTATTGTAAATATTTTTTTTTCTTGTATAAATATCTCTGGATTATCTTTGGTGGAGGTATCTATTGGGTTGTGGTTAATGGTGCATTGTTTATTTTTGTATATACTAAGGAGCTCCGCCCCCTGCTCGCTTCTCTCTCCCAACCCCGGGTTTGGTTTACCGGATAAACAATTTAAAGAGATTGTTATTTTCATGGGAATTGTCACATATGCATTATTTTCACTTTTACTTTTAAACTTTTGTAAAAATAATATTTTTCCTTTATTCCCTACCCCAGGCGTGGTTAAATCTCTTTCTCGCAGGACGTATAACGCTGCTTGTGAAGGTGGGGCTGAACGCATGCTAAGGAGATGCGGATGGATCAACTGCTGGCTTTTTGCTGCGGCTGGCGAGCTGCCTGTTCTGCTTATCGCTTGTCGTTGTTTTAAGAGCTGGGAGCACATGAAGTGTGTCTGCCAAAAGCATTCCAACAACTGCTAGGTTAGATGTCCGTGAATTTGTTTTAAATTGTTTGTAAGTAGGGTGCGACGTGCAAAAGTCACCGTCTCACGGGTTTTGATCCTAAGATTGTAATGTCTAGTCTCGCGTGTCATCAAAATGTGTCTCTCTGAGATGATCAGGTCTCGTTCGCTTCGCTTAACCCCCCTGGAGGCGCGCTATGCTCCTGCCACTTTGCGTCTCTCCCGCTCGCGTTGTGAAGGGGGGAAGCTGAATGCACGCTAAGGAGTTGCGGACAGATCAGCTGCTGGCTTTGTTCTCCTGCTGCCAAGGTGCGTGTTCTGCTTGTTGCGCCGCATGTCGATCATTTAAAAGCCTGTACAGCAGCTGTCCTTCTGTTTCACTGCCTTGTCTAGCGGGACGTCAAATTGTCTTCTGAGAAGATCACGTCTCATCATCGTCTCGTCTCCCTGCCAAGATTTTTTTTTTATAATAGAGGGACATATTTTTCTTTTTCTTTGTTTTGAATAGTCTTGTTTTTGTAAACCCTGTATTATACACTATTTGGAGGAGCCGCTTCCTGACAGCTTTATTTTTGATTTTTGTGTATATATGGGTTTCATTAATTTGTGTGAATTTTTCTTTTTCATTTGAGACTTTCATTCAGCACTCTAAATACTGTAAATAGTCATAAATTTTGGGCTCCATTTTATAACTGTTTTGTGTGTCTTTTGCGGTATTGGACTGTGTCATGTCATGTCATGTCATTGTCCAACACACTATATCCTAACACAGGGTCACGGGGGTCTGCTGGAGCCAACCCCAACCAACACAGGGTGCAAGGCAGGAACAAACCCCGGGCATGGTGCCAGCCCACTGTAGGACACACACCAAGCACACACTAGGGACAATTTAGATTGCCAATGCACCTAACCTGCATGTCTTTGGACTGTGGGAGGAAACCGGAGTACTCGGAGGAAACCCACAAAGACACGGGGAGAACATGCAAACTGCACGCAGGCAGGACCTGGGAAGTGAACCCAGGTCTCCTTACTGCAAGGCAGCAGCGCTACCACTGTGCCACCGTGCCGCCCATTGGGCTGTGTGTTGATATATATTTTCCGCAAGATGTTATTTTTGTTTTTCTTTAAGTGCACCTGTAAATAAAACCTCACTTTATTGTTGCAAAAACCCAACCCTATTGTGTCAGTGTCTCCCTGTCTTACACCACAATCCTGGTCACACTCGGTCCCACATACTAGACACCTAGAGTGTAGGCTGGTGTCCCCCAATTCCCACTACACAGGGTGTCACAAGGACACAGAATGTGTTCCGCTGCTTAAAACAATACGTCAGCATATCTGATTTTGGATCCATATTACATGATTTTGAGTGAAAGATAACTGAGTTGCTCTTAAGGAAGCCTTCATACAATTTCAAAGAATCAGTGCAAAAGCATCAGCTCTTCTGCCACATGATGCCTAATGTGTCACATTACTAATGGAAATGTGGTCATCTGGTGTAAGGAAAACCTCTGATCCCCAGCAGCACTGCTCCCATTCAGAAAGGCTATTCAGATTCCAACAATCTAAGATATTTTAGGAGCATAGCACACAAAAATACAGTATACCAATTCTGTGCCGCAAATGCTGTTATCCCAACATTTCTTTAATAGACAAAGGATTTATAGGATATTCTAATTACACAAAGGCTTTATTTACAAATAACTGATAACACATGAAACCTAGGCAGGTAAATGCCTTGTATGGAATACTAGAAGCATCTTAAGTTTAGTTATATGGTAGATTAATGACTGTGACTCAAGGTCAGAGACTGCAATATGGAGCTGCATTCAGTGAAATACCAGTTTACTTTAAAGCAGAGAGGCAAAAGGTTAAAAAATTTAAATGTTACAAAATAACTGGACATAAACTAAGAGCAGTTCATATTTAGTAAGAGTAATCGCCACCTCAAATTGAGCTTTCTGTGTTGAGGCCCGTCCCTTAGTCTACTTAACAGGGTAAGACAACAATGTTTTCAGAAAAATTAGAGAATTAGTAAAATAATACAGTAAGTAAATAATTTATTTTAGTTTTAACCAAAAATGTCAAAAACTGCTCTAGATAGATCATTAACATATATAATTAGTTTTGCTACATCCATTTGTGCATATTACATTTGCCTCTTTGTTACCATCCCTTATGAGCAGTTATTATATCAAAATGAAGGTGTTGCTGAAGGGAGAAAACTAAAGGATTTTCATACAGATCATAAATGTGAAATGTCAAAGCTGTAAAAGTCAACAACTTATTGTACACAAGAAAAAATGAAAGCAGGAAATATAAGATGTTCTTCCTTTTCTCCTTCTCATATAACTAATTCAATAACACTTTTGCAAACTGACTTTAATGAGAAATAATGCTTAAGTATTACCTGGAAGCATCTGAAACGTTTACCATTAGTGAGACAAAGGAAGACCAGCAAATGATCACAAGAATGGTGTGCAACAGGCAATATCTGTCTTTCTGTTTGTGAGTTACCCAACCTTTTCAACTTATTTTTTTTTCTTTACACAGAAGTAAGGTCGATTAAAATGAGTGGACACAGAGATCCCAGGTCATCATCATCTTGGAACTCAAAACATTTGCACAATGAGAGCAATGTGTCAGCTGTGAAGGAGAAGAAATGAAACATTAAAAAAGAGGAAACACATCTTTTTCACAATCATGAAAGAATAAGGAAGCTTCCCCCATCAGGGATTGATTGGTAACATATCCAAAGAAGTCACTACAGCACATACACAAGATGCTGCTGAGCAGATCCTGCTCCCCCAGTCATGGCATGCCTGTCAGACACCCAGGCAGTATGTTACTGCAGTACGAGCTCAACTAACTGTGCACTGAAGGTGGCTTCTTCAGTAACAATGTCAAGAATTGAATATTTTATTTTATTTTGTTTCTACATGTCATTGTGGATAATTAGATTCTTGTCAATCTAAGTATATAAAATGCTAAAACTTGTAAACTCCTAGGCATTAAACGTTGACTTTGGTCTCAATTAACAGCTTTTGGCATGATATGCATAACATGACCCATGAATAAGATGTGTAGACTACCTTGGGCGCGCAGTTACATCACATCCTTCTCACAGCAAGTAGAGATGTGACCTTGAGTGTGGCTGACAGGAAAAACATAAGAAGGTGGGCACGGGGCATTGCTGACCAGAAAAGTGCTGAGGTGAGCTCTGGTGTCAGTGAAGCACATTGCACAGGCCAACAAACTTTCTTCATCGCAGGAACTAGCCACATACTCTAAGCACAACAGAAAGTCATTCATGACCGGAGAACTGGGCTTCCTGTACTATGTTATTGAGCTTCAGGTCCTTCACAAGCTGAGTGATGCCGTGGCCATACGACATACTGTAGCTGACAAGGAAACAATAGCCGTGTAACCATGTATGTCTGACAGGAAAAGAGCCACGGTGACACTGGATGGCAGTGATGGACATTGCAGTAACCTTGGCAGAGTGACCTGGGGTGCTATGTCTCGTAAAATGCACATACACCACCCTTCTTCAAACGCCAGAGGGCCGAGTGTTACTATTTAATAAATAAAATATTCTTAATATTTGAAATGCTGGACTTGAAAATTTCAGATAACATGCTATATATAAAAATTTGAATTTTTAAAATTCATACTTTGACAGTAATTGTAATTAATCATTATGTTTTATTTTCCTTATGTCTGCATGTTTAGTCTACCAATCACTAAAAGGGTACATTTTTTAAGAAATAGTCCTGGGAATACACACTAATCTATATAAAAAAAGCTTACTATAATATACCTTTAAGCAATGCACACCATCACAAATCACTTCTGACCTTGTAATACCAGTAAAGTAGCCTTTGTGAGGTTATGTGATTTAGCTGCAACAAAAGTAATAGAATCCTATAAAACAAAAATAATTATGAGACCAAAAATTCATAAACTGTTCATTCACATTTCTATCAGTTTAAATGTTAGCTATCTCATATATTAAAGGCTTATTAGACAGGCTTGGAGACATGAAAACGCAAGACACCGTCTGTCACCCTTTGTGAATGGCAGCCTTCTACACAGACAGCTTGAAGGCACATTTACATGCAGTGGCTCACTAGTAGGCAGCATGACCTTCCCTGTCAGCTGTTGTTTACTCAGCAGACAGAATCCTTCAGTGAGAAAGAACTAAAGGACAGGCAGAATGGAGAATTATGTACCTTCAGAATCACTCACAATTACACACACTCATGCCAGCGCACACACATTTTCCTATCAAAAAGAAAGCCTGGGAGGTATTGTTTCTGGAACATTCACCCAGAGAAAAAAAACAAAGGTAAAATAAGCTCTTTTAAGATACAAAAGGTTTACAATGCAATATTTTATATCCTTGATAATTATTTAAATACAATTGACATCCTTATCCTCAAAAAATAAAATTGTTGTTAATGTGTTGATATTATTTCCTTTTGGTTTTAATCTATAGAATGTGCAAAATTGGATTTTTTACCCTGTGGAGAAGGTAATGTATAATTGCTGTTAGATTTTTTTTTCAAATATTATAAAATATCACATTATGAAAATTATTACATATTGGTCTCCCAAGCTATTTTATGTGTATATAATTTTTTCTTAATCTGCTTATTTCACTCACCATCAGGGAAATTGGAGTCTAGTCTGAAAATTTTGGGCATAAAGTAGAAACCAACCCTGGCTGAAACTGTAGTGCATCACAGGTTACTTAAGACCAGACCAGTTCAGACTTGCTAATTAACCTAACAGGCACAGCAGTAGTATTAGTAGTAGTAGTAGTAGTAGTAGTAGTATTGGGACATGTACAGAGAACAGTGAAATTCTTACTTGTGGGAGGAAGCTGGAGTACTCAGACAATAACCCATAGAGTCATAAGAAGGACATGAAAAAAGTATTTGAAGTAATGTCTCTGGAGGTGTGAGACAGTAACACTGCTCCACTATGTCATCCATATGTGATATCTTTTCAAAGCAAATCCATGGAATTCTAACTATAATGTTTGCCAAATCCCTCTTTATTAAACAAATATTACGTTTTTTATAAACAAGTCTGCATTTGGAGCTATTTCATTATGACTGACATTTTAAAGTTGATGTAAATTAGTAATATATGGGATTCTCACATATGGTTGAAGTAGATAGTGCCAATAATTCTTTTTTTACATCAAGGAAGAAATAGTTATTCTGTTTACCAATATGTAACAAAATATGGATGCCTCAATTAGTTCATCAAAACCATGTGCAGTTTATTTATTCTTATTCTCACTAACATGTGTCAATCATAACCATTAGTTTTGGGGTTGACAAGTAACCAAACGTGAATGTTTTTGAAATATGAGAGAACAAGTAATCTCCAGAGGAAGTCAACCCAGTCTACCAGCACTCTGACACAACAGAAACAACCTCTGATCAATATATATAATGCACACACATAAAGTTTGTGTACTATGACAAGGAGGGCACCACTCTAGGGTCTCTGTAAATGCAGAAAATTGAAAGATATAATGTGTTTATTGTTCAAAAATGGAGAATGGAAATGTTTAAAATAAATTACATCTTGCCTGAAGAAGGGGCCTGAGTTGCCTTGAAAGCTTGTATATTGTAATCTTTTTAGTTAGCCAATAAAAGATGTCATTTTGCTTGACTTTTCACAACAAAGAAACCATAAGTCTGGAAGCAATTTTTGCACTGCTTTATGCATTTGTTAATCATTAATTTTATATTGTTCTGTTAGATAAGAATCCGCAAGATGGCCTCATTTTTATAGTCATGGTATCCTTATCAAGGGTATTCAGCAAATCCTTGACTTGTTGATGTTTAGGGAAAGATTATTTTCTTGGTGTCCGAAGGCAGATCTGTTTTCTGTAAGCCATCTTGTTATTATTTGAGATTGGGGATTCAATTTGTGTGTTATCATCAAATTTAATGATGGATTTGGAGCTGTGTTTGTCCACACTGTCACTGTGAGCATGGAGGACAGCATGGACTCAGTACACTACCCTGTGTGGTGAATAGGCTGAGGATCAGCGTGGAGGATGTGAGGCTGCCAATCCAGAGATGTTGACGTCTGCCAGTTTGCAAGTCCAAAATTCGCTTTCAAAGGGTGGCAGTTAGTCTAGTAGGTTGGTGATGAGCTTTGATAATTCACAGTTGTTAAATGTTCAGACATAACATTGTTACAAAAAGACATAGCAGTGCTAGAGAAAGTTCAGAGAAGAGCAACTTGGCTGATTCTGGGACTGAGAGGTATGAGCTAAGAGGAGAGATCCAAGGAGCTGGACCTTTTTAGTTCAAAAAATGGAGATTAGGATAGGACATAATCAAAGTGTTTAAAATTATGAAAAGAATTAATTCCGTGTTTTCCCACTGTTACTTTAATATAATTTTTGCAACAAAAACAGAGGGACATGGTTAGAAACTTGTTGAGGGTAGATTTAGAACAACTGTTAAATAGTTTTGTTTCACACAAACAGCTATAAAGAAATAGAATAAATTACCAAGTAATGTTGTGATTTAGGTACCTTCAAATCTTTAGTTAATGAATAGCATGGACGAGCTTGTTGGGCTGAATGGCCCATTCTCATCACAATTGTTCTAATGTTCCATGGTCTATAAATTGTGCTCTAGCATAGTAGTTTTTATTATCTACAGTATGTGTGTCAAGATCTTATGAAGTACCGGTACAAGGAATACAACCTCTTTTGTGGACCAGTTTTAATTATATGCAAACTGGAGGTCACGCAAACTATTTGAAATATTACATTGTGTATGTTCCAGCACAAGCCTTGCAAAGTATTTCATCTCAATGAAGGTATGTTGCAACTGTTCATAACCACTGAAACAGTCTATTTTTGTTTTCTTAGGCACAGAGGTAATTGTTATTGTATTGAAGTAGGAGAGACCCACAGATTCCCTAATTTCATTGGAAATGGGTAATGAAATTCCAACCAGACCAGATGCTTTATGGACGGTGACTTATTTAAAATTCCTCCTTAAGTCATCCACAGAAGCTGAAGGATCAAAAATGCAATGCTATAGGCAATAGTTTGGATGGCAGTTTGTAATTGTGATCATAGAAAGAATTCATTTCATTGGTGAGAGTAATGTGAATGAGATTAGATTATGTTCTAGTTTGTAACCCATATGCATCCCTTCATCTTAACTCAGTACTGATGTTTAGATAGATAGATAGATAGATAGATAGATAGATAGATAGATAGATAGATACTTTATTAATCCTCAAGGGTTGCCAGTTCGAATCCCGTAAATGCCAAAAAAGAGACTTTCCTCTGTTGGGCCCTTGAGCAAGGCCCTAAACCTGCAATTGCTAAGCACTTTGAGTAGTAAAAAAAGCACTATATAAATGCAAAAAATTATTATTAAAAAAATTATTATTACTCCAGCAGCAGCATATTGATAAAAACAATATTAATTAAAGAGTGATAAAAATGCAGTGCAAGTTAAAAAATGCAAGGTGGAGAGTGCGAGGCAGGTATAACAGTCAATAACATTGTATAATGTTAACGTTTACCCCCCGTGGAATTGAAGAGTTGCATAGTATGGGGGAGGAACGATCTCCTCAGTCTGTCAGTGGAGCAGGACAGTGACAACAGTCTGTTGCTGAAGCTGCTCCTCTGTCTGGAGATGATACTGTTCAGTAAATTCTGCATGATTGACAGGAGCCTGCTCAGCGCCCATCGCTCGGCCACAGATGTCAAACTCTCCAGCTCCGTGCCTACAATACAGCCTGCCTTCCTTACCAGTTTGTCCATGTTTAACACCTTTAATTGCTTTCCTGAGTTTATCCTTAAAGGTTGTCGCATGATAATTAAATTCAGATCAGGTGAGCAGTTTTTCAGATGATTCTAACATTTGTGTACAATGTTATTTACCACTAAGCACACACTTTGTCTCAGTAGTTTTCAAGAAACAGATATTGGACCAGTTTCTGACATCTTCATAAAGCCATTGTTCCCATAATGTTGTATAGTTTGTTATTAAGTGACTGAACATTGGTGAAAAAAGGTGGAAGATGGTTTTCATAGTGTTTT
This sequence comes from Erpetoichthys calabaricus, assembly GCF_900747795.2. Lineage (NCBI taxonomy): Eukaryota > Metazoa > Chordata > Cladistia > Polypteriformes > Polypteridae > Erpetoichthys > Erpetoichthys calabaricus. The sequence goes on along the minus strand of NC_041402.2, from coordinate 51,206,174 downwards.
ATCCTAATCTGGATGCTTCTGTTTCATCCCTGTTTCCTAGTTGTTTTTGCTTGGTTATTCCCGGTGCAGTCATGTTAGTTGTATTGGCTGCAGAAAACTGATGACAGCAGTTCTCTATTAAATAGGTTAAAAGCTGAAACCTAGATACACCCTCAGATATTTTATAAGTTTTGACAATGTTGAGTAATAGCCATAGAAACACACTGCACAAAAACGAAAACAACAAGATCATATTCAGAAAACATACAAATATGTGAGCAGCAACACTCCTTACGTTGTCACATTCTGGGCACTGTACAGTACGTGAGGTAATTTATGTTATCTGCCATTAAAGTTTTGAGAGTGTAGTCTTACCTGCCAAATTATTCTGACAGACAGCAAAGATTACAGTTCACAATTTTACTTTTATTTTTCCACTGCAAGCTGGTCTTAACTCAAATTCTATATACTTTTCCATCTGAGTGTCAATAAGTAGGTTTATTATGAATCTATTTTTTTTTAATCTATTGATATATATGTATTTATGCACATATTGGATGTGTTGTTATAAGCAATTGATTATAGGACAGGCCGTGCTGGAGTTTTGATGATACCTTCATTTTCTTACCCTGCAACTCCTGTCTGGATTCCTCCCACTCTTGATATTAAGACCAAAGGAAACCATGTAAAAAACAACAAATCTTCACTGCCATCTGTTCTTGCCCTACTCTCTTTCGCCATTTCTGCACTCTCCTATTATTCTCAGTTTCTCATCCTCACTAATTGGTTGCCACCTACAGGCTTTCTCACTACTCAAGACCAGAGACTACACACTAAGGAATCTGTTTCGGTTGCCCACTGATATCATCTTCATGTACTGAAACCATAATTAAGGTGTCAGAGATAGGATAGGAATAAAAGGTTGCCAAGGGCCAATATGCAAAACCAAAAGGAATTTCAAATAAACACAACAAAAAACCCATCTCCATTAAAAATATTTTTAGCACGAGCTACTTCTTTGGGATTTCCTTGTCATACCAAGAATTATGGACAGCAGGATCAGCTTGTCACCATCTCTTAAAGAAGTTGAATGATAAATGTCCCATCACAATAGTGTTGCATAACTGACAATAGGCATAGCAACCTAAAACCATATTGCGGTGCCATGAAGTCAACCATAAAATGGTAGCTACTTGATTTAAAACACCATACAAAATGGCAGTAGCGAGATTTAACAAAAATAACCATATGTTTTCATCATCAAAAAACAATATCTGAAGTCAAGAAGGTAAAAAAAAAACAAAATCATGACACTTTGGAAAGTGAACTATGCTGTTTGCTTTGCTTGTTACTCTATATTCAAAATATATTTCACAAAAATCAGGCAGAAGGTTTGATTAAAAAAGAAGATATGGAAGTGTGTTTTTTGAACAAGGCAAACAAAACAATAAAGGTTGTATTAAAAGGCCACTCATATTAAAAAAAAAAAGTTTTGGCAAAAATTTCAGTTGAATAAAGGATAAAACATAGTGTGTAATTTGTTCAAAAGTGTCTGACACTTGGAGCCTTATTTATAAAGCTTGCATTTGCACATAAAGATGTCTGAAATATTGCATTTAACTTCTCACGCAAACCTTAGGATTTACTAATTAAAACTTGATGGGTGAACATGCGTATATTTATGGTAACTCTGACCAATGCGTATGCAACATTTCAGAAACATTGGGAAATGACGACACGCTTGATCAAGTAGGGAAATTCATCCAGACTCTCTAAATGACAACTCGTGCACATAATACTATAATGTGCATTGATGTGACAAATATATCAAAAGTGTTGAATATAATATAATAAACTGTATTTTAGTTACTTTTAAGATGGCCAATGTTTTGTATTTGTACTGAACAATGTTTTAGGTTATTCATCACGTTATATCGACTGCCTGTCACTTCTCAGAGAACAGGTCAACAGGTTGGGAATGTCTCCACCAAGTTCACTCTGTCATGCCTACTGTGCTGGAAGGCATTAATCAACTCTAGTTTTCGTATGATGTGGTTGCACATTCAAAAACCATAAAACAGGACACTGCTGCATTTGCTAACATAAAAAGTCCTGCTCTCCTAACATAATTAGGGCAATTTACTGCACTCATAAGAAATAATAATAAGGGAAATAAGGGCATCTATAAAGCTGCTTTTATTAACCAAGAGCAGTGACATTCCATTAAAGCACAAATCATCTTTGATGCCAAGATGACACAGATATTGTGGCTCAGTGGCCTGGTTCAACCAGTAATTCATTTATATTTAGACAATGTGATAGTACTGTACATAGTGGTTGGCTTATTAATAAGGAAACTGGATGAGCCCTCAGTTTTTCATATGGCCTGTACTATGTCATTACTTGTTCTAGGTAATAGTGTCTACCTGCTCCACTCAGACGCTGGTGCCTTACACTTTTCCCTAACCCCCGGAACACAGAGGTGAGGTGCTATAATACCACGTAAAATCTTGCGTTCTCACTTGTGGAACGCAACTAGATATTCTTGAATGTAGGTGGTGGTATTTTGATGTAGCAGGTGGATATTCACATACACACATTTAAAAAGTGTATATGATGTATAAAGGGTAAACTGCATGGAAATGTGCACACTCTAGGATTTGTTAATCCTTTTTTTTTTGCCATACACATTTTCCTGTTTTGTTGCCCTGTGTATCTTTTTATGCTTGAATCCATAAAATTTAAAAAAAAAATAAGGCCCCAAGGCTTACGCTTGGTAATCTGTGTAAGTCATTTTTTACTCAAAGGTCAGGATTTGTAAGATTGCCTTAACATTATGGCAAATTTCGACCAACCAGAAGTCTTACGCATACATTTTTGATATGGGCATTTGAGTGACACCATGTAACAGGACAATGAAGCAAACAGAAAATGATGTGATATTCACATTCTGATGTTTTTGAACTAATTATATCACAGTTAACTTACATATTCTGTCAATTTATCTGTCTTCAGTGTTGATAACGATGCTTAATGCATATGCTTAATGATAATTAGATAGATAGATAGATAGATAGATAGATAGATAGATAGATAGATAGATAGATAGATAGATAGATAGATAGATAGATAGATAGATAGATAGATAGATAGATAGATAGATACTTTATTAATCCCAAGGGGAAAGTCACATACTACAGCAGCAGCATACTTATACAAAAACAATATTAAATTAAAGAGTAATAAAAATGCAGGTAAAAAAAGACAATAACTTTGAAAAATGTTAACGTTTAACCCACCCCGGGTGGAATTGAAGAGTCGCATAGTTTGGGGGAGGAATGATCTCCTCAGTCTGTCAGTGGAACAGGACAGTGACAGCAGTCTGTTGCTGAAGTTGCTCCTCTGTCTGGAGATGATACTGTTTAGTGGATGCAGTGGATTCTCCATTATTGATAGGAGCCTGCTCAGCGCCCGTCGCTCTGCCACAGATATCAAACTGTCCAGCTCCATGCCTACAATAGAGCCTGCTTTCCTCACCAGTTTGTCCAGGCATGAGGCGTCCTTCTTCTTAATGCTGCCTTCCCAGCACACCATGGCGTAGAAGAGGGCACTCGCCACAACCATCTGATAGAAAATCTGCAGCATCTTATTGCAGATGTTGAAGGACGCCAGTCTTCTAAGGAAGTATAGCCGGCTCTGTCCTCTCTTGCACAGAGAATCAGTATTGGCAGTCCAGTCCAATTTATCATCCAGCTGCACTCCCAGGTATTTATAGGTCTGTACCCTCTGACTGTGTAATTTCCATAGTTTATAGCTTATTTTGCCTACAAAAGGAGTACACTGTGTGTTGCTCTATATAACAGAGAATGGCAATGTTAACTCTTTTTGAGGATATCACCAACGCTATGCAAGAAGCGAGTTTTCAGTGTTTGCGATGATTTTTTTAGCTCATGATGATTTTTTTAAAAGCCAATTTAGACTTCCCTCAGCTGTCCTGTTGGAGCTGTGTGCTAAACTGGAGCCTACTTTACAAAGCCTAACATGCAGAAGTCACACAATATCTGTTCCATTACAGGGTTAACAGCGGTAGGATATTTGGTGACGGACACTTTTCAGCATGAACTAGCTGACAAGTCAGGAATTTCACAGTCAAACCTGAACCACCTGTATGGGATGGTATTATTAAGATGCTACCCAGATATATCCAACTTCCTTATGGTAAGGGTAAGCAAGCCAAGATGAAAACGCAATTTGTAGTGATTGCTGATTTTCCTTATGTAATCAGTGCAATTCAGTGCATACATGTTGAGATAAAAGCAATGATCACAGAACTAATTTGCTTTTGTAAGCAGAAAGCACTTTCATTAAATTAATATACAACAAATATGTGATTTTCAAATGTGTGTGACTAGCGTTGCAAGATGGCCAGGTTCAACCCATGTTTCTTTCATTTTATCAAAAGGTCATTTTTATTTTCAAGGTCATGCTATTTGTGATGGTTGACATCTCAGTAAAGTTAGCCTAATTGATAGGACTACAATTAGTTTAGTGCATTACAAACAAATCTTTCTTTCAGGTGATAGTGAGAACACCTAAAGAGAATTGTAATGAAAGGCACTACCACAAATGATCATTGAGAGAATGAACAACTGGTTTATCAAAAGGTAGATGGTGGTGTTTGGACTCGTCTGGTGGTAAATTTTGTACAGGCCCACAAAGGTTTGCCACATCGTGTTGGTTTGTGGAGTACTGCACAACACAGCACAGAAATATAGACTGCCTCTGCCATCCAAGATAGGCTATGATGAGCACATGGGTGACTCAGACTGTTTCCCTTTGGATATCAATGCAACAGCAATTCAAAAATGTGAAATTTTCATCAACACTTTTGTTCTATGAATGGGACTGGTTTTGGATTTGTAATACTTGAAGTTCCATATGTCTGTAATAGAAAAAGCTGGTTGAAAAAGAAATGTATGTCTGAATACTGTATATTGGAAATATATTTCTTAAAATCACTGTTGACACCTCTTTTCTTTATAGAACAGGAAAGTAAAATGGACACACAAGTCTTGCCTATAAATAATAAAAGTAAAGTAAATGCTAACTTATTCACTACTGAGAAAATGCAACAGAGAAAAACATGCTTTTAACTGAATCTTTAAAAACTGCCACTATATATAAGGAAAACAGCAGAAATACAATGTGCTTTCATTTTTCTCCTGGACTGTTTCAGTCATTTTAGCAAGAAAGAGAAAATCTGCTGTTTAATGTAGACACATTAATGGAAATGGAACACATGTAAAGAAAGATAATGTTAAAATGAAGACCTATTCACCCTTGCAAGCTTGTCCAATTTTATTCTACCCTTATTTTTACCTTTAATATGTTAATTAAAAAGTGGATGAGCTTGCAAATGTCTAAATTTAGCATACATCTCTTTATTTTCAAACATTTTTTTATTTTTTATTTTTAGTGAACATCAGAGGCTGTGGCAGCTTAGGACCTTTTAGAACTGCAAGGTGTCAGACCACTAATAATTGCAGAATTTAGCAAGTACAAAACACATCATTTAGCCTTAAGCCTTTTTTGTTTTTGCTTCACAGATGTCATAAGTGTGATCATTATGTCTCCATTTTATAACTTTCATTAATAATAAACATTATGTAATATTTCTTTACATCTTTACAAATCATTAGTTTTTTTTGCAGCACCTACCCTAATGTCGGAACTGCTCTTCCATTCCAAATGTTTCCAGAGGTTTATTAATGAAAGTTATTATTATGTTTTATCTGCATTTGTTTTCCACATACCCCAGAAACTACCAACTCAGAAGAAGAACCTCATGCATATCTCAGCCCAGCAATGTATCTTTAAAAACTTCAATACCACACAAATTGTCTATTGACCTGGGTGGAAGAAATTGACAGATTATTATGTGAAGAGACATTGGGACTGACTTCAGAAATGTAGATGGAAATAATGTCTGATAGCACAGCACTGGCACTCTATCCATGTGTGTGTTTGGGGAACAACCTACGGGCTTAGATGATGACAATGTTACCCCGGACCAACCCGGGGTGCTAAGCAATAGCGGTATCTCTTCTTCTTTCCCCTCTGTAGAAAGGAAGACTGACGTGCCACCATCTATGACGTCATTTCCGGGGTCAGCCCATCTGTGTCCGCCTCTTCCTTCCACAAAACACCATAAATGAAACCACTGCCATCTTGGCGCAGACTCATCCAACACAACGGGACTAGTCTCTACTTTGCATTTTTTTTAGTACCTGTTGCACTCTTTATAATATACAGGGTTTGCTTTCAGGTGCCCCAGACACTTTATGAGCTTCTTTGTGTTTTATTACACCAGTGACCATCAGGACAACAAATGGGGACCTGGATGGTACCTGAAATATATTACTGTCTGTGTTTGCACAGTGCATAATTTTAAGAACGTATGTTTTACCCATAAGCAAAGTAATTTTCAAAGTGTTTTGTAAGTATTGCTTAGATTTATTCATATTTAAACAAAAGTAAAGGAGCTTATGATTAAGGAAAATATATAATATTAAAATTATCAAGTGGAACTGTTATCCCATATTTTATAGTCTTAAAATATTTATGGTAGCATTTCCTGGATTCTGCAGTTTTGAAGTAAATTAAACTACAGTCAGAGTTGGTTATATTACGTTATACTACAAAACCTCCACATCTCCATCTCATGTAAGGCTTCCAAAATAGTTCCTATTATTCACATCATGCTCACTGGTAACAAAAACCTATTCACTTAAAACAACTGCTCCACTAATTATATGCTGGGCCACAATTAAATATCTCTGCCATGTGGGTGTATTGGATCACTTCCTATCTGCTTTAAACGTTTTTGTAATTAAGATCATTAAGTTTATTCTCAGCCAATGTGTCTAATGAAAATGTATACATCCCTTCTGAAATTAGTCTTTGCTGTTCTGGAAATAAATACTGATTTACGGAATTTTTGTAACATGTTGGTAATAATTAACAGCTTTCCCAATACTTCTGCACAACAATAGTACAGTACATATAAATACCACCTTGTTCTTACAGCAGAGCAATTTAGCAGTTTATATTTAAGTACCCTGCACTTAGCGTAACTAACCACATAATTTGCAGTGTACCACCTTTATTTGTAACTTGAATTTTTATGAAAAGGGTGGCACACATCACAAATGCAACCTGTGCTCCCTCTGATTCTTAGTATCAGCATGTTACTGGGGATTTTCATTTTTCAGCAGCAGCAAGAAATGGGGGAAATAATTTTGGCTCAACGTTTTCAATGACCATTTCTTCTTGCTTGGCTGATAGAGTGCTATGGGAATGATTCTCTGCTCTAAGTATAAATTTTAAATGTTCACATCCAGAAGTATTGAGTTCACATTGGTTAAAGCTGCACAGAGCAGCAGGATTTTCATTGCGTAGTTACATCTTGTCCTTGCCTAATTGTCTGAAATGAAAGAATATCCTGTCAGGTAGATATTTAATAACCCTGGCCAGGTTTATTTTTCTTTAATCAGTCTATTAATATCCATTATGGGCTTTATATCACACTTTTCACTGTGAGTACTATAATAAAAAATTTAAAAAATTAATACACTTTTAATCAAAGAAGAATCATCACATTCAATCAATGGAGTACATTATAGGTAGTAATTTAAATGTAGCCAAGAAATACATTTCGAAGAAGACTGCAACAGACTTAGGCAATGATAGTGCTTATGAAATATTCAGTCAGTACAGACTTTCTCGCAAAATTACAGAATAAATTTAAAACTGTATTTTACAATCCACATCCCAAGAGCCAGTTTCCACTGCCAGGGTGGATCTGTGCCATTCTTGTTTGATGCCTGATTAACACTGCATCTGATCCTCATCCTATCCTTCACTTTGTGCATGGTTAGTCCATGTGGCAGCACTATATGACCTTTTTGGACTGAGTCCGACCAGGCTTCATACTGTATGACACTTAGCCAGCAGACACTCTTTGGCTAACACAACTCTCAGGTGTAACTCCACGTTGTAAGAGGTGAACAACTACCTCTAGTGGAGGAGTTCAAGCATCTTGCAGGTTTACAGGATGGGGTAAAGCTGATCATCAGATTGACAAATGAACTGGTACAGCTGCAGCAACATTGTGCTGGACCATGGTGGGGAAGATGGATCCATATTCTCAGACAAAGCTTTTGATTTACCTGTCAGTCTACTTCCCTAAACTTGTCTGTGGTTACAACCACTGCATAGTGATCACTGTAACTTAATTTAGAGTACAAGTAACCAAAATCAGGATCATGTGTGGAGTTACTGAATTCATTTAGTGAGGAGTTCAGCAATATGGGAGGAGATCAGAGCAGAACAGGTGCTTCTCTAAAATGAGAGAACATTGAACATATACCTAGGATGCCCTCAAGCACCTCCAAAAGTAGGGGTACAAGACAAAGCTTGAAGAAGACCCAGAAACTGGCAAATGAACGAAAATACAATCCTAACAGCAGATGACATTATGATTTATAGCCATAAAGTTAATCAACAACATTCTGCAATATTTGAAGTTTGTTTGTCTAAAGGTAGTTTCAAGCGGAAAAAAACAAGACCCATAAAATGGAGTTCAATACAGAACTGATTCAGGCTAATAAAGATGGAAGTTTTAAATGGTGGGAACTGGAAGTGAGGTAAGGAGAGGCGTGACTTCCTTCTGATGGTCTGCAGAGGACAAAAGAGAGAAAGTATTAGATGACAGCGCCAACCCATGGTCTGGCAGATAACAACCCTTATTTAATCTTGTATCCTGCTTATCAATCGCACGTGTGTGATAGTATTTGTACAAATGCAACGGAGATATAAAGAATTAAAAATACATAATGCATGAGCATGTGATAGGACTACTAACAGTGTGGGGATTTCACATTTTATCATTTTTCATATCCATTAATATTCTTAGAATTAAGAAGAAAATGTTAAATATGAGAAAGTTTGAATTTTAACTGTAGAGATGTGCAACTCAAACTTCAAACCACTGTTTACATTGACTTAAGTAAGCAGAAGTGGAATACTTTAGTCAGAAAGTTTTAAAACATTTTTTTTTCTTTTGTCTGTTTGTAACTTTGTCCCATTCCTGTGTCATTTGCATTAATGACATCATCATTTCAAAATTTTGGATTTTTGCTTGCCATGACACCATATGCTTATTTATGTACATGCTCGTGTATGAAATCAAGGGGGCAAAGTCACTTGGTTTTGGTGTTCATCTTACTTAAGGCTAACCTGTGTGCTTTACAATTGTGTGAGCTTTGTTTAGCTTTCATTGTTTTGGCAATTTCCCTTCACGTTTTTCGACATTTTTGTTTTGGCTCTTACTTGTTTGAACTATGTGAGATCATCCTTCCCATTAACTGGATTGCTGATTTGTCACTTTTTTTGTATTGACTCTTGCTCTTTACTGACAGTTTTTTTTTATTTGCCCATAAAAGACAACCTTCACCTTTTTAGAAAACTAGCTTAATCTCAATTTGAACATCCCGAAAGATGTTTAGTTATATAAAGTCTACCAACATTCAGGCCCTGTTCTGCAATCAGGTAGTGATCTTGAAAAATAATTAGGTGTATCCACAGCTGTTTTTCAGGCAGAGCTGGTTAACTTCAATTTAAGCATGAAATGTGAGGCTATGTTGGAAAGCCATTTGTGTTGGAGAAAAAGATTTTAGAAATTGTTTCTTAGTTACATTTTTTTTTTTTTGCTTAAAATGTGAAAAGTATTTTCTAGATGATACTGTAAGGACACTTTTGGAACTATAAAATGGTAAGTTCTTTCTTTTTCTGTACTTGAACTTTTCATCTCTGTAACAGCAGTTTGTCTTAGCCACTCAAAACAGGAAATGTTACTAGAAAGGGAATTTACTGTGGAAGTCAATTTTGCAAAAAAGGAAGGTTCCACTGTAACAGGGTAATCTAGGAATACTGTATTTTAAGAAGGGTGAAAACTTTAAAATAGTAAAACGTTCTATGTGATATTTCATGTGATTATTTAACCACCTTTAAATGTACTGATTTGATTTGTTAAAATGCTATTGGAAGAGATGGACTAGAGATGTTTCACCTTGACCCTGACAAGCTTTAAAAAGTTAGCAGCTTCAAGTGAAAGCAGGGAGAAGGAAGAACAAGGACCCAGAAGATCCAGGCTTTGAACCAAAGGCTCCACAAATGCAAGGAAAGAGCCCTAATGAACCCCCCTACACACACACACATTGGGTGTACGGGCCAGAGCCATCTTTGACAGCCTCTTAAATATCTAGGTTATATGATATAAAATGCCCACATTCATTTACTTTTGCTTCTGCGTTTGGCATATTAAGAATGTTAACTATATAATAAGTGAATTAAAAAACGGTACCTGCTACCTGGCTTGCCTTATTTGTTTTAAATTGCCACTTGGTGTTTAGAAAATAAGAGGAGATGTCCTCCAATAAGGAAAGTGTAGGACAGGATCAATCAACCTCGGGTGAAGTCTGACCGTAGTCCCAGATGCAAGTGCACTGCGGCTGCGGGTGGTCTCTCTTTCTCAAGCAGGTGAATGCAAGTTGAAAAGGACAAGAGCAGAAATGAAGGAGATATATGTGGTTCTGAAAAGCAAAGAATCTGTTTGTGCAAACAAAATAATTTATATTGTAGGATAAGGTCACTCCATAATCCTTTCACTATAAAATAATATGACATAGAGGAATTAGACCTGGGAAGCAGAACTTGTAAAAGGAAATGATTAGAATAATTTTCGAGTCATTTCCAGGAGTGTAGTGGTGAGCTGTATTAAAAACTGTACTACGTTCAAGAACAACATGCACAACAGATGGTCTAGCATAACTGTCAATAAATCCTGATACCACGGGGAAGAGAAATTAGAAGAGGTCTATCATTTTTGAGGTTATAAAGATAAAGGCAGTCTTCTCAAAACTTTTAGAGAGACCAGATATAGCTGAAATGGGAGAAAAAAAGGAAAATATAGCAGAAGGCTCAGCTTTTCATAAGGTCAATGACATAAAGATAAAAAGCAGCAAAAGAGTAGGTGGTGAGGCAGAGAAAAGTTGTAAAGAACATTATAAATAAAAAGTCACATCCATGTAAGATGAAAGAAAGAGTAAAGCCAAGGCATCATAAAATAAAGATAAGGTCTTTGCTCTGTTCATATTGTGCAGGGATGGGCTAAGGCATCTCAGTCCTGGGTTATCTCATTTCTGACAGCAGCACCCTTTCTGCCTGTGGTGGACACTTTTACCTACTTAAACTATTCTGCATATTCACTAAAACCGACATAAAAATAGCAATGCAGATTTGTGCTGTTTTCAGATTACAGAACTGTTTCTACACTGCTCAGCTTTCCCCATATTTACTTGCTAAGGGCAGGTCACTTCTGATGAGTCTAAATGACAAGTACTAATTAATTCTCTAACAATAACTAGGACTGCTCATTAGCTGTTTTTTTTTTTAAATACTGGAGCCTTTTAGGAAGTAGTGGTCTGTCTCATACTGAGAAGACTGAAAACAGATCATTGATCTCAACAGTAAGGCACAGATATGTTTGAAAAACAAATATAAACAAAAGTCAATGTTTAAAAAAAACAGTTGCAAAGGTTTCATTTGCTAACATAATTTAACTTCCAATTGTCAAATGAGCAGAAATATAAACTTGTAGCCATTGTGGTTGTCCTAGACCAAATAATTCCAGTGGCGGACCGTGCATTTCACACCTAGGCCTTCAGTAGTGCTCCGTCTGAATCAACCCACCCCTCAAAAACTAATTTATGGTTATAAAAACCATCTTAATATGCAGAAATACAGTATAAAGAGCCGTTGCATCGCAAGATAGATAAATAACTCCTGTAGCCACAATAAATGCCTTTATTGAATAGACAAACCAGGGGTGAACAAGTTCCTTTCTACTGCAGCTACAGCCCGCGACACACATAAAAAACATCAATAATAACTCATAAACTTGCAATATTATTTAGGAAAATCACAACATTTTACTCACCAAAAATTTGGATTATTTGTAAACAAAATCCATCCTCCTCTCTTTCCTCAAAAACAGTTCAATTACTCAGTCGTACAGATTATCCGTGCGCTTCAGTTCCATCATGAAGTCCCTTTCTATCACCATTGAAGCTAATGCTGAAAGTCGAACCTGCCCTGTCGTATTTCTGGCAGAAGTTTTAATTCGCTTTAGGGCTGAAAATGTCCGCTCGACAGAAGCAGTGGACACGGGAATGCTCACCGCCAAACATACCAATGTGTACTAGCTTCCCCATGATGCTCTCATTCAGATTTTTATATTACCCCATCCTATCCAATCAACGGGTCTGAATACGGTGACGTTGCCGTACGCCTGCTAGAGGGCCCTAGTGAAGCCAACTCAAAATCTGATTGGTTGAAACAACAGTTTAATCTACATTTATTTTGTGTTAGAGGGCCTGCAGAACGGATTGTAAAGGCCTCCTGGCAGACTTCTTTGACTTTGACCCTGCCTGGCAACAAATGATGGCTGAAATGTGATTGGTTAAATGCTTTAATACGAAAATACATGTCTGGAAGCATGTCCAGCACAACCATCAGAAAAGCTATGAAAGGAAGGAAGTGGACAGACTATTTGGAATTATTTAATAAGTATTCATGGACAAAATATAATTAACATCAGTTTGTGATTCAGATATTTTTTTAGGCCAACAGAGAAGGCCTTGCAGGCCCTGACGGCCCTCCACTGACTAATTCTTATTGTTTAGTAGAAGCCGATCAAAGGCCATGAGCCAGACAGGGTGCTTTCCTTACAGATCATTTCCAAGCTGTGCATCTTGTGTGTCTGTCATGATCAAGATAAGTGAATCCCAGTGTACTCTGGTGTCCATTTCTTTTGAGCTGCTAGAATTTTTCATTTTAAGAATAGACTCGTGACATTTACCTAAAGTAATCATGGTTTTATGTGAATGTACATATGAAACACTAGAGAAAAGGATGAATGGTTATTGAACTCAAGAAAATAAACTTTTCTCAACAAAAAAAGTTAACAGATCTGTTACAATATAAAGAAATGTCCCTTTCTCGTTGCTAGAGAAACAACTCAAGTGTGCACTAAGCCTTGCTTACTGCACTTTATATTTGAAACCATTTGGCTCTTTGTGTTATGATAAAGAGGACCTGCAATTATAAACCTAGACTCCTGTAAGCAGTGTGAGGATTCTGGCATCCAAATTAATCTTTATGTGTTCAAATAAAATGCTACAAATATTAATTTTGTATCACAGACTAACATGTTTTTTGTGGTAAAATGTCATCGGTCTTTGGCCTTTTCCAGGTTTACAAGAAAACCTATAATGTTCTGGTCATCAGGCCACAACACTCTTCAGTTGTACTTTGTTGTCATCGACACCTAAAGCTCACTATGAACTGAATGGGCTATTCTATGCAAAGTGCCCTATAGTTGTCTGTTCTAGCATACAGTGCTGTGGTGTCTAGCTTCTTTGATACTAGGGGGCTCCGCCCCCTGCTCGCTTCGCTCGCCAACCCCTGGTGTTGGGAATGACAAAGAGCGTGATGTATGAATGAGATATAGAATAGTGTGAAGGTGTAGATGATGCAAATAGAAAGCAAACAATAAAGTGTGTGGCACAGTGTAAAGGTTTATTGGAAAATTTCTTTGTACACGCCGTTTAAGTGTAAAAGTTAATTCCAGGTCAGAACTTGTAATGTCAATGAAGATGGTTATTGTTGTGATCAGAGTCAAGTTTGTCAGAGCTTAGAAAGAGTTGTGTCTCTCCAGGAAGTAATGGAATGACTTGGGTATTTATGTTTTCCACATTAATATTTTTTGAACATAATATAGTGCGTTGTGTTAAAAGGGGCATTTGGTCTAATGAGATTGCTGTTCCAAATCTGTCTGTAACTAAGTCGTCGCAGATAAAGGCTTGAGGAATTGTAATAATATGTGGGTGAAGTCCATCTGTATTGGTGAGTGTACCATCTCCCAGTTGTAATAAGCAATTGTTATGATCTGGTTTAGGACATCGTATCTTTTTTACTAACTGTATCTTTTGAAAGCAATGCCAATTGTCTGCGTATTTTAAGGTGCACTGAACAATAGCTGAGCGCATGGCATGTGGAAGAATAGCAAAGCACTGTCTAAAATCTCCTCCTAATAAAAGTACCTTTCCTCCAAAGCGAATATTATTATTCATAAACGTTTGTAGATGTTTATGAATGGTGTTGAGTAAGTGACTGGATGCCATTGTACATTCATCAATAATTAACATTTTTGCAAGACGGATGTCACGTGCAGTGCCACCGTTAATGTTCATAGTGGATACCGATTTGTAGGATCTAATGCAGTTGATAAAGATTTCACTTTCAGGTACATCGTTAGTTAGAAGCTTCTGTAGATATTCAGGATATGAATGTAAAGGAGGCAGTCTAATTTGACCCTTTTGACAACAACGTGTAAATGTATTACTTGTATTGCCAGTTGTTTCTTCAGGGAAGTGAACTGAATGATAATGATTGCAAATGACATTCATTAATCCGAATGAATTTTTCTGGTGTATGTTTTGCTTGTGCCATTTGAGAGGCGCGTTGTTGCATGTGTAGTATTTGGGACGTGTTGTTTTGGAGCTGTAATCGATTTGCCTGTGCTGTGTGAGAAGCCCGTTGTAGCCTTCCTTGCCGTTAACGTATGTCTGAGACGGGAGGTGTTTCGTTTTGAATCCGTGCCTGTTGCGATGCAGCACTTTGATTGATAGATTGCGTCATGTGGATCTAGGATGTAGATTTGTGCATATTTGCGTTGTTGATTTGTTTCAGGGTGCACTGTTCCAATGCGATGCAGTATTTGTGCACATATGCGAAAGCAGTATGGGCCATTGCCTTTTGGTGGCCTGATATTTACTCCGGTAGATGCAAAAGCAAATGAACTATTGTAGGATCTAATGCAGTTCATAAAGTTTTTACTTTTAGGTACATCGTTAGTTAGAAGCTTTAGTTGAGCTTTGCGTTTTTGGAGCCGAGACATTTTTTCTTCTAGAAATATGGATAAGTAATAAGGAGTATTGCACTCACTGTTAATATGGAGCCTTTTCTGCGGTTGAATGGTTAATAGTGCCTTATTGTAATGAGATCCACCTATGCTGCATAGTGTGGATTGTGTTTGGTCCCGTTATCCGAGCGGTATCGTTTTGTACCTGTGATCGTGAATTCATGACTTGTTTGTTCTTGAGCGTGAGAAATATGGATAAGTAATAAGGAGGATCGCACTCACTGTTAATATGGAGCCTTTTCTGCGGTTGAACGGTTAATAGTGCCTCATTGTAATGAGATCTACCCATGCTGCATACTGTGAACGTGTTGAGATGACGTATGTTTAATACGGACGGTTCATTTAGAAATGGGGCTTTGTCTGTCATTTGTTATTTATGTTACTGTGGTCGTGGGTCTGAATCGTCGTTTTTGTGTACGTTTCGTGTGCTATGTCCGTAGTCTGTCCCGTTTCGTGTCCAATGGGCTTTGTGTGGTGCTCGCGGCTTCTTTTTTTTTGTGTGCTTGTGGCTTGTTGAATCCTCCTCTTTGTGTGCGTCCCGTTTTGTGTGCAGTGGGATTAAATCCTCCTCTTTGTGTGTGTCCCGTCCGTTGCTTGTGTGTGTGTGTGGGGGGGGGGGGGGGGGGGGTTTGCTCGTGCGGCGCTGTGTGCGTCGCCTGCGTTTGACTCCTTTTTTCTGTGCTCACTCCTTTTTTCTGTGGTCTTGTCCGCCTCTCGCAGCACCTCATTTCTTAGGGCGCCTGCGCAGTACGTCTTTTTGCGGCTACGGCCCACGGCCGGATGTCCCTGTGTCCATCCGGTTTAGCATTCTCGGTTAGTAATATGGATAAGAGCTAGAAGTGGAAATGTTCTAAAACATGACACTTTAAAATAGCTGCAATATCTTTATTCTTGTGTTGTCCTGCTTTAAACCATAGAACAAAACTCCCTTTTGCTGCATCCAATTTTGTTTTTTCACGCACACCACCATTTTGTGGATTTGTTGCCATGTTATACTGACCCATTTCTATTGAACATTGTTTCAAAAGTCACGACGTATGACTCACTGGTGCAACAGTTTAAAAGTTCGGCGCAATTCACTTCCTGCATTGTAAGATTACAGATAAACTCCCTAAAAATTTGGATTGTAATTGTTTTTGGTTAGCATTTCCTGGAACAAGAGGTTTAGCTTTCATCTTTTGACTTTTTTTTGTGATTAGATTTGACAATAGTGCGCTTTTTACTTTCTGGTATCAACACTTGTCTGTTTATACTCACTAACTTTCTATCCCATTTAAGGTTTTACCCACTTCATTTTGATACAACAACAACATTTATTTCTATAGCACATTTTGATACAAATGATGTAGCTCAAAGTCTTTTAAAAGATCTAAAAATAAGATTAGGCAATACTAAATACATCTGACGGCCGGGAGAACAGAAAAAACTAAAAACTCTAGAGAGCTATAGAAAAAAAAAACAATATCTGCAGGGGTTCAAAGGCCATGAGACTACCCAGCCTTTTAAATCAGAATCCCCATCACATTCTGGCAGAAGGCTACTGATGGCAGTTTCTCCTATCACTGCTGCAACTCGCACATCAATGGGACTGAGGGCGGGTGTGCCAGTGCCCCAACTAGGAGCACACAGACTATGTTGGTGTATCGTAATTTTCGTTTTCACTCTGACCATTTATCGGGCCACTTTTTTTTCATAGATCCATCTGTGGCAGTAAAATGCACACATTAAGAACCCATCAACCCACCACCAACCTTATAAACATTATTTGTATCAGGGAAATTATTGGAGATATTCCATCCTTGACCTAATACTTATAATTATAATAATTTATCTTGAGACCTTTGCACATCTTGCTACTTCTATATAGAAGCCAAATGATTAAAAATGAGTGTTTTTAGTGAAGTCTCTGACTTGAAAATAACGGAAGAAATGTGTTGGGGTGAATTACTTTTGTCCTGAAGCTATTCAAAGTATGCAAATATGTAACATATATATAATTTTGTATGGGTGTCAATTGATGTGCATTTTCCATACATTATGTCCTTGTACCTTTGGGGTGGTGATTAGTTTGTGATGATGCAATTGGCTGTTGCTCTACTCTCAATAGTGTTGAGTTTGTTGCTACTAAATTCACAGTGACTGCCCAATGTTAACAGCAATATGTACATGTTTGTGAATAGTGCAAAACATTTAAAGACAAAGTAGTACAGGATGTTCTTTCTATAGCTGGCCGTGGAGATGTGGATGTGGAGATAGCATGTGACATCATCCATTCTGCTGTTGCTAAGTTACAAACGCAGCACCCTGAGGTGCTTGTACTAACTGCTGGAGATTTTAACCATGTGACGCTGGACGCTGCCTGCGCCTGGGAAAGCAGATCATAACCTGGTTCTGCTTCAGCCTCACTACAAACCACAAACACAAACACACAAACAAACAAACACAAACACGCTCATTCAGTAAGTGGTCCCCTGAGGCAGACCAGGCACTGAGAGACGGCTTTGGAACTACAGACTGGGATATCCTGCAGGGATCACATAGTGAGAACATTGAGGAGGTTGTTGACTGCACTACTGACTACATCAACTTCTGTATGGACATTGTAGTTCCAGTAAGAACTGTACGCTGCTATGCTAACAACAAGCCATGGATTACAAGTGACATCAAGGGCCTTTTGAACCAGAAGAAAAGGGCTTTTAAAGGCAGTGATCAGCATGAGCTCAAGCGCGTGCAGAAGGAACTCAGAGTCCAGCTCAGGGCGGCGAAGGAGCAGTACAGGAGAAAGCTGGAGCAGAAGTTGCAGAATAACAGCATGAAGGAAGTGTGGGATGGGATGAAGATCATCACTGGCTGCAGCTCGAAGCGGGGTGCCACCATCGAGAGAGAAGTGAAGAGAGCAAACCAAATAAACAACTTCTTTAACAGGTTTGACCACCCTCACCCACTCTCACCTCGGAGTACTGCACCCTCCACCCATCCTTCTGCTGATACCAGCATAGAAGAGACATCCCCACCCACAATTACAACAGCACAGGTGAGCAGAGAGCTGAAGAGACTTCGTGCCAGCAAAGCAGCGGGTCCAGATGGAGTATCACCACGACTGCTGAAGGTCTGTGCGTCGGAGCTGGGGAGTCCTCTACAGCACATCTTCAACCTGAGCCTGGAACAGGGGAGAGTCCCGAGGCTTTGGAAAACATTTTGCATCACCCCAGTCCCAAAGGTATCACGTCCTAGTCAGCTGAATGACTTCCGGCCTGTCGCTCTGACGTCACATGTGATGAAGACCATGGAGAGGCTGCTGCTCCACAGGTCCAACACGCCCTCGACCCTCTGCAGTTCACATACCAGGAGAAGGTGGGAGCGGAGAATGCCATCATCTACATGCTACACCGATCCCTCTCCCACTTGGACAGAAGCAGTGGTGCTGTAAGAATTCTGTTTCTAGACTTCTCTAGTGCCTTCAACACCATCCAACCTCTGCTCCTTAGGGACAAGCTGACAGAGATGGGAGTAGATTCATACCTATCTTACAAACAGACCTCAGTATGTGCATCTCGGGAACTGCAGGTCTGACATTGTGGTCAGCAACACAGGAGCGCTGCAGGGGACTGTACTTTCTCCAGTCCTGTTCAGCCTATATACATCGGACTTCCAATATAACTCGGAGTCCTGCCACGTGCAAAAGTTCGCTGACGACACTGCTATTGTGGGCTGCATCAGGAGTGGGCAGGAGGAGGAGTATAGGAACCTCATCAAGGACTTTGTTAAATGGTGTGACTCAAACCACCTACACCTGAACACCAGCAAAACCAAGGAGCTGGTGGTGGATTTTAGGAGGCCTAGACCCCTCATGGACCCCTTGATCGTCAGAGGTGACTGCGTGCAGAGGGTGCAGACCTATAAATACCTGGGAGTGCAGCTGGATGATAAATTGGACTGGACTGCCAATACTGATTCTCTGTGCAAGAGAAGACAGAGCCAGCTATACTTCCTTAGAAGACTGGTGTCCTTCAACATCTGCAATAAGATGTTGCAGATGTTCTATCAGACGGTTGTGGCGAGCGCCCTCTTCTACGCGGTGGTGTGCTGGGGAGGCAGCATTAAGAAGAAGGACGCCTCACGCCTGGACAAACTGGTGAGGAAGGCAGGCTCTATTGTAAGCATGGAGCTGGACAGTTTGACATCTGTGGCGGAGCGACGGGCACTCAGCAGGCTCCTGTCAATTATGGAGAATCCACTGCATCCACTAAACAGTGTCATCTCCAGACAGAGGAGCAGCTTCAGCGACAGACTGCTGTCACTGTCCTGCTCTACTGACAGACTGAGGAGATTGTTCCTCCCCAAAACTATGCGACTCTTCAATTCCACCCAGGGGGGTAAACGTTAACATTATTCAAAGTTATTGTCTGTTTTTACCTGCATTTTTATTACTATTTAATTTAATATTGTTTTTTTGTATCAGTATGCTGCTACTGGAGTATGTGAATTTCCCCTTGGGATTAATAAAGTATTTATCTATCTATCTATCTATTTATCTCTGTCTATGTAGTGCAATCCAACTCACTATAAAGTTTCAAAGTAAGAATGTTCATTAATCAATGATAAACTGAAAAATAAGTAGAGCCTTTGGTTTCAGAAGGATTTGCTTTTCCTTAGCTGGGCTTTTTTTCTGTGTCATGTAAACTCATGTAAAATTATACTGGTGCTCAGGTCTGTTTGAAGCCCATCTGAAGCCCTAGGTGGGGCTCCAGCCCTCGTTGTCCACAGTGGGTAGTCAGTATTATTAGACTTCGATGACCTGGGGGGGGAGCAGTGGCTCCCCTTCAGTCTCCAGATCGTGTGCCCCTTCAATAGAACAAATGGAACCCCTTTGTGCATATATCATGGACTTTAAGGAATGTGCACCCCTTTGTGTACAGAGCGTGCACACTTTTACTTTCATAAATGACATCCACCGGGTATCATCAGAGCTCAGCAATTTTGGGGGGGTTTGCCTTGTGTTTACTTTGATTAATGACGCCCTCTCAATATCATCAGAGTTTGATGACCTGGGGCAGACTCTCAGCGTTCAGTGTGGGCAAGCGCCATCAGAAAAACATACGGCACCCCTTAGTGTACATAATGTGGACATTATTATCATACTTCTATGACCGTATTATCATAGTTCTACTTCATAAATAGTGCTCCTCAGATGACAGCACCCAGATGGCCAACAATGTCGCCTAGTTTAAGTTCAAGCACTTTATTGTCATTGTGTAAAACAATGAAATTACTTTTTGTGACAGCCAGATTGACAAACTGATTATCTTCCAGAAGTTAAATTTAAAGGGTTCTTTAAGGCAAGGTATAATGGTGATCAAATGTTCAAAGTTGGAAACACACATGAATGTGTTCATTTAAAATAAAATACCTTTGTTCAATGTAACAGGGCTGCATGTCAAGTGTAATTAAAACATTAAATATTTAATATTAAATATATTAGGGAATGCTGCAGGGATCTGTGGTATCCAGCGTCAACTTCTCCAGGCTGGTGGTAAGGCTGTCCTCTTGGCATTGCAAGTAATATTTGCTTCCATTTGGGAGACAGACATCATCCCAACTGAGTGGAAAATGGGACCGGTTATCTCTGTCTGGAAAAGGAAGGGTGATCACCTGGATTGCGACACCTACAGGGGGATAACACTTCTCACTGTGCTGGGTAAGGTCCTTACTAGGGTCATCCTCAATAGGATCCGGGATCACTTGCTCACCTACCAGCGACTGGAGTAGTCTGGTTTTATGCCTAAGGAGTCTACCATTGACCGCATCCTGGCACTAAGGGTTCTCATGGAGCGCTAAATGTTCTTTACCTATATTTATTTACTTCTCTTACTACAGTGTAAAGTCACAAGTAGACTTCAGAGCTTCCTGTGTTTGATCGACATAAGGATGCTGACAAAGTACATGTGACATAAGCATGCTAACAAAGCACATGTGCATAAGATAAGTAAATAAATATAGGTCAGATCGGGGGGAGCGTGAACTTGACTGAGAGAATAAAACTGAATAATATAAATAAAAAACGCTAACCTTTACAAGTACCATAAATTCATACCGGCTATTACAGACTCAAATCAAATGTATGTTTTTTACTCTATAATAGTAACAATAAGAGGAGCTCACTACTCAAAACAGTAAATGCAGGAAGGACCCAGAATCGAACCCGCAGTTTCTTGATTATGAGACAGCAGTTCTTACCTCTGCACCAGCCAAGCAGAATGTGTCAGTATTGTATCCTAACCCTATTTCTTTTTCTTCGGTTATATTCCTGAATAAAAGCGCACTTGTTTTGTTATATGTACTTGTTTTGTTTATTTCATATTTGGACTTCAGTCTTCACACATTATACACTTCATGTCAAAATTTTGTCATTAGTTCTATAACATGAAACAAGTTTCTGTTTAGGTATGTGTTCAACATTTCTTGCCTTGCATTTCCTGTCATCCTACACTTACACTTATTGTTGTAGACACGGAACACAAATGAGATGTATGTTGTAAAAGAAAGACAAAAACAAGCACAAAAGTTTTGGGGTTTTCCGGCCCCGTATACTGTAAAGTTGAAGGTCAGTTCTGGCTTTCCAAGCATAACAACAGACAACATGTAAGGTGTATGGGGGGGTGCAATTTATGGGGTGGGACCGGAAACAGGCAGATGGAATGCTGGGAAAGAACAATGGTGATGGATGGGAGTCATGATGTCATCAGAAGTAGACCAGAGGGAAGGAAGGAATCCGGAAGTGGTAGCACATGTTTAGGGAGTCCGTGTAAACTCAAGGTGGCGTGGCTTTGGTCTTTCTGTGGGAATAAAGAAAGAGAGGTTAGTACCCCGCCTTTGTCCCCTGGCACGGCATACTATGTTGCTCGTCGGGTCTTTAAGCAGCTCCCCATGTGTGCATGCGTGACAATGTATTCCAAATAACATTATATTATTTACCCTATACAATTCCAGGCACCTCACACCCAGATGAACAAAAAAGTTCTCCAAGCTCAAGTTAACTTGAGCTGTGTCGGTGGGGGATGGGTTAGCAGGTTGCTTGCTGCTTGTGCTGATCAACACATTTGCAAAACAGAGATGATGATTAAGAGGTGCAAAGGAATTTAAGGTGGCCTGGGATTACAAGTTTTTCCATAGGCTTTAGGGATTCTAGTGTTAAATATATAATGTAAGCTTGTCCTTGTTGCATGGATTTCCAATGTCATATCACCTTGATGTGCATACCAACCTAAGTTTATGCTACCAGTTGTGCTTTGGAGGCACAGGTGCTGTGCTGTAGCCAGGGATGGCACCACCATGAAGGCGAATTAGGCATTCAACTAGGGCATGGATCAAAAACTCAGTCGCATGGGTTAGCTACAGAACAGTCGGTTGGTGCACTAATAAGCTTGGCCTAATGCCTGCAAAATAACCTAGCACTGGCACTGGCTGCAGCACAGTAGCTCATTGTTTACTGCAGGATAGTCAGTGCTGAGGCTCAGTTGAATCCCATTTCCTCATCTAGATATACAGTAGCAATAGTTCAAAAGAAATCAGATGCTGATGATTGTATCTGTTACATTAAACAAACACCTTATTAGACCATTTTTAATTGTGTGAAATAAAATTGTTTTGCTAAAGGTTTTTGAAGGGAGATTGGTATTTGTGATTCCCAATATCATCCGAAAAACTAATGTAGAATCTTGAAATATATTTTTAGGTAGGGATTCCTTTTCTCACTTTTCAAGGAACATAGCCAGCTGAAATAATTTGGAACAAGTTTTAAAAGTGTTCTGACAGATACACATTTGGCCCTCCTATGGCTTTTTCTCTTTATAAAGATGTATAGACTTCTCAGATTTCTGAGACAGTTATTGGTCATCTAGCTTGCAAGGGAAAAAAATAAAATGCAGTATTTATAAAATAAGTTTGTTAATTACCAATTTTATTTTTCAACAAATAAAGAGCATTTACAATGACATAGAAATCAATATAAACAACATTATTGACATCATTATCATATGAGAATATGAAGTAATATATAATAAGCACATTGCATATAAATATAAATTATTAAACAGTAAAATATTTCGATAAGAGAATTTGAATGATATATAAGAAGTGTATAAATTATTAAACAGTAAAACATTTCGATAAGAGAATTTGAATGACATATAAGAAGCATATAAATTATTAAACATTAAAACATTAACATTTAAGAAGTAAAGATACATTACCCAGACTCTTCGGTAGCAGCCGTGGTGCCAAACGATGTCATCTGAAAACACGAATTGTATTTCCTAATGTTCAGAAATCCAAAACAGAATAAGAGACAACAACGGTTCAGGTGGATGGCTTAAAAGTGTTAATTTCACCTTGCCATCTGAACAACACATCCCACGTGATTCAAATTTAAACTTCTTTGCTTGGCAGTACTAGCACACGATGCCCATTTCTCCTATTGTAAACTTTTGGATGTAGGCAATAATCTTTTTCAATGTTATAATTGAATCCCTCCATATACAGACCCTGATGCCTGTATGACGTGGTAGCCTGTGAATACTGCATTCGTCGAATTTAATTCTGTTCAGCACGTTGTTTGGGTGTTTGTGAGGCCCTCAATTGTGATTGTCGTATACGTTGATCAGCGAGCCTTCTCTCTCGATCTGCTTCTGTCTCACTTTCTCTGTGTAACCTGACTCTTTTTGTCGATGTTGACGGTTCCCCAATAAATTGTTTTTTGGTGGCATTGTGGGTATCTGAAATTTTAAAAAGTGTATTATATGTTCTGTGGTCATACGTAATTTCCGGTTCAAATGTGATATGTTCTGTGGTCATATGTAATTTCCATTTCAAATGCTCATACATAATTTCCGTTTCAAACACGAAAAGAATTTTATATATTTAGATTTCCACAGTATATTATTTATTACTTTTTGTTCAACATTTTTTAAACTGTGGAAGGTCTGATTTCCTATGATATTTTTACTTCTGTGTTTGAAGTAACATAATTTTTAGCATGCTCATAGTACTAGTGACATGATTTAAGGATTAATAGCTCAGTTTCCTTTGTGTTTAAGAGACTGGACTGCTTGGAAAGCTAGTTTTAATTTTAGTAGTTTGTACCCTTCCCAGAGATTTACTTAATCAAAGTTGAGAAGGACAGAGATAAAGCAGTTAATTATAATATTTAGTCGATTTGTAGTTTCAACTTATACTTTTGAGAGCTTCCTAAAAATGTAAGGCAGATGCATCCAGACTTCATGGTCAACCTGTGAAGAGAGATACTTAGTAAAATCATCATCTGTCAAATCTGAATTGGCATCATGAACAGTAAATGAAAACTTTGGTTGAAGTCTATGAGTCTCTGTTTATTTGTGAGGTGCATTATGAATGCTTTCTATCAGCTCAGTGTCTTTTTTAGTCTATGGTGAGTTCTTACGTCTTAATCAAGACAGTGACATGCAGTGTAAAATTAAACTCATACTGGGTTAGAATTTAGGCTCAAGTAAAGTAAATCGTAATTAGCTGTGCATTGCTGTTGTCAAAGAGAGATTTACACTAATAATTAATTTATTATGAGTGTGAAAGAGCTGCTTTACATTACAACCTATTCCATATAACATATGCAAAAACGTTGCTGTTTCAAGACTGAGTGATGTTCACAAAAACAAGTTTGTTCTGAAGAAATTGAAAGCCAAGCTAGAGTGACATATGATGCCAATAGTCAGAGTGGGGCATTCCATGAAAATGTAGGACAGTGCAAACTTTTCCAGTGTATTTATAGAAAAAAAAAATTCTATGATATATATGTAGGCAGAATTCAGCATTTAAATTCTTAACATCCTTTACATTCCTTCGTCATTTTTCCATGTGTATTACTTATGTTTCTATAAGTAATAATTAACTTCTTCTATACTCGTTAAAATTCAATAGGGAAATTATTCTAGCAGATGGATATTCTACAGACAGAAAGCGAATACCTTCTAACTTTAAACCACAAATATTAGTTTTGCTGAATCCACATGTAATGTAGATATTATTTTGGAAACTGTACTTAATTTTAGTATTTATACTGCTTTATCCAAGATCTTCTATTTACTGTTAAAAATGCTGGATAATTGAAGTTTTTCTTGCTGTGCCAAATATAAAATTCTAATCCAAGCATTTACTCTATTTCAAGTAGTACTAATTATAGCAATGCTATGTTCTATGCCTGCTAAACTGAAACTTTCATGTCTGTAGTTAACTCTAAATGCTGTCACAAAACCTGTTACTATAGGTAGCAAATACATAAAACATTGGGGCACTTTCAAAATCCTTATTCTAACATGTAGTTTGAATCATACATGTCTTAGATTTCCATTACTTATTATATTTCCACCCTATAAAGGACATGCCGACTTTCTTACAATTAAAAGAGTAAATAAAATTGCTATGGAAGGTTAAACCTTTATCTACAGAACCCAATCAAGTTTAAAGTGGAATGCTTTCTAGCCTCAGATTGTTGGCTCATTACCTTTCCCTTATTAAAGTTACCAATAAAGTTGTTCATACTGCTAAAACATTTCTTAGCTATTAGTCATTGTTAAATGATGTTGTTTATCTTATTCTCATTTGTTCTATATATCCTGCTGCAAGACAGAATTAAGACCCTCAAGGGTCCCAGGAAGTCAAAACTGAAATGGACCCTCCCCCCAAAACACTTTACTACCCCCCCATGAGGCATACACATATTCCCAAACATTGTGAACATAATGTATATCAATAATAAAGCAGGAACATGCACTAAAGTAGGAAAAAAAAATCCTCCCAAACTTTAGTTTAGCTTCACTTTCCTGTTTTGTTCAATTGTGCATTACAGTGAATGTAATTAACAAATAAATGAAGCTAGCATCACTTCTACAAGAGATTATCTTTCTTCTGAGGACACACAAACTTTAAGTAAACATTTTTAAAAGGCTTGTGCCTCTTTGTGATGAAATGGTAATATGTTAGTGAGCATTTTTATTTCACATATTTGTGCCAAATAGAATAAAAGGCTGTATGAAAGGATTCCTTCATTCAGGTTTAGCATTGTTTGGCACATCTTATCTCTTGTAGTGATCTCATTGCCTTTCACATTGTTGTTAATGCCTGTCGGTTTTATTGGTCTGCAGACTTCTGCTAAAGCTGCTTGAAGCAGCAATATTAGCCGTTTCCTGATTATCTGTAAGGTCAAGCTCATTAGGCTCAACTGCAGTATTTTTTAAACCCTCATTTAGGTTTTTCTTTTTTTCTTTTTAAATTCTGTAAATATCAAGTTTAGTTTTTGGCAAAACACTGTTTTTGGCTTTTGGAAGAATGAGTTATTACTGACTGAAATGGAGAATGGCAAAAACATTATTTTCTCTGGTCTTTCAGTGGGAGTCACAAATAAAAGAAAAAAAAATTAAACATGGGTGAGAGCAGCTAAGTGAGCGAACAACAGCAATGTGCCATCATGCAGTGCCAAGACTTCCACCAGTAAACAGCATGAATTGATGCAAACTGTATACGCACAACTGCAAAATATTCTGAATATTATTGTTGAACTTGTAAAAAAATAAAATTATTTTGTCAAGTAAATGGCAATGTTACTGTATTAGTCTCTTTACATTCAATGTACAACATCCAAAAATCTTTAAATTGCTATTGCACTGATGTCCTGAAGCTGTCAATGTTTCTGCACTACGCTGTACATTACTGCACAAGCCATCACAATGTGGCAAACATTTGTGGAGTACTAGAACAGTGTGCAGCCTGACTGTCTACCTTTTAATGAAGCAATGGTCCATTCTATATATGGTATGCAGGAGTGCCTTTCATTATATCTCCTCTCTTGTTGTGTACCCTCCATCACCTGAAGAAAAACGTTGTCTGTAATGTACTAAACTTAATTGCAACCCTTTTATTTAAGCCAACTGTCACATAGAGCATGATCCCGATATCTGCTTCCCAAAGTACAATTTCATAAAATAAGAATCGTAGGTTGAGTCATTCAACAACATTAATCAGACACATTTGAGCATCACATATTAGTTGTATATTAATTGAATGAAAGTGCTTTCTGTTTACAAAAAATTAATTCTGTGATAGTGCCTTTATCACAACAGCCTGATTATAAGAATAATTCATGTATTAGGTAGCATCTTAAGTATACTGTCGCATACAGATGGCAGGACATGGCTCACACTGCAAGATTCCTGACCGGTCAGCCAGCTCACACTGAAAAGTGCACTTTGCCATATACTATATAGTTGGTAAAACCTTAATGGAACAGGGATTGTGTAATTTCTACATGATTGTCTCTGTAATTTATGTTCCAATCCAGCATACAACTGCAAAAGATCTGTTATAGGAAGCCCATAGCAGTTTATAAGCCAGTCATCATCACAAGCCAAAAAACTCATCACGCTCCCTAAAAACTTGCTTTAGCCTGTCATTAGCCGTATATTATCCTCCAGGAGAGCTAATACTGCCTTTACAAGTTATGTTGTACGGCACACAACATGCTTTTTTACAGACAAAATAGATAGGATACACACTAAAAGCAATTAACATTAAGCATATGCATTCAACGTTATTACCAATACTGATGAATTGTGATGTATTGAGATAACAAGCCAAAATTACCTGTGATATAATTAGTTCAAAATTATTGGAATGTGACTGGCATGTCATGGAAATGTGCAATGCAATTATATTTTCTATTCACTTCATTGTCCTGCCTCCTGGAGTTGCTAAAATTCCAACACCAGAAAATTTTACACAGGACTTATGGATGCTCGAATTTCCACCCCAACTTGGGGTTTCATAAATCCTGATTTTTTCATAAGTTTTACATGACATGAAATTGCAAATCTAAAAAAAACATGACTTGTCAAAGCTATAAGACCAAACCCAAAACACTACAAAAATACCAAAGTAATAAAAAGAGGCTAGAACTCAAATGGCAGAAGATTATAAAGAAATGCAAGTGCAAAGGTTTGTCTTGAACAACCTGCAAGTACATATAGTTCCATCATGTGTTCACACACTTGCTGTAGCCCTGGCATAGCATGTGGTTATAAAGTGGAAAAGATCCAAAAATGGTAACATCCATGAAAAGCAAAATGACATTGTGAAAAAGCAAAAACAAGATGTGAAAAAATATGTCAGTCAAAATGAATACAAAAGAAAGAAATAATGAAGAATAAGGATCCGCACATAACCATATCCATCCATCCATCCATTTTCCAACCCGCTGAATCCGAGCACAGGGTCACGGGGGTCTGCTGGAGCCAATCCCAGCCAACACAGGGCACAAGGCAGGAACAATCCCGGGCAGGGTGCCAACCCACCGCAGAACCATATCCCTAAATGTAAAAAAAAACCGAGAATGAGCACAAAAGAATGAGAAAAAGAAAATGATATCACAATCATAACTTTTTGGCATTAATGTAAACACAAATAATCATTAGGCCTTTGTAGAATTATGTTAAATTTAAGTATCTTCCTATTGTTCTGTATGATATTCCATGAGAGGAATGGTAACCAAAAACTGAATTTTATGATTCCAAAGAATTTCTGACCATGTTCTTCTGAACAACTTATTTTCTACAGTTACAATGTCAGTTGAAGTTTTTATTCTTTTCTACTCCATATTCTCCATTTTGTCTGACAGAATGATTATATTTATGTTTTTATTCTTATACATGGAAAATTCATTTATTAAAGGTCATTTAATAGTGTGTGAGGTGCCTGGAGTTGTATGGGGTAAATAATATAACGTTATTTGGAACACATGCATTTCATGTGTGTTCCGTGTCTACAACGATCTGTGTAAGTGGAGGATGATAGGAAATGTGAGAAATGCACAAGTAGACTGCAGTGTGACACAAGCTTCCATCTGCAGCTATAGACACGCCATACGTGAACGACTCTCCATGCTAGTGTTTAGATCTGACGGTTTATGTGCCCAAAAAAAGAAGTCTGACAGCATTCTCGTACCATTGCTTGCGTACTGAAGTGTCAGCATCGATCAAACACAGGAAGCTCTGCAGTCTACTTGTGACTTTACATTGTAAGGAAGATAAGTAAATAAATAGAGGTAAACAACATTCGTTTGCTAAATTAGTTTCCAAAAGTAATGGGAAATAATCTTCATAAACTCAATAACACTAAGCATATGAATAAGCACATACACTGTAAAATACTTCCACAAAATCCCAAGTGACACACTTACCTTACAGATAGCAGAAGAAACAATACAGAATGCATGAACCTTACTTTTCAGTTATCTCATTAAAACAGTAATTTCTATCAGTAAACACATTTACATCTTTTATTTTCAAAATTAGATTCAGCCTCAAAGTATCGTATTTCTTTAAATTTCTGTTTACAGCTGTAATTCTTTTAATTAAATTGAAATGTTGATTTGTTAGTGAACTGGATGAAGGTTAAGCAAGTAGAATGGGGAGCAGCATCTGCTTAGACTGGAGAGTAAGAAAAAGAATGCTTTTCAGTAATTTGATCTATAAATGGCATGTAAGAATGAAAGAGCATATGTAGCCAATTATAAAATGGCAAAGTACTAACACTGGTGTCAAGAAGAATTTAAGCAATTGACCTGCAGGCTGAAGCATTTAAGAAATACCAAATTTAAAAAGGCTGCATTAAAACTGATGATTGAATATTTAATAAATCTTTTTAAAATATATTAATGAACAAAATACTGCTTTTAGGCAAATGCAAGAATCAAATTCTACCTGTTTTAGTATTAATTTTAATCAGTTTAAGGTATACTTATGGATCACATACATTATATTAGCTTTGCATACCCTACTTACTGAATTGTGAAAATCACCAAGGTCAGACCACAGCTTATTTTTTGGTAATTTGAGGATTTACAGAATCATGGTGAATTTGCAAGAAAAAATATGTTGCAGCATTTGATGCTTCCTGCTGCTTCACCAAATAAGGAACACAGCAGGTGCCTGTGCGTGGGTATTCTAATTGGTGTGGGCATACATTATTGAGCAAGAAGTGAGAGAAATAGCTATCCTCAGAATTTAGATTTACACAGCAG
This sequence comes from Erpetoichthys calabaricus, assembly GCF_900747795.2. NCBI lineage: Eukaryota > Metazoa > Chordata > Cladistia > Polypteriformes > Polypteridae > Erpetoichthys > Erpetoichthys calabaricus. The sequence continues at coordinate 51,175,989 of NC_041402.2, read as the reverse complement.
AATATGAAAGAGCTATGAAGCATTAAAAGAGCGAGACAGAAGACCTTATTTTGTAGCCAATGACACAAACCATTAAATATATAAAATACCCTTTCATAATTCTTCATTCCTATAATAAATTACATAAATGCTGTTTGATTTACAGCACCTAGCCTAAACATACAAGGAAGGTTTCCAGATATCAAGAAAAGAAAGTACATATTTACAAAGGAGGTTATTAATCCAGGTAACAAAAATTCCCAGGAGCATTCCAGTTTGGTGCAAACTCCTAGTGCATGGCCAGTGCAGACTGATTCTGGGGTGTTGTGATACTGTAATGTACACATAGCTATATGTGAAGAAAGTCACTTTAATGAAAGACTTTAGAGGACAGCAGGGAGGTCAGATTGCCAGCAAATGAAGCCTGCTTTGATCCCAAAATGTCATTTGGGGTTGCTGTGGGAGCTAGCTCTAGAGGAATAAATACTCCTAAAACTTACTAAACCTTTATGTGAGATCATCCTTCATAAAAGAAAAGTAAATGGAGGAAAAAAATATGTAAGACACAGATGGTATGGGTGCAGGGAAAGCAGCCATATGTAAACTTATTTAGGATGCACAGTATCTGATGAGGCATGATACTATCTTTGTGTATGTAATTATCAAAGTAAAACAATTTTTCATTAAGACCACTTAATATAATACAAAAGGTAAATGTTAACTAAAATAAATCACACCAAGAAGCGTATACACTACATATATTTGATATCTCTTGCTCTAAGTGTACCTTCAGTGCCTTTCCTCAATATCTTCATGTGTGTGAACCGCTTTTCAAGATACAAGATACAAGAAGTTTATTGTCATATACACAGTAAAAACACATGTTAAAACCAGGTAATGAAATTCTTATTTTGCTTGCTCACCTTCATATACAAAGACAGAAAGACAGGAGAAGTATAAAAACAAATAGCAATTACAATTACAGTGGAACCTCGGTTTGCGAGTATAATTCGTTCCGGAAACGTGCTCGCAGTCCAAAGCACTCGTATAGCAAAGTGAATTTCCCCATAAGAAATAATGGAAACTCAGATGATTCATTCCACAACCCAAAACTATTCATATCAAATTGATTAATACAAAATATAAAGTAAAAATACATAAAACAAATTAACCTGCACTTTACCTTTGAAAAGAATCATGGCTGGTGTGAGTGAGTTTCTAAACTCTTGTGGGATTCCACCCAACGGGACGACATGCGGAAGAGCATCCCAAAGCAATCGCAGTCCCCCAGCGCTGTAGTAGTTCGCCATAAACGTGAATCCGAAAAGATCGCGGACATGCTATAAGCGCCTGCCGTCGATGGGTGATACAAGGAACAAGGAACATTATAAAAGCGCAGGGCACAGTACTACTTGGCCACGACCCTGCCTGACTGCTGTGTCTGTGTATAGGAGAGTGGCAGATGCAATAAATAACCGTGATGTTGCTGTTTCAAGCTGAATAAAGCTGGTGTTGCTAAAGTACTTAGACTCAGCTTCATGTTTTGGGTTGTAAGACGGGGACTTGCACGTCACAGCACACACGCACGCACACACACACACACAGTCACAATGCTGCAGTAAACAGTATATGCTCGTACGGATGTTGACTATATGAGTGAGGCACGCCGACTCAGATGGAGAATAGGAGACGATTGCCCACAATCCCGCAGCGAGAGAGAGAGAGAGAGAAGAACCATCAGCTCAGTACTGCAAGACCTCGCTCGTTTATCAAGTCAAAATTTATTAAAAATTTTAGCTCGTCTTGCAAAACACTCATAAACCAAGTTACTCACAAACCAAGGTTCCACTGTATAAGATTACAAAATAAGGTGCACAGTGCCTGGTGACATACCACAGCAGTCAGTACCATTTATGAGGCTATGAGTTGTGGTTTGGATTGACTAACTTTTAGCATTGTTGAGGAGCCTGATTGCTTGTGGAAAAGAAGTGTGTGTCAGTCTTGTGGTGCGTGATTTCATACTCCTGTATTGCCCCCTTGAGAGAAGCAGCGTGAAAAGCGTGTGTTGAGGATGAGTATTGTCTTTAATTATGTTGCGTGCCCTCCTGATGACCCTACTAGTGTAGCTGTCCTGTAGGGAGGAGAAGGTTGTTACAGAGATGTGCTGTGCAGTTTTAATTACATGCTGGAGTGCCTTCTTTTCCTGCAGGGAGCAGTTACCGTGCCATACAATAATAGAGCAGGTGATAACACTCTGTATTGTACCCCTGTAGAAATTGGTGAGAATTTTGGTTGGCATGCCAAATTTCTTCAACTTCCTCAGAAAGAACAGTCTTTTGTGGGCTCGGTTAATGAGTTGTTGTGTATTCTAAGACCAAGTCAGGTCCTTGCTGATGTGAGTTCCAAGGAATTTGAAGATTTTTACTCTCTCCACCTCAGCCTCACCGATGTAAATGGGAGTGTGCTGCAGCTTCCTCTTCCTTGGGTCGATAATCATCTCCTTGGTTTTATCTGTATTCAGGGAGAGGTTGTTTTTCTGACATCAGGCCACGAGTCCTGCCACCTCTGTCGTATATTCTGCCTCCACCCCCACCCCCTAGTAATCAACCCTATGACTGTAGTGTCATCAGCAAATTTAATGATTCTGGTGTTGTTCTGAGAGGCCAAACAGTCATAGGTAAACAGGGTGTAGAGCAGCGGACTCAGTACACAGCCTTGGGGGCAACCGGTGCTGATTGTTCTTGTACCTGATGTTTGGTTTCCCACTCTGACTGACTGGGTTCTGTCTGTAAGGAAATTCAGCACCCAGCTGCAGAGGGATGATGTCAGTCCAAGGGAGACAAGTTTATTGCACAGTTTCCAAGGGACAACTGTATTGAACACTGAGCTATAGTCAATAAACAGCATTCTTACATATGCGTCCCTTTTCTCCAGGTGTGTGAGGATTGTTGGATGGCAACATTGACTGCATCATCAATGGACCAATTTCGGTGGTAAGCATACTGTAGGGGGTTGAGGGTTGCTGGAATTGGCTTCTGAATGTGTGCCATGACTAGTCTCTCAAAGCATTTCATCACAATAGGGGTGAGTGCAATGAGACGATAGTCATTTAGACAGCTCACCTGGGATTTCTTTGGAAGGGCACGATGATAGTGGACTTGAAGCAGGAGGGCATGGATGCCTGTGCCAGGGATAGATTGAATATGTCCATGGAGGGCCCTAGTCAACTCCAATGAGCAGGCCCTGAGTGTCTTGACCAGCACTCCCTCTGTCCAGCACATTCCTGTAAAGCCAGCTTCATAGACTCTATATTTCTGAGGTGCTTTGCTCACCTCTTGTCTTCTTTTATACCTCCCGTCTTTAAAAATGACTCGCAGCAAGCCTCCTACTCTTCCTCATGCACCTCACTCATACTGTCTCTTTCAATTGTATCACCAAAGCCAAACTGACCAATCAGATTGCTTGAAGGAAAAGGACACACACACACATATTTTAGTGTTTTATTTATATTACATTTATTTACTTGTGTGTTTGTTTTTTCAAAACATTTTTTCCCAGATTCCACTCTCCTAGGCCAGCCACACTGTAACATAGATTACAGCAGAATACCACAAATGTTCATAATGTTCAGTTGCTGTGATTAACTTTTCCTTTCACTTCTGTTATTCCCTAACATTTGTTATATCTGAATAGCTTTTCAAGTCCCACGTTATGAACATTAAAATAGCACTGAGTTTACAATTGTGAAGGTTTTAGCCTTTGGCATTACACCGATATGCTTTGGAGTGTGGTCTTGTCATAGGATCAGAGCTCCATATGGCGGTGCACTACTTGGTAGCGCCTCGCATTTGTAGCTTCCAGACTCAAAGGGGCGTGGTCAGTTGCCCTCAGTGGGCGTCTCCTCAGAGCTATGGATGATAAGAGAGATTCAAGAGTTAGTGATCACGCCCCCTGGTATCCCGAATGGTAGTGCCTACATCAGACGAGCCTGGAAGGTGACCCTCGGATGCACATGCCTGACACTGTTTATTACTTATAAACAAACCCTGTCCAAGAAAATGAATGCCTGAGTTTAAGTTGCTTCTGTCATGTTCTAAGAATTTTGCTTAGCGATGACAAACTACTGGTGTAATGGAGGTATGATGGAGAAGCTTTAAGCAGCACTTAATGTCTACATCTGAGAAAAGTCTTTCAGTTATGGCACAAATTGTTCTGACTTAATCTAAAGTAACATTCAATTGAAATATATTGGTTCATCAGAAGTGGGATGTGTTTGCTTGCAAGTGTATTTTAAGCGAAGTGAACTTACATATTGTGTAATGAAATATTCCTATTTAATGTACGTTGGGAAGTTTTCATTCATTCATGCAAATGCTTTGACAGTATTAAATGATTGATGCAATTTTGTTTGCTAATGTTAGTTAGATAGCACTGAAGCAAATAATCTCCAACTGTTTAAATATTTAAAGTGGCAGATCAGTTCTCCAGTCTCTGCATACATCTACACCTCTGAAAATATAGAAATAAATGAAAACTTGGAAAATATGATTAATATAATTATTTACTATGCCACTAATATAAATAAAACATTTGTGTACAGATTGAGAACACAGCTGTTTGTTAACAAGCACTACTACCCTAATGTTCAACTGAATAGTTCCTTATGATCCCTCCCTAGTGACACAATTTAACTTACTTATATGTTTATGTGGGATTTTTAACTGAATGACATTCTAGACAAAGTGAATAATAGCCTTTAAAAACTTGAATCACAATCTATCAGTTTATTTTCTGTATGTATTATTTCAATGATTGGTCAAGGCATCTATCCCTGCACCAATGGGCACAATGTAGGAACTGAACCTGGAAGAGATGTCCATAATCACAAACCCACACACTCACATATATCTACATATTATTAAGAATATGAGGGTAATGGTGAGTAATGTTAGTAGCTACTACAGTGCACCAGTCAACCAAACTGCTTGTCCAAGGGTTGTGTAAAGACCATGATACTCACTGCATCACCTTGAACAATACAATACACATGTGAGCTTAATATTTCAGATGGGTTCTTTAAGATAAACTAATAATATAAGAAAGGTGACTGTAAATTGTTTTTGTATCAGTAGTTCTTGAGTGGGCTTTGGCATGGATTTTTGTCCTGTTCCCGGTTGGTTCCTTATTTGTGCCTGAAGCTGAATCATCCAGTAATAAAAAAAGGGGTACTGATGATAAATCCAGTATTTATTAAAAGATTTAGGCATTACCCTGCATCATTTTTGACTATCCTTACTCTTTAGTCATAATATTTTGAATGTATTTAGAAAGTCATCTGAGCAACTGTGGAAGGTGTTATAAAAATTATCTACTATGTTTTGATGCATGCACAAAACACAATATATATTCATTCAGAGTACTGTTCAGCTTCATGCAGTTTTTCAGATTTATGCACATAAGTATTTTACATATGGCTGACATTCCTAAGGCAATTACCATCATCTGGGGATTATGATGTCGCATGGCTAATTGAAGTTCACTAATGAATACATGGCAACGGAGCTCATGATAGACAAGCTTTACCTGACACATTCTCGCTTGTGGGTTCTACCTTGTATTAAAAGAAAATGACATTTCCTAAAGAGATCATGATTGCTATTTCTAACATGCATAAACAGTAGGCCTTTTAGCTATTTGCATGAATGGAAATATAAGTGATGGCAGTGCATAGATTTTAATTTAACAGGAATTTTACTAAGCCTGATTATGACATGAAACTTAAAAAAAGAACAAATACAAGGCATGGATGTTCTTTATGTTTCCATCTTTCTTTGTTTTTTTAATAGCATTTATGCAATACATTTATTTTTAGAGTTACTTGCTCAACCAGCATTTCTGAATTTTTATTTATTGATAGTTTTACATTATTAAAGCCATTCTTTCTCCAGGTTTACTGGTTAATCACTGTTGTGTATTAAACTAGTTTAATACTACTTTGTGCCAAATATAAATTGTGCACAAAATACTCTGGAATGGTACAGATGGGCTGGAAGATTAAATGCCACAATCACTTTGCTTTATACTGTAGCCTTTCAGATTACCACACACTGATGACTTGTTTCCTAATAGATACTGTATCTTCACAAGTTGCTTGTGCTGATGTAAAGATTTGTATGTGACAGTATATTAGCTAACATAAAGAAAGTAATCTCCCCTTTAATGTCAAGAAGAAAGATTTGATTCTCGACTATAGCTGGCTACCTTTCTGCAAGATTGCTTTGAAAGTAAGATGTGTTTGCGGTCAAAGTGCATCTCTAACCTGCAAATGCATTTGGCCTTCCTTTGATGCAAGCTTCTCCATCATATATTGTTCTTCCATTTCTAAATTCTACCTTAAATTAGGGACTAACTTGGAATTATGTTTCTGCATTTCAGCTATACTATACTGTAGTATAAATTATGAACATTTCAATTACTGCCTACATTTTATGAACTGTCTGTGCATTTAATTTGTGGCCTGAATTCCTCACAAGACTTACACATTGGACACAAGACTTTTGTATTTATTCATTTTGCACACATACAGTATGTATCACAGTAGGCCAGAAAGCAAAACATGAGAATGAACCTGCTGATCATTAAGATGACAACCTTAGGAATGACACCAAAAAGTGGAATGAGTGTTGCTGCCTTCTATTTATTTTACACAGTAGCTGCGGGTTATTGCTTTTTGCTTTATTTACTGCATATTCTGTTTCTTGATTCAGTTGTTGGAGTCTTAGATGCATTTCCTTCATGCAGTACATCAAAGGGGCTACCTTTAAAATGTGATTTCTGTTTGTCATGATGTGTAATTCTGAGCAGATGATGCAGGCAAATGTAAGACGCCGTGGTAGAGTGTTCCCTGTCAATGTCCTTTTTCAGTGCCAGGAGAACTGCACAATCACCAACTCCCATAATCCTGTGGGGTGCAGTAGAAAGGCTACTAGTAAATATGCTTAGATACACTGAGAAGTAGTTCATCCAGGCAGGAAAAGTACTATGTGACTGTGCAGTCGAAAGTGTTCAGCGTAGCTGGCTCTGTTAAGTTGGAAAAGTAGCAAAGCCCCGCTTTTGGAGTTAGAACTGCTTTGAGTGTACAGTCTGGAATATATTCTGGAAGGTAGCCACCTATGACCAGCATATTAACTTAGAAGAATATACTGACTCTGTGACTGGGTACATAGGCAAGTGCATTGAGGATTATCACTATTGGAAAAAAAAAACATTATTATACGCATCAACCAGAAACAATGGCTCATAGCTGAAGTCTGTGCTCCACTGAGAGCAAGAGATGCTGACTTCAGATCAGGAGACAAAAGGGCTCTCAGATTAGCATGGGCTAAACTCTCCAAGTCCATCAGGAAAGCTAAATGTCAGTACGCACAGAAGATTAACAACAACGTCTGTGACTCAAAAGATCCTTGGCACATGTAGCAGGGTATCTGGGCCTTAACGGATTATAAAATCTCACCACAGGCCAACAGCAGCGATACTTGCCTTCTTGACATGCTCAATATCTTCTACGCACGTTTTTAGGCTCAAAACAACACATGGGCATATAAGTCCACACCCTCCCCTAAGGAACAGGCACTCTGTCTGGACCCTACCAATGTAAGGAGGATGATTTCCAGAGTCAGTCTACGGAAAGCTGCAGGACCAGGTAACATTCCTGGGCATGTGCCTAGCTGACCAACTGGGTGATAACCTCACAGACATCTTTAACATCTCTCTGAGCCAGGCTATGGTCCCCACAAGCTTCAAAAAGACGACTATGATTCCAGTGCTAAAGAAGTCAATGGTGACGTGATGTAATGACTACCGCCCTATACGACTGACTCCAATTGTGATGAAGTGCTTCAACTCCATGGTCTCCACCTATGTGTTGTTCACGACAGCCCTGCCAAGTCTGAGTCCAATGTCATTATCAAGGTTACATTGATGATATAACCATAGTGGGCCTCATCAGCAACATTGATGACACATCCTGCAGAGAGGAGGTTCAACATGTGATGAGATGGTGTGGTGCAAATATAATTTTTGTGATTTCGATAAGACAAAAGAGATGGTTGTCAATTTCAGGAAAACATTGGCTGATTATTGCCTGCTGCCCATCAATGGCTCTGCTGCAGAGAGAGTCAGTAGCAACAAGTTTCGTCATGTTTATATTTCTGATGACCTCTCCCGGATAATGAACAACAACTTTGTCATGAAGAAAGCTCAACAATGCGTTTTTTTCTGTGGAGACTGAAGTGAATCTGTTTGCCACAACCCATTCTTACCACCATTTACAGAGGAACTGTGGAAAGCATCCTAACAAACTGTATCACTGTGTGGTTTGGGAATAGCAAAGTCCATGAGTACAAGATTTGGCAGCGCATAGTGAGGACAGCTGAGAGGATCATAGGAGTCTTCCTCTCCTCAATCCAGGTCATTTTTCAAACACATGGTCTGCATAGAGCCTCCCCCATTGTGAAAGACGTCTCTCACTCGTCACACATACTGTTTGACCTCCTGCCGCTACATAAAAGATACCACAGCCAGGTCCTATAATGGTTTCTTTCCCCAAGCTGTCAGATTTCTGAACTCCTACATGTCACCCAGTACCATACTCCTATAACATTCCCCCAATTATATACTGTCACTTTACACTCTGCACTTTACTATGGATATTGAACATTGTTCAAGCTGTATAGTCCTGTGGCTTTTGTTTTGTTACATGGAATTGTTGCATTGGTTTTGGTAATGTTATGGTGTATGCTAAAAGTATGTTGTTTTGCCTATGCACTGGGGACTGTAAGGGGGGAAATTTTGTTCACCCATATACTATTTATGTGGAAGAATGACAATAAAAGTTGAACTGAGCTGAGTTGAGTTGAATTGAGATATTCCAGACATACAGACCGAGAAAGGAAGTAGGGACCAAAGGTTTTAAATCAGCTGTCCCCCAATCCAGCTGATGGCACCAGGTACTGTATGCCCTTTACATTGTACATGGCTCCCTTCTACCCATATAGAGCATAAGGAACCAAGGGTTGCATTGAAATTTGATTGAATATCTGGGTTAGAAGGATAGCTCTAAGAGATGAAAAGGCCACTCCTGACCTCTGAAAGTGTCTCTAAGATGCCCCTGAAAGTAGCTGGCAAGGGTCTATCACAAAGTCAGCCATGTGAAGATCCACCTCTTCCCCCTCACTCATTAGGCAAAAATCCCCTCTTCAATTCAGAAACTCATTCACATGTGACTGATGTTTCTAGAAGTATCTATTTAACAATACTTTTAGCAAAAAATTAATGTTTTGCATGTTTCAAGCAAGCAACTGGATGACTGACATGTGGATTACTGAACATGAGTAATGTGAGTTTTTTTTTCCCATGGGCATTTTTCATATTGTTTGTTTGTTGCACAGTTTTGGTCATCATTGGTCTCCATGAAATTATGACATTAAATATTTATTTTGGCCCCTCCTTTAACCGTCACCTTATCGTGGTGGAGGGGTTTGCGTGTCCCAATGATCCTAGGAGCTCTGTTGTCCGGGGCTTTATGCCCCTGGTAGGGCCACCCAAGGCAAACTGGTCCTAGGTGAGGGATGAGACAAAGAGCGGTTAAACAAACCTCCTATGAAGAAAAACAATTTTGGACGGCGTTTTCCCTTGCCCGGACGCGGGTCACCGGGGCCCCACTCTGGAGCCAGGCCTGGAGGTGGGGCTCGATGGCGAGCGCCTGGTGGCCGGGCCTGCACCCATGGGGCTCGGCCGGGCACAGCCCGAAGAGGCAACGTGGGTCCCCCTTCCCATGGGCTCACCACCTATGGGAGGGGCCAAGGAGGTCGGGTGCAGTGTGAGTTGGGTGGTGGCCGAAGGCGGGGACCTTGGCGGTCCGATCCTCGGCTACAGAAACTGGCTCTTGGGACGTGGAATGTCACCTCTCTGAAGGGGAAGGAGCCTGAGCTAGTGCGCGAAGTTGAGAGGTTCCGGCTAGATATAGTCGGACTCACCTCGACGCACAGCTTGGACTCTGGAACCAATCTCCTTGAGAGGGGCTGGACTCTCTACCACTCTGGAGTTGCCCCCGGTGAGAGGCGCCGAGCAGGTGTGGGTATACTTATTGCCCCCCAACTTGGAGCCTGTACATTGGGGTTTACCCCGGTGGATGAGAGGGTAGCCTCCCTTCGCCTTCGGGTGGGGGGACGGGTCCTAACTGTTGTGCACCGAACAGCAGTTCGGAGTACCCACCCTTTTTGGAGTCCCTGGAGGGGGTGCTAGAGGGCATACCTTCTGGGGACTCCCTCATTCTGCTGGGAGACTTCAATGCTCACGTGGGCAATGACAGTGAGACCTGGAAGGGCGTGATTGGGAGGAATGGCCCCCCTGATCTGAACCCGAGCGGTGTTTTGTTATTGGACTTCTGTGCTCGTCACGGATTGTCCATAACGAACACCATGTTCAAGCATAGGGGTGTTCATATGTGCACTTGGCACCAGGACACCCTAGGCCTCAGTTCGATGATCGACTTTGTGGTCGTGTCGTCGGACTTGCGGCCACATGTCTTGGACACTTGGGTGAAGAGAGGGGCGGAGCTGTCAACTGATCACCACCTGGTGGTGAGTTGGCTTCGATGGTGGGGGAGGATGCCGGTCAGGCGTGGTAGGCCCAAACATGTTGTGAGGGTCTGCTGGGAACGTCTGGCAGAGCCCCCTGTCAGAAGTAGCTTCAACTCCCACCTCCGGCAGAACTTCGACCACATCCCGAGGGAGGTGGGGGACATTGAGTCCGAATGGGCCATGTTCCGTGCCTCTATTGTTGAGGCAGCTGACCGGAGCTGTGGCCGTAAGGTGGTCGGTGCCTGTCGTGGCGGCAATCCCCGAACCCGCTGGTGGACACCGGCGGTGAAGGATGCCGTCAAGCTGAAGAAGGAGTCCTACAGGACCCTTTTGTCCTGTGGGACCCTGGAGGCAGCTGATAGGTACCGGCAGGCCAAGCGGAATGCGGCTTTGGTGGTTGCTGAGGCAAAAACTCGGGCGTGGGAGGAGTTTGGGGAGGCCATGGAGAATGACTTTCGGATGGCTTCGAGGAGATTCTGGTCCACCATCCGGCGTCTCAGGAAGGGGAAGCAGTGCAGTGTCAACACTGTATATGGTGGGGATGGTGCGCTGCTGACCTCGACTCGGGACGTTGTGGGTCGGTGGGGGGAATACTTCGAAGACCTCCTCAATCCCATTAACATGCCTTCCAATGAGGAAGCAGAGCCTGGGGACTCAGAGGTGGGCTCCCCCATCTCTGGGACTGAGGTCACTGAGGTGGTCAAAAAACTCCTTGGTGGTAGGGCCCCGGGGGTGGATGAGATACGCCCGGAGTTCCTCAAGGCTCTGGATGTTGTAGGACTGTCTTGGCTGACACGCCTCTGCAACATCGCATGGACATCAGGGACAGTGCCTCTGGATTGGCAGACCGGGGTGGTGGTCCCCCTCTTTAAGAAGGGGGATCGGAGGGTGTGTTCCAACTACAGAGGGATCACACTCCTCAGCCTCCCTGGAAAAGTCTATTCAGGGGTCCTGGAGAGGAGGGTCCGTCGGATAGTCGAGCCTCGGATTCAGGAGGAACAGTGTGGTTTTCGTCCTGGTCGCGGAACAGTGGACCAGCTCTATACCCTTAGCAGGGTCCTGGAGGGTGCATGGGAGTTTGCCCAACCAGTCTACATGTGTTTTGTGGACTTAGAAAAGGCATTCGACCGTGTCCCTCGGGGAATCCTGTGGGGGGTACTCCGAGAGTATGGGGTACCGGCCCCCCTGATAAGGGCTGTTCAGTCCCTGTACGATCGGTGCCAGAGCTTGGTCCGCATTGCCGGCAGTAAGTCGAACCCGTTTCCAGTGAGAGTTGGACTCCGCCAGGGCTGCCCTTTGTCACCGATTCTGTTCATAACTTTTATGGACAGAATTTCTAGGCGCAGCCAGGGTGTTGAGGGGGTCCGGTTTGGTGGGCTCAGGATTGGGTCACTGCTTTTTGCAGATGATGTTGTCCTGTTTGCTTCATCAGGCCGTGATCTTCAGCTCTCTCTGGATCGGTTCGCAGCCGAGTGTGAAGCGGCTGGGATGAGAATCAGCACCTCCAAATCCGAGACCATGGTCCTCAGCCGGAAAAGGGTGGAGTGCCCTCTCAGGGCTGGTAGCGAGATCCTGCCCCAAGTGGAGGAGTTCAAGTATCTCGGGGTCTTGTTCACGAGTGAGGGAAGAATGGAGCGTGAGATCGACAGGCGGATCGGTGCGGCATCCGCAGTAATGCGGGCATTGCATCGGTCTGTCGTGGTGAAAAAGGAGCTGAGCCGCAAGGCGAAGCTCTCAATTTACCAGTCGATCTATGTTCCTACCCTCACCTATGGTCATGAGCTATGGGTAGTGACCGAAAGAACGAGATCGCGAATACAAGCGGCTGAAATGAGTTTCCTCCGCAGGGTGTCTGGGCTTTCCCTTAAAGATAGGGTGAGAAGCTCAGTCATCCGGGAGGGGCTCAGAGTAGAGCCGCTGCTCCTCCGCATCGAGAGGAGTCAGATGAGGTGGCTCGGGCATCTGATCAGGATGCCTCCTGGACGCCTCCCTGGTGAGGTGTTCCGGGCACGTCCAACCGGGAGGAGGCCCCGGGGAAGACCCAGGACACGCTGGAGGGACTATGTCTCTCGACTGGCCTGGGAACGCCTTGGGATTCTCCCGGAAGAGCTAGAAGAAGTGGCCGGGGAGAGGGAAGTCTGGGCATCTCTGCTCAAGCTGCTGCCCCCGCGACCCGACCTCGGATAAGTGGGAGACAATGGATGGATGGATGGATATTTATTTTGGTCTTCACTACAAAACACAGTGAGTGACAAATAATAAATATCAATTTTGGGTGGAGTATTCCTTTAAATGATGTTTTTGCATTGGCCAAGAACTACTTGTGAGAAATGCCAAGAGATCACTTGAGTGAGTCAAGAATCTTCTGGCACCATCCTCCTAAAACTCTCCTAGTGGCTCCAAATCTCACTTCCACCTATCTTTTTTAAGAACCAGGCCAACTCCAGGTTGTTTGTTCTTTCAAATGAGAGATAGGAGCCAAATAAAGTCTAACTCCTTTTATCCCCCAGTATGCCTGAGAATTAAGAAACTCCAGGTCACTCTCTACTATGCTGAGACATGGCGCCCCCTATTGTTGTTCGCCTGGTCACAATGGCTATTGGTACTGCCTGGGCATAACCTATTATGATTTACTATAGCTTGATTCCTATCTTGCATTATATTGTAGGCAGCCAATGGTAGTTCCTGCTTTAAAATATGTTTTTGACTTTACATCAAAAGGGTCAGTTTTTTTTATTGCAGTTTCATAGACTTATACACATATATTGGTCTTATATAGGTAGAATTAATTAATAATATTAATTTGGAAATAATAATCCTTATACAGTGTTACCATAGAAATAACCATCAAAACACCTGGTTCTCAATTTTGACGTTCATTCCATTATTAAGGAGACTGTTTCCAAGGTTGACTTGATTGACAGTGTTTGATAGAATAGTTAATGAAACCTTTACAGCTTAAAATGTGTCACTTTGCCCATGATTTCAGTTGACAAAAAATTTCAAAGTGTCCAAATCATGGATTTTTTTAAGTTTATGATTCATTTTTGCACATTTGTTGTTACTTTTTTTTTTGTCATTTCTGTTTCAAGGCATTTTTATAACTTCATTGCACCACAATTTTTTTCAACCTTCAGCTGCACTTGCCACCATTTTGCACCTGTTTCTGTCATAGTTGTAGTTAATATTATTTATGGTGACCATAGGAAGTCATGTAACATCTTAAATCCTTTCACTCCACTTGTATAAGATGGTAGTGTGCAGCTTAAGTATCCTAACACTGCTATATTTTTGGAAAGATTGTTCAGGTATTTTTTCTCCTACTTAAGTTTAGATACAGTATTTTGCTATGTATTTTGTGTTCATAAGAAATACTTTTGTACACATTGAAATAAATTCAGTTTGTTGCTCTGGCACCTCCTGACTCACCAGTATAAAAAAAACCCTTATATGCTATATTGTTCGACATATCTTGATGTTTAGTTATGCAAGACCTTGAAAATTTTGTGGTTCCCCTGTGCCTTGGACCCGAAAAGCCCTAATTTTTATGCCATTTTTAGTCTATATGTTGTTCTGGAATTTACCCCATTATGATAAAGAGTAAACCAATAGGTGTCTTCAGCAAAAATGATCAAAAGGACTTGAAGTTGTGAATTCCACATCAACCAACCCCAAGGGTTCACTCCGTAATGGGATATGAGGGGTCAAAGTTTCTCCCTTACACACCCTACCAAAAACTTGGGATTGGTAATATAGGCATGTGGAGTGTCCTTTTATGCTATTTTGACATTGCTGACCGCAAATATGAAACTATTTTTAATATTTGACTCTTTACCAGTGGCAATAGCTCCTCCAAGAGCCACTCCCAGAAGGATAAAAATAACAAATTTCAAACATAAGCATGTGAGGTAGCATTTCAGAAAATATTTAGACCTTAAATATTTAAACTAAAGCTACATTTTAATGTTTCAAATATTTGATGCAACTATTCTTCTTTATTATGTACTTCTACCTCATGAAACAAATCATTGCATTTCTTACAAACACCCCAACTTATGGCGGCTTATGCTAATTCGTACCTTTCTCTTTAACTGCTCAGTTTACCTTTCTTACTTGTATTTTATAACTTCCTAGTTTTTGCTTGTGTTTTGACTAAGTTTTGTCAGGACACTTTGCTATTTTCATCTTCTGGTTAAAAAAATGTAATCTCCATTTTGCTAACACCAAGATTTTCTAGGTGTTTCACAACTCTGTACAATTGTGTAGGGCACCTTGACAAAAGAATCTGAGAATTGAGATGCTGAAAGCTTGGGTCACAAAATATGAATTACCATTAGGAATTATCTGAGTAACCTACTTGACTCCACCAATAGCCATATGTACAGAGCTACACGTAACTTTTCACTCTATATGTTTGTGTTAGGCCAGATTATTTCAAAATATAACATAAATTACCACAGCTATGCTGAAGACACACAGCTCTATTTATCCATTGTGCCTAATGATTCAGAGGCTCTAAACGCTATGATCCAGTGCCTTAATCGTGTAACAGAATAGACGAGTATGGATTTCCATAAACTAAACAAGGAAAAAAACAGACTTGTTAGTTATTTGCAGCAATAAACAAAGTGAGATACTTAGAATCAAAATTAATCATCTGGCCCTACCCTACGAATCAAACCAGAGGTCAAGAATTGAGGTATTATCATTGACTATGACCTTAATTTCGGATTGCTTATTAAAATATTACCAAGACTGCTTTCTTCTATCTAAGGAACATTGCAAGGGTGCAATCTCATAATATTTAAAGATGATGAAAAATTAATAAATGCATTTATATTTTACTGACTAGATTACTGCAATGCTGTCCTATCAGGGCAAGAAGGATGTAAATCGGCTACAGCTTGTCCAAAATGCAGCAGCAAGAATTTTAACAAAAAAAGAAAAAATATGAGTATGTATCCACAATATTAATACTTTTACATTGGC
The DNA here is from genome assembly GCF_900747795.2 of Erpetoichthys calabaricus. Classification (NCBI taxonomy): domain Eukaryota; kingdom Metazoa; phylum Chordata; class Cladistia; order Polypteriformes; family Polypteridae; genus Erpetoichthys; species Erpetoichthys calabaricus. The sequence continues at coordinate 51,160,378 of NC_041402.2, read as the reverse complement.
TGCCAGTTTCCTTTAAATTCGATTTTAAAATACTTCTACTTGTATAAAAAGCTCTAAACCAGTGGTTCCTAAACTCAGTCCTGAGGGCCCATTCTGACTCCAGGTTTTTATTCCAGCCAAATTCACAACTAGTGATAATAACTGATCTCATTTATGTAAATGGTCTCTTTTCTCTTCTCTTATTGTTCCTTTAGAAAAGCACAGCAGTATGATTTTTACATTTATAAGACATTTAGAACTATTTCTACTTTTGTTTTAAATGCTTACCTCTCTTTTGTTGTTGTCCTTTTGTTTTTGTTATTTTTTTGTGTAGTTTTCACCCTTCATTCTATCTTAATGACTAATTAAAACAAACAGAACTGGCAGTCAGGTAAACAACACTGAATGATGAAAGGCTGCAACAACTTTAGCAGCAGACCCACAAATTAGTAGATAATAAATTAAACAATCAGAACACCTAGAAAAGCACAATGAAAATAAGTCTGAAAACTGTTTAAAAAAAAAAAAAAAACTATCCCTTTATAAGTGCTTAGTACATTTTAATAAAAATTTACCAAGCTTAGGTTTCTTATGGCTCACTTTCCGGGTCCTCCATGCGTGGAGTTTGCATGTTCTCCCTGTGTCTGCATGGGTTTTCTCCGGGTACTCCGGTTTCCTCCCACAGTTCAAAGACATGCAGGTTAGGTGCATTGGCGACTCTTAATTGTCCCTAGTGTGTGCTTGGGGTGTGTGTGTTTGTGTGTGCGCCCTGCGGTGGGCTGGCACCCTGCCCGGGGTTTGTTTCCTACCTTGCGCCCTGTGTTGGCTGGGATTGGCTCCAGCAGACCCCCATGACCCTGTAGTTAGGATATAGTGGGTTGGATAATGGATGGATGGTTTTCTTATTTCTCCATTGACTCCAAAACACATAAACTAGGAAATAACAGGACACTTAATTGGGCTAGGAGTCCAATTAAAAACAGAAGTTGGTTGAAACAAAAACCTGCAAACACAGCGGGTCCCCAGGACTGAGTTTGGGAAGCACTACACTACACAATCTTGTCCCTCCGTACATTTCAGAATGACTGTATCCTTATGTCTGCGGTGGGCTGGCGCCCTGCCTGGGGTTTATTTCCTGCCTTATGCCCTGTGTTGGCTGGGATTGGCTCCAGCAGACCCCCATGACCCTGTAGTTAGGATATAGCGGGTTGGATAATGGATGGATGGATGTATCCTTATGTACCGAATTGCAGTCTTAGAGCTGCAAATACTGGTTGGCTCGTTATTGCAAGATCTAAGCCAAAAAGGACTGGTGAGGCAGCTTTCTGTTCTTATGCACCTAAAATATGGAATAAGTTGCCAACAGAAGTACACCAGGCTAAATCTGCCAACATTTAAAAAAAAACTGAAAATCCATTTTTAAAATCTGGCTTTCCAGTAATTAACACTAGCATTACCAAAGCTTACGAAAAAACTCGTAAATCCGGCCCACCTTACATCTGCTCGCACCTCTCCGTCAGTGTCTCTTGTCTTGTAAATGTGTCGATAAGCAAAAGCAGCAAGCAGCCTACTATACCATCCTCCCACGCCACAGAAACGGCAAAAATCGCTCTCCAAGCTCAAGTCTGGTTTATCTGGGAGTGAAGTAGTACCTAGAGCTGTATAGGCTAAAAAAATATATCATTATTTTGAACACATGCATTTCACATTTGTTTCGTGTCTAAAAAAGATCTATGTAAGTGTAGGATGACAGGAAATGCAAGAAATGTTGAACACGCACCTAAAAGACAAACTTTTTCCATGTTTTAGTACTAATGACAAAATGTAGACATGAAGTGTATAATGTGTGAAGACTGAAGTCCAAATATCAAATACCTTTTTTGAAAGTGCTTATTTGATAGATTTTTGTAGACATGGAACACAAGTGAAATGCATGTGTTCCAAATAACGATATATTTTTTTAGCCTATACATCTCTAGGTAATAATAATAATAATTCATTACATTTATATACTACTTCACTCCTTGATAAACCAGACTTGAGCTGGGAGAGGTTTATGCACTTTCTGTGGCGGTAGGAGGATGGGATAGTAGGCTGCTTGGGACACATTTACAACACAAAAGACGCCAATGGAGAGGTGCGAGCGGATTTAAGGAGGGCCAGATTTATGAGTTTTTTTCGTATTCTTTGGTAATTCTAGTGTTAAAACATAACATAGTGATCTGATGATAAGTTTAGGTCTTTCATATATAAATAAGTACCTGGCATTAATCCATTGCTTTCTTTGTTTTTTTGTCTCCCATCCTGTGTGGTGGCGTTACTGGGGGAAATGAGGCGGCCTCAGAAACCTTTATTGACGACTGTGCTAACTGTATAAACTGTGCCCAGTGGAGAGTGGGCCACCAGCTGGCCTAGGTCATTCTGACTTCTATGATGCAGAAACTGCTTACCATCTGACTTAACTATTTGATTTGCATGCACGTGTCTTCCGACCGTGGCCCTCCAGAGGTTTATTTTTATCCTCCTCAACCAATCTTGGGAGTTTTTTGTTTTCCTCTCCATGTCAGTTGCTCCATGTCAACTGCTATGGACTGTTTTAATTGCTTTTGTATCTTTTCGCTGAATTTAACAACATCAAACTGTTTCTACTTAAGGTGTTGCCATTTGCACATACTTTAGTCAAATGCAGATATATACTGTATATATATATATATATTTTTGTATGTATATATGTATATATATATATATATATATATTATATATATATATATTTATATAGTATGTTAATTACATCTGGTTGTCTGGCTTTTAATTAGAAAACAATATGAACCTGTTTCTGATAAGAGTTAAGGTTTGTCTTGCACCTTAGTGTTTAAATTTTGTTTAACAATACTGAGGTTGATTTTCGATTTAGTATACTTACATTTATTGGAAGTTATCAAAATATTAATTAATGATAATATCCAAGTAACTATGGTATATCTTTATTATTTTTGTTGATTAGTCTGTGAAAAGAACCTTGAGTTGCACCTAAATGTATGATAAGGTGCTATATAAATAGTTATTATTATTATTATCTGGAATATACTGAATATTTAAACTGCACCATCTCATTATGACTACGTTTCCCATTGGGACACAAGCTGGTAAAATCAGGAAAAGTAATCCAATTGTAAATGACCATTATTTATTATGTTACCATTGTTATTGTTGATGACTGATATAATTCATTTGATATGTGTTATGAGATGATAACATGAGAAAGTGATTAGAAGAGGTTATGAAATATGTGTCTACAGATTAATCCTCATTTGTAAATTTCATTTAATTTTGTTGTTACTTTGATTTATTATGTATTTTCAATTTTAATTGAACACAAATTTCCTATGTTCCGTGACTGGGTCCCTTTCATCCCTAGTAAATTGAAACATGTTCAGCAAATGCGTTTAACAGTAAATGTTCACTGACCACACAAGCAATAAATAGAGGCTAATTGAGAAGGGAAACCAACAGAGAAATGTGCCACATTGGAGGCAAATGTTGTCTTTTAAAAACATAAAAAGATTTTTTTCTCCAGTTGGTGATTACTGAGTAAGAGTCTAAGATTCATCTAGCTATGCCCTCACAGAACTCCCACTTCCCATAGTGAAACTAAACACAACTCCTTCCCATAGCAACAGTAAAATGTGTTTTCAATGATTTTTCATACATTGTTGTTTTCTACATACAGAGGCTGATGAAGCAAACCAGCAGTATTATGAAAAGTGACATGGAAAAACAATTTTCACTCCAAAATCAGATGTAAATGTAGATCTCTTTTGTCATTCAAGAATTTCATTCCATGTGCCTTTTGCTGTTTAAACCGTCAGTAAAATACTGATCTGCTTAAAAAAAAAGCAAAACAAATGAAAATTGGGTTGTGCAAACCTGCCAAACATAGCATTCGTAAAGTATGCCAGTCATTAATGTATAAGCAACTTATTTTCTTTAAAAAAATGGAATGTTAAACTTAAAGTGGTAAGAAAACAGACAAATGCACATGACAGCTTTAATAGTCACAGTAATTTTACAGTGAACTCCTTCTAATGATTAGCTATTAATCAACAGCTCTAACGGAATGATTATGGAAGAGTAATGAAGTGACCTCTGCTCATCATTCTGTTAACACTGCACCACAGGCATCTTTGAACTTCAGTTGTGCAATAAACAATCTTCATTTTTCAGAGTCAGTGTCTTGCAAATTCTTAAGCCTATAATTTATAGGCAGACCTCCTTTAAGGGGAACTGTTCAAGTGAAGTACCATAAAATATGACATACTGTGTAAAATAAAGATTGATATATAATCACTGGACAAACCTTACTCATGAAGGAATATAAATATCATTCTTTTGAGTGATTATTCACAATTTCTTTTTCAGGGCTTAAGTTTTTCTTTTCTCTTCTTTATCTACCTTGGTAACACTTATTTTATTGTACCCATAACACTGTAGAACCTTGTTTTTCCTAATTGAGTTAGAATCCATCACTGAAGCTCCACATATGATTTCCACCGAACCTGGCATACATAATGCTGAAGTGAACCTTTCATGGAGTCAATGGAGGCTCTGATCAGGGCTCTCGAGAGACTGAGCGACGAGTCTGAGTGTCTGAGCTTGCGAGTGTCCTGAATAATAACCAAGATCCAGGCCTTTAATGACCACTTAGGCACAACCATCACAGTGTGCATGTCTGCGGAGAGATTGTTGACCTTTTTGAGAGGTTTACAAACCTCAGCAGTGTCATCCATGTCTCTGATGACTTTTCTTATGAAGTCAGTAGACAGATTAGGAGAGCATGGGGGGTCATGAGGTCGCTGGAAAGGGGTGTGTGGTGCTCCTAATACCTATGCAAAAGGACGAAGGTTCAAGTCTTTAGAGTCCTGGTGCTTCTTGTCTTGCTATATGGTTGTGAGACACGGGCACTATCCAGTGACCTGGACTCCTTTAGTACTGTGTCTTTTCAGAGAATCCCTGGGTACCGCTGGTTTGACTTTGTGTCAAATGAGCAGTTGCTCATGGTGTCCTGAATGAGGCACATAACCTGCATTATGAGGGAATGTCAGTTACGGCACTATGGCCATGTGACGCAATCCCCCGAGGCTTACAGGATCCTCATTGTTGTGGACCCGAGTGACTGGACCAGGCCAAGGGGACGACCACGTAACACCTGATTGTGTTAGATTGAAGGTCATTTTCGGAGGGTGGGACTTCACCGTGTGTCTGCCTGAATGGTCTCCAACCAGGATTCCAAGCTGTTTCGTCGTGTGGTGTGTTCGGCAACGTGTGATACCAGTGCATGCTCCCGAACCTGAACCTGACCTGTACATTTGTAAACATTCAATATTTTAACATAACATCTGTCAATAGATTAAGTTATATCTTAATGTTATGGTTGGAGACTAAGTGTTTGTCTATGTGAAAAGCAACCTTTTTCCTCAACATATCATGACTAAAAGATAAAAAAGAGCAGTGTTTCCACATGTCTTGTCTTTGACTGTGCTCAGTGCTATAACTGAAGGTGGCAATTCTAGGCGAGTTATTTAGATGATATGTCTCTACTAGGCAGTATGTGTTACACCATGGGGTAGCTGCAGGGCTATGCACACTTAGATGTTACAATGCAAACCAATGGCCAACACATGTGTGATGTTAATGTGTACTCCTTAATATCAGCATGATATCTGCCTCTGATGACTCAGCACAGACAGACAAGACTATATCCATCCATCCATCCATCCTCTTCCGCTTTGATACGGAGGAGCAGCGGCTCTACTCTGAGCCCCTCCCGGATGACTGAGCTTCTCACCCTATCTTTAAGGGAAAGCCCAGACACCCTGCGGAGGAAACTCATTTCAGCCGCTTGTATTCGTGATCTCGTTCTTTCGGTCACTACCCATAGCTCATGACCATAGGTGAGGGTAGGAACATAGATCGACTGGTAAATTGAGAGCTTTGCCTTACGGCTCAGCTCCTTTTTCACCACGACAGACCGATGCAGAGCCCGCATCACTGCAGATGCCGCACCGATCCACCTGACGATCTCACGCTCCATTCTTCCATTCAAGACCCCGAGATACTTGAACTCCTCCACTTGAGGCAGGATCTCGCTCCCAACCCTGAGAGGGCACTCCACCCTATTCCGGCTGAGGACCATGGTCTTGGATTTGGAGGTGCTGATTCCCATCCCAGCCACTTCACACTCAGCTGTGAACCGTTCCAGAGAGAGCTGAAGATCACGGCCTGATGAGGCAAACAGGACAACATCATCTGCAAAAAGCAATGACCCAATCCTGAGTCCACCAAACCTGACCCCCTCAACACCCTGGCTGCGCCTAGAAATTCTGTCCATAAAAGCTATGAAAAGAATTGGTGACAAAGGGCAGCCCTGGCGGAGTCCAACTCTCACTGGAAACGGGTTCAACTTACTGCCGGCAATGCGGACCAAGCTCTGACACCAGTTGTACAGGGACCGAACAGCCCTGATCAGGGGGTCCGGTACCCCATACTCCCGGAGCACCCCCCACAGGATTCCCTGAGGGACACGGTCGAACGCCTTTTCCAAGTCCACAAAACACATGTAGACTGGTTGGGCGAACTCCCATGCACCCTCCAAGACTCTGCTAAGGGTGTAGAGCTGGTCCACTGTTCCACGACCAGGATGAAAACCACACTGTTCCTCCTGAATCCGAGGTTCGACTATCCGACGGACCCTCCTCTCCAGAACCCCCAAATAGACTTTTCCAGGGAGGCTGAGGAGTGTGATCCAAGGTCCCACCACCCAATTCACACTGCACCCGAACTCCTTGGCCCCTCCCATAGGTGGTGAGTCCATGGGAAGGGGGACCCACGTTGCCTCTTCGGGCTGTGCCCGGCTGAGCCCCATGGGTGCAAGCCCGGCCACCAGGTGCTCGCCATCGAGCCCCACCTCCAGGTGTGGCTCCAGAGGGGGCCCCGGTGACCCGCGTCCGGGCGAGGGAAAACGCTGTCCAAATTTTTTATTCATCGTAGAAGGTCTTTTGAACCGCACTTTGTCTCATCCCTCACCTAGGACCAGTTTGCCCTGGGTGACCCTACCAGGGGCATAAAGCCCCGGACAACAGAGCTCCTAGGATCATTGGGACACGAAAACCCCTCCACCACGATAAGGTGGTGGTTCGAGGAGGAGGACAAGACTATAATGGATGGTAAATCATCTTCAGTGACCAGGTCAGCACGCAGTTTCAAGAAAGGTCATTTTTAGAGACTGGCATTGATTAACACTTTAACAATGTTTTTTCTTTTTTGATTATGATATAGCATGTACTGCCACTTGCTATAATAGGTTTTATGTTGTGTGCTGATGGTGACACTGCCATAACAATATATTTTTCATTCATCCAACCATTTTACCAAACTCAAAAGTGTATTTTTTAGGAAATTCTTTTCTTATACATTATAACTGATAGAGTAAAATTCTAAACTGTGTTAATAAAGAGTAAATTGTTGCAATGTACCGTACATACTTTTTTATTTAGAAGAATATTTTGCATCCTACAGGTCATAGCATCTCATATCCTTTAATCAATAAGTAGTATGTGATCCAAGGGCTGGAAGGAAGGTGCAATGGGTACAGCAGCACCTGAAGCTTGTCATGGCTTATGAGAATGATTCAAAATGTTTAAAGTGTGTTTGAAAATGCAGCCAACTACAGCCAACTGATATTTGTTAAAACAGAGTGCTTATTGGTGGAGAGTTGCCTTGAATGGATGAATGAAAGACATGTTTATATTATATATTTGAGCAATAGCCATTAATCACCCATTAGAATGGAAAAGCAATGTTATGTCATCACATATACTAAAGGTAGGTATATTCACCGAGACATTTTGCATATTCAGATAAATATTTCACTGTACTTTGCACACATGACAATAATGATTCAATAAACCTAATAAGTACTGTAAATGTCAATACCACTTGCCATAACTTTTGGTGATATCTCAATTGGCCTTGGGGATGTCAGTGCATGGCCACACATAAATACACCCCACAACTACCAAGTGACCTGCCATATCTTCAAATCTGAATGCAACTGGACACAGATGGGACATTTAGAAAGTCACAATCATGACTTAACCTACCAGGAGGATCTGATAGGCATGGAAACGAATCCCACAAAAAATGTTTTAGACCGTCATTGGCCGTGTCAAATTTAAATCAATGGTTGACCTTCAACTTAAATGTTTTGTTGCAGTACTACCTTAAAAATCTGTCCCAGAGCTTGGTGTATGTAATCATTCATTTTATAGATGAGCTTCACCTTTTATGCTAGATTCGGTGAAAATGGAACAACTTTCTAATTCATTACTTTGCAAGCTACTTTATTGACAGTGTACATTGTAGCACCTACCATATTTCAGAAAATATCCCTTTTCTTTGTTAAGGAAAATAAGTACTTCACTTCTGTCTTTTCACACATTTAGAGAATGTATTTTCTTTCTTGTTTCCACTGTTACAATATATTATTTGTATGTACTACATAGTTTGATTCTTTCATGACAGAGAGGGCAAAGGATGGGGCATGTCACTTCCCAAACTTTATTCAGAAAAAAAATTAGTTTATATTTTTCATTGTGGTTTGTACTCAAGTTTTTTATGAAGAACATTTTGAACAATCACTGATAACCTGTTGTTCTCCACTGTTGACTCTGCTGTGCACTCAGCAGCAGTAAAGAATGAATGGACAGAAGAACACCAAAGCCAGCATAAATATGGACTGCACCCTACATTGTGCAAACATCTGATTTACCAATGTCATAATGCACTCTAACTAAAAGTTTAATGTGATCTGTACAACTAGTACAACTAAAATAAATGGAAACAAGCCCCTGATATCTACAAAATTAGAACATGTCAGTGGGATGTAATCTTGACTGTCTCATTAACCAAAATTATAGTTACTTTATATACATATTTACTATTACAGTTATCAAATAATTCACTTATAAATTTTCAATTATACTTTACTTAAAAATTTTATTTATACGTAGAGTCTTGATTCTTAAATGTTTCTGGGTCAAATTCTCTCCTCACTTGATCTTCTATATTTTCTATCAAGCAATAAAGGGATGCTAATGTCAGACAAGCTATGAAATTTTTTCTTGTTTCAAAATTTTCTTTCCTCATTCGAAAGATTTTGCACTTATGCAATAAATACAACAAATAAAGTAACATTTTATATTAATTATACAATATATTACCTATTGTAAATATACCTTTTGGATACTTAAACACTGGTATTACAATACAGTATTTTAACTTGTAATGTACTTTAAGGTGACTTTCACGATGGAAAGCACAGTATAAATGAAACGGATGACCAGTTGATTAATGGAGTAGTTAGCACTCCAAAGCTAATTATCACCAGATAAATTTCTGCTTTATAACTCTTGACTCTGGCCAACAGTGCCAATACTCGTTCATTAATTCCACACAAACTAAACTGAGATTAATCCTTTAAAAACCCCAGGAAGACATGAACCTATTCAAAAAAAATTATTTGACTTTTTTATTAATTTGAAACTTCCATATTGAGACAGATTTGTTGACAATTAATGTTAAAATGTATATTTTTTCATTTTTATGAAATGTAATACTTTTCCAGTTTTTCATGTATTTACATTACTGCCAAACGATTTGCACCTTTCTTCTGTTTAATAATTTGGACCATTAACTCCAGGTGTATTCTTAGTTTTATTTTACTATTAACAAAACTTAACTGATTTACTTTCAAAATTATGGCAATAGCATGTGTATTAAAAGTAAAAAAATACGAATGAAATCATAATAAAAAATTATGAGAACTATTAGCATAAGGTAAAGCATGTTGGCACCGTGATGAGCCCTGTTGGCTTGTAGACTCAGTTTTCTGGGGTTCAGTCCTGCTCCAAATCTTATTTGTTTTGAGTTTGAATGTTCCTCCTGTATGTCAGTATGGGTTTTTCTCCAGGTATTACAGTTTTTCTCCTATATCCACAAGTTGTTCATGTCACAGTAGGTTATGTTATTCAGTTATTCAAATGTACAGTATGGTGTATATTTGTAATGGATTCGTTCCCCCAACACAGTGCATCATGTGGAAGAATAAGTTTAGGGTAACATAGCATTCATCTTAAAGAAATAGCATAAAGAGTTAATAAATGTGGGAAATCACATAAAGGTCAAGTGAACAACAAAATGTACACTGAAATATAAATTTTGGTTTATGAAAAATACTGAGATGGTCAAGTAAATAAAGAATGTACCAGAAGAAAGGTTGATGTAATATACAAAATGTCCTGATGAATGACTAAGAAATCAGCAGATAAGGAATGAGAATGAACAATTGTTATATGCACAGAAATTTCAAGGGTAGTGGCACAACTTAAACGTATAAAAAGAACCAGAATACCAGAACCATATAAATCATTTGGGTGTAAACCAACAATCCAACCAGAGTAAAATGTATACATTGATTGACACTGTATGTAAATTCAACAGTTTATAAAAATGAAACTCAATTCTTTGCTTCTCTGATCATTCTGACCATGCTGTAACGGACTGCGTTTGAAGAATGCTCCCTCCAAGTCATTTTGCCGAGGAGTAATTAAAAGATGCAATGAACAGTTTTTCTCCTCCCTGATAACTAATTTGTCCTGTTAGACAAATAACATCTTTAATAAGATGTTAAATTTGTACCACAAATGTGATGCTGATCATGAGTTGTTTTGCTTTTTCGTATCTGCTCTCTTCTATATCTGGGTAGTATTTTTATCTTAATTTTAATAACCAAAAAATGTGAAAAAGAGAAGACTTATTTTCGATTATCGTAAAAAAGAACCTCCAACTCAAAGAAAATTAGATTTTTTTTGTAGGTTTATATAACATAAAACATTACTTCCCAATGAGTTGTAGAGTATGCATTCACATTCTTCCAGTTAGCGAGAATCAGTCAATACTCGAACAGTAACATGCAGGAGATCTCTAAGTTATCCGTTTAAAATCTAGTACCATCCAATCTGACTCCTAACAGTGCTGTTGGAGGTTCAGGAATTTGTAAGTTTGCCATTATCTGAAAGATTAGTAAATATCTTCCCAAAATTTTAATCTAGGAAAGGCTCAAAACATATGACCTATGTGGGGGTGGCACTTAATGACATCAAACACAGTTGGGGACCTGGAATATTGTTAGATAATTTTAATCACAAAAGATGTTTACAATGCACAATTTTAACATAAATTACAGCAATTGATGAAGAATGTATATTCTGAATAATTGAATCCCATTCCTGCCTGAGATATTACTAGAAATCTTTCCCAGCTCTGCCTAATACTGTCTAGGGGTGTTGCACCATGCTATTAGCTGATAAAGTCTAGAAGTACTGCCAATATTCTCCTCATTACTGATTAAAATATATTCACGCACAAATGCTGATGCAAGTTTAGGGAAGATAGGCAGGTTCTTTTTAATTAAGTGTCTGACTTTTAAGTTAAAAATAGGTTCTTTGCCTTAATACTTGGTTAAAGATTTGCAACTTTTTCACCACAAGTTTCATTCTGCCTCTGTTAGGACTCCTTGATTATTTACTTTTTCAATTTGCTTCAGAGGACAGGCTACACAGACTTTGGGAAATGTGGGAGTCCTACATCAGCTCGCCATCTGGACACAACATGGATACTGAAGACACATTTTAAAGCCAGGTGTAAATGTAATCTGGTAAATTTATATGTTATATGTTGATGCAATCTAGATATGAACAGAATGTTAATTTCAGTTGTAAGAAGCCAGGGTTTATTGAAGACCAAGAGTTTTGGTTCCACATCTAAAATATAGCTACATGTAGTGACCTTCATTAAAAAAATCATTAATTTAAAGTTCAGTATTGTTACTACTTAATACATTTTCATTATTGTACAGTATGTGTTTTCACTTATCCAAAATAGATGTAATAATGACTCTTTCAGTTAGTACTCAATGCTCTAGGAGGGTATCCTAAGCATTAACCTTGGTATTAGTGTGTATTGTTGGTTTTCATTTTATTTCTGGTACTTACTAAAGTCTAAACATCTTACAGTCTATTTAAAAATTGTCATTTTAGTTACCAGTTAGCAATGTGCTATTTTCTTAAGCACTAAGTATCCTGTTTGTGTGCACAATTACACAAGGTGTCTGCTGGAAATGAAAACAAAAGTTTACTTTTTATCATGACAGCGTACCCTATCATGACCAAAATATTCTGAATGAGTGGCTAAACAGAAAACAGCACAAGGTGCAATATTCCCCTAACAGGCCTCATCACTAGTCTAAGAGTAGCTATATAACAGAACTATGTAAAGCTTGCAGGAGCTTCCTTTTGCGCCTTCTTACTTAAACTAGCTACTAAACGAGTATTAAAATACCGCAGTGAAAAACAAACAGAAAAAGCAACAGCCTTAAACCAAAAACACCACATTAAATAGTAAATAAAAATTTCAATAGTGTTCCCAAAAATAGGGACTAATGTCATGTGACCACAGCCATTGCTTTGCATCCCATGATGTGATAACATTACATAGCAACCATTTTTGATCCATGAAAAACCTGATAGACAGCCAGCAAACAACAAATGACAAAAATTAAATGGCTGAAGAACCTGACACACACTCCCACAGTCCTTTAATGTGATAACCCTTTCTACAGTAATTTGATATTTCACTATAGACATTCATTCAATTCGCTTTTAATGTCATAATTAAGATAGATAATTTTTATAAGCTTACCGGATAGTTTAAAAATCTGAATATAAAATCATTATTTAAGAGTCAGCCTTTATGAGGAACAAGTTACATACTTGCACACTTTAATTTTCTTATTGCTTTTATCTCCATAAAGATGAAAAATAAACATGATAAAAAGCACAATAGCAACACTTTTCCTGGATTAAAAAAAGAGTGATATGGTAGCTCAGTAACGAGTCATATTTTAAACAGTACAGCAACTCTTTTCCTTTTTTTAGCTCTTTGTGCAAAATGCTAATACTTCCAACAAGATTCTCATGGTATGATTAGTATATTATACCCAAAAAGATATAACAGGGGAGATTATTTTAGTTGTTTGTGCTGTGCTAAAATTCAAGCTTAAATAAAAGATTTTCCCTAGAATTATCTTCATAACTCATATTTTCTTTTATAAAGTCCTCAAGCCAGACTTTGTGGAATATCAGTTTATACATTCTTACTGCATATAAACCAACACAATTGCCGAGACTCACTGAATCTACCCATCTAACTATTTCAAAGCATGGCTGCTTTAATGTCACTGAATGCTTTTGTAGCTTATGACACTCACACTGAGAAATTCTCCTTTTGAAGCTCTCTCTCGGTTTCAAATCCCAGAGGCAGCTTAAAGATTCTTTTTTTTCTCTTTTCTCATATATTTTAAAAAACAAACATTATTTAATAATTCTGACACCTAATTGTTGCTGAACTGCTTAGTTTACATTCCTCTTTTTACAGTATTTAAAAAATAAAAATATTGTTTGATTATCTTTTGTACTCCTTGTCACCTTGAATTGGATTAAGGGATTTGATCATGTTGTGTTATCTTCTGTACTACAGTTGTAGTTGTACACTGCATTATATTAGGATTCTAACTACACTGTGATTGTATTCACTTTGAAAGGAATTACTAAAAGGAAAAGTAATTTTTATGAAATGGAAGGCATCATTTCATGCATCTGATTTGTTTTTTAATTCTACAATGGTTTTGCATAATTTATTAACACTAGAATTACCAAAGCCCTACGAAAAAACTTGAAGATCCAGCCCACCTTAAATCCGTTCGCACTTCTCCCTCAGTGTCTTTTGTCCTGTAAATGTGCTGATTAAGACAGGCAGCAAGCAGACTGCTATTCCATCCCCCACCACCGCAGGACCGTGCACAAACTTCTACCAGCTCATGCCTTGATTGATTATCTGGGAGTCAAGTGCTGGAGTTTTAGAGTGGAAATAATAGATCGTTATTTGGAATACATGCATTTCATGTGGTTTCCATTTCTATAATAATCTGTGTAAACACATTGTTAAAGCAGAAACCGTTTGTCATATTTTAGTAGTAAATGACAAAATATTGGCATAAACTATATAATGTGTGAAGCCTGAAGTCCAAAGATCAAATAAAACTTTCACAAAGGTTCAAGGACAATACAACAGTTTCCTTGGCGTAGTGGTTGATATTTGCTGACTTGTAATCAAGAGTCCCCCGGTTCGATCCCGTCTGCCTCCTGTATTTGCCGTTTTCAGTAGTGAGCTGCTATTATTGTTAATATTATACAATACACACATACATTTTGTTTGCATCTGTAACAGACGGTGTACATTTATAGGACTTGTGAAAGTTACCGTTTTTTTTTTCACTTTTATTCTCTCAGTCACGATCACGATACATACTACCCGCCCCAGGGATCTGACGCTGTTAGTTTTTATTTGAAACTGGGAGTAACTGTAGATGTGAGTGGTGTTTTGAGGCAATGGAACTGGACATTCTCTGATCTGGAGGGATAAAAGCTGACACACAAACGCTGGTGAATCTGCATTCTTTGTATCTCAATCGTCACTTGATTTTTTTTAATTCAGTTTATTGAGTGTTCCTGTTCACGCTGAATTAGTATGCACCTTATGGTCTGATGATGTCAAAAAACAGAGACATAGGTATATATGATATTTGGAATTATTCATTTTATGACCTGTAAAGTACATTTCGGAAAACATTGTGGCACATATGCAACATTATTCATATTTCATTCGCATAACACCGCATGTTTTTTTTCCCCGATCTTGCCAGTCCCCACATGTTGCTGTTTCTTTTGTACTCCAGGACATGCAGAGGCAACAATAGTACAGAGAAGTCAGTTCATTGCTATATGCAATCATCACATTCAAATTGTTAACAGTTCACACACACGCAAGGACCCGTCCTTCCTACATTTACGACGTGTGTACCTGTCAAAATGATTATTATAGAAACGGAACACACATGAAATGACATGTGTTCCAAATAACGATCTATTATTTCCACTCTAAAACTCCAGCACTTGACTCCCAGATAATCAATCAAGGCCATGAGCTGGGAGAAGTTTGTGCATTGGTCTGCAGCGGTGGGGGATGGAATAGCAATTATTTTCACATATACATACATATATATGGAAGAGAAAGTATATATATACATATATATACTTTTCAGCAGTCTTGATATGCCCTCTGACTTGTGATCAGTGACTGTACTAAATTACTAATATGTAGCCTCATATGTACATGCTAAGAATATTGCACATTTTACAAGCCATAGGTTATGCACCCGTCAATTTGTTTGGTTAGCTAATAGCTAAGTTGTCCTGCTGTCTCATTCAGATATATTTTAAAAGCTGAAGTTTCTGCTTCAGCTGCTTGACTCATTAATTTGTCACAGACTCCTATGACCCTTTGTCTGAAGAAGCACTTCAGTGTTATCATCTTGAATGCACTTTTCCTTACTTTCTGCAGATGTACTTGAAACGATTGAGTTGATCGTTTAACTCAATGGATTCTGGAGCAACATCATCAATTTCGTCAAGAAATGTGATAACTAGCACATAAACCCTGTGGAAATAGTAAGGACAGTGAAATGCATTGAAATCAGTGGGGAAGAATGAACTGAACTAGTTTTGAGTAGATTATAATGGTGCAATGGTCATTGAGTGTCCCATTTATGTGCTCCTGGGCTAGGGACGTGTCTGCCAACTGTTCTGGAACAATCATTTTGGCCATAAAGGTGACCTGATCTGTGAAGGCAGCAATGCTAAACCATCGTGTCACCATGCCTTCAAGCAACAAAAGATGCAGAAAGACTGAAAGCCAAATCAAAATGCAACAAATGGCCAAAAACTAGCATAAGTAAAAAAATATATATCATTGTGCTCACAGAGTTCCAGTTTTTTGGTGGCACGCACTACATGTGCCACTCAGCACTGTTTGAAGCTGAGCTTTGGCTGTTATGTAACCTTGCTGTGCAGCTTCCATTTAGTTGGCACATCATTTTGTTTTCAATCTATCTGTTGTGACCAATATGGGGTGCTGCAGTACCCAAAACCCAGGCACAACTGCATGGACAAAAGTCCCAGGTTCAAAGACAAGGTTTATTACAAAAATAATACCTTACACAGGCTTCTTTATCCACAATCCGATACACTTTTCACTTATTCTTTCTTCGTTAATTTCTTTTTTCTCCTCCACTCCTCCCAGGAAAGCTTTGTTCTTCCTCTACCTAACTCCAGCTTGACTGGGTGAGCAAAGTGTTCCTTTTATATCACACCCGAGAGTACTTCTGGTGCTAGGACATGGTTCATTGGAAGCACTACTGGGTCAAGCAGACTCACATGAAGAAGGATTGTGAGTCCTGCAGCACCCCCTGGTGGCACCCACAAAAACCCAACATGGCTGCACTCCAGGACTCCAGTTTAAACAACCATTACATTGTGCAGGTGCTTCACACTTTTTCCTTCCATCAACAAGGAGGAAACATCTTGCAAATATTAATAAATATTTTGTTATTATTATTATTTCAAAGGTTTTAACATGTCATCTGACTCAGGGAGTGGAAGCGTGAGGACTTGTTTAAGGTTTGTTTTGACTTGTTGCTAGTCACATTGCTAATTGCTATTTTATTCGGCCAGGCATAGAAAATTAGGTGGTATCAGTATTATACTATGAGCTACAGTACTGATATTCTCATTTCTTTTTAAACACATACACATTTAAATCTAGCTTGTGTAGGGCACAGGAAGTGACATCACACATTCATGAAAGTTCTGCGCATGTCTGTGTCATCTCTGTGACGTCACACTTACCTTGGAGAGCTTAATTTCCCCTTGCTGTGTTGGAGCAGAATAAGCCCTTTCTCCCAGGTATGCAGTTGGCTGTTTTTCACCCCATAAGCCTTCAAGTGATGTAGTATTTTTTTGGTCTGTGATGACATGATATACATGACGCTAAAGGTATACGCTCACTAATGCAATATAAACTTTTAGCATAATATCCCTTATTCAACAGTGCACACAATCTAACCTAAAAAATTTTTTCTGTTTAATTGTAATCTCTGCATTGCCTGAAAGAAGAGAATTTTTCATCAACATTAACCCAATTTGTTTTCAGAGTTTGCTTCCAGGGAGGTTAGCAACATACAGCTTATATTTATCATTAAAAGTATTTTCATCTGCATACTTGCACTTGCCTATATTAAACTGCACTTTCAAAGAGTGGCACTCACGTTGTCCAAGTCTATTGAATTCCTTATGCTGCCTCCTCACTATTTGCTCTTATTTAGTGCTATCTGCAATATCACAAGTTGCTTACTATATCAGAATCTTTGCCTTGGCTTAAATGAACACGTTTTTAGCACACATTCCCCTAGGGACTCCACTAATTATCTCAACCCCATGTGGAACATTCTCCTTTTATTTGTTATAAATGTTTCCATCCACTGATTAATGTTAGGTAAGGAAACACAGAAAAAACATTTTGAATGTCTAAATAGATGGAGTCGTATGCCTTTGATTTTGTTCGCCGCTCCAGTTCTCAGTTCAACCAAGTCTAATCATTCTGGCAGGACATTTCCTTGATACAAGTGTGCTGGATGTCATTTACAATATCACATAACATTCTCAGACCTGCTTAATCCAATTCAGGGTGAAGGGTGGCTGGAATTTGTCCCAAGAAGCTCTGGGCAGAAAGCAGGGAACAACCCTGGCCAGAGTGCCCAGTCCATCGAAGGACCTTTATTTGCAATATTATTACCTTATTTGAGTTTAACACAAGTTGCTGAATCCTCATTTACAATATTTTTATAATTAACTTTAACACAAGCATCCTAACACCAAGAGTAGAGAGAAAAATGCTGTTTTTTTATTCCTTTTAATGTATCAAGTAATTACAAAATATACATTTAATAGCAACAACATAGTGCACTTCATACAAAAAGTGCATCTGAAAGTGCATTTGCAAGAGGTAGAAGAATCACAATTATAAGCAGAAAAACAACAAATAATGACAAACTGATAAATTCCACTTTAGAACTTTACAGATTATAATAGTAAATGACAGAGTCTAACACTATGATCCAATGGCCCAGAGAGTGGTAGAAAACAAAAACTCAGCCAAAGAAGTGCAGGAGAAAATAGTAGAGAAAACATATGCCTCAAATATCTTGGTTATTTATAGAACTTCGGTTTCTAAAATGTATGTAAACCCTTATTTCCATTAGAGAAACCAGGTTATAGGCCTCTGAGAAACCTATTTAACAGAGATAGATTTCTCCACAAATGCTTATGCGGCCATGTAAACCCTTATCCGGGTTACTGTTAAGGATTTTGTAGTCTGCTCATGTCTGTTGCACTCTGTCAGCTTGTGCATTAAGTTGCTTCACATACACTTTCAGCAGCCATGGTTAGAAGCGTCTACAAATGAATTTCCAGAGGCAAATATTTGGGTGGTCAAATTATTCCTTTTCCTGGCTGAAATAATCTGTCTCAATATTTCAGAAATAGTTAAAGTTGTGTTGACGAGATGACTGTACAGTACTAAACTCTGCAACACAATCTCAAGAGGAGTAGGGTAACATGTTAAAAGTAACAGGCATTATGTAGTTTGATTAAAATTTAAAGAGACACATAACCTAACGTAATACTTATTTTACTGATGTAAAAATACTCATTTTATTTTTCCAGCAGGACTGGATGTAAGGCAAGAAGCACACAATTGGACTCAATTGCACAGCCAAGTACAAAGAGTATGCTGCACGCAGTCCGTTAACAGAAACCCATAAGTAAAGCATCAATTTCACTAAACACATTTATAAAACATAAGAAAATTAATCCACACATATTTTCAGATTCACAGTGATGATGTTGAACTGCTTCTTGCAGTTTAATGATGTCAGAGTATTTTGACAAAGAAGAAGATTACTTGCTGATGTAAACTCAGATTTAAAAAAAAAAACATGTTTCTGCCTTAACCTCCAGGTGCTCCAAGGTCAAAAAACCATTCTGCCCTCACAGGGCATTCTTAAAAACATTGTTAGACACGAGCGCTATGGGAACATTTACAGGGCTGTAATAAGGTAACTAGTACTACTCCAACCAACATAGTTGCCAATTCCTTCTTCTCTTTCCTCTGCAGTTCTGAAGAACACTCAGAAACTAAGCGAGGACACTTATCATTTCTTCTGAGGTCTCACCTTTTCCAGATTCCATGATATATAAACAGATCAGCTATTGGAAGAGATTGCTCATTGTTGGATCAGCAATAGTAACAAACATGAGCACACAGCTGTAGCCATTAGCCTTGAGTTTCTTACTTGATATGTATTTGTTTTTTTTTGATCAATCAACAGAGTTCACCATAGAGGTGCCCCAACTCTTCTCTTGTTTCTTTTTATAATGTTGCAACATAAATAATATAAAGTAATTCATTATTCAATCAGTGGATTGCTTCAAAATTCCTTCCAATATTAAATGCAGGTGCAAGGTACTTTGATCAGGTAGTAGTGGCGCAAGAAGCCACCACAGAAAGCCAGAAAAGAGAAACATAGAAGTTACTAACAAATGTCACTCTTTTAAAAATTGGATTTTGCCAATTTTTAATGTATATGATATTGAAGTGCATGCTGTATTATAATCAATTAGAACTATCTTCAAAATGGGAAATACTAAAAAGCCAAAAAAATTGGGCTGAGCAAAATGTATTATTAAAAATTAAACATTAATAACTGCTGTTTACAAAGGTCACACATTCTTATGGGGTGCAGTCAATGAAAATTGTATCAAGGTGTGCACATTGTGTCAATCGAAACTCTTGATGTTAACACACAGTAGCAGTATTATCAATTATTAAACTGAGAAGAAAGCTCAGTATGTACCAGCTAGCCTGTTGACACGTGACGAATTATAGGCAGCAGTGAAGAGTAATGATATTCAGTGTTTCTTTGCGGTCTGTGTGTTTAATAGTCTTTGCACTCACTTAAATAGCCTGTACATGAAATACTATTCTTTAATATGCAATGTAAGATATACATTTTTATTTACAATTATTATTATTACTATTATTGCCTTGTAACAGTGCTCATTTTAACTATTTATTATGCATTGTTTGCCTGTGTTTCCATTTTTGTGGACCAAGAGAAAGCATTTACTGGTATGTGTTGGGAAAAATCCTCAGAAAGTTCTTTGTTTTGCAAAGACTCCTAGAAAAGAGGTGAAAGAGGTGCCAAAACTTCAGTTGGACACTGATTGGTTTATTGTAATAGAACAACATTATCCTAAAATTCCAAAAAGTGTTACAATAGCCTGGTGTGTCTGTGATCCCACAACCGCTGGACCCTGGAGTACCAGAGCTGATTATCTTCTTAACCTTGGGACTTCTGAATTTCATTTATGACCTTCTACACTCTAAATGCTACACTCTCCTACAAAATCTGGAAAGCTTCTGTATTCATGTCTGTCAACTTTTTTTAAGGGTGCCTGTTTTTGGATTTATAAGCTGAAATTTCTTTAATACAAGCCAAGTGTAAACTTATAAATTTGTGTTTTGATGCAGCAGTTTCAACAGTGCGATTCCTAGAATTGAACATACTGTACATACATACATACATTGTCACAATAATGACCATCAGACATTGCGAAGGTTTGGGGCAGCCACCCGTATAATTGTTTACGGCTGCAAAACGAATTAATCATCAAAGACATGTGCATTCAACCGAGTCCAAAACAGAACTGATTCTCTTCAGGCAATATGGCGGCTTTAAAGGCCAGCGAAGGGAAGTGACGTCATCAGCACCGGAACCGGAAGGGATGTCATTGGATGCCCCAGAGCCGGGCGGGATTTCCCTAGAATGGTCTGCAAAAGATCGAGAGGGAAAATTAGTGCACTTCGCCAACCCCTGGTCTGGCATGGAATTACATGTATTCAAGCCCTTTAGTTGTTTCCAAAACACACGTGTGTGACAACATATACATATATACATATACATATATATATATATATACATATACATATATATATATATACATATACATATATATATATATATATATATATATATATATATATACAGTAATCCCTCGCTATATCACGCTTCGCCTTTCGCGGCTTCACTCCATCGCGGATTTTATATGTAAGCATATTTAAATATATATCGCGGATTTTTTGCTGGTTCGCGGATTTCTGCGGACAATGGGTCTTTTAATTTCTGGTACATGCTTCCTCAGTTGGTTTGCCCAGCTGATTTCATACAAGGGACGCTATTGGCAGATTGCTGAGAAGCTACCCAGCTTACTTTTCTCTCTCCCTTGCGCTGACTTTCTCTGATCCTGACGTAGGGGGATTGAGCAGGGGGCTGTTCGCACATCTAGACGATACAGACGCTCATCTAAAAATGCTGAAAGATTATCTTCATGTTGCTATCTTTTGTGCAGCTGCTTCCTGAAACGACATGCTGCACGGTGCTTCGCATACTTAAAAGCTCAAAGGGCACGTATTGATTTTTGATTGAAAAACAAACTCTGTCTCTCTCTATCTCTCTCTCTCTCTTTCTCTGCTCCTGACGGAGGGGGTGTGAGCTGCCGCCTTCAACAGCTTTGTGCCGCGGTGCTTCGCGTATTTAAAAGCCAAACAGCCCTATTGATTTGTTTGCTTTTCTCTATCTCTGTGACATAATCTGCTCCTGATGCGCACTCCTTTGAAGAGGAAGATATGTTTGCATTCTTTTAATTGTGAGACGGAACTGTCATCTCTGTCTTGTCATGGAGCACAGTTTAAACTTTTGAAAAAGAGACAAATGTTTGTTTGCAGTGTTTGAATAACGTTCCTGTCTCTCTACAACTCCTGTGTTTCTGCGCAAATCTGTGACCCAAGCATGACAATATAAAAATAACCATATAAACATATGGTTTCTACTTCGCGGATTTTCTTATTTCGCGGGTGGCTCTGGAACGCAACCCCCGCGATGGAGGAGGGATTACTGTATATATATATATATATATATATATATATTGTCACACACGTGCAAATAGGAGGCAGCTGAAGGGCTTAAAGAGTAATGGTAACACATCTGCCCAGGGGGGGATAACATCACTTAAAGGCCCCGGCCCTGAGGACGACATCACTACCCCCAGACCTCCTATAAAACCTCACTCTCTTCCTCTGCAATTCAGTTCTGTTTTGGAGTCAGTCTTGTAAACTACTCTGGCCTTACAATTCTTTACTTTGGCAGCCAAGAACATATTATACAGGTGGCTACCCCAAACCTTTCCCATGTCTGAAGTCTTGTCTTTTTACAATATATATACGTTTTTAGTGATTCGATTTATTGGTTTAAGTTCACCAAAATTATTGGAATCTTTGAAACACTGATTCATTCACTTCAAAAACAACAAGCTATATTCTAGTTTAAAATCTAGAATAGTATCATAACAGTGTAACAACTTTAACCACCAAACAATATAAACAGTATAAAAAGCAAGCAATAAAATTAATAATTCACACATAATAATAAGCAAACATTTTCATATCCTAGATGTCGAAAGAAAGACATGTGAATGCTTACATCGTTTATGACTAAATAAAATTGATTTCAGCCTACAGGTTATGTAGGACAAAATTATTTCTGCCTGCACTATGTTGTTAGCATCCGCTGTATTTACAGCATAGGCTAACAAAGTTGCATTGTTCATATTATAGTTGTACATCTGCAAATGTAGCTCATTAAAAATATTAGCAATTTCCAGTAAATGGGCCTCTAATGCATTCTCCAGTCAGTCAGTAAACTGAGATTCAATGTACTGCTTGACACATATCTGCAGTTTTGTTCCTCCATTTAAACTGATTCTTAAGGTGAACTCATTCGGTGTACCATACTGGAATGAGAATACTGGAATTTTTTTTTTTTTAAATACCAGCGCCCCATAATGCTTTGTGAGGTCAGTGCAACACCCTCCAGAGCTGTTACAGACAACATTGATGGGACCACCCCCCTGGTATTTAATGCTGATCATTTGCATTACAGACTCCGTGGGATAAGTTACCTATGCTTGCAGATAAATGTGCAGGTCGATCTTCAAGTTACACACCAAAATAACAGAAGGAGGCGTTTGCCCTGTGCATGCATAATAATTAGCCATGTAGCGTGGCAAGAGTGAAAACAAGCCTTGAAGGAGCCTGACACCCCCTCCAAATGAAGAAGACTCTATAAAATAATAATACAGTAATCCCTCACTTATCGCGGGAGATAGGTTCCAAGGCCGACCGCGATAACTGAATTTCCGCGAAGTAGGGACACCATATTTATTTAATCATTTAACGTGTATTTGGACGTTTTTAAACCTCCCTGTATTGTTTACAACCCACCCTTTACTCCTATTAATAACAGGGACATCTGCTAAGCCAAATGAAATCAAGTAGATAAGTTTACACTTATGTATAGCGAAGTACATGTAGCAGCTTGTAGGAGGTCACTGACGTCGTCGACCTTGTTGCAAGATTCCTAATGCAGATTCCATCCAGACTACTGCCTTATCACGTCCACCTTGCAACTCGTTTTGCGCCCTGGTTAAAGGACAAACTGCGGCCGTAGATCTTATATGCTTTTCCTCCTTTTTAAATAAAAAGAATCGTGGACTCATTGATGCTGTGATGGTGTCCTGCAGCGGTGTAGCTGTTCCCTTCCTTCAACATATCCAAAACTTTTACCTTTTCTGCAATCATTTGCATCTTCTGTTGGCGCTTGGACACGGCCCCCTCAAGCAGTAGCACGTTATGCTGAATGAGTGAGATGAAGACTTCCTGGTTAATGCAGCACTCCGTTCGCTTGATCAATCAGCAGCACACAGGAACTTAACTGCGTGCTCTGATTGGGTAGCTTCTCAGCCATTCGCCAATAGCATCTCTTGTATGAAATCAACTGGGCAAAACTCAACCTTAGGAAGCAAGTACCCAGAGTAAAAAGACCCCATTGTCCGCAGAAACCCGCGAAGCAGCGAAAAATCCGCGTTATATATTTAGATATGCTTACATATAAAATCTGCAAAGTCGTGAATTCCTGCGAAAAGTGAACCGCGAAGTAGCGAGGGATTACTGCAACAAATGATTTATTACTATTTACAAGACATTTCTATCTTTTTGATAAAATAAAAAGTGCAAGGAATCAGCATAGACAGTTTTGAGAGCCTTCAGCATGACTTCAAAAAATAGAATGAGCCAATACTTTCAATCATGACATGCCACTTTGAATTTTCTGCCTTTAAACGACCTATACAATTTTTCTGACTTTTAACTGTGATTTTGGCATTTCTGCTTTGTTCTGATCAAACAAATATAATTGCATGTCTCTCTTACAGTGTTCTTTCTTCTTTGATCTTACGGAGGCACAGAGGTCCAGTGGTTGGCTCTGCTGCCACACAGCTCAGGTCACCTTTTTGGCCACAATAATGAAACATATACAGCATAAAAAAACAAGTTATCTCTGCTTGTGAAGTTGTAATGTATTATGGTAAACAGTTATGATTTTAAAATGTTAATTGTGTCAATTGCAAGTATCCAAAGTGCTTGGCTACATCGCTGCATAGAGTAAGTCCACCTATTTTTTGAGTTGTAGCTAATGTCTTTGAATTACCAGCCATCAACAGGGTTTGTGAGCAACTGTGAAAATGTTTTTAAATGGGCCAGACATTATCAAATACTAGACAGTAAAACCGTCTGACTGAGAAATGTTAAAAGCCATTAAACAAATACAAGTTGTTACCAGAACCAAGATGCTAAAACCATAACTCATTTTGATAAATGGAATGCTGTGAGTCAACCAGAAAGTTTCTTCAAGGTTTTTCACCCATGTGCAGGTCGATCTTCGAGTGCCATGTCAGTATAAGAGAAGGAAGCGCATGCCCTATGAATGCATAATAATTAGTCACGTGCATATAAACCCGCCCCTTCAACCAACACAGGAGACTCTATGAAATAATAATAAGAAGAAAAGGTTTATTACTATTTACATTTCTATCTTTTTGATAGAAGAAAAATTGCAAAGCATCAGCACAGACAGTTTATAGAGCCTTCAGCGTGACTTCAAAAAATAGAACAAGCCAGCAGCATCAATCATGACACGCCACTTTGAATTTTCTGTCTTTAAAAGACCTACATATTTTTCTGACTATGATTTTGGTATTTCTGGTTTGCTTTGATGAAATCTATGATTGTGTGTCTCTCTAACTGCATTCTTTATTCTTTTATTTCACGGAGGCATGGTGGTACTGAGGTTGGCATTACTGCTGCACAGCTCAGGTTACCTTTTTGGCTACAATAATTGGTCCAGTATAGTTGGCACATGTTTCCCTAGCCCTCAGGGACACATTAAAGATAACTGCACCATTATATCTAGTCAAATCTAATTCAGTTACTCCTTCCCCATTGACTATAAAGCAGTTCACCAAGTTCGGAAAATATCACAAACATTTCCATGAGTTCCCCGAAATCAAACAAAGCAAATCAAAGCAAACCAAACTTGGCAATGTTCACTCTTGAACAAACTTGCAATGGTAATCAAGATCAGTAGGGACATACTGGTTCATTCAATCAGTCAGTGTACTGAGATGGTCATAGTCACTCAGTCAGAGTGAAATGATCAATGGGAAGTGCTTGGTTTGATCTACCAAGTCAGTCATTGGCTAGTTGTTATCATGTCCGTTTTGCTGAAATGGTTTACTGATTGGCTATTTCACGAAGACAGCATTTAAATGATAAGATGATAGCTCTGGACTGTTGCAGAATGCAATATAAAACGTAGCATGCATTGTGCATGCCTCAAAAAGATTTGTTCTTCAATGTCATTGTGCCAGAAAGATTGTTCAAAGACCTGGAAAAGTACAAAAGAACTAGTTAATTCTTTCATTTCACATCACTATAATGTAGACTTATTTTGCTTTAAGATAACAGAGCACACTAATCTCTCCATTTTCTAAATCACTTTCCTCTTCATCACTGCATCTGTCACAAGGAGGAAGACTTGACCTGTCCCTGCAGTATATCAGTCCAAAACAAGATACATTCATGGCTCCCTATAAAGGAATTACAGCAAAAAAAGCAAGGATGCCACACACCTGTGTGTATGTTCACACTACGAAACCAGTGATCTCAAAAACATTAATTTTCTGCTTTTAAAATACAATTGTTACATATGTTGAGGCATTCACAGAATAAAACTGCAACATACATGAAAAAATGTTTTTAACCTGACATCATTTGCAAAAAAAATATATAAGGCAACACATATGCAATGAGACTATATACACATAAATAACACATTGATCTATCCATTTGTAATATATTTATACTGATGAAAGATAAAAAAATGAAGCCTGTCCATGGGTAGAGAGTCTCAACCCTGAATGGGTTGGCAATCCTTTGCAGGACACACTCACACTGAAAATTTAGAATAATTCAACAACTTGTGATTGGAGCAAAACCCCAAGGGCACACCAGAAAAACATGCACACTCTACAATGGGAAGTACTCCATAAAGAATTAAACTGGAGCCTCAGCCCAAAGAATCAGAAACACTACAGCTATGGCACACTGCCACCCTCATTACTTTCTTCTCCTAAATAATCTGTTTAATGTATTGCAATGCTGATTTTTACATCTTTAGCTCTGGAGAAAAACATAGAGCTAGGGACAGTGAGAAATTGTGGTTTATGGATAGTTGCTTTCAACTTTTTTTCTGTGTTTTCTGTCACCTAAACATTCCATTCAGTTAAAGCAAGGCATTGAAAAATTCAAACTATTTCTAAAGAAGAAGCTGTACGGATTAAAATCATTTGAGAATTCATAAGTTTTAACACAACGTCAAAAGGAATAACAGAAATTAAGCTGTATTACAAACATTCCTGCTTAATTTGATCTTTAAACCATAATTATGTAAAAAGTGATTTTTGTCATGGCTTCCTAGGAGAGATGAGGTTTTCACACGATCTATATTAAGATATACATGTTTAAAAACGAAATTAGAATCACCAAAAACCTGTATAAATCCCTGAGTGTGGTTATTTAAAACAAGACCCAGCAAGCATGGGAGATTTAAATGAAAAAGACAAAGATAAGAACAGACCATAAATTTCACATGTTATGACACATCCTTTGGCGTACCATATCCACAATTTATAGATCAGAACAACACATCAGCTTATTTCATCTACATTGCATCATGAATTATAAATACACATTTTATTTACCAAATTTTCACACATTTAAATTATATGGTATAATTAATTTTTTTGACACATTCTTAGTTTGGACACTTCTAGCAAGAGTTGGCATTCATGTTGATTATTCTAATACAATGCTGGTGTTTTGCCAGTATAGACATGAAAAAAAAAATCAAAATGTATTCTGTCTATAATTCATTCTGAAATAATGATAGGACTAAACAAGAACTTGTGAATTAAAAAATGTGATTTACTCCATGAAACTTAATAAATTGCACTTCCAAGGAACTGTAACTTAGTTTACACTGGTCCTTTTTATGATATATTGGTATTCACTAAACGTTTTTGGTGCTTATTTTAATTTAATTGTCTTTTGCTTCAAGCATTGCCCACGTACTACATACTTTTTTAATGCCCTTACATAATACATTTTTTCTTTTCCCTCTTTATACTCAGTTTGGGATTTTAAACCTTTATGCCAAAGCTTTTCAGTTAATTTTAAGCTAGCAATTATATAAATCATTTTATTTTGTGGGTGACACAGTTTGCTTATTGGTAGCACTGCTGCCTCACAATAAGATGACCAAGGGTTAACATCCTGGATCCTCCCTGCATGGGGTTTTGCATGGATTTCTTCCTGCTGTCCCAAAGGCCATGCAGGTTAGGTCAATTCGTGTGGACAGTGTGTGTGTGTGTGTCTGTGTGTGTTCACCCTTCAATGGGACTTATGTCCCATCCAGGGTGTGTTTCTGGCCTTGAGCTTTAATCCAGGCCAGGGTCACAGAGGGGCCGGACAATATTTCCACCTGGGAATAAGCAGGGTTAGAAAATGACATTTTATTTTCTTATCTGGTTTTAGCTCTTTATGTCAGTACCTTCCATGTAAACTTATATTGGAGCATTGTCTATTTAAACTTTCATAACTATCTGAGGTACAATTCCCGAAAGCATTTTAACTTTAAGGTTGGGAGCATGACACTAATAATGTTGTAAAATCCATCTTAAGCTCGACTGATAATTTACAAGTGTTTGTCAAGACCCATATAACTAAAGTAGAGCAACATATTATAACGTACATTAACACGTTCTCTGATCTAAGTGCTTCTTAAACAGGCATCCTCTTGCATGACCATATCCTCCGGTAGCGGGCCCGCCCACACAGAATATGTTAAATCCTACATTAGGAGAGCCCCATAAGCATTTATAATACTAATATTTATATTGTGATTTATAATATGTTAACGATGAAATGCAATAAAGTTTTTATAGTATGATTATTTTATAGATAAATTATTAAATTCATTGGAATAATTTAGAGTTTTAGTCCTTACAGTTTATAAGTTCATATTCTACATTCTTCAAAAATCTGTATACTAAAGTTGCAGGTAACTTAATTTTCATAGAGACACTTTGTGTGTTGTCATTGGTAATGTGGAGAAATGAGGAAGAAAAGGGAATGATGGTGACTTGGGTTGATATGTTTGAGAATAGAGATGACTATGATCAAGAAAGGCCCACTCAGAAAAATATCCGATTGCATTCTGGGGTCTATATCTTCAGCCAGCAGAGTAACAAATCATAGCATTTTT
Organism: Erpetoichthys calabaricus; assembly: GCF_900747795.2. NCBI lineage: Eukaryota > Metazoa > Chordata > Cladistia > Polypteriformes > Polypteridae > Erpetoichthys > Erpetoichthys calabaricus. Next base: position 51,131,493 of record NC_041402.2, on the reverse strand, counting down.
GAGATTTTGGGGCATATAGGTTTTTCTATTGCAGGGGGAGGTTTTACCCCTAAATACTGACAAGTAAAAATGCCCTTTCTTGGAGAATGCCAACTGGACTGGATGTACCACCCTAACATATTTCAGCTGTTTTAAAACTAATTGGGAAAGAGTGATTTTGTTGAATGAGTGCATAGTCAATCAGTCAGTCAATCAATCAAACATGTCCCCCAGTAATAAGATAAAGGTTAGTGAAAACATAATTTTTAAGTTTTGTTAATTTTATGAAATCCCATTCGTGTCAGTCATATTTGATGTTATGCTTATTTACACACTTTGTTGTATTTTGTTATTAAATTATGGTGCTGTGTTTACTTTATATTCATTTTCACAAGGATCACTTACAGCAAATTTTCCAATGGACCATTAAGAAAAACTCAATATTATTGCCAATCAACTGCTTTTCAATCAACTTACAATGAGTTTTTGTAGGCGACTTCAGAGCCAGGGTTAACTAAGTAGTACTTTATTCTTGTTTCTGGCTGCTTAAGAAGGGTTTTGAGGAATACCCAAAAATGTACCTTGTACAATACATGCATGCATTTTAAAATAGTTTGTTAATCACTAAGGTTTATTGTTTTTTGGGAAACCTTTCCCTGATCTTGTAAGTTTATTTAGAAAGCCACCGAAAAAATAAACAGTTCTTATTGTTTCTTTATGTTTGATACAGATCTTACTTTGTTTCCAAGTATGGAAATAGTCTTTCAATGATTGCAGAGATAACAAACAGTGTATTAATCCAAAGTAAAAGGCAGCCACACACTGCAATAATGCAATTAATATTTAGTAGAAAGTAATTTGTTTCAGAGGTAGACCAAGCATAAACCAAAACTAGAGGTTCTGAGTTGTTCTTTTGATTTCAGTAATAGCTCAAGGATAAGATGAGCTCTGAACTGGTTTTGTTAAACTGTAACCTTGTGTGTATCAGAGAGAAGTAATCAGTATTGTTTTATAAATTGGAAAACCCATAAAGCAAGCGTATTACAAATCAGCAGTCAATGGAGTTATTATGGGGACCAACTGGCTGTTGTAGCATGTCAGTCAACCTCCTTGTCTGTTTAAAGGATAAAAAATATAAACACACTGTTACTGTTGTGGAGAGAGTTTTAAAATGCATCTAATTGCTTTCCTTTTATAAATGTGTAATCAAATCAGTTTAGTTCTCAAAAATTTACAGCAAATATTAGTCTTTGAGAAATTTTGCAATGAGCAGCATGTTGTTTAATTAAGCATTAAATATATATATATATATATATATATATATATATATATATATATATATATATATATATATATATATATATATATATATATATATATCATAAAGCATCTAGCATCATTACATTAAAATACTGTAAATTGTTTGATCATTTAGGTAAAAGCATTGGGGATATTGTAAAATAGGCTTTTGAATTATACTTAGGTTGCAGCAAGACGACAGTTTTAAAGCATGTCAAATGTCTAGAGGTATCACTGTTAAAGCTGCCTTTTCTCTCATGTATATATAGTAGCCTGAATCACATGTGTGTTTTTTACATGAATTAGTTTACAACTCATACCAGTTTTCTAGTGGTTAATTACTTAAAATTTCCTGATGTTTCATGGTCCTTATTCAAAACTTCTCAAAATATTACATACATTGTTAAATGTATGACCTTTCTATGAGGCTTATGGGGCTGTGATGCCCCTGGTGCCTGCACCCTTAGAATCTTTCTCTTCCTGGGACATTGATAGTCATGGACCAAGGATCAACTAGTGCAATGAGGACACAAAAGAACAAGGTTTGGTTCAAAAGTGTACTCTCATTTTATTCAGATATGCAGTATCTAAATGAATAGTGCCGTGCAGTTAATAAATACTCCTTAAAACAGGGCTATTAGTGGCAGCCACATTGAATTAAAAAATAACCCAAAGGGATGTTAATAATCAAAAATATAATCACAAAGTTATAATGGGGTTCTTTTGCCTTCTCTCCTGCAAGCCTCTGGGTGTCTCTCTCTCTCTCTCTCCTCTCTCTCTCAGGCCTCCACATCAGAGTGAGTACAGTCATCCATTAAATAGCATTCATCCCTGCCACCTCAGCTGGTCACTGCTGGGATGCCCAAAGTTCAGCTTCATAGTCCCACCACCACAAAGAAAGTGATTGCTTCTGCTTTCTGTCTGATCAACAGGAGTGACCTACCCCTGGATTGCCATTCTTCTCACTCACAATGGTGCTTCCTGACTACCTTGTCTCTCGTTTTTCTCACAAACTCTTTGCCTTGACTTTCTACCATCTCTTTTATATCTCCTTCTGAATCTTTTTCTTCTTCTCCTCTCTCTCTCAACTCTGGTCCTGGTGGGCCACAGTGGCTGCATGTTTTCACTCTAACCATCTTCTTATTAGTGAGCTATTTTTGCTGCTGATTAACTTGTTTTGGGTTAGTTTTAATTGATGTGACTCAGACCTTAATGAGCAGCCAAACAATAAGAACACACAAAACAAGCCGCCACATGACCAGCTAAACCTGAAAATAAAGAAGGGTGAAAGTCTCTGTCATGGTGGTTTCCTCAGGTCCACTAAAACATCTTGACAGTGGACTTAGAAAGAACAGAAAATCAAAAGTCTGCTGTGGCAGAATGAGAGCAGCAACAAGTCCTGATATTCAATAACGGCTTTAATTAACAGCAGGAATTGGCTTCCCATTAAGAAACAGGGTTGGAGTGAATTTAGCTGGAGTTTGACGTTCCAATTTAGCTGGTCATTTGTTGGCTCGTTTCATATCTCATTTCTGTTTGGCTGCCATTTAATGAACAAACGAATCAATTCAGAGAACTGAATCCTTAAAAACAGGGCTATTAAAATGAAGGGAAAAAGAGTTAATTAGCAGTGAAAACTGCTCACTGATTAGAAAAAGGGTAAGTATGAAAACCTGCAGCCCACCAGGACCAGAGTTGGACAGCCCTGCTTTATACCTTTGTGGGTGCAGGTGATTTCACTAATGACTGACAAGGCGTCAATGGGGAATGGCTAAGGTAAACACATTTGCATATTAACTAGCAATTAGGCAGTTTCCCCCATTAAATACTCCTGTGACCACACCCACCAAGGATGAACCTGTATTGTTTTTATAAAAAAAAAAAACCAAAAAAAAAAAAACACAGTCCACCACAGACCCCTAATTTGCATCCCACAGGGGCCCAGTTTAAAACAAGCACAATGGTACTTTCAATACACTGTATTTAAAAATGTTTTAAGATGACACCAGTGACTAACCTCCATTGATTCCTTCATAGAAATGACAAGCCAAACAAGTTTCTGTAAACCTCCAGTTGATATCCTTTCAAATCCACCCCTTCCAGTCTCATTGACATTTAGGACCAGAATGCCAGGATATACTTGTTAATTGTGACAACTGAGACAGAAGGACACATCGGTTTGTGTCCAATATAGTGATTCAACATCAATGTTTCTTTTTTTCTTTGTTCTTTTGGCAAATGGGATCAAACAAAGAAATTCCCTTATGGATCCCCAACCTTTAACATATCCCCACCTTTTTTTTTACTAAATTGACAGTATATGTAGATACAGAATTAGATGTTAACCTTAGCTAAATTTGGCAATAATCACAGTAAATAAATATCAGCATATTAATTCAGAATGTATACTCAGCCTCTGTTAATGTTTATTATTTAAAATGTATACATTACGCATATACATCATCAGCTGAGTTAATAACTAACAGTAGAAATGTCTTTCATGGCTGTGCTTTTAAAACCATTTCTACAGAAAGAATAACTATACAGAATCTGAAATAAATTTCTCATCAAATGGTCAAAACTGATTGCTGGAAGGGCCTGGTGTGGTTAATGGATAAGTCTATTTTAAGTAAGCAATGCCTTGATATGTCCAGAGGCTAAGTTTTGTCTTATTTTGCAGTCCTGGGTCTGTTTACTGTTATTCAATTTTCCATTTGCAACCATTTTTTTAACCTCACCTTGATCCATCTGATTCAGAATCCATTGCATTCTTCTTAAATTCTTAAAGCTCTTAATGTTTTTCTTTGCTGCATTAGCGCCATCTTGCAACTATAATTTAGAACGCACACTCTTTCGTAACTATTATGAGACTACACTTGTAATTGTTTTTTTTACTGAAACACAGTGTCCTAATCTATTGTAACCCTAGTGCCTCTTGGCTTGATGGTTTGTAATACAAATGTTTGACAACTCAGCATCCCACATGTCATAGATGTGCACATAGCCAGATAATTTTCTACACTGAAGAAAAGAGTAGCCAATTCTATGTGACCTTCACTCAATGATAATTGTGTAGCACTATAATCATTAGTACTATACCCAAGCCTATAGTGACAGCCAGGTTCATGTAGAAGGTAATCACTTTTATGAAAAGAACTAATCTATCAATGAATACAGCACATATAGGGAGCAAATTCACATCAGCTGTCAGCATGACAGCAATCTTTTAGACTGCCATGAAATCAAAATGTCACAAGGGACCTCACAATTCCATACAGTTAGAAAAAATATTCTGAGTACTTTTAACAGCAAGCAAAATCCACTACACAAAGGGCAAGGATTGATTATGGATTTATCAACTTCAGGAAAAAAGCATTTGCTATCATTGGTGGTAATAATAATAATAATTCTTTACATTTATATAGCGCTTTCCTCACTACTCAAAGCGCTTTCCGCACAGGGGAGGACCCGGGAAGTGAACCCACAATCTCCTTAATGCAAAGCAACAGCACTACCACTGTGCCACCTGTGAAGAGCCAGACTCAGCCTTTCTATAATTTTAATCAAGAGATGGATGTAATACAGTGTAAACATTTTCACTGAAATTTACTCAAGAAGTGAAATTATATAAATGTGAAATACACAAACACTATTTGATGTTACTTACTAATTTATTCAGTTTAGGCATGAGTAACAATAGCCATTTGTGCAATCTTTCTGTTTCTAATGCCAATAAAAGAAGCTACAGCTTCTTACACATGATAAAAACTCCCCAATGGATCAACTCTAACCAATTGTAATTTAATAAAAAATTATAATGTCTTCTAATAATTCTCATATATTGTTTAGTGTGCTAATAAGACTTAAAATCATTTAGATAGTTAAAACTAAAATATTGCTTAATTTCAAGGACCCCATCCACATTCCTGTATCTTAATGACCTACTGTATCTTTGATTTACTCCAATACTTTTCCAGAAATAAATATTCAATAATTTTCAACTGTTTGAAAACATGTCTGTCTAATGGATTTGTTTGTTAATAATAACAGGAACGATGCAACATTTAAATTGTGAACAAGTCTTTTCATTAGGCAGGTAATGTAGCATAGAGGCTGTTACAACAGACTGTAAAAAAGTAACATATTAAAAGTAATTTGTTCATTATATTTTGAGCTATCTTGTTTCAATATAGGGTACCTGAAGGCCGAATCATATGCTGACTGCACTGAATACAAGGCCCAAACCAACTTTGTGTGTACATGAGAATCCAGCAAACAAAGAGTACAGGCAAGTATGTGCAAACTTAGAGCAGGTGGTGCCTAAAATGGGTATAAAACTGTGAGGCAGAATTGATAACTACTGTGCTCTCTGAAACCTGGAAGGTCAGTTTGCTGTGTGTGTGGCTCACGTATGTATTGATGATGTCATCATGCATTATCTTCTGGCATCATGGTGCCAAAAGTGATAAAACACTGTAAAAAAAGCTATAAAGGGTTAAAAATGATCGAAAGGCTAATCTTTTGAGTATGAATCTTAATGGGATTAAGCATTTTTAAATACAGGTGAGTATAACAGAACTTGTCAGCATCTGCTGTACATTCAGCTTATCTGACCGCAGTTGCTCCTCTTCCTGTGTAACATTAGCAATTTCATTGAATTCTTGTGTTTTCTTGTTCTATTCACTTAATAATATGGGTGGTTCTGTTTTTGCTTGGGTAGTGAAGAATGAAACAGCCAGAAATGGCACTAAAATTCATTTACCCTGGTGATTTCGCAATTGTGAAATGTGAAACTCATCAAAAGGAGATTTTAGTGGTTTTAAAAGTGCTTTTGGGGTAGAAAACAGGGACTATTATTCTCTTAAATTTCATTCACGCTTTTGTGGTTACCTGTTTCATACTCTGACAGACTCAGAGAATTAAACCGGTTTAGTCTCAAGCAGAGGTGACTGCTTGGGGAACTAATCCAGGTTTTCCAAATTCTCTAAGGCTTTGGTAAAGTTGATCTAGCAGAATTCTTTCAACATAATGGTGATTCACATACTATAGAGGATATCAGTGAAAATTAAAGGGAATGGCATTAAGGACAGAAGCCAGGAAGCACTTTTTTACGTATTAGAGTTTGGATGTCTGGAACAAAATACTGAATCATGTAGCTGAAACAGAAAACTTGAAAACCTTTAAGAAGGCCCTGGAATAACTTGCCTATTAGCTAAACAAACAAGCTTGATGAACTGAATAGTCTCCTCTTGTTTGTGAAATTTCTTATTTTCTGTGTTTTTTTTCTAATGGTGTGTAATCCAGGTAATCATCTGCATATCAGTAATATCAATTCTTTTTATATGTCTCATTCAAATCAAAGTTTCAGTGCGTACGTCTTTTTTTTTTTAAATTTGACTGTGCATATTTTCCACAAGGAGATACACTAAAATGTACTATCATATACATTACTCTGTTATCTGCAAAAAAAAACTCACCATATGGAAAGTTGCTATTCCACTGTTACATAGCAAAGGTTTCTAAATTACTTGCAGATGAAGGCTTGCGTGGTTTACGGACTGTTGACCTGTGAATTTCACTTCTGTTTCTGATGTATGTTTAGGATGGTGATCACCATGTGGATATCCTCTTGCCAGTACAAACACAACAGACATTTAACGGCTCAAAAAATGTTTACACGTGACAAGAAATGAGTCCGGTATTTGTTTTGTTTTTTTGTTTTTTTAAACTCAAGAGATCTTTATTAAATGACAGGCAGATGCATATGGAGTTAATGCATGAAAAAGCTTTCAGATAGGAAATAAACAGGTTTCTTTCTGTGTCAATGGCTTGAGGAAGCAAAACACAAATTCAATTTCCACACAAGTCATTGTTGCTTATCAATATTTCTGAGGAGCTGATGTGGCATATATTGAGTGCTAACCCAACAAAAGAGCAAAGCCTAAGCATCACAGAATGAAGTTCAAGTTATAAGTTGTCCTATTTTGATGATACGCAAACTTAACATGGTTCAAAATATCCTGAATATTATATTTGATGTGTCCCACTACTAGTTTCATGAAGGATTTCATTGCAATGGCTGCGTGCCCCTGGATTTGTAACACTCAGACAATCCACTTTTGCTTTCTTTGGCTCAGGCATATTGTTTTTCAATTTGAAGTGGACATGTCTGCCTTGCCTTCTCATGCTACTGCAGCAGGCACTGTATGATCATTACAAAGATGGATAATGTGGGCTTAGTTTGGTAGAAACTAGTGCTGGGCGGTATACCGGTTCATACCGAAAACCGTTTTTTATTTTTTTATGATATCGATTTTTCTTATACCGCAACACCGGTTTAAATTGCCTAAACAACGTTCGGAACGTGGCGCAGCAGGAAACTGTTCAAGTGGGGCTCTTTTTCACTGCTACACCACCAAATAGGTAGCGGTAGCATAGGTATTGCGCGGTGAAAATGGACAGAGAACATTCCAAAACTGAAGCCGACGATAAAGTTGAACATGATGAACAGAAGAACTTTTGCCGAAAAAAAGGAGTCATGTCCGTCGCCTGGAGATACTTTAGTTTTAAAAGGTCAGATGTGTAAATACTGTTTCTATACTACTGGATAATACTGCAAGCCAAGTTGTACTTGTTTTATTTGTTTTCAATACAGTGTAATGTACCTGGGTACTGTGTAATAGTGTGACGACATGTTGACTTTATTCTCGACATTTCTACTTTATTCTCGCAGTTTATGTCAAGATTAAAGTCGACATGTTGACTTTATTCTCGTAATTTGTCATTAAAGTAGAAACATCGTAAACTAAACTTCATCGTAAAATGAATATTTGAATTTACTAAATTTTCTCAAACCCCGTCATAAGTTATATAGCACATTAAATGCTTTGTGTTAAGTGATTCTTAACTGACTTCTTCTTGCACTAAGAGGAGGCGCCGGCAGCGATCGCCGCACAGAATACATTCACTTCATGGTCTTCCTGCTCTCTGAACATTTAGAATGCTAAGATAAATGCTTAATATAATTTTCATGGTGAAATGCATTAAAGCATGCATTAATCATATGGGGGCACGGCGGCGTGCCTGCCTTGCATTTGCATGTTTTTCTGGTGGGTTTACTCGGCGTGCTTCAGTTTCCTTTCAAAGTCATGTAGGATGTGGGGTTTTGTTGTGCTATACTGACCCTGCTAGTGTATGTTTTAATTGTATTCGTCCTGCGATGTGCTGGCGACTCGTTCAGAGATGGGCGCAACTCTGAATGGATGGCATAATTAAACATGTATAACGAATATATTTTTAAAGTTCTGAACACTCCGTGGGCTAAGTTTATAACTAGTTTTAATTTCACAAAGACGTTTATCGTGTGGTGATTGGTTATGTGGTGAAAGAAAAAGGAAGGATAGGAACTGGGGTTTTGGTACGTCAGATAGAGACAGCATGCATACAATAAAGATAGCCCGCTCAGAAGAACATGCATTGAATTCTGTGTTCGTGTCTCCAACCAGCAGATCACAAACCCAACATTTAAACAAAATTTAAGTTAAACCTGTGCGATAGCTATTCATACATCCAGTTTTTTGAGCCTCGTCACACCTGCCATAAAGTTCTCTACACTGAACATACACCTGGGGACCCCTTACTGTGAGGGAGCAGCACTACCGCCTCACTACCATGCATGTGTAATACCTGCTTTAATGCATTTCATCATGAAAATTATATCAAGTATTTATCTTAGCATTCTAATTCTGATTAACCACTGGGTCGGGGAATGTAACACAAAGCATTTAATGTGCTGCATTAATTTATGACGGGGGTAAATTAAGTAATTGATTAAACATTGATTTTAGGAAGAAGTTTAGTTTGCGACATTCTACTCTAATTATGAAGTAAACTATGAGAATAAAGTGGAAATGTCAACTTTAATCTCGACATAAACGGCGAGAATAAAGTGGAAATGTTGACTTTGTTCTCAACATATAGTTTGTTTTTTTTCTTCCCAGTATAGCTTAGCTTGAAGCAAGGTCCATATTAATGCAGTTTGCCTAAATGATGGTTCAGTTGGTAAAGATGTCATCACCAAGTTTTATTTTATTTTAATTTGGTGAATACTGTGTAATGCACCTGGGCTTGAAGTCTTGAAGTAATAGCGCAACTATCAGTAATAATACTATTACTTATTTTATTGTTATTATTTATTAGTTTAAATATTATGCAGTTTAAGGATGATAAAGTTGTTTAAAAAGTCACTTTAACGTGTCAGTGGACAGAGATTGTTAACATTAACAGAAAGTGTAGTTGGTTTCCAAAAAATATTTACTATTTATTCCTTTTCTAAGACATATTCGGTGCAATACAATTTTTGACAAGCACTTCTGGATATTTTACTAAGTCTAAATGCCTCTTTGTATGGTTGAAAATATGTTGTCAAAATTATAGTTTGTTTTTGCAAAATTTGTTCAATAAAAAGGTTCTATATTTTGACAGCATCTGTCATGCAATGTGATACCTTCTCCATTAGTGCCACCCCCCTTGAAAACTATCACTTTATGGGGCAATGCAAAACTGTATTAATACTTGTGTGCACATTAAAATGTTTTTTTTTTGTACAATGTACAATACTCTTGACAGTGGAATAGGTTATTCTTAGCCAGTAATTGCAGTGGAAAATGTGGTTAACATCCACTCATGCATGGGGAAAAAAATACCATCGAATACTGTGAAACCGGGATAATTAGAAAAATACCGTGATATAGAATTTTGGTCATACCGCCCACCCCTAGTAGAAACCTAAAAGAAGTTCTTAGGAAGGACAATCTGAAGTAGTCTTTTTGCTGTTCTCTAACTCCTAGATATTTTGTTAATCTGATTATGATGAGGCTGATTTATTTGCAACAGCTTATTTTTATAAGTCTGTGGTAACATGAGGATCCAATATTTTTAAAAGTGTACACTGATATGTGTCAATATTATGTAAATGATTAAAATTATATTAATTTAATGTTACTCTCACATGATTCACTGGGAGTTTTTGTCAAATTCACTGGTAAACCACACATATGTTATACAGTGTGGAATGAAATATGATGTTTAATGAGCACCCCAAATTGGTAAACCCCATTGGACCACCTTCATTTGCATAAATCTCTGATTAAAAAGTGTCTTCTGTGTTTAATGTTTTTTATTCCTATACTAGCAAAACACCCTTCCTTCGCAGTGGCGAAGTACTGCTTTAAAATTTTAAATAATAAACTGAGGGAAAATATACCAATAATTATTTGTTAAGAATCTCTTTGTATACCATGTTGTCAGTTCGCCTCTCCGGTTGTAATATGACCAAGCTGTGCGCTGAGCTTACTCTTGAGCATGCAACGTATAGTTGGCCATGTGAAAAGCAAATCAAGAACGGCAAGACCGCGTCAGCTGCGGAGCTCAGCTCGGAAAGAAATGAAGTGAATGAAATGAGGTGAATGGGAGGGGAGATGATCACATGACTCCCCCACCCCCCCTTAACTCTCCATCCCTCCACAAACACACAAAGACAGTCTCTCGGATCCCAACTCTCCTTTCGCACACCGCGTCTACTAAACACTAAGAAACACTAAGTAGAAACACTAAAGAAAAAAATACTATTCAGTAAGTAGCGCGTCTACTAAACAGTAAATCAGTAAAGGAGAAAGGACTAAACACTAAGGAATAAGAACGGCAAGACCGCGTCAGCTGCGGAGCTCAGCTCGGAGCGAAATGAATTGAATGAAATGAGGTGAATGGACGGGGAGATGATCATGTAACTCCAACACCCGTCTTAACTCTCCATCCCTCCACAAACACACAAACACAGTCTCTCGGATCCCAACTCTCCTTTATATATATATATCGATAGAAAATAAATGTATATTAGTAGTAAGTCCCTTTAAACATTTATTTACTCACCTGATGTTGGCTTGACTCATACAGACCTATTTAAGAAGCCTAGGCAGCAGTCATTATTTTCCTTTTCTTTTCCTCTGATGAAGGCTACTTCTAGCTGAAATGTTAGGACATGAAAGGACTTTTGACAACATTTTTTTTTGTCATTTAGGTTGTTTTTTAAGTGCCTTTATTCATTTTAATTCATTTTAATTCATTATTTTCCTTTTCTTTTCCTCTGATGAAGGCTACTTCTAGCTGAAATGTTAGGACATGAAAGGACTTTTGACAACATTTTTTTTTGTCATTTAGGTTGTTTTTTAAGTGCCTTTATTCATTTTAATTGGGTTTACCCTTTTCTAATAAAGATTAAAGAATTTTTCTTAAAGATAAACCTTTTTAATCCACTTTTTCACTTTGAGACCTATACTTTTCTGAGGATCTTGGCTTTGTGAGTACTTAATTCTTACAGATATACGTGCACTTATTGTTTTTTCAAATTTTTATAATTAAGGATTATTTAATCTCTGTTTATTATAAAATATGATGTTCACGTATCATATCACAAATATTTTGTTTCATCAATTTTTCACTATTTTGAAATAGCCCTGGGGCACTGTGCGTAGAAGTCACACTAAAACATGGTGTACGGACAAAAGCAGAAATGTGTGTATGCACAAAAAAAATCCAGATGCATAAGTCTGTGTGTACACCAACTACCACATTCTTCCACTCCATAAATCCCGGTCAGCATGAAAAGTAACACACGTACACGAGCCTGCCGTCCCACTCCCTGAACTGGGTGTCAGCTTGTCGCTACCACTGTCCACCGTGTCCTCACATGTTTAATTATTAACAATATAGATTATTTAAATGATGTTAAAATTTTATCTGTGTAATGTAATAAACATACTTTACTGGTTTTCATCTTAAAAATGATATCAAAAAGCTCCAAGAAGATAGCGCTTGGAAATCTAAATCGACTTAGAAGCCCGTCGTCATCATATGTAAATATACGCTTTATAAAGTGGCTCAGGTTGTGCAATATTATAACTGTATCGCAAGTTTACAGTGAGGTGATTGAACTTGTAGTACAAACAGTTCTACCAGGAGCACTTTATGGACTGATCGAATGCATTTATAGTTCTTGGGATGAAACTGTTTCTGAACTGCTAGGTCTCTACAGGAAAGGCTCTGAAGCATTTGCTGTATGGAAGTATGGCATTAGTTCAAATAGACTGTGCGCATGGCTGAGGCAGCTTGTGCTTGATGCTCTATACTGATAATTCTTTTTGCAATCAGCTGCTGTAGAGCTGTAATTCCATAATTAGATACAGTGGGATAAATACTCCGACTGGTGCAATGAGACTAACAATGATAAAGCAGCTATGGTATTTGGAATAGTTTGGCCATTCCATGGACCATTATATTGTTACAAGTTAATTATAATCAAATGCCTTAAACTAATAAGCAATATGCATTTAATTTCAGTGTATTTGATAAAGCCGCATCAGGGATGTGGATGTAAAAAAAGGGAAACCACACTGGAACAATAGCACTGCTTTGATTCTGGGTGCGGCACCCAAACTGACGACCAGTTTGCAAAGCTGAGGTGAGAACTTGTGTACGCCAGGGATTGAGCTGGCGTGAAAATGTGCATGGCTTTATGCCAAGTTTAGTTTTTATACATCGTTATGCGAGTATGGAAATGGCCGTATGCAATATTTTTGTGCATACACACTGTTTATACATGAGGCCCCTGGTCTTTAATTTACTTACTAACCAGGCCCTGAACATCAAAACCTATGGTTTCCTGTGGGTGAGTCATTTTTTCTTTATTAAAGTATTAGGTCTGTTTCTTATATTCCTTTTTAAATTGCCCCTGAATTTATTTATTTAATTGTATTTTCTTACTTATTTATCTATCTATTTACAAATGATTTATTCTTATTTAATTGTTCTTATTATCTGTTTATTCAGCTATTTATCTGTTTACCTCCTAATCTCTTTCAATTTAACGTTAAACTAAGAAGTTACATAGAACCTATTTTAAAATGTATCAGTCTGCCCATCATCTTGGTTGTTGAATATTATATTTTAAACCAAATTTAGAAGAGTATCTGGGTATATCAAAAATCCTCCCCAAAGAATTTGGTAACCAAAGAAATATTTAATGTTACACTCACTTGGATGCAAAATAATTTATTAATCTTACAAAAAAAAAATATTATTAAGCTTTTGGATCATTTAGTTTCACTATGAATACTAATGAGAATTATTACTAACAAATACCACAACCTTTATAAACACAAAAACAGAGACAAATATATAGGATAATAAAAGAGCTTTTAAAACACATCCAAATTCCAAAAGACCAGTTAACAAATAAAAAAATGCACAAAATAATTGTGAGATAGGAGATAAACAAAAAAAGGGGAAAAAATGAATAAAATAAAAGTGGGGTGGAGCGTGTGATCACTTGTGGGAACGAGATACCTGTAACAGTTGTACTTCTTCAAATCCAATAAAACTTAACCCTGACAATCCCTTGTCAACTAGCAAACCTTAATTTGCTTTACATACTTGAATTTTAGTTTTTTATAATTAAGACTTTAGTTTAAAAAAAGTCTTAATTATCATGTTGATGAAGCTGTACATTTTACACCATATGTGAAACATAGTTATACAGAATTTTTTTTTTACTTGGCTATGTCATTGCCTATTGAATAGAAGGGCTTACCTACCGTATTATATGAAAACTTTCCAAAAGTGCTTTTCTTTGAATACATTATCTGTCTATCAGTGAGCCTCTACCTCTTGTCATGATTGCTTTTTATTTTTGATTTTGAGCTATACTTTCACTGTTTTCTGGTACTGTTGTTTTATTTAAGGTTTTTGTACTATGGTGAATAAAGGTCATTACATTTTATTATTTCCATTATGGACATCCAACATTTTGGTTTCTCTGTTGCCATGGCATGAGGACTGGCTATTGTGGTCGTGATCCTAGGCATAGTGCCATGTGACATCTCCATGCAACAATTCAAAAGCCAGACTTTTTTTGACTTTTAGGGATTGAAATTCAACATTGTTTTCTTGACTTTGAATTCAGGAATACATATTAAGGTATTGGTGAAAGACATAGAAGTCATTTGGTTTTGAATTAAACAAGGATTAGCAAACAGCAAGCGTATCTAGAATTTGGTGCCAGATCTTTAATCCCCTCGATTCTGACCTCTGCTTCGTTAATTTTATGTTCTCATCTCCAGGCCTCTGCCTAATTAAAAATATTTCCTCTCACTTCGTGTCACCATACCTTGCTCATTTTCCAATTCTGTTTCTTCTGTCATATGTATACTTTTTAAATGATAGTTTGAAGCTAATTCAGGAGGTATCCTTAGAACCACTTTTGAGTTTAGATGACATACAGTATGTTACTTCCAGGAGTTGGTATACATTTGCCCTTTATATTTTAAAAGGCCCTTAAAATATAACCCACATGTCCTCTAATATGCAGAAGAACCTTGGTGTGTCCAACTGAGTTCCACTTCTTACTATGGGATTTAGATTTTCTGTTTACTGCCCCATTAGTCTGGTTCTAATCTGGTTTTAGCCACATACAGTAAATGGAATTTGAGTGAAGAGATTAGACATTGGCTATAATTGCAACTGTGATGCTCTTTCAATATGCTTTTAAAGATTTATTGAAGGCCAGCAGGGATTCCTAACCCATGCCCTATCTAAATTCTAAATCAAGCTAGTAACATCTTGTCATGCAGAATTTTGCTTGAGGCTATGTGTCAATTACAAACATCAAAACTTTTTTGATCTTCTTAATATTATAATTTAATGAGGAACACTTGTCAGAATCACTAATTTTAGTGAAATAAGAAAAAAAAGTTTAAATAGCTTTAATTGCAAAAGGATAGGAACAAAAAAGACATCACCCAATCTATTCATGAATGTAGTTTTCCACTCTGCAGTGCTTATTAGGAAAGCATGTGAGCTTATGAAATTCTCATCAGCAATGAAAAGGAAATCAGAAGAAAATATAAATAGTACTAATTAAAATGTATCCAATTTTGGCATACCTTGATTTTTTTAGGTGATTAGAGAGCACTTCTCATATTATAAGGCCTTTTTCAGATTTATTTGAGTTGGAGGCAGATTAATCTTTTCAAGGAATATTGCAATTAGATGAAGTAGCAACCTTGGATTCAGAACGCTTTCCTGCACTACTTCATTCTGCCAAATAATAAATGGCACTGAATGTTATGTTTGCTTTTGTGTTTTTGTCAGAACTGTGATTCACAGCAGACTATTTTGGTCCCGTTACAATTAATTTGCTTGTGTTCTGTTATTAGTTTAACCTCGCACATTCTCTTTTCACACTGCAAATTTCAAAAATGCACAGCTCACCAAACTCCAAATGACTGGTATATCGTTAATTAGTTTGCTACACATCTGTAGCTGCCAATGCACATTAATGAAAGAAACAGACAACAGAGCCTAAGATAACCTTTAAGCATCATGTTTATTGAGCGTGCTGATGTCCATAATCTTTTACTGACATCTTTTCAATCTCAGATATTCATGAATACCTACAACAAATGATTACCATCCATATAGAATGACAGCAATTGCTTTCACATATTGTACAAGAGAATCATATTAAACCTGCCAGTTAAAGAAACTGAGTTTTTTTTTTCTTAATCTCATTTTGAAATTAAGGAACAGTGGTGAGAGCTTTTTAGGGTGTGGGGCTCCCATTTTGTGTGGCCAACCCCAACTCTGGACATACAAGCATGCTCGGTGAGTGCCTTATGGAGACCGATTTAAGGGTGCATGGTTGGAAAGGAAGGAGTATAACCTGATTTTCTACTTCTTTTCCTAGAATAGAGGAGTTTCCACCTGAGGAGCACTGATGCTAAATGCTCTCCACCTTCAAATGAATTTCTTAAAGGAGCCTGAAGCAGAACTTTGAAAAAATCTTCTGAGGAGATTGCAATATAACCAGAACAATTCTAATTGTTCCATGTTTTGATTTTCTTCACCTTCAATTATATAGAGTTTCCTGGCAGGTACCATAACGTTTATGACTTGCGCTTCTCTTTCATGTTTTACTTATGTTTACGATATATATATATATATATATATATATATATATATATATATATATATATATACATATATATATACATACACTATATTTATTTGAAATAGTATTCATAAAAATATAAGTGCTTAAAGGTGCTAATTTTATATTCAGATAGACCTATTCTTCTTTAGTAAAAATAATGTGAAACTGTTACTTTGTATGTGTTTTTAACAAGAAAAGCTATGTTTATGGTCATGAAACACATTTAAATGATGAAATGTTATCAGAATACTATACACTCATATGAAAAAGTTTGGGAACCCCTCTTAATTCTTTGGATTTTTGTTTATCATTGGCTGACCTTTCAAAGTAGCAACTTCCTTTTAATATATGACATGCCTTATGGAAACAGTAGTATTTCAGCAGTGAAATTAAGTTTATTGGATTAACAGAAAATATGCAATATGCATCAGAACAAAATTAGACAGGTGCATAAATTTGGGCACCCCAACAGAGAGCCTCCTTAGTTGAGCCTCCTTTTGCAAATATAACAGCCTCTAGATGCCTCCCATAGCCTTTGATGAGTGTCTGGATTCTGGATGGAGGTATTTTTGACCATAGAATCTCTCCAGTTCAGTTAAATTTGATGTCTGCCTAACATGGACAGCCTGCTTCAAATTATCCCATAGATTTTCAATGATATTCAAGTCAGGGGACTGTGATGGCCATTCCAGAACGTTGTACTTCTCCATCTGCATGAATGCCTTTGTAGATTTCGAACTGTGTTCAGGGTCATTGTCTTGTTGGAATATCCACCCCCGCGTAACTTCAACTTTGTGACTGATGCTTGAACATTACCCTGAAGAATTTGTTGATATTGGGTTGAATTCATCCGACCCTTGACTTTAACAAGGGCCCCAGTCCCTGAACTAGCCACACAGTCCCACAGCATGATGGTGTTTTTCTTGGAATGCAGTGTTCTTCTTCCACCATGCAAAGCACTTTTTGTTATGACCAAATAACTCAATTTTTGTCTCATCAGTCCAAAGCACTTTGTTCCAAAATGAATTTGGCTTGTCTAAATGAGTATTTGCATACAACAAGCGACTCTGTTTGTGGCGTGAGTGCAGAAAGGGCTTCTTTCTCATCACCCTGCCATACAGATTTTCTTTGTGCAAATTGCGCTGAATTGTAGAATGATGGACAGATACACCATCTGCAACAAGATGTTCTTGCAGGTCTTTGGAGGTGATCTGTGGGTTGTCTGTAACAATTCTCACAATCCTGTGTATATGCCGCTCCTGTATTTTTCTTGGCCTGCCAGACCTGGGTTTAAAAGCAACTATGCCTGTGGCCTTCCTTTTCCTGATTACATTCCTTACACTTGAAACTGACAGTTTAAACCTCTGAGATAGCTTTTTGTAGCCTTCCCCTAAACCATGATACTGAACAACCTTTGTTTTTAGATCTTTTGAGAGTTCCTTTGAGGATCCCATGCTGTCACTCTTCAGAGGAGAGTCAAAGGGAAGCACAACTTGCAATTGACCACCTTAAATACCTTTTCTCATGATTGGACACACCTGTCTATGAAGTTCAAGGCTTAACCAGCTAATCCAACCAATTTGTTGTTGCAAGTAATCAGTATTGCGCAGTTACATGCATTCAAATGAACAAAATTACAAGGGTACCCAAATTTTTGCACAGCCAGTTTTTTCACATTTGATTTAATTTCATACAACTAAATACTGCATCACTAAAAATCTTTGTTCGGGAAACACCCCAGTACTCAGATGTTCCTAGGAAATGAAAGACATACCACTGTTATCTTTGCAGGCTGAGAGTGGTTCCCAGACTTTTTCATATGACTGTAAGTTATTAAGGTTGTAGTCTCATTTGATGCTAAATATAAGGTGTATTCACAAGAATCACAGGAGATTATTTCCACAATTTTATTTTCCTAATTATAACTGCAGCACATTTTCCAACAAAATCTTTGCAATCCAAAGTTTCTTTTTAATGAAAATCACAGCCAATTCATTTAACCTCTTTTATGAAATCCTGTAGTTTTAGTTTTTCTTAAAAAATGTAAACACATTGTCAAAAAAATGTTAAACATCATAGTTAGACTTGTCCAGTGCTACTGTTGGAGGGGTGTGCCAGGGTTGCCAGTTTATTTGACAAATGTTCTTATCGGTCTGGGTAAAAGTCAAATGAAATTAGACTGTGGAATTTATCTTTGAACTATTTATCAGATTTATACCCTTTAAAATATTTGTTTTAACACAGATCTGTGCAAATATGTTGCTAACATTAGCCTTAGAAATCAGGCTAAAATAAAACCTACTGTACAAGAAAGAAGAGAACAACTAGAAATCCATTTAACAGTAGCCCTCCTAAGAAAGTCATTTGCATTTTTAGCAAACTGAGTCCATTTCATGCATACATGTTTTTAATGATCAAACAGTGTCCATCCCAACAGCATGACATGTCAGCTTTAAATTGATTCATTTGTAAGACAGTGACTCAAAAATTGCTCTCTTTCTACAAGTGCAGGTAGCAGACACAAAGTGAGACAGCCCTGCAATCAACCAAACTAAACTGACGTAGGTGAGACTTGAAATATTCCTTTTACCTGGTGTTGTGAGAAGAGAAAATCTACGGTCTGCCCCTTGGAGTATTATTTAATAGAGAAATTTAGAAACTGAATTTAAATGGTGTTCAAAGAGGAATAAAATGAAGAATCCCAAATATGTGAAGCCTTGTGTAGACAAATATACAGTAAAGGTGGCAGAAAAGAGTTTCATATCTTTGTGGAACTTTTTGATCCCAAATGCTTTTTTTTTTAATCTGTGAAAGTTGGGAACATTCAAAATATCTCTGGTTGCCTTTTGATGTGATCCAATTTCAGTGCCACTTCAGAACACTGTCAGAATTTTAATACATACATACTTTTAAATATCAATCAATGACTCAGGCATTATGCATTTCGTAGGGAGCATTAATACTGCTAAAAACAAAACAACGTATTGAACAGTGTGATGATGCGGGTTCTGCTCCATGCTCCCATCTTCTGTTCGGGAGCCCTTGAACCCAACACCGTCAATAGTTATAACCGAGATGAGCTAGACAGTGAGGCAACAACACAGTAAGGGGATGATGTAAAGTGCAAAAGTGCTTTTATTAAACAATAAAAATCAAAACAATGTTCAAATAAATAGATAAGTGCAGTGCTTCCAAAGTATAAATAAATAAATAATCCATTAAAAAAACGACGAGGTTAAAACGTTGCTGGAAACAGTCCTTTAAAACAAGTAAAAGCCCAGTGCTTCTTTTACATTAGCGTCTCACTTGCTTCTCCCGTTAGGGCCCGGCAGCAGGCGAGACACTCTCTCTGCAGCTGACCCTTCTCACAATCACTCCGGTCTGGAGGCCTCCCGATCCTAGCTTTGGTCTCACTCTCCTCCCAGACCGGGACCTAGCTTCTCTCCTAACGGCCAGGACTCCCATGCTAGAGATTATAAGCCTAAGTCTCTCCAGACTCCCGTTGTCTTCCACGGCGAGTCACCACCCTTGCTAGTCACTCCCACTCTTCTCCAAATGCTCAGATGAGAGGACATAGCAGCTGCAGCACATTAGCAACCTCAGGAACAATCACAGATGTGGGCAGTCTCTCACTTGTGCACTTAGGTGAGAAACGCCCACAACACAGATCACCCTGAGACGCTACAGCCAAAACCACCATGCCCCCTTGCTAAGCCACGAGCGCGGTGATTATTTATTTAAAACGGGCCTTTTGAACAGGAGCTGTGGACCCACAACACCACAAATAGTTGTGGAAAAATAAATTGACTATCATTAGTATCACAAATGTTAGTGCGGGTATAAAATGGCTATTAAATTATTCACTTCCCTTTAGATTTTATTGTGTTACACTGTGAAATCTGAATATTTTTAATGATAGTCATACACAGTCAATAATGAACACCATGTTTAAATACAACATTGCTCATAAGAATACCTGATACCTGAGAACTTTGGGCTAGGGCTCAGACATCAATTCTGTAGTCAAGTCATCTGATTTGAGGGTCTTATGCTATATATACTGGTGTAAAGAGAGATAATAAACTGTGAACTGATCACCACAAGGTGATGAGCAGGCACAGATAGATGAAACTCCAACCTTCAGAAGACCTTATACTGTATCTTAGGAGAGGTCTAGGATAAAATGTCTGAACAAATCATGGTCATGACCTTTTTGGTGCAGGCAGCTGCAGGCAACTGTAGCAAAAACTTTGTTGATGTCTGTCTACGTGGCATCCATTGAGCCTGCTGTTGACCTCCAGCAAGAAGAGAAGCGTCAAATTGTAGAAGTTGTTCTTACATGGAGTATAAGTAGAAGGGCCTCCTGATCTAAGTGAGAGATATTGGCAAGCTAGGTGGCAGCTGTATTAGCATCTCAATCTGTGTATGGGAGGAGTTTAGTGAGGCCACCAAGAGTGACATTTAAATGGCCTTGGAAAGGATCTAATAAACCATCCAGGAAGGGCAGGTAGGATTAAACGCAGGCTGTTATTAGACAGGGTAGGAAAACTTGAAAGTCATCCAGGTAAATTGTTGAGGGGTGGAAACAGTGCTTTGAGGATGTTTGCAGTCATGATATGCTCACTGGTTGGGGCTGCATTCCTCTCTAATTTTTTTTTTTCTGCTTGCATTGAAATGCCCCCCCAGTGCAGGTGATATCTAACCAAAAATGGTGAAAACCCTGAATATATTGGGGTTGTCTTTAAGCAAACACACCTCTTCACTGTTGCGTGAAAGATGAGAACAGTTCTGTGGAGATGCCAGGATGGGATGGTGAGTGCCATTTTAAAAAGCAGACCAGAGGATGTGCTCTAATTCCAGATGGATTGCACTCCTCAGCTTCTCTGGGAATATGCCAGGAAACTAGAAGGGTGACTAAGTCCAATATCTGAGTCTTAAATTCAGGAGGATCCATTTGAATTCCATATTGGTTATGGAATAGTGGATCAACTCTGTTCTTGCACAGATATTTCAGTGGTCATGGGAAATTGTCAAGCATTTCCACATGTGCTTTATGGACTTGGAAGAAGCTTAGTGGAGGGTGCCACAAAATTATTCTAGCATTCTAGGGATGCTGCTACAGTCCATTTGGTCTCTGTATCTGTGGAGTGAGAATTTTGTTTACTTTACATTAAATTAAAACCGTTCATTGTATAGATACAAAAGTTTAGACTGGTCTATGTGGGCAACTCCCTTCCTATTTGTGACAGAGAGGTGGTTTGAAGCATATTCAGTTTAAAAATCTAAAGTTTTCATCTTTGCTGTTTGCAGATTTTATGCCCTCTTAGCATCAACAGACACTGAAATCCAGTGCACAAGTTTGAAGATGAGTGTGATGTGACCAAGATGAAAATTAGCCCCCCAAATTTGAGATATGGTCTTCTATTGGAAAAAGTATAGCATGTTCTTTGCTGGTAATGGATGTGTTGTTGCCCCAAATTAATTAGTTGAAGTACCTAAAGGACTTATTCACAAGAGATGACATTGATGCAGCAGTAACAGTTTTAGGAATGATGTATTGGACCAAGGTGTTGGAGGGGGAGTTAAGTTAATGGAGAAAACATTCTATTTACTTTTTAGTCCACATCCTCATCCATGTGATCAAGTACACAGGGTTACTATGCTCACAACCTTGACAGGGTAAGGCGCTCATCAAAATCGGATAAGTTTGTTTTATGCTAGTGGGCTGTACTGCTACATAGACTTGGTCCACCTATTTTTTTAATTCTAGCCATCCTCACTAAATTACTTGTTTGTAATATAGCTACTGCGCAATTCCAAGGATGGTGTTAAAACAGACAGGAGATGCACATGTATTTGAGAAATTGTGACAAGACCGAATATCTAAAACTCAGGAGTAACATTAAAGCCAGACAGCAAAAACAGTGAGCAAAGAGAAAAGAAGAATTGTCAAAAGCCCTTATTCAAAGAACAAGTTGTTACTGGGACCAAGACACTAAAACTGTAAATCAAGCTGCAAAAGGGAATTCCATGAGTTATTAACCAGAAAACTTTAAACATTACAAGCACAAGACTGAGATTCTTCAAGGTTTCAGTAGGTAATCTCAAATGCTATGTTGTGCAAGGTTATAAAGAGGCAGCATTGTGACATGATGCACAGTGCCTCTTGGGAGTGCAGCAACTACCAACAGTCTCACACATCCTAGCAACTCAGTAGCAAAATGGTGATATGGCACACTAAAATATTTATCTTTATCCCAAACAAAATTACTAATACAAATCATACATGTAAATACATTAAGTTAAAATGCTAAAAAGGTGAAGAAAATGTATGTGATGCAAAAAAAACATTCTAATAAAATGACTTCTGACATTTTATTGTCTACAACAGTAGAGTAGAATAACTGCTTCTCTGGATGAAGTGGATCCAGTTGGAAATTAATTTGCGATGCTTGCTAGATGGCTCCTTTTGGGTTATGTCCAAGGCACTGCCCCCAAGGAGAACATCAAGGGGGGCAGACCCAAGCCATGTTAAGAGGGATTATATTTTTTCTACTGTCCCAGGGTTGTTTAGGCGTTCCCCAAGAGTGGCTGGAATATAGGCTGATCAGCATATCACAGCGTTATATACTATGACGAACCTCTCCACGGATGGTGGTAATAAAACATAACTTGATGATGTTGATGATAACGATAATGATGATTAATAATGTGTTTGTAAAAATGGACAGAGGTATGTATGTATAAATATATGTAAATCACAATTTAGATTTCTTTTTTAATATTTGGGTGTCTGGTGCTGCAATTCATAATTATGATTTCAACATAACATTATTATGGTCACTTAATTCAAATTACTTAAAATCATTATCAGACTAATTCAGCACCAATCATATAAATTGTTCACTAATATTATTGCTTTTAAATCCACTGAGCCTATTTGCATCCTTTTATGTTAAAGCTGAATTATATAAAACAAATAAATTCACCTGCTACATTTTGAAGCTCTAGCATTTATCAACCAGTTCTTAGGTAGCTTCTCACAAAAAGTAGAATTATAAAATGTTAAGGAACACAATAAGAAGTTAATATTGACAAATACTTTTAAAAAACATCTTTTGGTGTTCCTGCTGCTTGGATATTGGCACATGTTAGATAGAATCAGTACTAGATGGGGTGCCAGTTCATCAAAAGACATTTTCTTTCTAATTTAGTTGCTTAATTTGCCATATGCCACTAGGCATTGTAATTTGTTACTCACGTCTGCCCTAGGTAAAGCAAAACTAAATTTGTCACACAAGTGATAGCTTGGAAAACATGCATTTGATGGTAAAAGAAGAATATAAATGATAAAATATTTAATAAACTGTCTTTCATCAGTCTTTTCAGTATTGACATTGATGATGCTGTTCACATGTAATGTTCCGAGGCAGGTCAAGTGCTCAAACCTGACAGTTTGGTTTAACTTAAAGTTTAAAAACAACCTTTGCAGATATGAAAAATGTGTGAGTTAAAAAAAAAGTCACAGAGAGAGATATATTTCAACATAACAGGTTTAATGTAAAAAAATGTAAGAATACCAGAATACCTGTAATTTTTAAACACTTTTTATAGAAAAATAGTTTCTAATTCATTTCTTTTTTATTGCCCAGCTGATTTGTTGTTTCGCTTTTTTACAAGTCAATACTGAAGTGGTTTTATGCTGAGCAATGGCTTTACTTTTGAAAAACATCCCTTTCTGTCCCTGTCACTCCTGGTACAAAGTGCACTGCCAGATGGAAAGAGTCACATGAAACAAAAGAAAAGAAAAACGTGCAGTGTTACGATTTTCTGTGCTAACTGCTGATGCAGAACGTTTTGTAATAAGCCTACATACTGTTTGTTCTTTGTAAGTGTTTACCTATCCCCAGAAATATGGTTATAAATTTTAAACTATTTTCACACCCAAATTTTTTACTTCATCTGTTATTCTGAGCGCTTTGAGTAGTGAGAAAAGCACTATATAAATGCAAAGAAGTATTATTATTATTATTATATAATCCCAGCTGATTGAAATGTTTTGTTGTGCCTTTCACTAATAAATACTGAAACAGTTGTTTTGCCAAGCAGCACTGCAATCCTGTTTTTTTTTTCTCTTTTCTGAATTGAAAATGTATACTGCTTTTACATTGTTGGCTATCTGTAGTTATTAGGAGTAGGGCAGTAAGGATGCACTATCAGCGTGCACATCTGATGGGCCATTAATGAGAACAAAAGATTTCAGACATCACATTGTGTAACCTTGGTAGTGTAAGTACTTAAAAAATGTGTGGTGGTTTGAATGGTAAATTTACTACTCAAATCATAAGAAATTATTTCAGGCATGGGCGAGTATGGTCTGAGGGACACCAATTCATAGAGCTCTCTGGTGGTACCTGAAACTATGGCACACGTAAGCCTTCTTTAGCATTTAAATTCCCAGAAAACTTAGGCAGCACCCATAAGTCAGAGACTTGTCATTCTTTCACTAAAGGGTGATTTGCCATCATCTGATAAAAAAAAATTGAGAGATAATTGCCATCCAGAACATCCTTATGGACCTCAATGGTAAAAAGGCACAACAGCTACACCTATGCGGACCTGGGGCCCTTGTCCATTAAGTAAAATGCCTTCCTTTTAAACTTTTGTTGGCCATCTCTGTCTCACTGAAAAAGGCAGTCATCACTAGTATCTGCTTGGTTGCTTACCCTACACTTTCCTTGGGAACATTGCATATTTCTTCCTAGGTTCTAATTCTCTTACTTTTCTGTGCTGTCTCTGCCTTTAGCCTTCCTGGGCCATTCAGCAGATATTAAGACCTTAATAATCACTTGCAATGGTCTTTCCTCTTTTGATTCTTAAATTAACCACAACTGGTAGTGTGTGTTTCCCTCTTATCTTTTAGGACAATGTTAGACCCTGTCCCATACTTTCCTGCTTGTGATTCTTAATTTGATTTTCTCAGGGTATGTTTGATCTACTGTGGTGGGCTGGCATCCTGCCTGGGGTTTGTTTCCTTCCTTGCGCACTGTGTTGGCTGGGATTGGCTCCAGCAGACCCCCCGTGACCCTGTAGTTAGAATATATCAGGTTGGATAATGGATATTTGATTTATGCTTCCTCTAGCTGGAAATGCTGTTTTTTCTCTTTGTGTATGTATAATGTTCCTGGTAAGGATTTCGTGACAGCAATTCCTGAATTTATTTGACTAGTAATTTATCTCAACTCTTATAAACATGATCTCTGTCATTTAAGAATATAACACTAGTGATCCAGAACAGATGTTTTTCTCATAATCAATTTGGAGAAAAATATAAGCCATTTTAACAAGAATTGAAATAAAAACCCAATGCTTGGTGCAGACGCGTAACCCGTAAGACAATCTATAGAACCCAACCCTACACATTCAAATTAAGAACCAAAAAGTGAGCAATGGTACCTGAGCAGACCAGCAAGAGAGGAAAAAGCATGGCATCAAACCCATTAAAAAGAAGAAAAGCTAAAGATTAGGACTGTAACCAGAACAATGGGGCACCTCCAGCCTGATTTGCTTTATCATATAAGACCATTTATCAATACTAGCCAACCCGTGGTGTAGTATATGCCGCATAATCACGCCGCTTTTTTAATGATTTTTAAGCACAGGGAAAAAAATGAACATTTGAAAAATCTGTAATTTAATAAACCACCAAGAAAAGTAACATTGCAACAATGCACGCTACGAACCAACATACAATCATCATTCAGTACGCACTGCCTGCTCATGTGCCCGCCCCCAACGCTTTTGTCTCTGCTACAGTCCACATGCACCTCCGAGTCACATTGTCTTTTCATTGTTCTTTGCAGTTCCAGCTGCTTTTCTATATATAATCCACCAAGTCACCCAACCATGGTAGTAGCGAGGGGGGGGGTGCGGGGTGTGTACAAAGGGCAGGGACGTAATCAGTGCGAGATATATGACCCGCACTTACTGGGAATTAATCGTTCGTGGGGAAAAATTGCAAGCCCCGGTCTCCATCATGAATGGGGTTCAACGGCTTACCCACGCCTGTCGGCACCGGGTAGACACACGTTAATCCATTCAGTGTAGCGCGCGTGCAGTACCGGACATCCAAGGGCATCACAGACCTGTTAATGCTCAATCTCACGTGGCTGAAAGCCACTTGTCCCTCTAAGAAGTTGGACGCTGACCGGTTGGCGATCGCGTAACTATTTAGCAGTAGGGAGTCTCATTCGTTTTCGGAATTAACCAGATAAATTGCTCCACCAACTAAGAACGGCCATGCACCACCACCTAGAGAATCGAGAAAGAACTATCAATCGTCAATCCTCTCTGTGTCTGGGCCGGGTGAGGTTTCCCGTGTTGAGTCAAATTAAGTAAAATTTGTGTGTGGTGAGTTGTTGCGTCCGGGCACATGAGCAGCCACTGTGAATGCCTTGAGAGCGTGGGTGGACGCGTGCCGGGGAATAATGAGTATCTGTATATCTTCTTAGATGTAGAAAGCGTCTGATGCGGTGCTTGGTGAATTGTTGCAGTTTGTGAGTTAGCAGTTGTGATGGTTTTACACTCCAGTACATTGCGGTGAACGCTGGTAACAGTCAGGCGGGCGGGGCGGGCAGGCATTCTCGTCCCATGCTCTTAGAGTTGGTGGCGTGTCTCTGTATCGGTTCGAGTTGTTGGGCGGTGCTCTGTCGTTTGTATCCCATGTTTGGACGACTTGGTGGATTATATACAGAAATGCAGCCAAAATCGAAAATAATAATGAAAAGTCAACGTGGCTCAGTGGTGCATGTGTACTGTAGCAGAGACGAAAGCGAGCTGGTGAGTTGTTGGGTCCGGGCACATGAGCAGGCACTGTGAAAGCCTTGAGAGCGTGGGTGGACGCGTGCTCGAGTTGGTGGGCGTGAGTTGGTGGGCTGGGCATTGTGAGTTGACTGACATGGCTATTTTTTTTGCGTATCCCATGGTTGTCTTCCGGCAGTGAGACAAAGTGTCCTTGTTTGGTGAGTTGTTGCAGTTTGTGAGTTAAAAGCTGCGATGGTTTTACAAGCTGGTAATAATAGTCAGGCGGGCAGGCGGACGGGCAGGCGTTCTCGTCCTATGGTCTTAGAATTGGTGGGCGTGGCTCTGTGAGTTGTTGGCGTATCCCATTGTCTTAGCGTTGGTGGATGGGTCTCTGTGAGTTGGCGGGCATGGCTATATCGTGCGTATTCCATGATTGTCTTGCCTGTTCTATCGGCTTAGTGAATTATATATATAGATTTTGTAGACAAACGTTTTCCGTGTTCCTGCAGGACCACCTAAGAAGAAGCATGTTTGTCGCGGAATCGAATCGTTGTATGCAGCGTGTAAAACAGTTTGCGATGGAGGACTCGGTCGTGCGTCATAACCGAAAGGAATAATGAAAAGTCAACGTGGCTCTGAGGTGCATGTGGACAAACGTTTTCCATGTTCCTGCAGGACCATCTAAGAAGAAGCATGTTTGTCGCGGAAGCGAATCGCTGCATGCAGCGTGTAAAACAGTTTGCGATGGAGGACTCGGTCGCTGCGTCATAACCGAAAGGAATAATGAAAAGTCAACGTGGCTCTGAGGTGCATGTGGACCGTAGCAGAGACGAACCCGACTGACACGGTGATTGGTGAGTTGTTGTGTCCGAGTACGCCGCATAATTATGTATTGATGAGTGAACACTTCCTGAAAGACACAGTTGTCCAAATGGGATGGGTTTGAGGACTGTAGGTGAATGAAAAGATGGAACTCTGGAGAGGGCAACATACAATTGTCCGTGACTGACAATTGGAGGACCGCTGTCGCATGCTCATTCAGCGATTCACATTCGTGACAAACAAACTGTTTTACACGCTGCATACAGCGATTCACATCGGCAACAAACATGATTTTTCTTAGATGGTCCTGTCGCGTCCACCCTCGCACTCGAAGCTTACACACTGCCTGGTCATGTGCCCACTTGCAAGAGCAACTGACAGAGACCCGTCCACCAACTCTAAGACCATGGGATACCCCTCGCAAACTGTTTTACACGCTGCATACAGCGATTCACATCCGTGACAAACAAACTGTTTTACACGCTGCATACAGCGATTCACTTCCGCGACAAACATGCCTCTTCTTAGATGGTCCTGCCGCATCCACCCTCGTTCTCGAAGCATACACACCGCCTGGTCATGTGCCCGCTTGCAAGAGCAACTCACGGAGACCCGCCCACCAACTCTAAGACCATGGCATGTAAAACAAATTGTGATGGACGCGGTCGTGCGTCATAACCGAAAAGAATAATGAAAAGTCAACGTGGCTCAGAGGTGCATTTGGAGTGTAGCAGAGACAAACGTGAATGACGCTCTGTGTTGTGAGTTGCTGCGTCCAAGTTGGTGGGCGTGGCTCGGCGAGTTGTCATCGTATCCAATGACGCCGTGTTTTATGAGTTGCTGCGTCTGAGTTGGTGGGCGTGGCTCTGCGAGTTGTCGTCGTATCCAATGGTCTTAGAGTTGGTGTGCGTGGCTCCGTCCTGCGTGCTTCCATGGGTGTCTTGCTTGCGCTGGCGGCGGCTTAGTGAATTATATATATAGATGATTTGCAAAAAGAACAGAATAGAAGTCTAGAAGTAGGAAAATGTGGTGAAGGAAAGGAATGTTAATAGAGAGAATGGAATGAACACCAGAATTACCAGAGCCTACGAAAAAACTTGTAGATCCATCGCACCTTAAATCGCTTCACACTTCTCCATCAGCGTCTTTTGTCCTGTAAATGTGTCGATAAGCAGCAAACAGCAAGCAGCCTGCTATCACATCCCCCACTGGCACACTTTTTTCTCAGCTCAAATCTGTTTACCTGTGTGTCAGTAGGTTGGAGCTGTATAGAGTGAGAAGTCAAGCAAAATGACACCTTTTATAAATACTTTATTGTTATTTGGAACACATGCATTTCATGTGTGTTCCGTGTCTTCAACGATCTATGTAAACACATTGTTTAAAACAGAAACGTTTCTCATGTTTTAGTAATAATTGACAAAATGTAGACATGAAGTATATAATGTGTGAAGCCTGAATTCCAAATATCAAAGAAACACTTTCACAAAAGTTACAAATATAACAGAACAAATGCACTTTTATTCAAAAATATAACTGCAGAAAAACAACCTGCGTTTACCTGCGACATTGACACGCAATTGGTATGAGAGCTTCGGTGGCACAACGGTATCAGCTGCTGACTTGTAATCAAAGCTTCATGAGTGTGATCCCGGGCAAGTCCATTTTGAGAACTGAGCTGCTCGTATTCTTACTATTTTAGAATAAAAACATACATTTGATTCCAGTCTGTAACAGCCGGTGTAATTTATGATACTTGTAAAGGTTAGCTTTGTTTTTTTCTATTCTATTGTTCTGTCAGCCGCATTCACGTTCCCAACTCCCCGTGCCCCCCCCCATGCATTTGACACTGCTGTTTTCACATAGACACGCTATAACAGAGGTACACTAAACTCATGCCGACGATTCTACAACAGATCAAGAATGCACTTTTGCCATCGCTGTACTTTGTATATGTACATGGGAAGCTCTGCACTTGTGACTTTACGCTGTAGATCTGGCTCTTACATACAAAGGATGGTGCATGTGCCCAAAACATTAACATTTATATGTTACTTACATAAAAGCCAGATCCCATGTAGAACCGTTGTCATGTAAGTAAATAACTCAAGGTAAATAACGTTCAATTTACCTATTTACCTTTATTTATTTACTTACTTCCTACAGTGTAAAGTCTCGAGTGCAGAGCTTCCCATGTACATATACAAAGTACAGCGATGGCAAAAGTACATTCTTGATCCGATGTAGAACCGTCGTCATGTAAGTAAATAACTCAAGGTAAATAGGTAAATAACGTTAGCTCTGGCTTTTATGTAAGTAACATATAAATGTTAATGTTTTGGGCACATGCACCGTCCTTTGTATGTAAGAGCCAGATCTGCAGCATGAAGTCACAAGTGAACTGCAGAGCTTCCTCTGTTTGATCGTCAAAGGCATGCTCACAAATTACACGTGTAAAGTCACGAAAAATACCTGCTGACACTTTAGTACGCGAGCAATGGTACGAAAATGCAGTTAGACTTTTTTTGGGCACATACACCACGCTAGATCTGGAAGGTGTAGCGTTGGCGAAATAAATAACATGCGAGCTATAGCGCGTCTTTATGTGATCCAAATAAATAACATTCGAGCTATAGCGCGTCTTTATGTGATCCAAATAAATAACATTTGAGCTATAGCACGTCTTTATGTGGGGGGGGGGGGGGGGGGGGGGTAGGGTGGACTCGTGAATGCAATAGAGAATGAAACTGAATAAAAAAAAACAAAACAAAGCTAACCTTTACAAGTATCACACATTTACACCGGCTGTTACAGACTGACTGAGCACATTTGTTCTGTTATATTTGTACCTTTTGTGAAAGTGTTTCTTTGATATTTATACTTCAGGCTTCACACATTACAAACTACATGTCTACATTTTGTCAATTATTACTAAAACATGAAAAAACGTTTCTGTTTTAACGATGTGTTTACATAGATTGTTGTAGACACGGAACACACATGAAATGCATGTGTTCCAAATAACGATATAGTATTTATAAAAGGTGTAATTTTGCTTGACTTCTCACTGTATACAACTCCAAGCAACTGACACGCGGGTAAACAGATTTGAGCTGAGAAAACTGTGCGGCGGTGGGGGATGTGATAGTAGGCTGCTTGCTGCTTATCAACACATTTACAGGACAAAAGACGCTGATGGAGAAGTCTTGCGACGGATCTACAAGTTTCTTCGTAGGCTCTGATAATTCTAGTGTTAAAAACATGAGAGACACCACACCAAAACCTAAACACAGAAAAAAAGTCCAAAAATATATGTTTAAATGTACCTGGGGTGTTCAGGAAACAAGAGTGACAGTTGAGGTCAATTAACAGTTATTCATATGTAAGAGGAATGGAATCAATGAACACATTTAAATTGGGTTGGTTGAGAATTAGGATTCTTTGATACCAAGCACACATTTTCAAAAACTAAATTCCATACAACAGAAGGTATAGAGGAAAGATCTCAGTTCCAAACAGACTTAATTGATAATAGGGTGCCTTACTAACCATTCAATACAAGGTTGATACTGGTTTGTGGCAAGTAGCAAGAAATTATACAAAGGATGGGAAGCAAGGGCAGAAAAGATTGGAATCTCACAAGCTTTAAAGAAAGGTTTAACTTGTAAGTGAAAGAAAAAGAAAGATGAGAGGATATGAAAGGAAGATTTTAAAGATTGGAATGTTCAAAGACTAATTCATCACATATATCAGCTGGGGATATCCATTGACAAATTGGCTGCAGTGTAAAAGCAAGGAAACCCAAAACTCATTTTTGCCATGACACAATGTGGTGTGTTTAATAGCAGGTCTTTTATGTTCCACATGAAGGTAGATAAAAGTAACCTTGGCAAAGAGGTTAATTCAGATCTTGTAGTGGAAATCAAAACTTCATGGTCAGTGTCTACAAATCAGGGGCAATTTTCTTCAAGAACTGATAGCTGTGCTTCTTAATCTTAAATCTTTTGGCAATGTGCCCAAAATAAGCTGGCAGAGAGATTTACATAAGTAGGATCTCTGACAGTGTTAGAATTAATGGTTAAAAACTGTCCAACATAGAGTACAGATTATCATAAAAATCAGCACTTCTAAGCTAAGATGTACTGAATTGTCATCTTATAGCATCCTTAGGAATAAAAGGCAGACACATGACCGAATTAACACAGTGGTGGTTTAAAAATGAGGCCATATCCAAGATTGAGTAAGTAAGAGAAGCTGCAATTGACTGGGAAACAAGGATATAATCCAGCCTAGACTGAGTGTGAAAGTGCAGAGAGAACATAGAAAAAATCTTAGCAGAAGGATAAGCAGGTGAGAAGAATCAGCCAGTTTTAGGATTGAAAGTTTCTAAAGCAAACACAGGGGGAGTGGGTTACACACTGATGAAAACAGACTTGAAATCTGTCAAGAAGTGGATTCATGTATGCATTTGCATCCATACCCAGAAAAAAAATCAAAATTCTTAAAATGTAGAATTTGATGTGATATACAGTAAAACCTCGATTATCTGTCAGGGGTTGGGATCGAGGCTGTACCGGATGAGGGAAACAACAGATTACAGCTACTTTAAAAATATATTAAAGTAGATTAGTTTAATAAATAGTCATAATTATTTACAAAACAAAACTATATTAACAAAATATAGTATTAGCAAAATTAATTAATTCATATAATATTGTAAGAACCAGCGTAATAAGCAAATACAACTCAGAGGTACTAGAGTTTTCTACATTTTACTTGGAGTCTTCATTCCATTTTTTTCTCTATACCACAAACACAACACAAGCAGCAAGCAGCCTACTATCCCTTCCCCCCCACCCATCGCCATAGCTCAATTCGCAAAGAAGAATCTCAGTGCTCAGTGTTTATCTTGGAGTGAGTTTCTTAGAGCTTTATAGAGTAAATAGTACATCATTATTTGGAACACATGCATTTCATGTGTGTTCCATGTCTACAACAATCTATGTAAACACATAGTTAAAACAGAAATGTTTTCCATGTTTTAGTAATAAATGACAAAATGTAGTCATGACGGTGATGAAAGCACATGTACTTTGTTAGGCATGCACGGTTCCACTGAGAAAAGAAGAGAGTTCTTTGCGCGCCTTGCAGAGGAACTTCGTCGTCGCTTCTTACAAGTAAATGCGATGGAAAAAGAAAAAGAGGATGCAACATCGACAAGCTTCTGTTGTAAGACCGCAGCTTCCCCCAGGAAAGCAAACTCAGTAAGTGTCAGGTGCCCCTTCAATGTAATAAGATCCACAGCATGGAGAGAGGTGTGTACATTGCAACAGGTACACATGTCGTAAATGTAGGATTGACGGCCCTTGGGTGTGTGGGAACTGTTAACATTTGAATCTGATGATTGCATATAGCGCGGAACTGACCTCTCTGTACTATTCTTTCCTCTGCATGTTCTGGGGCCTCATGCATAACGGCTTGAGTAGAATTCACTCTAAAACATGGCGTAAGGACAAAAGGTGAAATGTGCATACACGCAAAAAAATCCAGATGCATAAATCTGTGCAAAAGCTAACTTCTACATTCTTCCACTCCATAAATCCCGGTCAGCATGAAAAGTAACACACGTGCACGCACCTGCTGCCCCACCCCAACTCCTCCCAGAATTATGCCTCTTTGAATATGCAAATCATTATAAATAGCCCTAAACCTCAGCATTCTGTGAAAAGGCAATGGCAAAGGCACAGGGGAAAATACAAGAATTTTGGTGAGTACCAAGTGGAGGCAAGGAAAAATGTACTATTTGTTGGTTTAAAAGTGGTATAAACAACAAAAGGAAGTTGATCGAGTGACATAGAGTGTCGGAGAAACTTGAAAGCTCAAGTTCACAAAGTCGCACAGTGCCCAAAATAAAAAAGAAGTTGTCAGATGTCAAAGTTGCCGTGAAAAGGCGAGTTGTAGCCCACCATCTGAGTGTTATATGAAAGCTTATTAGGGTACAGAGAAAAAAAAAATAGGGACACACTGAGAAAAAAGCTTGAAATGTCAACTTTAATCTCGAACTTTCCACTTTAATCACGTAGTTTATTTTGTCATTAAAGTAGAACATCATAAACTTCATCTGTAAATCTTTTAATTTACTAATTTCTCAAATACCATCATAACGAAAGTAACCCAATAAATGCGTTGTTTTGTATGTGTTCTTCTATGTGTGTGAATCACTACATGATTCTTAAACGGGCTTTCTCTTCCTCCGACAGGACACAAAATCCATTACATTCGTGATATTACAGCTCTCTCAATAATTTAAATACTGAGATGTATACTTGATATCATTTTCATGATAATAGGGGTTAAAGCATGTTATTAAATTTGGGAACACGGTGGCGAAGTGATAGTGACTAGCTGGCGCCCTGTCCAGAGATCGTTCCTGCCCCCCGCAAGATGCTTGCTGCACCGTGCATTACCTTTGATGAAATAATTTTTTGCAGCACTGTCTCTTTCAAATGTACTAACCTTCAATTCCTGTCCTTCCTTTTCTTTCTCTAAGTAACCAATCACCACACAATCAGCTCTGTAATAGATGTTAAGCCATCTGTAAGCTTAGAACGCAGATTCTTCAAAACTTTTAAGGAACATTGAAATATCTTTGTAGTACATGTTTGGCTCAGGTTGTGCAATATTATAACTGTATTGCAAGTTTACAGTGAGGTAATTGTACTAATAAGTACAAACAGTTCTACCGGGAGCCCTTGATGGACTGATTGAGTGCGTTTATAGTTCTTGGGATGAAACTGTTTCTGAACCGCAAGATCCGTACAGGAAAGGCTCTGAAGTGTTTGTCGTATGAGAGCCGTTCAAATAGCGCATGGCTGAGGAAACGTGTGCTAGATGCTGTATACCGATAATTCTCTTTCCGATCAGCTGCTGTAGATCTGTGATTCCACATTCAGATAAAGTTGGATAAATAGTCTCTAAGTGGTGCTTTGAGAGGAACAATGCTAAAGCAGCTATGGTATTTGGAATAGTTTGGCCATTCCGTGGACCACTATATTGTTACAGGTTAATTACAATACGCTGCCTTAAACTAATAAACAATATGCGGTTAATTTCAGTGTATTTCATAAAGCTGTGTCGGGGATGTGGATCTAAAAAAGAAAGGGAAACCACATTGGAACAAAAGCACTGCTTTGACGCTGGATGCCTCCAGTTTGCAAAACTGAGCGGAGAACTTGCGTATGCCAAGCATTTAGCTGGCATGAAAATGTGTGTGGCTTTACGCCATGTTTAGGTTTTATACATCGCGATTTGAGTGAGGAAACGGGAGTAAGCAACATTTTTGTGTATATGCACCGTTTATACATGAGGCCCCAGGAGTACAAAAAAACACATCACCATGCACCAAAGTGTGTAGACTGGGCAAGATCAGTAAAAAAAAAAAAAATGCGGTCACTGATTACAACCGCAAGAAGGTATGCAAATGAATATGAATAATGTTGCATCAGTGCCACAATGTTTTTCAAAATATAGCATACAGGTCATAAAATTAATAATTCCAAATATCATATATACCTATGTCTCTGTTTTTTTGTCAGTGCGGCTTTGACATCATGGACCATAAGGTGCATACTAATTCAGTGTGAGCAGGAACACTCAATAAAACTGAATAAAATAAATTCAGGTGACACTGAGATACGAAGAAGGCAGATTCACCAATGTTTGTGTGTCAGCTTTTATCCCTCCAGATCAGAGAATTTCCAGTTGCATTGTCTCAAAACACCACTCACATCTACAGTTATTCCCAGTTTCAAATAAAAACTAACAGCGTCAGATCTGAGAGTGGTGGTGGTGGTGGGGGTGGGGGTTGCATCATGATTGTGACTGAGAGAATAAAAGTGAAAAAAAACCGCTAACTTTTACAAGTACTATAAATTTACACCGGCTATTACAGACGCAAATCAAATGTTTGTTTTTATTGTATAATATTAACAATAAGAGCAGCTCACTACTCAAAACGGTAAATTTGCGAAGCAGCCAGGATTAAACCAGCCACCTCTTGATTATAAGACAGCAGTTCTTACCGCTGCCCCATGGAAGCTATTGTATTTCATTTGCACCTTTTGTGAAAGTGTTTATTCAATATTTGGACTTCAGGCTTCACACATTATACAGTTCATGACTACATTTTGTCATTTATTACTAAAACCTGAAAAATGTTTCTGTTTTAACAATGTGTTTACATAGATAGTTGTAAACACGGAACACACATGAAATGCATGTGTTCCAAATAACGATATACTATTTACCCTATACAACTCTAGGCAACTCACTCCAAGATAAACACTGAGCACTGAGATTCTTCTTTGTGAATTGAGCCGTGGCGATGGGTGGGGGGAATGTGGTGTTATGGGTCCACAGCTCTCCCAGCAAAGGCCAGTTTTTGTTTCAATAAATAATCACCGTGCTCGCGGCATAGCAAGTGGGCGTGGTGGCTGTAGCGGGTCTCAGGGCGATCTGTGGTGTGGGCGTTTCTCACCTAAGTGCACAGGTGAGAGACTGCCCATATCTGTGATTGTTCCTGGGGATAATGTGCTGCAGCTGCTATGTCCTCTCGGCATAAATAGAAGCATGAGCCAGCTAGGAAAAAGGATGAACGAGGAAGAAGAAAAAAGTAAAGAGAAGAGAAAAGAGAATGAGGAAGAAAGAAAGAGAAAGATGGAGGTTGCAGGAGGAAGCAGCAAGCGAGCGAGCAAGCAAGCAGGTGCGGGTGAGCGAGCGTGAGCAGGCTCGCGGCAGCTGAGCAGGCAGCCTGGGTGTTTGGCCGACACCCGGGTAAGTAGTAGAGGTGGTCACTCCATAGAGTTTAGTTTGAAGGGCGGAAGTGACCGGGAGACGAGTGACTCTCCGCTTAAGGCCGTGGAAGGCAGCGGGAGTCAGGACTTGGGACGTGGTGTCTCCAGCGTGGGAGCCTTGGTCGTTGGGGAATCCCAAGTCACTGTCAGGGGGAGCCGACCGTAGCCAAGGATCGGTAAGGCGACTGACAGTAGCAGAAGTAGGCAAAAGAAGGTCAGCTGCAGAGAGAGAGTCTCGCCTGCTGCAGGACCCTAATGGGAGAAGAAGGTGAGACGCTAGTTTAAAAGAAGCATCGGGCATTGTCATTGGTTTTTAAAAGACTGCTTCCTGTATTATGTTTTAGCCTCATTTTAAAGGATTGTTTTTTTCGCATTGTTTTTAACCTCCACATTTCTTTTATGGATTATTTATTTAATGAAGACTTTGAATGCACTGCACTTGATTTGAACACTTGTTTTGATTTATTGTAATAAAAGCACTTTTGCACATTTTTACATCATTCCCTTGCTGTGTTATTGCCTCACTATCTAGCTCATCGGTGACATTACCGACGGTGTTGGGTTCAAAGGCTCCCGAATAGAAGATGGGAGCATGGAGTGGAACCTGCATTATCATAGGGAAGGGATAGTAGGCTGCTTGCTGCTTGTGTTGATCAACACATTTACAGGACAAAAGATGCTGACGGAGAGGTTCGAAGAGATTTAACGTTGGGTGGGTTTACAAGTTTTTTCGTAGGCTTTGGTAATTCTAGTGTTAAAACTTCCTTCTGCCACACCTTCCTTTTCCTCCTGACTTCTCCTGTCATTCATCTCCTATGAGGTGTGTTAGCCCCTTAAAGAAAAGAAGCCCTTTACTTTCAACATTCATTCCACCCTTTCTGCTCCCACGCAGCATATCACAAGCTGCCTGCTCATCACAATATATTAACAAAACATAATATAACAGAATTTAAAATGATAATCACAATACAGAAGAGCATTAAGATTAATACAGAATAACATTACAATTAGTGGTTTCCATTTTCAATACGTTTTTCAATTTTTTTGGCATCACATTTTATATTGTTTACTGTTATTCTTTCTACTCCATAATTTGAAGCAATACTTGAAGCACTTTCACTGTTTTGTAAATGTTTAATAATTTAAATTTTTTGTGACAATTCCAATGCCACATGCATGTTTATCAGCCATAACAATGTATAGTAGTTTAATTATAACATAAGAGAAAAGCTATGAAATGCTATTAAAACTGAATGTATGTAACTGACACTGTGGTGCTGAGGAAAAACACTACGTTCTAACACAAGGGACAGTTGTTCCAATGTGCACATCTCACAGCGTACCGCATGGTTTTTTTTTTTGGCCCTGTTGGTTAACAGAAGACTGACAGTTAATCAAGTGATGGATAACTGAGGTTTAACTATGAAAAGCACTTACTCTGATATGTGGTGTGGCTGTATAGAGCAGACGGGGTGGAGGAGGAGGAAGTTGGGAGCATGCACTGATACAGTTCACTGCTGTACCTACCACATGACAAACCACCTCACAATCCCAAATTAGTACCTGAGTGCAGCCGTGTAACGGGTGACACCTCAGCACCACACTAGTTTGAATGGAATGGAACCATGTAAATTTTTTAAAATGTCTGGAGTGCCAGTCCTGCCACCAACCCCTGAGTTTTTCCTGCAAGTTGAAGGACCTGATTGCAGGGCTGGATGCAGGTGAACATCATACCTAGGATGGAGCAATTGCAGGTTAAGAGCTTTGCTCAGGGAATCATTTCTGGCATTTACGGGATTCAAACTGGCAACCTTCTTATTGCTAAGCAACAGTAAAATTTGTCTCCCGCAAATTGTGTATAGCAGAATCTATCAAATTTATAAGAACCCGTGTCCGAAATTTTAACTTGTAGATAGCAGTACACCAGAACTACCACACCATATTTACTAGAGGCAGCAGACTCAGAGGCCATCAACTTGAAAAACCTGTTTCACATTATGGGCACATCACATCCCAGCAGCTTGGTCTCCTATAGGACAGCTTTTTCATCCTGCAGAAAATCCAAAACAATAACCCTTTTTTATACGGGAGAGGATTAAATAAACTACAGGAAGAAACTGAGAAGGTGAGACAATGCCAAACAAAAATCCCCCCACTACTCTGTGTGTGAATCCTACATGGAAACATAAGCTAGAAGTAAACAGAAAAAGTACAATAAAAAATATAATTAATCAGAGATTATTTAAGAAATTAAAGATATAGAGGGTTGTCCAAGAAATCCAGCATATGAGGGGGAGTAAATATGCACTTGACCTTGCATCCAGAAAATGATCCATCACATAAGGATTAAAAGGATCACTCACATCGTTCCTGAACTACAAGTTCTGATTGAGACTGGAAGCACCTCTGAATTTAATCAACACTAACTATTAACTAGAAAAGTAAAAAATAATACCCAGCAACAAAATTAATCTTACAAGGAACCATAACGACATTGAACAGAACATAAAACGGGAGAAAAATAAACTGTAAAATTAGCATACACTCTGTAAAAAGACACCTTACATATATGCTATGGGGAAATGCACCCAAACATGCAATGCATCCTGGATGGTGAAACAATTACAAAGGACAGACACCATTAGAGCAGAAATTGTCATTATCCTCCATAACCTGTTTTGGGTTATTATAGCAAGCATTACCAGCCATGTGGGTGAGCTTTTATGCAAGCTGGTTACTTCCGGTAAGAATTATGCCCAGCATCCTTTGCTTTTTATTAAAACTGGGAACAATGCTTTTCTTGCTTCTGCTGTCGGGCAAATATCGTTAACATAGAATAAGACACGGTGACCATTGTAAGACAAATTTGGCTTTCTTCTGGTTTTTTCCAAAGCAATTTACTTATCAACATAGTTTAAGAACTTTAGGATTAGTGGCACTGGACGAGAGTAGTTGCGGTTTTAAGTGTAAATGTGATGACACCTTTCTACAGGTTTTGAAAGAGACGAGAAAAATGTGGGACATCGTAGAAAAAAAACTCAAATGTGTTGGAGATCTCTGCATTTACTGGTATTCCCAGTATTCGAACATTATTGTACCAGTTTCTTTCTTCAAGCTCTGTCTGCTTTTTGTTTATTAAGGTCACCTTATCTTCCAACATTTTAATCTGTTTTAATCTGTTGGCCTGTAATTTTGTAAAGTTTTCCTAACTCAGAGGAGCTGTTCTTCTGCTCATCTGTAAGCTTCTTAAAGTCGAGATGGATAATGCCAAGTTCACATTAAATGGTCTGCTGAATGGAAGCATTCAGGGCCACCAGCTGCATAGCAACAATGGAGCCAATATTGTCAAAAAACATCTCCATATTAAAGTTGCTAGCTCCAGCAACCCCGGCTTCCTTCACATGATAGGATTTTTTCATTGGTCTGGAGAACTGTTTGTGCGTTCTTCTCAACCCAGTTGGCAAGACTGAAGCGGAAAGCAAGACTTATTAGAATTAAATAATAAAATTTCAAAGGGTCAATAGTGAAAAAAGGGAGAAAAAATTGAGTGAACTCCCAGAACAAACTGAGCGTGCTTTCATCAGCCCACCAAGAGTCACACTCTCTCCAGTCATCCACCAGAGTTAAAACAAATAAATATATATTTTTGGTTCTTTTAATTTAACCAGCCATATCATGACAGAAAATATGATTTGTATACATGGAGAGCTGAGAAGCCTGCCCAATAAAATGCTCTAGGACATCTGGCTAGGGTCTAGAGGGTCTGATATGATTATAACCCATATTTAATTTACTAATTACAGTAAATAATTTATATTCCATATTTAATTTACTAATCACACTAATTGAGTCCTTTGCCCAACCAGTGAATTCATTAAAATTATCCTGAAAGCTGTCTCTTTAGATTGCTGAGCATCTCCCAGAAGTCAAATTTTTATTGAATTGAGCTTAATAAATGCAGAACTCATTTCTATATAAAATAACCTCTTTTGATAAAGAAGTTCATTATGGTTTTGCAGTATAAATATATATGACAGCATTGTAAATACAGCATATGTTCTCCAAATATTTTTGACAAAATTTTCAAACCAGTTACAATTTTATATTAATATTGGAATGTTAAAAGTTGACATTCAAATGACTAAAATATATATTTCTTACACTGAAAATTTAGAAGGTTATACATATTATTTAAAGAAGAAAAGCAAGTTAATTACCAGTGATGTGAAGTTTGAGTATAATTGAATTATTTGGGGAGGCAATTTGCATAATTACGGTACACTTTGAATGTGTTTGTATTTCTGCATGATTATGGTCCATCAATAGTCTGACCTCATTATAACTTAATTTCATAACCATGAAGAGAGATAACATTTCATTACTGAATAATGAAGAAGACTTGCTCACAAACTCCTACTCATTGATCATTTCAATTCTATTCTTTGTAAAAGAACATTTTTTGTTAAATTTATAATTACTCATAATTGTAGCCTTGATTAGAAAGTCTGTTCAGATGATAATGATGAAAGACAAAATTACGAATAAAGGTGCTTTAAATTTTTGTGAATTTGGTAATGAAAAACCAAGGAAATCAGAAAACAATAACAATTGTCACATCAAGTTCTATAGCTTCCCAAGCATAACATTGAAATGTACCTTAGGTTAACCCCCTTTTTATATGTTTTATATCTACTTAGATGCAAACAAAGATAAATAAAAAAGTGAAAAATCGCTATTACTAAGTATTTGGAAATGGAATAATTAAAATATGTGCAAGCTTAGGGAGGAATAAGTGTATTTAACAATACAAATATAACACAAGCTAAAACTGCATTCCCTATATGGATCGATCAATTAATCACTGTCCATTTAGTTTCACAGTTGCATTATTAAAACGTATTATAATATAAGATCCTCCATATGACCTGCTTTTTTCTTTAATTACC
The DNA here is from genome assembly GCF_900747795.2 of Erpetoichthys calabaricus. Lineage (NCBI taxonomy): Eukaryota > Metazoa > Chordata > Cladistia > Polypteriformes > Polypteridae > Erpetoichthys > Erpetoichthys calabaricus. The sequence goes on along the minus strand of NC_041402.2, from coordinate 51,089,746 downwards.
TCCCATGGTGAGAGCCAGTCCTCTATTCTAATGAGCTTTTGCTTCACTCCTTCCAATGTCAAATACTGCAGCTTAAGAGTAAGTGGAAAGGAGTGATCTTTATTTTGTACAATGAAGTCCCAAGTCTTAAAGGTAGGAGGCACCAAAAAGTGTTTGCTATGATAGGCCATTACTTTAGTTCACCATGACTCCAAAGACAAGTAACAGAAAGACACTTCTCTGCCCTGTCACTCTTAGCTAAACTGGACACCCAGCTTTGAGAAGGCATTAACAGCTTTTCTGACAGGAAGGAGGAAAATGTGTTGTCCAGCCCCTCTGCTTACCACTTCCACTGGAGGTGACTGTCATGTAGTGGCCTTTGAATGTCCCTGTTTAACAGGATCCTGTACTGAATTTCTAGCTAGCCATTCTGACAAATTCCTGGTAATCATTTAGACTGGTGCAGGTAGGTATCACACAACCACATCCTGATTATTAATCTTAACTGATTTTTAGTCATACCTTAACATGGTGTGCTCTTTTATTCATTATACAGAAAGTATATCTGACAATATATAAAACAGGAACACACAATTTATTCACTTGTGCTATTTGTGACAATCACATTTAGTCATTTTTTATGTTTTGGACTGTTTATGTTCCTTATGCATCCTATAAATTATGTTAAAATGCAATATTAGTTACAGGATTTCTACAACTGATATTTTTAATAATTTAAATAAAAATACAAATAGAGTCCATTTTAAATGTATCTGAGTATAGAAATGCTAGTGTCTATTGTACTGTAAAAGTTGCTAGTCAACAGATGACAAGTAGAAATATATTATTGATTGAGTAAAATTACGACCCTAACCATTAAAACATTAAAAATGAAAGGAATGAACTACAGTTATATGTAACTTTCACACTAGAATTACCTAAGCCACCTTAAATCCCTTCGCACCTCTCTGTCAGTGTCTTTTGTCTTGTAAATGTGCTGATCAACACAAGCAGCAAGCAGCCTACTATTCCATCCCCCCACCACCACAGAACATGTACAAAGTTCCCCCAGCTCATGCCTTGATGATCTAGGAGTGAAGTGCTGGAGTTTTAGAGTGGAAATAATAGATCGTTATTTGGAATACATGCATTTCATGTGTGTTCCATTTCTACAATAATCTGTGTAAACACATTGTAAAAAGAGAAACGTTTTTCATATTTTAGTAATAAATGACAAAATGTAGGCATAAATTATATAATGTGTGAAGCCTTAAGATCAAATAAATACTTTCACAAAAGGTTCAAGGATGATGCAACAGTTTCCATGGCGCAGTGGTAAAAATTGCTGGCTTGTAATCAAAAGTCCCCTGGTTCGATCCTGACTGCCTCGTATATTTACCGTTTTGAGTAGTGAGCTGCTCGTATTGTTAATATTATACCGTAAACACATACATTTGATTTGCGTCTCTAACAGTCTCTGTAAATGTATAGTACTTGTAAAAGTTTGCTTTTTTTTTTTCACTTTTATTCTCTCAGTCACAATCACGATACATACTACCACCCTCCCAGGGATCTGATGCTGTTATTTTTTTTTGAAACTGGGAATAACTGTAGATATAAGTGGTGTTTTAAGACAATGGAACTGGACATTCTCTGATCTGGATGGATAAAAGCTGACACACAAATGCTGGTGAATCTGCCTTATTTGTATCTCACTATTACTTGATTTTTTTTATTCAGTTTTATTGAGTGTTCCTGCTCATGCTGAATTAGTATGCATCTTATGGTCCATGATGTCAAAGCCGAAGTGACAAAAAAAAAAAAAACAGAGACATAGGTATATATGATATTTGGAATTATTCATTTTATGACCTGTATAGTACATTTCGGAAAACATTGAGGCATGAATGCAACATTAATCATATTATTCATATTCATTCACATAACATCTTGCGGTTTGTAATCAGTGACCACATTTTTTTTTTTTTTCCCCGATCTTGCCAGTCCCCACATGTTGCTGTATGGTGCTGTTTCTTTTGTACTCCAGGACATGCAGAGGAAAGAATAGTACAGAGAGGTCAGTTTAGCGCTATATGCAATCATCAAATTCAAATGTTAACAGTTCACACACACGCATGGACCGTCCTTCCTACATTTACGACATGTGTACTTTTTGCAATGTACACACTTGCTAAAAAAAAAAACACGTGGTCACTGATTACAACTGCAAAATGTTATGCGAATGACAACATATAATACAACCCTAAGCCTCAGTGGTGAAGGGTTTTCATTTAAATTAGCTAGCAAGGTAGCTATGCGACAAAGCAAGTACAATAATAATAATAATAATTCAGGATAGCATTTCCTTTAGAGATAATTCCAAATAAAACAACTGGGATCTATTTAAGTAATACACTGAACAGCATTATAAGAAAAATATCTACTTAAGCTAAATCCACCTTTTTCTTAACCCTTTTTTCCATTTATAGTGTCATATGGAGATGGAGTCTGCCCTAGCAACATTGCATTAAAGTTAAAAATCAACCCTGGATGGCGCAGCATTCTACTGCAAACCTCACACACACCATGTGCTTACATGCTGGTATAATATGTCTTTGTGATGTGAAGCAAACTAAAAAACCCAAAATACTTAAATACTACATTCTTTAGATAGTGGTTGGGCTGTGGTTCAAAGCAGATCCTAGCAACTATGTGGCAGCCTCATTAACCACTGTGTCATCTTTGGTTAGTTTTGAGCTACTAAAATCATTTCTAGAAAACACTTGATTTATTACACACATAGGATGAAGCAGGATGTATTTATAAGGTATGAAAAATTAGTTCTGACACAGAATGAGATTCTGTAGAAAAATGGTGGTAGTGTCAGATTATTAGAGTATAACTTTTTTACAAGCATTAAATATTAAAATAACTTTTGATGTAAACATAAGCCCTTGTATTATAATGAGTCCATGTGCCAAAAATGGTGAACATTTTTAGAAAAAAAAAAAAATTGTGGTAGACTGGGGTGTAATGGTGAACATGCATAAAATGTTTTACACCAGTGAGAAATGATGTTTGTGAAATGTCAGCCCATGGACGCTTCAGCCTGTTAATTAGAAGACTATATTCAAAGCTGCAGTAAAGAATTCATTGTGAAAAGGAACATTTATAAAATATTCTGAGATTCTTTAAAATGAACTTTAATACCTAATGAAAGGCAGTGACCAAACTGCGAATTAACAAGATGGGGCAGCATTATAACCACTGTACTCCTTGGAGTGAAATAATGCATTTGTATTTAATTGATCTTTTGTATTGTATAGTAAAAAAATTATGAGGGAGCTGGGGTATGAAAGTGAGATATTAGACCAGAGGTAAAAGTCGTTTGTGCATTTACTGTATGTTTTTACATGCTTACAAGCTTTGGACTTTTTTATGCTGTCGGTGCATGTACAAAAAGGAGTGCCTTCCATTTGAAAGTCTAATTTACACTTGTTATAAAGCAAGGAGCAAGAGACAGTAACCTTAAACAGCACTATTAAATAGTGGCTTCAGAACAAAGCTCACCTACACAAGCCTCACACAACATTATTTATATTATTTTCCTATAAATTTTTAACTGTCTACCTTGATGGCTCATTTTTTATTTACTTTATATTTTATTCATGATTTTTATCATATCAGAGGGGTGCATTAAATCCTGGGAAGGGTCAAGGTGCAGTCATTATTTGAGTTATAAATAAATTAAAACAGAAGACGTGTTGGATCGAATAGGGTTTAAACGGCTCTAAAAGATTATTCCAGCAATGTGTTTGAGCTAAAAGCCCATTATCCAGTGTTGTTTTTTTCTCCTTTGTAAATAGCAGTGGTAGAGATGAATATGTACCATTGCTGTGAGCAAACAGCAGCATGTGAAGTTATAATTAGACAATATAGATTTATACGCACTCTTTATGGGGCCAGCTAGCAGGTGGTTTTTGCCAATACAATCTCATCTGCAACCAGGAATGACTAAAGTGCAAGTCCCCATTCTTTCATGCCACTAGAAATGCAATGCAGCTTTCATTTGTACATATTTTGATATGTTTTAACTGCGGAACAAACAGATGTATGTGTATTCACAATATACATTATGTAAGTAATGGTATCAATTCAATGAAGCTCTCCTTGAGATTCCTCTCTAATATTTAAGGTACAGTTATTTGGGTATGGTAGTACAGTGGTTAGTACTGTTGCCTGGGCTCAAATGCCAACACAGGCAATGTTTATGCTGGAGTCCCCCTGTAAGTGTAAGGAGTTGTGCATGTAACTCTACGTTACAAATTGACTGAGGACAGTTCTTGATTTGGTTTCCATAATGCACGCAATACTGCTAGGATAGTATTTGGCCCCCTGCAATTCTATATTAAAATAAATTGTTAATGGAATATAGATGGAAATGGATGGTTTTGGAAAATGAATGAATGTGTTTTAAATGAATACTCCATATTTTTTTTCCTTCATCTGGTAATTACCCTATGTTGTAGTAATGGCCAAACAAAATGTTTAGTATGTTTTTATGGAGAATGGTGATAACAAAGTTCCTGATAAAACAGACTTCTTTGGGTACCAACATTGAACAAACAACAAACAATATCTAAACATCCATAAACAAATCTCAATTTACTCATGATGCAATCTGTATATCAGATACCCATATCTATGTTCACAATATCCCAAACACACATATTTTAATTTAACTAGAACATTATTAATTAAACTACTTCCAGAAATTTCTCTTCTGAATGGCTAAGAAGTGTGCTTAAATGAGAGGGAGCTTTTGAATTAAAGACCCGCCTCCCCCTCGTTCATTGGTCAGAAGTTCTGCCCAGTAATGGGGTATTCATGGTCAGGGAGAGGTAAACAATTAAAAAAGAAAAGTGAGTTAAAACATTTTCCAGTGGAAAGTATGTTTTATATGTGTGCAAATCCAAGGTGCTTCCACAAGGAGAATGTCAATGTAACAGTGTAGTTTCACTAACTGTGGTTGCAAAATCTAAAAATACAGTGATGTGGCCTAATGACCAACGAAAGAGGAAAGAGTTGGGCCTTCAATTTTGAGTATGCTCCTTAGCTGTTCACAACAGATTTTTATTGTTGTTGTTTATTTCACAATATTTCAGCCAAAATACACAAGTTTAGGATGTTGTGAGCATGTGCCTTAATATCTGACATGTGAATTATTAGACCGGAATAAACTGAGTTTCTTTGAATGGATGTTTTGGTATTGTTCACTGTTTTTTTTAACATCGATCCCCATAGAAGCTTAATGTGTTAGGACCTTTGTTATCTCCATTCTCTATAAAAGCAAAAGTTTAAAAAATTTTCTTGCCCATTACTGCAAATAACACATAGTAAGTAACAGATAGAAAAATTAACATTTATGGATGGAGCATTCCTAATATTTAAATGGGTTTATTAACTTGAATATTTCCATGTATTCTGTGCTTAACACTTAATTTTCATAACAAAAAAACCTTTGTAATCTTGTTGTTAATTAGAGCCATTTTCTAACATTTGGAAATAAGTTGCAATGGTCTATTACAATGAAAAGGCAACCCTGTCTGCCTAGATATAAAATTTTAAGAACATTAGGTTTATTTTCTCTTTGTCCATACTAGGTAGATTTGGACAATCACCAATTTCAACATATCAAGCACACCATATATTATTGTGTTCACCTAGCAGAGGGTTAAAGGTTATGTAAAGATAGAAACACCTAATAGATTAGGTCAAAAAAAGATCAATACTAATCCATGATTCTTTTTATGGCTTCCACATAAATCTCCTGCATTTAGTAGAAGGAAAACAGCAGACACAGTTTAAATGCCCTGAACTCTTTTTACACAGGAGTCATATACAATAAATGATTTCAAGAAGAATTCTGAATGTTAGGTTTTAAAGTTTTAAAACTCCTGAAAATATATACTGTATGTCTTGTAGCTGCAGTATTTATTTAATTTCTCTTTTAAGAAGACAGGCCATACATCTCTCAAAATATAGGAGTTCTTTCACGACTTGTAAATTATTTAGTCCACCAATACAATGTGCTTCCATGATGCTTTTACATGATATATATATCTTTAGATTTCCCATTAATGTGTAGGCATTAATGTCTGTATAATTGGAATTTTTAGGCAATTACACTAAGTCAGAAAAAAATGAAAAGTGAGCAAACTGGTATGAGGTCTTTGGAGAATGTAACCTTTCATGTTCACTGCAAATATTAGCTAAATAAAACAACAAACAGTATAACGTTTGTGTAAATACAACTGTTTGTGTTTACAGAACCAACAGTACAAATTCCCCATATAAATGACTTGCCTAAACAGACATTGTATTGCAGCACAGTAACTTAAGTCGTTCTTAGTAAATAGAAGCAAGGAGACATTATTGCATCTGTATTTCTTAATATTATTTGTTATATACTTTTTGACATCAAGTTGATCTTAATAACGTAACAAGAAAAGTGGTCTTAGTATAAGTGGTAGTGCAAGGACTCTACAGAATTCTGTCACTCAATATTATAGAAAAAATTAATCTTCTATAGCTTTACATATTGTCATACATGTGGCATAATTCCTTTACTTGTGAGGCTGAGTGTAGAGAAAATGCCAGGAAAAGAGAATGTTTTTGTTAGTAATTTAATGTGAGACTGTTCACAACTGTACAGGCAAAAGCACACCTGATTGCCCATTTGAAAAGTCAACCTCCACACCAACTGATGAAATGACTTTAAACACAAAACCCTTCATTAAAGGCAAGACGTGGTGAATATAAGAAAGAAAGTTAGGCAGGGATAATAAATAAACTATCATTATCAGGTGAGTGAAGAGCCTGGTGGTAAAATCCCATTTCAGTACTAGCTTGTGAGCCACACATGACAGAGATTACAAAAAAAAAAAACATGTCAGCAAACTAAACTGAAGCTGCATCTTTTCAGCCTTTTTCTGGAAACGTATTTATGACATCTTATCAATGTCTTTAAACACTACAATAGAGTCCTTTAACACCACACGCTGTATGACATAAAAATATTTTGGGCCCTGTGTTGTTTTTATTCTACACGCTCTCATTAGGCCAAGGTGAATTACCACAGTTACGCAGATGACATACAGCTTTGCTTACCCATAGCACCTGATAACTCACAGGTTGTGTCCCCTTTGAGCAAATGCCCTATTAGCATTATAGAATGTGTGAATATTAATTTCATTGAGTTCAACAAGGAAAAACCTGAAATAGTTTGAAGAAATGAAGTAAGTGAGGATTTTAAAAATAAACTTGATCACCTTTCTCTTCAAATCATGCCAGAAGTAAAGACCTTTATTATGGACTTAGATCTAATCTTCAAATTGCATATTAATTGTACTACTGCATTTTTTCATTTAAGAAATAGTTCAAAGGTTAAACCACTTATAACATCTCATGGTGCTGAAAAATTAATTCATGCTTTTATTTTTATCCAATTATATTAATGTTGTCCATTCCTAACAGGACAACCTAAGAGCAAGAATCTTAACTTGTAAAAGATAATCTGAGCACATTTCACTAGACTTATCATTGTTACATTGATTACCTGTGTCCTTTAGAATTAATTTTAAAATATTCTTAATAATTTATAAAGCTCTGAATAACCTTACTCCTTCTTATATTTTGGAGTGCCTGTCCACATACAGTGCATCTGGAAAGTATTCACAGTGCATCACTTTTTCCACATTTTGTTATGTTACAGCCTTATTCCAAAATGGATTAAATTCATTTTTTTCCTCAGAATTCTACACACAACGCCCCATAATGACAACGTGAAAAAAGTTTACTTGAGAATTTTGCAAATTTATTAAAAAATAAAAAAATTGAGAAAGCACATGTACATAAGCATTCACAGCCTTTGCCATGAAGCTCAAAATTGAGCTCAGGTGCATCCTGTTTCCCCTGATCATCCTTGAGATGTTTCTGCAGCTTAATTGGAGTCCACCTGTGGTAAATTCAGTTGATTGGACATGATTTGGAAAGGCATACACCTGTCTATACAAGGTCCCACAGTTGACAGTTCATGTCAGAGCACAAAGCAAGCATGAAGTCAAAGGAATTGTCTGTAGACCTCCGAGACAGGATTGTCTTGAGGCACAAATCTGAGGAAGGTTACAGAAAAATTTCTGCTGCTTTGAAGGTCCCAATAAGCACAGTGGCCTTCATCATCCGTAAGTGGAAGAAGTTCGAAACCACCAGGACTCTTCTTAGAGCTGGCCGGCCATCTAAACTGAGCAATTGGGGGAGAAGGGCCTAGTCAGGGAGGTGACCAAGAACCCGATGGTCACTCTGTCAGCGGTCCTCTGTGGAGAGAGGAGAACCTTCCAGAAGGACAACCATCTCTGCAGCAATCCACCAATGAGGCCTGTATGGTAGAGTGGCCAGACGGAAGCCACTCCTTAGTAAAAGGCACATGGCAGCGCGCCTGGAGTTTACCAAAAGGCACCTGAAGAAAATTCTCTGGTCTGATGAGACAAAGATTTAACTCTTTGGTGTGAATGCCAGGCGTCACGTTTGTGAGGAAACCATGCACCGCTTATCACCAGGCCAATACCATCCCTACAGTGAAGCATGGTGGTGGCAGCATCAGGGCGAACTGACAACATGGTATACAAAGAGATCCTTAACAAATAATTATTGGTATGTTTTTCCTCAGTTTTTTAAAAATTTTAAAGTAGTAGTTCGCCGCTGCGAAGCGCGGGTATTTTGCTAGTTTTGAATAAATTTGCAAAAACGTCAAGTAAACTTTTTTCACGTTGTCATTATGGGGTGTTGTGTGTAGAATTCTGAGGAAAAGAATGAATTTAATTCATTTTGGTATAAGGCTGTAACATAACAAAATGTGGAAAAAGTGATGCGCTGTGAATACTTTCCGGATGCACTGTATATGCCCAATTGAAACTTATTGTAACTATGAGTCTCAAATGCTGCTTTGCTTATTATTCCTAGAGCTAATCTTAAAAAGCGGTGGTGAGGTAGCCTTTCATTGTTATGCACAAAAAATCTGGAATGCTTTTAAACCATTAAATATGTCAAGCTAATACCACAGGACATTTAAAAAAACCAAAAATTGCTTTTTTTTAAAGTTGGCTTTTCATAGTTATATGTGTTCTTCTTTTACACCAGTTATAATAGGTTATAATATGTATTTTCAACTACTTTATAGATCTAAAATCATCAATAACTTGGCGCAATTCTGTTTTTTCTTCTTTTCTTTAGTGCATCTGTGCCATTACCATCTGATCAAACTACTCTGAAGCTAACTATGACGTTGAAAGAAATGTGGACACTCCAATCTTCTAGAACAATGCATTATACCAATAACTACTTTAGCATTTTATTTTTTTATACAGTGCCCAGTGCAACCTAAGTGCTCTTCATTAGAAACACTAATCTTTGAAATATGGGTAGATAAATTAAATACATGGGAAGAATGTGCAAGTGTCACACAGAAGATGACAGGTCCACAATTTAAATTCTGGACCTGTAAGCTGACAGAACAAACCACTCCAAACCATGCCCCCTCGGTAGTAGTAATTTTTTATGCTATTAGAATTTCAGTGTTACATTTTCTTTTATTGGTAACAATTATTTTCAGTATAACTGCTTTAAAGTAAGGTTTTAATAATTATTTTATGTATAAAGGGTAAGTATAGCAATGCTGACATGGTCAGATGCCATCAGTACTTGCACTTAAATGCACCAGGTCATTGTTTAATGGCCTGATGATACTCTAGAAGAGGAATACATTTCCTGCAATCAATTCCCAATTTCACTATGATAATGTAATCAATGTAAATGGCAAGACTTCAATGGGAATCAAAGAGGTGTAGAAAAATAAAGTGAGCAGGGTCTTTAAATCCATTAATTGTCATTTTACATTGAAATGTTGACTGCAGCAAAAAAAATAAAAAAAACTTTCAACTGTCACTTAAAGGGAACAAAGTGACAAAGACCACTTATAAAATTGAGAAGTTTGCATTAATCTGTTTGCTACAACATACAACATCTTTAAATTATTGTCATGTTTCCAATGAAAGAATGGAAGCATTTCTAACTCCAAAATAATCACAGATGTGTTTTTAAGTTGACTTTAAGGCTGTGGCATTTGATCTTAAAGGAAAGTTGGCCATTACATTATTTTGCCCTTTAAACAAGATAGATTTGCAATTGCATCAGTGCTCCTTCTTTCAGCTTCAGTTCCTGCTCTTAAAATGACATACAAGTTTTTAATATGCAGACTGAGCAAGTAGCAGAAATTCAACCTGCTGTTAAGTAGTAATTGCACTAATTGTCAGAGACGAGGTTCATAAGACTGTAATTGAAATTATCATTATCTCTCTGGTAATGGAAAAGGACCATAATCACTTGTAGAAAAATTAACAGATATTACATCACTGTTTGAAAAAATACAGCAGGTTTAATTAGGTGGGAGGTCAAATTATTTTCAGTCAGTCAGTGCTTTTGCTGCCTTTCCTTGACAGTGCTGTTTGAGGCTGCATTTACTGTAGTACTCCAAAATGTTTCCCCTGCCTTTTTTCTGGATTTTTTCTTTCAAAAACTGTTTTCTTATCTTCACCGAATTATTGGAAAATATATTTATACAGTATGGCTTTTACTGTTAATAATTAGATAATAAATAACTAATGGGATTATTAATTTGGAACCCCTGCAGATTTTGTATTTTCTCCATCTTAATTGTAATGTTTTTTTTTCTGTCCTTCATGACCACCTGACCTTATCAGTAGATGCACAGTCAGATAATTAATATGGACTCTACTTTTCTATGAATTATATATCTATCTTATGTAGGTGTGCATTATTTTTCATTATTATTCAAATCTTATTTTTATTTGTTTTTTTTCTTTGCATAAATCTATTTCTTTGACAATTTTGTGTTTTTCTACTTAGAGAAAGCATATGATAGGATGCGAATAGTACCGTATGAGGAAGTTGTGAGTAGCAGAAAAGTATGTGAGGGTTGTGCAGGATATCTATCCAGACAGTGTAACTGTGGTGTGCAGTACGAATGACAGCCTGGTTTAGGGTGAAAGTGGGATTACATCAAGGATTGTCTGTGAGGCGTTTTTTGTTTGCTGTGGTGATGGACAGGTTGAAAGGTGAGGTTAGACAGGAGTCTCTGTGGACTGTAATGTTCGCGAATGACATTGTGATCTGTAGTGAGAGTAGACAGAAGGTTGAGATTAACCTGGAGAGGTGGAGGTGTGTGTAAATGAGAGGGAAGGTGGTGGAAGAGTGCAGCTGCAAGGAGCAGAGGTAGTGAAGATAGATGGATGTAAATACAATCCAAAGCAACAGGGAGTGCAACAGAGAGGTGAAAAAGAGAGTGCAGGCAGGGTGGACTGGATTGAGAAGAGTGTCAGGAGTGATTTTTGATAAAGAGTATCTGCAAGAGTGAAAAGGAAGGTATTGAGATCAGCAGTGTTGTATGGTTTGGAGACAGTGGCACTGACAAAAAGGCAGGAGGCAGAGCTAGAAGTGGCAGAGTGGAAGATGCTATGATTTTCACTTGGAGTAATGAGGGTAGACAGGATTAGGAACGAGTATATTACATGACAACATAGATACAACAGTTTGGTGACCAAGTGAGAAAAGGCTAAATTGTGATGGTTTGGACAAGTGTAGAGGAGAGATGAGGGGTACATCGGGGAAAGAATGTTGAGAATGGAACTGCCAGGCAAGATGTAAGAGACAGAGATAGATGGAGACAGTTAATCCACTGTTAATCCCTAAATGGGAGCAACTGAAAGAGGAAGATCTATTTCTTTGACATTTTGTAAAGCACTTTGAGCTACATCCCTTATAAGAAATTGTGCAACATAAATAAATGTTGTTGCTGTTAATTTAAGGTTCACTCTATAACTAAAATTCAGTTTTCATATTTTTGTGTGATTGTTTATTGAATATGTACTAAAATATAACAAATTATGCCAGGAATTAAACAATTTAGCACAGAATATTACTGTATATGCTGATTTAATTATTTATGAAATCTGTGTTTTATAGTCTCCACATTTGCTCACAATGACAATGACACTTGTCATGGTTATAATAACATCTCAGATGTGTGATGAATTATGCTGAGCCTTAGGGAATATTCCAGGCTTTTTTAATGGTAAGCCTTAAGAGTTCCTTTGAACCTTCACCTGGAGGGCATGTCTTCCCCGTAATCCCTCCAGCCACAACACAGTTCCAAACCAAGTACTTAGCCAACACACAAACACTTTTCTCTCCATCTTGGCAAAACCACTCCTCCCAGGCAACCTTGTCCTCTTCCTCCTGATTCTGGCTCCCCAAGTGGTGGATGCTGGCCCTTTTTATAGCCCACCCGGAAGTGCTCCAGGTGCTTGATCACCTGTTGCTAATTGCACTTCCGGACTGTAGAGGTGTCCAGGTGGGCTCCGGGACCCATGCAGCACCCCCTGGTGGCCATCCCAGATCCCCACACGGTTGTGGAGAACGCCATCTCCTATGAAACCCTGTGGGAAACTGAGGCACCATCGTCAGCCAGGGAGGCTGCCACCAAGTGTCCCGGGGAGGTAGTGAGACGTCCATGGCTGCTCCCCCGGAACTTATGTGGAAGGGGCATCCTAGCCGGGCATGGGACCCGGCCGCCCGCCACAATATATAGAAATATATATAAAATTTAAACAGCTGACAATATATTAGGAAGACTAAGTCCTGTTGCATTTGAGATTTTATTAGAGCATTAGAACAATCGAGATGAGAACAGGCCACTCAGCCCAAGAAAGCTTCTATTCCTATCCACTTAATTCTTCTAGGGGAAAAGTCCTACTGTATATCGCATTACTTGGTAACTTATTTCATGTGTCTATGTTTCTTTGTGTAAAGAAAAACTTCCTAATGTTTGTGTGAAATTTACCCTTAGCAAGTTTCCAACTGTGTCCCTGTATTCTTGATGAACTCATTTTGAAATAACAGTCTTGATCCACTGTACTAGTTCCCTTTCATAATTTTAAACATTTCAGTCAGGTCTCCTCTTATTGTCCTTTTGCTTAAACTGAAAAGGCTCAATTCTTTTAATCTTTCCTCATAATTCATCCACAGTAGCCCTGGAACCGACCTAGTCGCCCTTCTCTGGACTTTTTCTAGTGCTGCTATGTCTGTTTTGTAAGCTAGAGACCAACACTGCACACAATCCTCCAGATGAGGTCTCACCAATGCATTAAATCACTTGAGCATAACCTCCTTATACTTGAATTCTACACATCAGGGTGCAATATAACCTAACATTCTGTTAGACTTCTTAATGACTTCTGAACACTGTCTGGAAGTTGATAGTGTTGTGTCCACTATGACTCCTAAATCCTTCTCACAAGGTGTACTCTTGATTTTCAGACCTCCCACTGTGTATTCAAGCCTAACATTTATTACTTCCCATGTGTAATACTTTACATTTACTTACATTAAATTTCATCTGCGACAAATCTGCCCAACCCTGTATGCTGTCTAAGTTCCTCTGTAATGATTCAACCGATTCCAGATTATCTGATAATCCACCTGTTTTGGTATCCTGTGCAAACTTAACCAACTTGTTACTTATATTCCTATCCAAATCATTTATATATACAGTAAACCCTTGAATATCCATCAGTCGATTAACCATCAGTCTCCATTACTCATCAGGGCAAAAAAAAAAAAAAAAACATTGCGCAGGCCAGCATCTACCTGTTACTGCTGGCGCACGATACGCTGTGAGCTATGCACATTGGAACAACTCTTCATTGCACTAGCACAGTGTTTTTCCTAGCACCACATAATATGCCGCATTTTGAACTCACAGTGTCAGTTATGTACCTTCAGTTTTAATAATGTTTTGGAACTTTTCTCTTTTGTTATAATTAAACTACTATACATTATTATGGCCAATAAACGTAAGTGTGTGGTGTTGAAATTGTCACAAAAAAATTGAAATTATTAAAAGTTATGAATCGGCAAAAGTGCTTCAAGTATTGCTTCAATTTATGGAGTAGGAAGAACAACAGTGAACGATATAAAGCGTGATGCTGACAAAATTGAAAAACGTGTTGAAAATGGAAACCACTGATGGTAATGTTCTTCTGCATTTTATTTTTTTTTTTAAACTGTTATATTATGTTTTGTTAATATATTGTGACGTGCAGGCAGCTTGTGATGCACTGTGCGGGAGTAGAAAGGGCGGAATGCTGTGCAAGTGATAGGACTAGATGAAGAGTTTCTGTTCTGTGAAGGGTGGACACGCCCCTTAGGAAATGAGTGACAGGAGAAGTTAGGAGAAAAAGGAACGTGCTGTGGAAGAAAGTTCTGAGTAGGGAGTCAGGAGACAATAAGCAGAAGTGTTTGCGGTACAGAAAAAGACTGAACATGAGTGGCAAGAGATAAATTGATTGGTAGGGAAAGTTTTCTTTTATTGTTTTGAAAGTGTGCTCTGTAACCCAGATAGCTCTGTAACCCAGATAGTGGAGTATAAGACAGGGCACCATTTGTTACAGAACGAAGCCTCCAAGTAAAACATAGAAAACTCCAGTACATCAGAGTACCTCATTACAATATTATATTAATTAATTAATTTTGTTAATGCTATATTATATTTTGTTAATATTGTTTTTTTGTAAATAAATACGAATATTCGCTAAACCAATCTACTGTATATCGTTTTTAAAGTAGCTGTTCCGTTATCCATCTTTTCTCTTATCTGTCACGGCCTAAGTCCCGACCCCTGATGGATAATTGAGGTTTACTGTATTAACAATAGCAGCGGCCCTAGCTCTGACTCTTGTCAAACACCACTCTTAACATCACCCAGTTCTGGTAAGGTTCCTTGCATATAACCCTCTGTTTCTTGTGTCTAAGCTAACTTTGCACCCATCCATAGACATGACCCTGAACCCCCACTTCTTTTAGTTTGATGTCCAACCTGGCATGTGGCACCTTATCAAATGCCTTCTGAATTCAAGATAAATAATATCATGCAGTATGCTCCATTTTGATTATATTCTTTTTTGCTTCTTCATAGAATTCCAGCATGTTGATAAAAATGACCTTCCTCTTCTGAACCCATTCTGACTATATATAACTACTTTAACAGATGTTGTACTCTTAAATCTTTACCATGTTAAAAAAAAAAAGCCGAGAGGGTGGCTGTAAATAACACATGCACCACTGTTACATCTAGCAGATAAAAATTTCACATAAAACTTAAAACATTCTTTCTATTAAGTAATTTTGTATAAAACATTGATTAAACTATTATTTTTAAATGAACAAATAGTTTTGCAGTGGAAAATTTCAGGCCTGTCTCATGGCTCCCGTTTTTAACTTCGGTTAAAAACATTATCAGTAAATGTTAATAAAAGTATAAATCAACAGATCTTATATTATGGTAAAGTTAACTGTGACAGAACTCTGCATAACGCATAGTTAGGTATGGGGATGGCGCAAGCTACAAACTTTGTGAGAGTAGTAGAAGGGTAGCTATAAAAGTTTTAGTTTGATCTAATAACACAATGTCACTAGAAAAGGTTGTATTGTGTACCTCACACAGAAAGATATTAGGAACTGCTGTTGAGTCAGAGTGTGTGTCAGACTCTAGAGAGAACTGCTACCAGAAGTCACATCTTCAAACAAAGAGAGAATGCATTCTGTTTGTCTACAAGACAAGACTCGGCTTTCAGAGTGAAAGAGAAAAATCAATCTATGCAGAATCCACCCAAACCAATCAAGCAAACATATTCGGTCATTCCCATCATAAGTGTTAAGAAAACAGGCTATTTGAAAGAGGTACATCAATGCTACAATACATTACTGTGGACTTGACTTCAAAGATTTAGGTGCAGGGATGGATTTAAGATTTTGAGAAAATGTTTTTAGTAGTTGTTATTGAGGATACACAGTAACATGAGTTCTGTACATGACTGTGATTACAATATCTTTACAATTTATTGCATGCATTTATTTTATGTAATGTAAGCTTCACACACAGGGTGTTTTGTTTGCCCAATAAATAAAAATAATACTAATATAAATACTAAATCATTTGGTGAACTGGCTGACATCATGGGTAGGCTGGTTTTTCTCATCACCTTATAAGATAGCACAATTTGTTAATGGCATTTAAAATCCTTTGTATTTTTATATTTGATTCTTTAAATTTAAATTTAATAGCAGTGAGGTTTGGAATTAGTCAATAATGCAGTAAATGTAAATACCTTCAATTATTGCTTATTTTTTACACGGGTTAAGTTGTGTGGGGTAGTTTTAAAACATGCCCATAATAAGGAACAATTTCTTATACTTTAGACCCAAGTCTGTGACAGGAAAAATGATAAATGTGGAATACCTCAAATGACACTATTGAGGATTGAATTACAAATGAAAAACATCAGTTGTGTTATTAGACATATATAAAGGAAAGACCTGTGTGTGTGTGCGTGTGTGTGTGTGTGTGTGTGGAGCAGTCTGCTCTGCTTAAGCTCAACCACAGCCATGGGAGTTAGTGAGAATTCTACGGAAGATGTAGAAACTTATACAAGTGTGACTTGCACTTTCTGAGATGGAGCATGTATGCACTTTTAAAATTTTCGGTGCTTGCATGCACCTCACTTCTCATTCAACTTAATCAGATAAACTCAGCTTTGTGATACATGCTCAGTGTACATTCACACAACGAGCTACCATACATTTTCCCATGAGACAGGTTCCAGCCTGTCCCGCTCAGTCTGTGTCACAGCTCCACTCAATTACATGTTTGTCCTGGACCACTAAGCTGATGGCACTGCAAGTTAACCAATATACTGTTGGGAGTCTTCGGTTTGTTTTTTCGCCTGAAGACCACATGCAGCTATTTTATAATATTGCATATAATATAACATACATAATCATAATTATTACATGTAATATATATATATATATATATATATATATATATATATATATATATGTTATCTATGTTGTTTTCAGAAAGATAATCATGAAGAATGGCTGCAACAACAAACATAATCTAAATTTTAATTGTTGTTGATCGAAGCAGAAAAAACTCACAGTAGATGACTAAATATATTAATACATAGTATTTAACCCATTCAGTATCACATTACCTGCTTTTGAGTTTCTCCAAACAAAGTCAAAAATACGGCAAGGAAAAGCAGCTCAAAATGCAACATAGAAAGGTATGTGGCACTTGTTGTACCAGATGACAACTCCTTCAGAGTTAATGTAATTAGTAATTAACTTGAAACAAATACCGGGCACAGCCCGAAGAGGCAATGTGGGTCCCCCTTCCCATGGGCTCACCACCTGTAGGAGGGGCCAAGGAGGTTGGGTGCAGTGTGAGTTGGGTGGTAGCCAAAGGCGGTGACCTTGGCGGTCCGATCCTCGGCTACTGAAGCTGGCTCTTGGGATGTGGAATGTCATCACTCTGAAGGGGAAGGAGCCTGAACTAATGCGTGAGGTTGAGAGGTTCCAGTTAGATATAGTCAGGCTCACCTCAACGCACAGCGTGGACTCTGGAACCAGTCTCCTTGAGAGGGGCTGGATTCTCTACCAATCTGGAGTTACCCCTGGTGAAAAACGCCGAGCAGGTGTGGGCATACTTATTGTCCCCTGACTTGGAGCCTGTTCATTGGGGTTCACCCTGGTAGACGAGAGGGTAGCCTCCCTCCGCATTCTGGTGGGGGGATGGGTCCTAACTGTTTTTTGTGCGTGTGCACCGAACAGCAGCCTGGAGTACCCACCCTTTTTGGAGTCCCTAGAGGGGGTGGTAGAGGGCACACCTGCTGGGGAATCCCTCATTCTGCTGGGAGATTTCAATGCGTGATTGGGAGGAATGGGCCCCCTGATCTGAACCCAAGTGGTGTTTTGTTATTGGACTTCTGTGCTCGTCACAGATTGTCCATAATGAACACCATGCCAATCAGAATGCGGCTTCGGTGGTTACTGAGGCAAAAACTCAGGCATGGGAGGAGTTTGGGGAGGCCATGGAGAACGACTTCTGGACGGCTTCGAGGAGATTCTGGTCCAACATCTGGCGTTGCAGGAGGGGGAAGCAGTGCAGTGTCAACACTGTATATGGTGGGATTGGTGCGCTGCTGACCTCGACTCGGGACTTTGTGGGTCGGTGGGGGGAATACTTCGAAGACCTCCTCAATCCCACTATCATGTCTTCCAATGAGGAAGCAGAGCCTGGGGACTCAGAGGTGGGCTCTCCCATCTCTGGGACTCAGGTCACCGAGGTGGTCAAAAAACTTCTTGGTGGCAGGGCCCCAGGGGTGGATGAGATACGCTCGGAATTACTGAAGGCTCTGGATGTTGTAGGACTGTCTTGGTTGACACGCCTCTGCAACATCGCATGGACATCGGGGACAGTGCCTCTGGATTGGCAGACCGGGGTGGTGTGTTCCAACTACAGATGGATCATATTCTTCAGCCTCCCTGGAAAAGTCTATTCAGGGGTCCTGAAGAGGAGGGTCCTGCAGATAGTCGAATCTTGGATTCAGGAGGAACAGTGTGGTTTTTGTCCTAGTCGTGGAACAGTGGACCAGCTCTACACCCTTAGAAGGGTCCTGGAGGGTGCATGGGAGTTTGCCCAACCAGTCTACATGTGTTTTGTAGACTTGGAAAAGGCATTCGACTGTATCCCTCAGGGAATCCTGTGGGGGTGCTCTGGGAGTATGGGGTACCGGACCCCTTGAAAAGAGCTGTTCGGTCCCTGTACAACTGGTGTCAGAGCTTGGTCCGCATTGTCGACAGTAAGTCGAACCCGTTTCCGGTGAGAGTTGGACTCCGCAAGGGCTGCCATTTGTCACCGATTCTGTTCATAACTTTTATGGACAGAATTTCTAGGCACAGCCAGGGCGTTGAGGGAGTCCGGTTTGGTGGGCTCAGGATTGGGTCACTGCTTTTTGCAGATCATTTTGTCCTGTTTGCTTCGTCAGGACGTGATCTTCAGCTCCCTCTGGATCGGTTCACAGCCGAGTGTGAAGCGGCTGGGATGGGAATCAGCACCTCCAAATCCGAGACCATGGTTCTCAGCCAGAAAAGGGTGGAGTGCCCTCTCAGGATTGGGAGCGAGATCCTGCCCCAAGTGAAGGAGTTCAAGTATCTCGGGGTCTTGTTCACGAGTGAGGGAAGAATAGAGCGGGAGATCAATAGGCGGATCGGTGCTGCGTCCGCCATGATGCGGGCTCTGCATCGGTCTGTCGTGGTGAAAAAGGAGCTGAGCCGTAAGGCAAAGCTCTCAATTTACCAGTCGATCTACGTTCCTATCCTCACCTATGGTCATGAGCTATGGATAGTGAACGAAAGAATAAGATCACGAATACAAGCGGCTGAAATGAGTTTCTTACGCAGGGTGTCTGTGCTTTCCATTAAAGATAGGGTGAGAAGCTCGGTCATTCAGGAGGAGTTCAAAGCAGAGCCACTGCTCCTCCACATCAAGAGGAGTCAGATGAGGTGGCTCAGGCATCTGATCAGGATGCCTCCTGTACTCCTCCCTGGTGAGGTGTTCCGGGCACGTCTAACCGGGAGGAGGCCCCGGGGAAGACCCAAGACACGCTGGAGGGACTATGTCTCTTGGCTGGCCTGGGAGTACCTCAGAATTCCCCCGGAAGAGCTAGTAGAAGTGGCCAGGGAGAGGGAAGTCTGGGCATCTCTGCTCAAGCTGCTGCCCCCGCGACCACGGATAAGCAGAAGAGAATGGATGGATGGATGGATTGAAACAAATACTAGAAAAGAAAATGAAAAGCAAAAACTATTTTAATTGATGTAAACAATGGAAGGGCAATTAATGTAAAAAATGTATATGGAGAAAAATAATCTCACATTACACATCTCAAACATTTATTAATAAAAGTAAAAACAAAGTACCAAATATTAGAGCACACACATTAATCCAGAACCAACATGTGGCCTAAAATCGTTCTATTTCCTAGTTTATGAAACCTTTCGTTTTTTTATCCTACATAGGGTAGTGGAAATCTACTGAAATTAAATCTAGTTGGTTTTATGCAGTTCTCTCAGATACATTTTAAATTCAACTGATTTGTGTCATTCCTAATTAATTTGGCTAATTTTAAATAAAATTTACTTAAAGTATTTACCTAATCTGCACGATATCCTGTTTGATGCAAGGCCTAACCTCAAAGAGAAATTTTAAAATAACTTTGCTTTTTATGAAGCTGTTGTTGTTTGTTTAATATTTTACATATATTTGACGTATATACTGTATATTGGCATTGGCAACTTGTTTTCTTTGATCTAGATGTACATTTTGTAATTTTCGCAGGCATCAGTAAATATTGTGTAGATGTCATTTAAAAGTTAAAAAAGTATTCACGCTTCTTCCTGACATCCCACACTAAATACTTGTAGTCTTTAATTTGTCATTTGTGGAAAATGTACATTTATTATTTATTTACTTATCTATTAATTGATTGTAGTATTTGCCCTGTGAGCTTGTATCTTTGTTTTTTATGCTTCTGCTGCTGTATGAATCTAAATTTCCCCTTGGAATTTTATCTAATATAATCCAATCTTTTATACTGTATATCTTATATATATATTTTTCATCAGGTAATGATGAAGGGTGCCTGACGAAAGCTACATAGCCAAAACTTTGATTCTTTTACCTTCTTTTTCTTTTAGCATAGAAATCATTTAACCTTTTTATTCCATTGCAGAGGCATGTATATAACTACATCATATCTATCCATCTATCTATCTATCTATCTATCTATCTATCTATCTATCTATCTATCTATCTATCTATCCGTAGATAGATAGATAGATGCATTTATTTGTTGGATGAGAATGGAAACAGTAGAACTACGTATGTTTAACATAAGTGAATTCCTTGGGAGTTATCACCCAACTGCTGGAACATGCACTCTTTTTATTTCATTATAAGGACATTAACTTGCAGGATCCTGAAATGACAGGTTATGAATTCATTTCAAACAAAGTTTTATTGCAAGGGTGTCCGCATCATTATCATTCTAATCTAAACTATACTGAAAGCGCTGCTGCAAAGACTATGCCTAGTACAAAGAAACACAACTATATAAATGAATTTCATAATTTACTGTACAAGGCTACACAGTTTAAATTTACAGCTCAATTTAAAATCCTCCCCTAAAGCTGCCTCGCTCTGCCTTACTTTACTAGCTTTATTAATGGCTACACTCAAAATCATACACTGTGGTCATGCTGTATTAATGTTTAGCACCTATCGTCCTTTTTTAGAATCTTTCAAAACCTTTTTAACACTATTTACTACATTTTATCGTTATGATCTTGATGTCATTGCAACACTATTATGGATATTTTTTTCTTCACAGACACCAGTATTTTGCAATTACCTGTGTATGACTGTGGCCAAAATATTTTTATTCACTATGCCCACTCAATTAACATGGTGTTCCATGGTCTATTGGGTACTCGTTCCATGTCTAAATAAAATGGCGCAGACTGCATTTGGTATCCAAGCCATGCTTTTTTTTTTATTGTTAAATTTTTGGTATCATAAAAGTGACAACTAGTTTCAGACTGCTTTAAATTTCAACAGTAAATTTTAAGAAAAGTAGAAGGCAAAAGCTTTCGATATGAACTTTCTAACAAAATTTGAATGGTCCGTTTGGTTTCACGATTTGAGTCAACGCAGAAAACTTATTATATATGTTTTGGTGATTAAGACTCATTCTTTTGAGTATATACATAGTGAGTCAAAATTATGTTAACACTAAATGGTACTGCTATGTATATACTTATATACAATTTGTTTGGACAAGTTATGTGCCACATATGGTACATATGGAACATGATGGCGAACAGGTTGAGACATTCCTGTAAATCATCTTACACATATGAAGTATGTTTTGTGAATAAATTGTTTCTGCAACATAATTTTGACTCACCCTGTATAGTGAGTGGAGTTTTTTTTTTTATGTTTCACCAATATGTTTATTGTTTTATTTATATACCATTTTTACTGTTTTCTAACAAAATATATTATTTTTGTAATTGTGTATAGCAACATTTGTTCAGCAGAAATGTATTTTACAAGAATAAATCAAATAGAAATGTATAATAAAAAACAGCAGTTGTGCAGTTGAATGTTACAGCTTCACATAGGACTGTATTTCTTTCAGCATCCATTCATTTATTTGTCAAACACAATTAAATTCAGGCTTGATATGGGAGGAATTGCTTCAGCCACAACGATCACAAGGTTGGAACCAACTCCAGACAGAACACCAACCCACTGCAAGTGTCAAGAAAGTGGGTGCTTAGATTGTATGCCAGAAATCACTACCAAAGAAATATGCAAGACTTTCAGAAGGTATCCACAAACTTGGATAACTGATAATGTGCTGGTTTGAATAGCATGGCATGTTTGAAGTTATGTTACGGACCAAGGCCTAGCAATAGAGACCCGTTTGTTACCAGTAGATAGATACTTTATTAATTAATCGGGCTACAAAGTGGCAGTGACTATTACAAAAATAGCATTATGAAACAAAAATAATAATAACAATAATAATTATAAAATTAAACAAGTTTTTAATAAAACAAGAACACTAGTCCTTCATGAAAATGGCACAGGTCCCAATTTATCTAGATAACCCTAAAATAGACAAAAAGATACATTTGCTTAGCCTATTGAAACTGCAGTCAACTGTGGAATGTTTTATAGAGATGTATGGTTGTCACATCAATAGCTGGAATCAAATTGCTGTGGCCAGGCCGATGTAATTAGCTGTAGTCAGTAAAAATTCAAGACTGACACATGCTGTGGGATGAGTGCAGAAATAGCCATGAAAGAAGAGGTACAGGGTGAAAATAAATCACCCATTGTGATCACAAATAGTCTGATGGCTGACGGCCTACAAGCAGTTTAATTGCTTTCTGACTTCAAGATTTCTTTATGCTCTTCTGTAAAGCCATCCTTCTTTCAACAGTGCTATTCTCTGTTTACTGAAGCAACAAGCTTTACAATAATTTGAAATTGTTCAGAACGGAAAGGCTGAGGTACCTTTGTTATTCTTGATCTGTTTTAATGGCATTTCAAAGAAAAACATAATTTTATACACAAATGTTGTTCAAAGAACTATGTAAATGCACTGAAAAGATTGACCAGGCTTTTTTCTTTTCTTTTTAAACAACAAAGTAAAATAAAATTGGACAGAAAGGCACATAAAGTATATCACGTTTGTTAATTTTCCCAGGACGTCATTGGAAGCTTTTATAGCCTGTACAGTTCAGAAGTATTCTGTCATTTGCAAAAGTACTGCTTTGAAAAACTATAAATAAGGAAGTATTATTTCTTAGCAATATATCCTACTCCTGTTATTTGTAGAAAAATGCAAACTAAATAAGCACTGTTTATTTTGCTTGTGTTCGGCTCTTGTGTTTGGGAAGCTTTCAGTTAATTCAGGTACAAAAATTGCAGTTTCAAAAGTTTTTGCTGCTCATCACTTATAAATATGAATTTGGACATGAATGGAAAGGTTACAGTTGGTACAATGGAAATAGGTATCTTCTGCGATTTCATGCTGGCTACTGTGTGGAGGGTTTGATGAGTGACCTGCTAGAAATGTAGTATGTATGGTTCCATAGTAAAAATAACAATACACTCTCAAGAATGATTGTTTAGAATAATGTGAAATTATGTGCCTTCCTCACAAGATTTTAAAAAGGCTTCCTAGTCAAAAACTAACTTAAAGGCTTTAATGAGGCCCAGGCACAAAATCGGCCTCACCTGAAACTAAAAAAACAGGCTTTAAGGCCTACACAGACCAACTGAGTCAAGACAGTATTCCAAGCACTAAAGGGAGAGGGGAACCATTAAGAAAGCCCATGGTTCACAATAACAACATGAATAACAATCAAGGCAAGCAAATGTATATGCATGAAAGACAAATCTAAGCAAACAAATTCAGTTTGTAATTCAAATAACCCTAACCTGTAAACCAAAGCCAATATTTGAACAATTAATCAACGTACTTTAAAATAATTTTAAAAAGTCCAAGAACTAGTAGCTGAACAAAGATGTTAGAAAACTAATGCAACAGCAGCTAGCTTGTGGCCTGCAAATGTCTTAAAAAGGACTAAGGTTGTCCCACACCTGTGATGTCAGAGGGCCCCACTCACTTGGGATCTAATTTAAGTGCACATGCCCCATAGCATGAAGAACTAATAGAATATAATCTGCATAATACAGAATAATCAATACATTTAACAGAAAGAAAAAAATAATAAATAGAAAGAAAAGACAAATCAGCCAGGAATAAGACTATGACTATTTCTTAGCATAATACTTCACCACGTAATATGAGAATAATTTGTGTCACAAACTTTGTAGAGAACTATCTGTGTTCCAATTCTATTGTCAACAATTACAGTTTATACATTATTCCATATTTAATTTTGTGTAAAAATGTAATTACTGTCTGTGGTGAGCTGGCACCTTGCCCAGGGTTTGTTTCCTGCCTTGCGCCCTGTGTTGGCTGGGATTGGCTCTGGCAGACACCCGTGACCCTGTAGTTAGGATATAGCGGGTTGGATAATGGATGGATGGATGTAATAACTGTGTAATGGTTCTGGAAAAATTACTTTTTTGCAAATGATACAAAATCAATTACAAAAAAATATAGTAAGTAAATAGACACAATAATGTTTCCTTCAGTCTAAATTCAGATCTTCCAGTTAAAATAATTTGCTAATATCTAAGATACAATACTGACTTCTTCCTCATACACATCATCTTACTATAGTGCCTATTTAATAATTAAGAAACAAGAGAGTTCTACGAAATTACATAATTTTAAGAAAAACACCTAACATCTAGTTTACTTAGTGGAATATGGCTTGAACACAGACACCATTCCTATAACTTAACTTCACTTGACAGTTTTAACTATTCCCATAATTCCTTTTGAGTTCCTGGTTTATACGTTAAATGTAAATCAAATTTAGCTACCTGAATAATCAATAGACTCTCTGATATTTATTCTGTATTCGTACTAAAGCCTAGCATTCATATTGTCAGGGATTTTCTGTTTATTAAACAATAAGTCGAAGTGCTGGATGACCAGGTTTTAGGCTGAAACTGAGAAACAGTAACAGAATACGGCATTCATTATTAAATTAGCTTCCAAGAAGACAAAGCTCCATGATCCGAAGCTTAATCCAACCTCTTCAGACAGCCTTTTGACCCTGACAACAAACCCTATATTTTTGCCCTTATGACTGTGGACATTAACAGGTGCCTGTGAAACCTCAAACCCTTTTCAGCTTAAAGTACAGTAGACCCCCGCAAAGACGTGGTTGACGGTTCGCGGCCGCAGTCGTTCGCAGATTTTTCCTTAGAACCTAACTAATAATTTTTAGTGGAAACCGCAAATATCCTGTGCAATTTTTTATGCCGCTTTTCGTGGCAATATTGCACTGTAGTTAGATAGATAGATAGATACTTTATTAATCCCAAGGGGAAATTCACATACTCCAGCAGCAGCATACTGATACAAAAAAAACAATATTAAATTAAAGAGTAATAAAAATGTAGGTAAAAACAGACAATAACTTTGAATAATGTTAACGTTTACCCCGGGGTGGAATTGAAGAGTCGCATAGTTTGGGGGAGGAACGATCTCCTCAGTCTGTAAAGAGAACAGGAAACAACCGTAGAGGAAAACACGGCTTGGGATGGTGAAAGTAGCCAATCCGAGAGTGTACTCTACTAGAATTTGAAACTGCAACTCCCAGCAGTCCCTGCAGTGGCTCCAATTGGTCTTCTGCTGAGGGTGCAGGGGCTGTTGGGGTCAAAGGATGTCAGCGAGGCTTTTAAAAAGGGGGCCGGTGACCAAAAGAAAAAAAAAGTTTTTGTAATTTGTGCTTCAGGTTCCTGTCTCTCTGCCTGCCTTCTGTTGGGTTACCTATACTTATTCGTTTTGTCCTGGATCGTTTCGTGGTTGGTGTCTGGATTATCTGCCGCCTGCCTGTGTACATGAGAACTGTAAGTGGATTCATTTCTATCCTGCGAAGAAAGGAGTGCTCCTGAACCCGTCCACCTCTTTTCACCATTTCAGGAACTACCGGTAGGACTATCTTTACATTCCCATTCAACATGCAGATCTCTGGACTATCTATATTCATCATTACATTTCATGTGTTGCCGTTTTTCATGGACTTTACTGTGTGTGTTTTGTAGGTGCTTTGTTGTATTTAATGTATAATCGCCGTAAGGGGAACAGGGGTGGTATCCTTGTTTTCATTTGTTTTCATTGCATTCTTTATTTGCTGTTTGATTACCAGTTTGCTTTGTTTTTGTCTCTGTTTGTGAGTGCGTGTGGGTCGGTTCAAGGCTGGGTGCATCCCTGGAATCTCCACCATAAAAATAAATAAATCACTTTCTTCTTGACGGTGTGAATCTTAGTGGCACCAGACCGCTACAGCTTTATTCATTTCTCCTTGCTGCTGATTGACTGCTGCCCTGTGATGCATCTCCAGCTGAGTGTTCTCATGTTTTCCGTTTTGTTCTTCTTAATCCTTAAACCGCTGCAACCGGCTATAGTTGCTTCCCAGTGCCATTTGCCAGCACATAGGAGCCGATTATATTTGGCGATGTACATTCATTGAATGCTGCAACCGGCTATTGTCGGTTCCCAGTGCAATTTACCAGCACGCTGGAGCTGATCAGTCAGTGCTGTACATTTGTTGAGCAGTCAGCTCATGACCACTGCCGGCCCCTGCAGCACTGCAGCCTCACTGTCCCTGGGATTGAGCCGCTGCACTAGACTAGCCTGCAGTCATCAGCGTTTACCTCTGTGTGCTTGCGTGCAGCCAGTTCAAGCGCAGTTGGCTCGGTGATTTACTGAATTTTATCAATGCCGTCAGTTGCACCTTGTACATATTGTTCCAGTAGTTTTTTTTAAATAGTTTTTACAGTTCATTGGCAGTGTGTAAAATGATCAATTTTGCAGTAATTGTGATGCTCTTTGCATGAAAAAAATGTGTTCCATTAAAATGTAACTTTTTCTTTGTGAATTGTGACATTTACTTAAAAAGTGCAGCAAAAAAGTATTTGGCGTCCAGGGATGCATTAACCCCCAAGTATGGGGCAGTTTAAGGGTTAAAGCCCCAAGATGCCATCGAAACGCCCTGCACCTTCTAAGGCTTCTGGCAATCGGTACTTTATATCAGTATTTTACATTCTAGCACTGCGGGTGACATATCAGTACAGTACTGTACAGTATACGGGTTTACCTTTACATTCTTTTTTTTTAGGTAATGTATTTAGCTGAGGTTGAAATGAAATTAAAGTGTTTGGGGGCATATTTAGAGTTTAAACTATAAAAATAGGCATTTTTTTAACCACATCCATAAGTCGCGGTTTTTCACAATTCGGGGGCACTCTAGGAACATAAACCCCGCAAATTTCAAAGGTGTACTGTACTTTCTTCACAACAGATAGTTTTATTTCAGTGGTCCCAGGAGAAAATTCAGCTTCAGGGATATTAAGAAGGAGAAAGGCAAGCATTATTATGCTATTAAGTTTAAACAGATTACCCTGCCTATGCAAGCACTGAACAGAGTAGAAACAAGAACACCTCTCTGTTCAATGCCTGCATGGACTGGGCGCAGAGTTGTGGGGTCCAGAAACTGTGGGGCATCTGTTAGTGAAGAAAGATTGACTAATCTTGACTTTGCGGATGATGCTGTGATCTTTTCAGAGTTAATAGAGGCTCTGATCGGGGTTTTCTAGAGACTGAGCAAGGAGTCTGAGTGTCTAGGCTTGCGAGTGTCCTGGATTAAAAATCAAGATCCAGGTCTTTAATTATCTCTTAGGCACAGCCAGCAGCAGTGCGTCTGTCTACGGAGAGAATGTCGACTTTATCGAGAGGTTTACTTACCTCGGCAGTGACATTCATATCTCTGGTGTCTCTTCCTATGTAGATGAATTGGGAGAACATGGAAGGGCATGAGACCGCTGGAAAGGGGTGTGTGGTGCGCTGGATATCTTTTCAAAAGGATGAAGGTTCAAGTATTCCTGGTGCTTCCTGTTTTGCTATATGTTTGCAAGACATGGACATTATCCAGTGACCTGAGATGAAGACTAGACTCCTTTGGTACTGAGTCTCTTCAGAGACTCCTTAGGTACTGCTGGTTCAACTTTGTGTTGAACGAGCTGTTGCTTATGGAGACCTGAATGAGGTACATTACTTGCATTGTGAGGGAGCGTCAGATTAGGTACTATGACCATGTGGCATGTGATCTGGCTCAAAGGAACCTCAATGTTGAGGACCTGAACAGACTGAACCATGCCATGGGAATGCCTACGTAACACCTGGCTATAGCAGATAGATGGTCATTTCCAGGGGGTGGGACTGGATTGAGCGTCTGTCTTGGGGGTTTCCAACTAGGATCCCGAGCTGTTTCATTGTGTGGTGGGTGCAGCAACGTGCTTAACCAGTGTATGCTCCCCAACCTCACCTGACCTGTCCTAAGTCTAAACATTGATAAAGATATGTAGTAAGTACTGAATAATGCACATATTTATAGTAAGATTCTTACCTTTTTCTCCAACCACAGGGCTATTAATTTTTGAACATATGACAGTATAATATAGCTCATAAAACACTCTATTGGCTCCTAATGATAGACTCAGAATTCTTATTTTATATCACCTTTAGCTTTCACTCAAAGATCTCTCTGCTGAGCAGTACAGATTAAGCATTTGGTGTTATTCCTATCCCATTACATTTGTTATTCCTGTGCCTTAATTTAATGGCAGAGGCAAATTGAAATGTCACCACAATTCCCTTAATTAAAGTATGTGTTTGCACTGCCCAGTTAACTTAAAGTATATCTCGGGAAAACCATGTGCATCTAAGAAATTCATTTCTCATTCCTGATAATTGCATGGAACCTGAATGTTTCAAAGCCCATTTTCTGAAATCAGAAAGAGCTTGAAATGTTACCTGGCTACTATTCAATACCCTCAGACTGTACTTTATATGCTACGTTGTAAATCTCTAAACTCATTTTTAAAAACACTGTTGTAAAGGTATACTTCTGAATAAAGCTAACAAGATCATTTAAGTTTGTGTTTTACCAATAAGGGTTTATCTGTGTGTGACAAGAAATAGGGAAAGTGTCCAGAGACATACTGGAGAGTTACTGTGTTCATGAAGATATGCCTATTACAGGGAATAGTCTAAATTGGAAATTTTGTGAGCTGTTAAACTACATTCATAATTACAAGTCTGTTTCATTCTAATAGGGGCTGATAGGACATGATAGTGTCTTATTGGAAACACAATGTGGGTGCTACTATATTGAAAAACTTATCAAGATCCAAGTGGTTTCATGGGGTTTAGAAACCCAATTATTTTAATCTTGGAATAAAATTAATACAAGTGCACCATCATCAGAAGGGTCAATTGCTACTAAATGATGAACTAGGGGCCATTTCCATTACTGGAAGAGCTACTGGACATTAGGTAAGTCTCCAGTAAATTCCCAGTAGCTACCCCAACACTAGTTCGATCATCTCCATTTCCTATCATGTCAGTTGTTAAATGTTCATATCATAAGGATTTTGTGCCTATACTGTCTTTTAGAGATACTGATAGGAGATGACTGCCATTAAAAATTGGTGTTTTTTTGTGAAAATGTCCATAAAAGTCACTATAGTTTCCAACGTTCTTTTTTTGTTGGTGAGCAAGGAGAAATGTCATTATGGCATTCTTCAGCATATTAACCTTTTTTATATGCATACCCCCACACTACTTATTCCTGTATACCTTATCAATGGCAGACCATCTTGCTGCTGGGACCTCAAATCATAGACTATTCCCAGTTTACCACCACTGTAGGACTGAACCAGACTTTCCCTATTATATTACTGGGCCAGAAGGACCTGGACTAGCATCTCAGTCTCACTTCCTACAGAATCTCTTATGACCTGGGTTTGGATCCTACAGAACCAGGATAACTATCTTAATGCATCAACTTAAAGAAACTCCAACCCCACAGTGATTGTTAGTTTCAGTAAAAAAACAAGGTATTTTCGGTGAAATAATATCAAACTACTACAATCTAAAGTTAAGTGTATATGCAGAGAAACCAGACATACCAAACTCTAGAAGCTTTGCAATGCATCAGATAGTTTGTTGGCTTTTTTACTATTAGTCTTTTATCTTCTTAATCCTGCTAAGGTGTTCTTAATGAAAAACATTGCACCATCTTCTCCATCTTAGGCCAGTTGTGAAACATACAAGTGCTGGGATGCTATTGTAGATGGCTAGCCTGTAGTGATGTCAAAGACATGCTTCCAAATCTTCTCCTTTTTAGAGTGACTGATTTAGCAATAGTTGCATCAGCTGAAATCGAACAATTAATAATTTACAATGGTCTTGTTATTTGTCAATGGAGCTGCTTTTAGCTAAATACATTAACATGTTAATTAAAATGTCCAAAGCACTTATTTCATACAAAACACACTCAGGATATTTTTTCTGAGCTTAATGTGCATACAGTCTAACAGTTATGACACTCTAATAGTATGTGCTTTTACATTTGCATATATTTCAATATCCTTTAGTCTATTTGCAGACATCTCATCAACCTATTCCTTTTAAAAAACAATTACTTATTCCAATGAGCTTGTTCCTGTTACATGCTTGCTGACCAGACTTTCTGTTCAAAAAGACACTTGCACATTAAAATCCTGTTTAAATATACTTTTACAGTACAGTCTTGCTTACAAAATTAAATTAATAGCTGCACCTTATCTAAATAATTCTATATTTCGATATTATCATACAAATCATAAAAATTAAATACTATGAATCTTCCTTATCAAATTGTAAAAGATCATTATTTTGTACCCCAGTACAACCCTTTTTGCAATGTACCTTAGTGCAAACCTAAAATAGTGATTGTCTAAGCATTTTTCAAAACCCATGTCATATTATTTCAGATAGAAGTATGATACATAGCATTACACTACTTTATGACTTTGTGTTTCAGAAATGACTGCTAGCAATAATCTAAGATAGTGAGAGAGTTGTCAGGAGAGTTTACTTTTCTAAATTCAAGGTTTCTAACAGATCTTTTCATAGACAGAATACATAAATGAAATAAATATTCAGACATTTATTGTAGTTTTTGTTTGTTAGATAGAACGATGGTATGGTACAGAGTGTGTGTGACCCTTTAATAAAGATCAAAAATTAAGTAATTGTGAGAATCTGTAATTAATGTTAATGTAATTAGTATTAAATGTTAGCTTGGTATTAGCATAATAAACCTCACATTTTCTGTATGAAACTTTACAACTGATAGTATGATAGTGATTAAAAAGCTTTGAGTATTTTCAAGTCAAATTAAGTTTAACAGCTGTAAGTACAATTATTAAAAGTAATAACATAAAAAGTTTAAGTAATCAACAATTGTTTCACTTAATTTTTTTGGACTAATCTTGATAATGTGCAATTATAGTATATATATATATTGGACTAACAAAAAATCTAAAGAGTCAGATATTAGTTAAGGGAATTTAAGCGTTCTCAAAACTAGTCATTGTAGGATTTTACCGTACAGCATTATGAATTAGACTGTTATGCAATGGAAGGGTTCATACTGATTTTACCTTTTTTAACTATGATCCCGAGGTATCCTGTATTTACTAAACCTGAGGGGTTTTAATTATACTATATGAAAGTATATTTAGGGGTTAGTAGCAGAAAAAAGACTCAGAAAGAAATGGAAAAGACAGCTAAAGCTTTATCAAATCCTAAACAGGCCTCAGATTCAAGTTCAAGGTACTGCCTGCCAGAGGCTGACCTGGAACGTATAGACGAAAGAACAGGTCTCCCAGGATCTGAGACTACAGCATCAGCCCCATCGGCTTCCAGTGAAAGTGGGAGTGAGTCAGGCCAAGAGAACTCATCAATTCCTGGAGTCCAGGAAATGTCCATTGGAACTGTGCATGGCCTTATTATACGTGCTGTCAACTACCCCCCGTGAGCCAACAGCACTGACTCCAACTGGGCTTGCTACTCCACCCACAGAGCACAGAAAAGACTGAAACAAACAGTCTGAGCTGAAGGTAAAGATCACTGCAATGATTACCACAACAACTACCCCTCATGGATGGGGCATAAATGAGATAAAGAGTAACATAACGAAGGTTACAAAGGATATAAGGAAATATGTAAACGAAATAAACATGACAAATGAAAAGTTGCTTCAGGATATTAAAGACCCGGAGAAACATTTAAGTAGTTCCTTTGAGACAACCTTTAAAGGCATGCTAGAATTGAGGAAAAAATTGAAGAAAAAGTACTGAAAATGCAAGGAAGGTTGAGAATAAATTTACAGCACTTGGCGCTTGAAGATGTTAAGCAAATATTCACGGCTCAGATTGAAATAGTTGAACAACTGGCATCCACCTCTGAAGAAAAAACAACGGCTTCAAAATCGTGAATGTGCTTGGAAACAGCCTAGCTGCACTGGAAGATGGATACAGCAGAAATAATATCAGAACTGAAGGTCTCCCTAATAACTGTAAAAGTCCAAGCCCAGTCAAATTCATAGGTGAACTATTCTCTAAAATAACTGGAAAGGACTTACCGCATATGTGCCTCAAAACCCAGAAGTCTTATTATTCTTTTTGACAAATTACAATATAAAGTAAATTTGATGTCGCTTCTCAGACTGAAACAGGAGATTATATTTGAAAATAACTACTGTGGAATATGGCCGGCAGTTTCTCCCGGCCAATACCCCCAAGCCGACAGATGGAGCCCTCCCTGCAATATGGAGGTGCCCGAATGCCAGCAGGGCATCATGGACATTGGAGTCTTTATTCAATGGATACCATGGGGGCCACCAGAGGACGCCACAGGGAGGCCCAAAAACTTGTATTTTCCCTATAACCCGGAAGTACGTCCTAGTCACAGCGACAGAGGAAATGACATACTTCCGGGATGAAGAAGAAGAGTTTTGATCTGACCTGGAAGTGCTAGGAAGTCACATGGACTGAGGGATCAGAAGCACTTCCAGGGCAAGAACTATAAAGTACTGTGGGAGATCCCAGACAGGGAGCTGAGTCAGGAGGAAGGGTGGCAACGCGTCTGGGAGTGGAGGATTGTTTATTATTGTTTACTGTATTGGTTTATGAGTATTGTGGAGTGGAGGGTGCTTGGTGCACATTATTATAAAATAAACAAGAATTGGACTTTTATCTGGTGTCTGGGGTTCAAGGGACCGATAGCACCCCCTATCTGTCACACCGCATTCATATTTTCCCTGATTTCTTACATTCAACAGCTGCTAAACATGCCGCAATTTATAGCAAAACTGAAATCAGATCCAGCCTATTGTCTCCTGCTAAATCGAGTGTGGATATTCAAGGCATGTTCTACATTTTTACTTCTCCAAATAAAGCCGAAATAGAGCTAAGATAACTGATCCCCACACTCTTTGAAATATGAACGTAATATGAATGTTGTCCTGGAAAGGCAAAGAAGATTTTACCTGGAATTTGGTTCATGTGCAATGAGACTTTTGCCCTAATTATACATTCTATTTCCTTCTCAGATACTTTTACGTTTTAATTACAATTATAATTATAACCTTTTTTTTTAAAGGGGACTGTTTAACATCATAGCCTTGGTTTATTGAATTAGGATTGTACAATCATACATTACTATTAGGATATTGTATATTGTATTAGGATTGTACTATCATACGTTATCTGCTTCACCATAGGTACTGTTTAACATCATTCCCTGGGTTTATTTTTTCGGGACTGTTTAAGATTATATTCTAAGTTTATGGTGTTTGGACTGTATTACAAATAAATATCTGTACTTTAATCTTTCTACACTGCTGATGGGGGCGCTCATTTTGTTTGAATGTGTTCTATCTCAAGGCACGTCAGAAGACTGGGACTTTGTAAAGTGTGGTCTAGTCTCACTTGAGGAGGCAGAAATTCTGGTGGGGGAGAGAAAGATAGTAAACTATTTCTAATCTATCCTTTTTATCCCCACAGTTGTTAGTGCCATCACAATAGGATTCATAGCCATAAATCCTGGCAAAATTGGAAATTAAGCTTAAAGCTATCTTATGTAAGGTACTACCTTAATTTAAGACTATGAAATGAGAGCTGGAATATCAAAGGTCTCAATCATGAACTAAAGAGAAGAAAAGTATTTACTCAGCTCTCACCTAACAGGTCTAAATGCCAAGATAGTATTTTAACAGGAGACTCACTTAATAAGCAAGGATCAGTTTCGGTTACAAAGAGAGGGGAATGTCTAAATACTTCACTCCATTTATACAAAAAAACCCAGAGGTATGGGAATCTTATTACAAAGAACAATTTTGTTTGTAGTATCAAATGTGGTATCTGATCCTGAAAAGCGATATGTGATGGTGATGGGTAATTTATTTAACTGTAATATTGATAAATATCTATGCACCCAATGTGGATAACAGAGACTTAATCCAAAATGTACTTGCATCCATTCCTAATGTGAACACTAATAAAATTATAATGGCTGGAGACTTTAATTGTGTTTTAAATCCAGACCTGGATAAGTCTTCAGCTACAGTGGCGATAACATCGAACATTGCAAACACAATTACACAGCTTGTAATTGATTTTAAATGATCAGACCCATGGAGATTTATAAATCCAAACTTAACAGCATATTCTTTCTTCTCACCAGTATGTCACTGCTACTCAATAATTGATTATTTCTTTATAGATAACAATTTTTTGCCCGTGATCAGATCTTGCAAATATGACACTATTGTTATCTGTGACCATGCCCCTCTGATCCTGGCATCTTAACCCCCTGTTATTAGCTGATGAGAACTGTACAGAATGTAAATCCAAGCAAACTTTTTTTATAGAGATAAATACAGCCTAAGAGGTCTCTGCAGGAATACTCTGGGAAACTCTGAAGACATTTTTAAGAGGACAGATTATTTTATATTTCTCCCACAAAAATAAATTGGAAACCAAGAAGACATCTGAGTTAAGCAGTGAAATTACCAGAACAGATCGAGAATATGGAACGGTCTTCAAATGAGGCACTTTATAGGAGATGACAGGCTTTGCAATCAGAATTCAACCTCTTGAAAACAAAAGAAAGGGAACAACTCATTTTTAACATGACATTGTGACGATGCGGATTCTGCTCCATGCTCCTATCACTCTTTCAGGGAGCCACTTGAACAAGACACCGTCGGTAATGTAACCGGATGAGCCTGACAATGAGGACACCAACGAAGCAAGGGGAAAGGTACAAAAGTGCAAACAGTGCTTTTATTAAAACAACAAAACCAGTGGCCAAATAAATAGTGCAGTGCAATCAAAATGTCCATAAATAAATAATCCATTAAGAAAAGTGAAAATGTGGAGGTTAAAATCCAATAAATAAATCCTTTAAAACCGAGGTTAAAAGTCTGGCTGGAAGCAGTCCCTTCTTTTAAAAAAACATGGTGCCTTTTTCAACTGGCAGCTCCCTTGCTTCTCCCATCTGGGCTCTGCACCAGGGGAATCGCTATACCTGCAGTTGACCTTCTTTTCCTGCTGGTCTGGTAACTTCCTGATCCCTGGCTTCATTCAGCTCATCCAGACCGAGGCTTGGGTTCCCCAGTGACCAGGACACTCACGCTAGGGCTTCAACCTCCCAAGCCTCCAACTCCAACTTCCTTCCGTGGCCTTTTGAGGCAAGTCAACCACCTTCCGGTCACTTGTGCTCCTCACAAGCACTCAAGCAGGAGCGACCACTACTTTCTGTCCCTGTGTACGGGCCAAATATTCGTCTAAGGGACTCTTTTTCCGGCTGCCTGTCGTTACTACTGCGAGCTTGCTGTCGCTCGCTCTCTCACTCACTCAGGCACCAGCTTTCACCTTCTATCTTTCTTCCTCCTCTAACCTCCATTCTCTCTTTCGATCTTTTTTCCTTCCGATCTTTCCTCCGATCTCTTTTCTTCCCTCCGCACTCATGCTTCTCCAACTTATAAATGGGATGTGGTACAGGTGTGGTGATTAGGAGTTCCTAGCATCAATTACGGATACGGACGGTTCTTCACCTGTGCACTTAAGGAAATGCCCGCACCACATTGCGTTCCGAGAACTGCTCCAGCCACACTACCACGCCCCTTCTACTGTATAAGCGGCGATTATTTATTTAAAAACTGGCCTTTTCTTCTAAGCTGTGGACCTGCTATACAATAGACATCATTACTATGAACACAGAGAGAAGACTAATAAAGGTTCTCAGCTCAACAAATCCACAAGCAGGAAATTTGCAAGGCAATATCAGTAATAACCAACTCAGATGAACAATGATCATTGACCATAAAAATATAATGCACACATTTAAAGAGTACTCTAAGTCTTTATATTCTACTCAGTTTAAAGAAGACAAAACACAATCTAATGCATTTTTTGATGCACTACAGATACCACAGCTAGATAGTCTCAGTGCAGAGGAAGTGGATATATCTCTGGCACTCTCAGAATTACTAGATGCTATAAACTCACTTCATAGTGAGAAAGCAGCAGGCCCTGATGGCTACCCTACTGAAATTTATAAAAAAAAATTTCAATCAAGTTAGCTCCCTTATTATTAGCAACATTTATTGAAGCCAGAGACAATAAAATTCTACCTCAAACTTTTCATCAAGCATTAATTACCATATTTCCTAAGAAAAATAAGAACTTATTACAATGTGCATCATGCACACCAATCTCACTTCTAAATAATGATGTTAAGATACTTTCCAAAGTTCTACCAAGAAGGACTGAGAAAGTACTTCCTTCAGTAATATCACACGACCGAACCAAATTTATTAAAGGCAGACACTTAGCTGCCAATCTTCGACATCTGTTTAATGTAATATATTCACCCATACAGTCTAACACCACAGAGATCTTAATATCTTTGAATGCAGCAAAAGCATTTGATATAGTTAATTGATATGATATACTGTATTTGAGATTGACCCGAACATACGTGCATGGATCAAACTGCTGTATGCCAGTCCAAAAGCTTCAGTTTGTATTAACAAAATTATTTCAGGCTACTTCAAACTAGTGACTAGAACATGTTACTAGATGAGGATGCCCCCTGTCACCAACACTCTTTGCAATTGCCATTGAACCATTGGCTCTTTACTTTCGAAATGCATCAGGGATAAAGAGGATCATTAGAGAAGGACTTGAACAGAAAATATCACTATGTGTTGATGATATGGTACTATATATATCAGATCCTCAAAATTCTGTGCTTGCAGTCCTAACTGCACAAGCAAAATTTCAAAACATATCTGGACTCAAAATGAATTTGAATAAAAGTATGCTTTTTCCAGTGAACTCTCT
The DNA here is from genome assembly GCF_900747795.2 of Erpetoichthys calabaricus. NCBI lineage: Eukaryota > Metazoa > Chordata > Cladistia > Polypteriformes > Polypteridae > Erpetoichthys > Erpetoichthys calabaricus. The sequence continues at coordinate 51,052,275 of NC_041402.2, read as the reverse complement.
AGCACACTACATCAGATTGGAAACCTTCCCTTTTATCATCGCAGATCAGTTTAAATACCTAGGAGTCAACATTACAAATAAACATAAAGCTCTTTTTCAAAAAAAATTTGCTGTCTGCATGGAATGACTTAAGCAAGACGCGCATAGACGGTTTACCCTCCATCTCTCTTTAGCAGGTAGAATCAACACTGTCAGCGTGAGTATACTTCACAAGCTTCTTTTTCTATTTCAAAGCCTCCCCATATATATTAACAAATATTTTTTTAAGAAATTCGATTCAATCACAACATCATTTATTTGGACTTCGAAACATCCACACATCCAAAGGGCGACCCTACAATGACTTAAAGCATAAAATGGCATGGCACCACCTAACTTTAAATTTTATTACTGGGTTATACAGGCTATAAAAACCTTAACATTGATACAGATAGATGAACATACACAAGCTTGGTCCACAATAGAAACAAAACCCTGCAGTTCTTTTTTATAAGTTTTCGTTAATATACAAACACCCAATTGTCCTTCATTCACTCAGAAATGGAGCCAATGTAGGAAGCACTTCAAGACAGAGAAGCTTTTATCTGTTGTACCTCTACACAATAACCACCTCTTTCCACCCTCTCAAACTTACACAGTTTTAAATGTTTGGAAAATGTACAAGATTAAATCATTTAAAGATTTGTGTATAGATAATATCTTTGCATCCTACAAACAATTACACTTCAAATTTAACTTCCCATCAACACAATTTTTCCACTACCTTCAAATTAGAAACTTTGTTGAATGGAATCTGCCCAATTTTCCTTACCTCCCACTTATTTCTGTTCCTCTAGAATATTGATCAGTCTTGAAGACTCAGCATTTTTATGATATATAACACATTTTAAAGTCCCTTCCTTTCAAAGATCCCAGAGTATAGTGGGAAAAGATCTCTTACTCAACATTTCAGAAAAGGAGTAGGAGGTAGCCATGCACAGAATTCATTCTAGGTCCATATGCGCAAAGCGTAGACTTATTCAATTTAAAATCTTTTATGAAGCACATCTATCTTGTTTAAAATTGTCCAAACTATATGCAGGGCAAGATTCAACCTGCAAATGTTGCAATCTAGCTCCAGCCTCACTGAGCCACATGTTTTAGGCATACACCAAATTAACTTCATTCTGGACCAAAATCTTTAAATGTCTTTCACACAGCGCTCGTGTCACAATCTCTCCTAATCCATTAACAGTTGTGTTTGGTATACTCCCAGATGGGCTTAAATGGAGAAGGACAAACAAACTAATTGCCTTTACTTCACTTCTAGCACATAGACTTATCTTGCTCAGCTGGAGGGATCCTAGCCAACACCTTTCAAGTCAGTGGGTAACTGGTGATATATTCTATTTGAAAATGAAAAAATCACATTCTCACTTAGAAGATCTGTTCACAAGTTTTTGTTTTTTTTAAAAAACCTGGCAGGATCTAACCATTAACATTTTAGAATGAGCATTTATATTGGAGAAAAGGGTTCTAATCCCTCTTTTCTACTCTTAAATTTTTACTCTGGTTACTGGTCTTTCTCTCTTGCTTTCGGATGAGGGTTACATTTAGTTCTGTTAAGCTGGATTTCATTGTATGGAATGCTACTTTTAATAAAATCAATAAAAAAGGAAGGATTCATTCTGTTATTAATCTTGAGCAGTTCTCTACAAAAATTATGTTTCCTGGTAAATCAATGACAGTTTGTTTAAGGCACATTATACAAAATAAACAAAAAATATCCCTTCAGCTAATTGTTTTCATAACCTTAAACTGTTGACAACACACGGCAATAGCACAAACTGAACTCAATACATTTTACTGAGTTTAATTAGTGGATTGGCAAGATAAAATAGTTAGTGGTGTGCCTTTTTATGGTAAATAATTTCCTGTATCATGTTGTTTTAGACACTGACCCTGAACTCTAACCCCCAAAGGTCATGCAAAGAGACAGTTTCCCTCAGGGATTAATAAATTGCTTTAAAAAAAATCAAATTGAACATTAAAATTGATTATCTAGAAGCAGCTTGGTTGACACAGAAGCTTGCAGTGCTGCCTTAACATTACAGGGATGTGAGTTCTTGAGGATCATTCACTATCCAGATGACGTTATATTCCACATTTTCTCCAGGTATCCCATTAATATGCCATGTTCCAAAGACATATGTGTTAAGTTCTTGGATGAAGATGTGTTTGGCCTTAACACTAATACATTTTATGACTGATCCTTGCCAGTGGTGTTGGGATAGGCTCTGCTCCTATTAATAGATAAAAAGGGTTTAGAAATGGATTAGCAGCAGCTTCACTTTTATTTAAAAAACAACTCACAACAATCAGGAAGTTAACAACATGAAATACTATTTCCGTAAGCATTTTTATGGCATATCAAAACAAGCAATTTAATACAAAATTGTACAGCTGCTAGATTTTACCAAAAACACATATTTCATATTTGTGACACCTGAAAATACAAATTGCTTAAATGAGACAAACTGTATGCTTTCAAACCAATAGATTAGCATCCACGTTTAATTTATTTAGTCATGCAAAAGCTACATAAATCAAAATGAGCAATTCAGATTGTTATTATGCATGAACTTTGCTGTTTTTGATTACAATTTTAAGTTGCTTTTTCCCCTGAAGAACTCATCAAGAAAATTTGTATAATTTATTCTATGCATCATTTTTGTCTATTATATTAAGTTTCAAATGTCAAAAAGACAGCAGAATTGTTTACAGAAAAATGAAAGTTACATATGCAAATTTTATTTTGGGATTTATGAATCAACAATAATTTAAATCAAATTCTAAAATTATAAAAACATCTGTTTAGTGTGAGAATAAAAAATATAAAAGAGTTTATATTTTAAACAAAATATAGAAAAAAGAAAAATCAATTAGAATGAGAGAGACTGCTGCTGAAATGTCAAATGAAACGGAAGTTGGGTGGGAGAATGTTCCTCTAAATGATACTGTTTCTGACAGGCAATCGTTGAAGACGAAATGTTATTTTGTTTATCTGCTGTTGCCTCCATATACAGAAAAAATAAAAATATTAAATATAAAATTCAAATTTTCTTTTTTCTTTTTTTCTTACTCTTAAATTTGGTCTCAGTGTCTGTAACCTCCTTAGTGGTAACCCTGTGCGTGTCTCAGAATTAGAGTTTTATTTAATTATGGGTGACCCCTAGTCAGACTCAATGCGCTTTACAGTGTAAACCCCGAATTACCCTCAGGATTGTATTCTGCTGCCATCTAGTGAATAAGGTAAAAATTATACTGCAAAAAGTATATGAATATTTCTATGTGTTTTGCCACCCTAAGGTAACTCATCAATATTCATGAGTGCGGTGAAGCCTTCAATCAAAACTCAATGGCATGTAACCGTGAAGCTGTAAATACAGTTTTAGAGCAAACTGAAACTGAACAATTAGTTTAAGAAAACAATAGTGGTGACGATGTGAATTGCTCATCAGATTGACATGGATAGTGAAACTGATGCAGAAGGCATTGTGTGACTGAATCGCCATGGTATGCCTGGTGAATGTTCCTTTAAGCCTTGCTGTGGTGCAATTAGCTTTGTGGCAAAAATTGCAAAATGATTGCTGTCAAGTACAAGGACAAAAAACACCTTAGCCACCTAAGCACTGCTCATAAGGAAGCAACTGTGAATGTTCATTTGTGGGGAAATGTGGAAGTCACTAAGCCATGCGCTGTGGTAGCCTACAATAACACAAGGGGCACGCCAATCTTGTGGATCAGCTGCTGACATTTCACTCTCATGTGTGCAAGCAACAAAATAATACCGGGGTAAATAAAAAAAAGCAGCGGAAAATAGACATACCATTCCTACTGCGTTTATGTTGATATTTAAGTATTTACATGTTTCCAGGGCCTCCTGCAGAGAAGCATCCTCACAGCAGGATGCTGCCACCGGCATTCTTTATGGGGATGATGTGTTTTTGATAATGTGTAGTGATTAAACATGAGAGTTAGTCTGATAGCCAAAAGGGTCAATTTTGGTCTCATCAGATCATAGAATCTTTTTCCAGCTGACTTTTGAGTCTCCCATGTGCCTCCCTTAGTTGAGATGTCTTGTTGTGTATTTTTTCTTTTTTTTTTTAACAGTGGTTTACCCTTTCCCGCTCTCTCATAAAGATGAAACTAGTGAAGCACCTGGGCAACAGTTGTTGTCTGCACAGTCTCTTCAAACCTAAACATTGTAGCTTGTAACTCCTTTAGTATTATCATTGGTCTCTTGTTGACCTCCCTCACTAGTCTCCTTCTTACACTCAGTTTTTGTGGACAGCCTGCTCTAGGTAGATTTCTAGCTGTGCCATACTGTGTCCACTTCTGAATGACTAATTTAACTGGATTCCAAAGGATTTTCAGTGACCTGGATATTTTCTTGTCCCCATCCCATGACTTGTGCTTTTCAATCACCCTTTAACAGAGTTGAGTGTTCTTTTTGACATCATTGTGTAGGTTACGCCACGATATTGACTCACCATAAGTTGAACTCCAGATAAGGTGCATTTATACTAAAATCAAATGAAACACTTTGATTATAGACAGATGATCTTCATTTAACTAGTTATGTAACTTCTAAAACCAATTGGCTGCACCAGTGATTGTTTAGTTGTGTCATATTAAAAGCAGTGAATACTTATATGATCCATTATGTGTTGTTTGATATTTGTAATTAAGACCACTCTGCAAACATCTATTTTCACATTAACATTAAAAAGTCTTTTTCTGCTGGTTAGTGCCAAATTAAATTGCCTGTGAATTCAGAATTGTACATCAATGAAATTTGAAAACTTCCCAGGGAAAGAATACTTTTTATAGACACTGAATAAAGAAATACAGAACGTAGAGCTGCAAAAATCATAACATTTTGTTTACTGTGCTATAGCAGTTTGAAATACTGCCATTCCTATTTACACAGACACCATTAACCCAAGCGTCTTTCAAAAGTCACGACTTTTAGGTTACAGTACATACAATGCATTTGACCTTTTCTGAAGAAAGTGGAAATTTAACATGCAATACGGAGCAAAACAGAAAGTACAGAACAAAATATTTAGTATTACAGCAAGTCCCATGACTAAATGATAAAATGGCAATGCAAGAAGAAAGCAGTTTGAAGAAGGTTAACTGGATCAAAAGAGGCTCTATATATCCAGAGGGGAAAAAAGAGGTTGAAAGCTTAAGTAGGAGGTTTTTAAGTCATGTGATCATCAATACCTTGGATTCACTCTAAATATTCACAAGAAGTTCACTACACATCTGAACATCAAGAATTAAGAAAGTGTATATTTCCAGCTCATCTGTAGACAGCAAGATAGTTTGTAGGCAGGCTAAAACAAATAAACTTTTTCAATGCACATATTGAAATGCAAGACTATGGAGGTACTAAGGAGAAGAGCTGTGCAGAGGCTTGTAGACCAGGATAAGAGTTTTTAAAAAGTATACCATCAAAGAAAGCAAAGCATAGAAGTGATATGGAGGGTATCAGAACATAACAGGAGTTGGATAGATAATGCTGGAAGCCCTTTCAGCAGAGACTGGCAGTAGTCCAGACAAGAGAAAAATTAACATTGACAAGACATTTTGTGGCACCGGAAATGAAGAAGCATAGGATTGTGTGGAAGGTATAAAGAAATAGTTGACAGGACTTGGGTCAATGAAATTATGTGTTGATTAATGGAAGACAGTAATCCAAGATTACACCAAGGTTTCTGAAAATAGTGGTGAGCCGATTTGGAAGTAACATGGCACTACATGCCATATTACTGTAATCTAATTATATTTACCAGTAAAAGAGTAGTGTAATCCATTAGTTTTACCTGTTATCATCATATTACAGTTACTGACTAAACTAAAATGTTACATGTGTTACACATGTTTCCGAACATATAATATGTAAATGTAGTAAATGTCCTGCGGTGGGCTGGCACTCTGCCCGGGGTTTGTTTCCTGCCTTGCACCCTGTGTTGGCTGGGTTTGGCTCCAGCAGACCCCTGTGACCCTGTAGTTAGGATATAATAGGTTGGATAATAGATGGATGAATGGATAGTAAATGTCTTGGAAGACAGCCATTCCATTTCACAAAACACTCAAGGAGGCCAGTGTGGCTACCCAATCTGTGTCCCCTACCCTATTTTCACTTTTTTGTTTTCATACAGGCATACATTACAATGTCTTATGATGATGTCAGATCTGTAACAGCAATGTGTGGATTTTTTTAAATTTAAATTCTATTTATTTAGAAAAATACATTACGAGACAAGTTGTTTAATATGATTATTAAAAATACTGTAATTTCAGTGAGAAAAAATTAAGAAAATTAAATGTCTGTTCAATCAGAAATTCAATCTTTCCCATATATCACAGAAATAATTGTAGTCATAAAACGCACTAAAAGTTCCACCCTCACCCAAATCATAGAGTTAATTAGTAATAAAAACAGACCTACTGTGTTTAACATAACACAAGCAAAATAAACAAGTTCGGTGGAGATGCTGGCCAGAGTCCAGCAGACTTATTTTAGAATAATATTAATTCATACCAAGGAGCTATGCACAGTTCTACACAAAGAAAATGTCTTTTTTTTTGAGTTTTGGAGAATATTATGGAGGGTACTTATAGATTGCTTAAACTGAGCAGAATTAGTCAACATCCTAACAATGTAGTGTTTGTGTTATCACTCGAGTGTCTAATCCTGTCTTAAACAACTGCAGACATTGCTGTGAGAGGTTTTATGATGATTGTACATCCTGCATCATCTGACAGATGAGAAGATATCATGGCTGAAAAGGATTTTAAATTTTGGAGAGTCCCAAAACAAATGCCTGATCGAGGCAAGAGATGTGTGTTATTTTATAACATTATGCTGTAATTCATCTTACTTTGGGATTGTATAGAGGTCAAATGTCATTACTGACAAATAAAGATTTTGAGGTTTACTTTGAAAGTAACAACTTTTCAGTTTTAGAAGATACTTGAAGAAAATGACTAACACAGATACACTAATTGAATTCTAGTTTAAGGGAAACAAAGTGAAGTGTGTGTGTAGAATGTTTTATGATTTTGATTAAATTTCACTTGCTTTAATAATTTTATTTGTTCTGAAGTACATAAGAAATGAGATTTACTGACATAAAGAATCTTATATATCTAATTAAATGAAAACGTTATAAGCATCATGTTTTGTAAAAATGTAGTGGTGTATGTAAATATACATTTCAGTCTTTTTCATGGCCTCTCTTTAATGTTCCTGCAGAAGTGGAGGAAGTGTCTCCTATATTGTTAGTAAATGTAAGATAGTTACAGTGGTGTGAAAAACTATTTGCCCCCTTCCTGATTTCTTATTCTTTTGCATGTTTGTCACACAAAATGTTTCTGATCATCAAACACATTTAACCATTAGTCAAATATAACACAAGTAAACACAAAATGCAGTTTTTAAATGATGGTTTTTATTATTTAGGGAGAAAAAAAATCTAAAACCTACATGGCCCTGTGTGAAAAAGTAATTGCCCCCTTGTTAAAAAATAACCTAACTGTGGTGTATCACACCTGAGTTCAATTTCCGTAGCCACCCCCAGGCCTGATTACTGCCACACCTGTTTCAATCAAGAAATCACTTAAATAGGAGCTGCCTGACACAGAGAAATAGACCAAAAGCACCTCAAAAGCTAGACATCATGCCAAGATCCAAAGAAATTCAGGAACAAATGAGAACAGAAGTAATTGAGATCTATCAGTCTGGTAAAGGTTATAAAGCCATTTCTAAAGCTTTGGGACTCCAGCGAACCACAGTGAGAGCCATTATCCACAAATGGCAAAAACTTGGAACAGTGGTGAACCTTCCCTGGAGTGGCCGGCCGACCAAAATTACCCCAAGAGCGCAGAGACGACTCATCCGAGAGGTCACAAAAGACCCCAGGAGAACGTCTAAAGAACTGCAGGCCTCACTTGCTTCAATTAAGGTCAGTGTTCACGACTCCACCATAAGAAAGAGACTGGGCAAAAACGGCCTGCATGGCAGATGTCCAAGACGCAAACCACTGTTAAGCAAAAAGAACATTAGGGCTCGTCTCAATTTTGCTAAGAAACATCTCAATGATTGCCAAGACTTTGGGAAAATACCTTGTGGACTGATGAGACAAAAGTTGAACTTTTTGGAAGGCAAATGTCCCGTTACATCTGGCGTAAAAGGAACACAGCATTTCAGAAAAAGAACATCATACCAACAGTAAAATATGGTGGTGGTAGTGTGATGGTCTGGGGTTGTTTTGCTGCTTCAGGACCTGGAAGGCTTGCTGTGATAGATGGAACCATGAATTCTACTGTCTACCAAAAAATCCTGAAGGAGAATGTCCGGCCATCTGTTCGTCAACTCAAGCTGAAGCGATCTTGGGTGCTGCAACAGGACAATGACCCAAAACACACCAGCAAATCCACCTCTGAATGGCTGAAGAAAAACAAAATGAAGACTTTGGAGTGGCCTAGTCAAAGTCCTGACCTGAATCCAATTGAGATGCTATGGCATGTCCTTAAAAAGGCGGTTCATGGTAGAAAACCCTCAAATAAAGCTGAATTACAACAATTTTGCAAAGATGAGTGGGCCAAAATTCCTCCAGAGCGCTGTAAAAGACTCATTGTAAGTTATCGCAAACGCTTGATTGCAGTTATTGCTGCTAAGGGTGGCCCAACCAGTTATTAGGTTCAGGGGGCAATTACTTTTTCACACAGGGCCATGTAGGTTTGGATTTTTTTTTTCTCCCTAAATAATAAAAACCACCATTTACAAACTGCATTTTGTGTTTATTTGTGTTATATTTGACTAATGGTTAAATGTGTTTGATGATCAGAAACATTTTGTGTGACAAACATGCAAAAGAATAAGAAATCAGGAAGGGGGCAAATAGTTTTTCACACCACTGTAATTACAAAATTTAAATGCTTTATATTTCATCACCACATTCCTTTTTATATTGTGAAAAACTACACAGATGAGAAAGATAGACATGGACATATTTTTTTGTTTTACACATTAAGCGCTGCAGGTGGCTCACCAACTCGGATCAATAAATTCTCTCATCAGCTCGCTGATAAACTATTTACTGAGCTCATGTTTGAAATTGTTTGAGTAGTCACCAAATTAGGTGAAGATCATATTCCATTTTATGAGCTGTTCAAGAAGGAACATGTTATTATGAATCGTTTGATGTTATTTTTAAGATTATTAAACATTTTTTGCAAATTAATTATTTATTGATGGCATCAACTTTCTGGGTCACATGTTGCACTTAGCATTGTAACATATGTCACCTAGAAACAACATCATGGTGGCCATTTTGAGAAACATGGACATACAAACTCAAAGGGATACTGTCTGATTTACATAAGAAATTTGACAAATGAGAGGAGATTATTCATTCCATCAAGACTTTTTTATTTAGCTAATAGCTAAGCTGTCCCAATATCTCATCCAGATTCTTTTTAAAGGTTGTCAAGGTTTCTGCTTCAACTGCATGTTCCTCAGCTCTTTGCATAAGAAGTTTTTCCTGGTTCAGTTTTAGATACACTTCCTTTGATTTCCACTGATATCCTTAATTATGTGGTTTACCCTTAAACCGAAAGAATGTTGCTGGATCTACTTTATCTGTTCCTTTGTGGATTTTAAATACCTGGATTAGGTCCCCACAAAATCTCCTCTGTTCAAGACTACAGGTTTAATTTTCTGAGTGTGTCAGAGATGGACATGTCCTTCAATCCAGGGATGTACCTGTTTACTCTTCTCTGCACAGCTTCAAGTGCTGGTATGTCTTTCTTGCAAAGTGGTCACCAGAACTGCATACAGTAGTCCAGATGTTTTCTTTCTAGCACATTATATAATTTCAGCAAAACATCTCTTGAGTTAAATTCAACAGTTTTTATGATACAAGCTAATATGTTATTTGACTTTTTAATTGCTTCTGTACATTGCTTAGTTGATGAAAATAGTGCATCAACATAAACCAATAAATCCTTTTCACAGGTTGCTCCCTATATGACAGTGTCTCCCATTTTGTATTTATAATTGATGTTCCTTTTCCCCATGTGTAGCACTTTTCTAAATTAAATAGCATTTTCCATCAATGTCTGTCATTCCTCCAATTTTAGTGTCACCTGTGAATTTCACAAATTTACTAACTATACCAGAATCATTGTTGTTGATATAAATCAGAAAAAGTACTGGTCCAAGGACAGACAGCTGAGGGACTCCACAGATGACCTTGCTCCATGTGGAGCATTCTCCTCCTAACTGTACTCTTTCTATTCTATTCTATTCTATTCTGTCATCTGTTTCATGCTTCAAAAATTTGGTGTTTCATAGTAATACATTCTTTGCCTCACTATCTGTGGAGACATAATTTCTCTGTAAAGGCAAGGGGTTGCATTTATAATTCTTTTATTCAGTCTTTAAACCCATTTCAATGAAGTTTATGGTACCAGTGCAAATCACAGTACTAGATCAGAGAACTAGAGCACGTGATAAGGAACATAAACCCAAACTGTTTCATAGACCAGGAAATTAACTGTGTTTTGGGGAAAAACCGAAAGGCTATAATGGGTTGCAAGCACAATAGGACAAGAGGCTAGAAAGTGGTCAAAGCCAAAGTCAAAACCCTGAAAACTGAAAAAATTAAATAAACTTGAGTAGCCTTTTTAATAGAATCCAAAAGCTAGGACACCAAAACTAATGCACTGGCATCTTTTATATGCATTATCACTGATATCATACATTACAGGAACATTGATAATAAGACAGAGTAACCAGTATGGCTGCTAACAACAATATGATTGGTGCCAAGCAAAACAATAAATAAATAGTGGCGCCCATAAAAGTTATTCTGAAAATGATGAAACATAAATCTAAAATTCATCAAACAAATTATAAGAAGTATCTTTGGACAGGATAGCATCTTATATGAATGCAAATCACAGTACTGTATATTCTGAGATTCTGCTACATTTTTCAAGACACATTAAAGCTATAAATTTATAGTTGATATAACTTGGTTATGCCCTACCAACATAATCATCATCTAAAGAGAGGAATCATAAACATGTCAGTTAGCTGTACTGCATATTAAGGTGCTTTAAAGCACTTCTGTGGAACAGTTTATATGTAAATAAACACAACCCAAGGAAACCTTTGGTTGAGCATCATAAGTGCACACAATCAGCTACCTAGCCTAAATTTAAATGTGGTGTAGTGCCATGCGAGGAAAGAAAACACGCCAGACAACGTTTTCTTAATACAGACAAAAAACTATTGACTGTTTATTGAACGTGCTTTAACTATATACAACTGTTGCCTGTTCCCTCATCACCCTGCCTTCTCCCACACTGCAGTGCGTAGAATTGTGTCTTCAGAGGCGCAGCGCTTCCAGCCGCTACAGTGGGACACTAGCCTGCTATGATATATTGTGCATGGGAGCAAGTAGTTTAAAAACTTGTTTTTTTTCAGCAATGTTTAATAATCTTTCTCCAGAAAGTTTCTTTCTATTAAAAGTTGTAACCTTCTCTACTTCCCCTGCAATATATAAATGTTTTATGTCACTCAAATGAATGAAAATAAAATATACCAGATGTTAAAGCATCTTAAGACATCTGCTATATCAAAAATGAAAAAAGCTCATATTAATCAGCTCCGTGCCCTCTCAAATAGAACATTTTCTCATTTAATTGATGTTTGCTAGGATTGAATATTAAGTTTTTGCTTTGTGCTTTCCTGTTTTATCTTCCTTGAATTTTCCCTAACATTTGAAAATTTCACACTCTGAAACAGGCAAATTAGTTATAAATGGCAAGGTTTATCACCAGAGTTACCTAACAGTAATGTCTTCTATTCTTGCCTATGTTGAGATTTTCAGTGGAAAAAGTACTCAGTGTGCTTTTTTGTAAGTTTTGTTAGGAAATTCTGTTTTTGCTGTCTTTTAAGTGACAGGTTGGCGAAGTCCTTCTTACTTTAAAGAATTGGCCTTTACCTTACAGTCTTTATATTTATTCTGGTATTGATAATACCTGACTTGAACTGGGAGAAATAGATCACTACACATTACCAAGTTCAAAAATGTAGGTATTAAGTCACTAGTGCATGCTTACTGTGGTGCTCTGCAACATAAGCAGGCACATATCCAAATAATTTAAGCAGTTTCCTTTGACAAATATGCCTAGAACTCCTTGTTACAACATCCTGTAATCTAAGTGTCTTTTAATTCCCCTTTTTCAGTTGCAAGCCTTTGGAGATCTGGAACTAATAGTGTTAGCATGTGAAAGAACACAGACACCAGCCATGCATAAGACACTAGTCAATTGCAGGTTCCTATTAAATTACATGTAAAAAAAAAAGAAAATAATCATGTATTGCTACCTTTGTATTCATGCATATTTTTTTTTTTTTTTACTTTAAGTCTTTAGCATTTACTAGAAACAAAATTATATAGGTATTAAAATAATGATTCTGTTCTAGTGATAAATGCTGACTCAAAGTTTATGTTTTTCAGTTGTATCAGGAACCTGGTATGGAGGTTCATGTTACAGAAGTTAAAAAGTTTATGTATATTGTGAATACCAGAGTGTATGGACAGGCAGCACAACTGGGATGGAGGGCAAATCTTCACTAATCCAATGGATGGACTGGGGGATGTACGCTATCAAGCACAATTCATCCCCCAGTGTGAGAAGTGGCAGTAACCTTCTGGCTTGTTCCCAGCTTGGACACCAACAGGGTTGCCTGGCAAGTGTGGTGCAGAACGACAGCCCTGTAGGGGTCTTTGGGTGCCTCCTGGGGGGCCTGGAAGTGCTTCTGGTAGGCAATGCTATGGCACACTTTAAGCATTCCTGGGTACCACATAAAAGGAACTACTCTGCCTCATAAAGGGAGTCAGAGTTGGGAACTGGTGAATAAAGCTTTCTGCAGAGGAGAAATAAAGAGTAAGGAAGGGAATTATGACTGCAATTGTGCTATTAGGAGAGAAACCTGTAAACAGGTATTTTCTGTTATAAAATTACTCTTTATCTGAATCTGTAACTGTGTGGTAAAGTTGTGTCAGGATGTGTGGGGTGCTGTTACACGCCCTACAGGTCACAATATTTAAACATATAAATATGTAAACTGTAACAGCCTTTTCCAATTTTGATTTCCTATGACCGTTTTTGTATAGAAAATGCAGTTTTGGTCTCTGATATCTTTATCTAGTTTTGACAATTATTTATTTAAGTAGCTATGATCAATTCCAATAAAACAGCAAGTAGAATGTAAGGCAGAATTTAGGTAGGAATCTTGAATGGATGTTTTTATCATCTCCTCAGGAACCCATAAACCAGCCAATAATATCACCACTAGGATTCAACCCATTTCTTGGCGTATCTCATTACTGAACTGCATGCATGGCAGCTTTTGCAATTGTAATATTAAGAGGCCATAATCATTTGTTATTTAAACTTTTTTTTTATAAAGTACCTTATAACTCAACAATAGAAACTGAATGGAATTATTATATATTGCTTGTGTTTGTAATTTATTTCTTTTGTATTTTAATAGGAATATTTTTGCTGTAATTCTATATTGTACAACATATGCTAAAATGAAGAAGGTAAACTATGGAACTAAATAGGAAAATTATACTTTAATATGAAAAGGAATACAGATTAAGGTATTTTAGAAGGTATTATTCTTTTAAGGGATAAAAAGATCTCCAAGTTATATCATGGAGAATAAAACAATTCTTCCTTGTGTAACATGATGACAGACATTCTCAGCCAGTACAGCAGAATAGCGTCCTTAATCTTTAAAGCCCAAGGGGACAGAGAATTGTAAATAGTAGATAGGGACAGAGGACAAAAAACATGAGGCAAGCTCAAACCTTTAATTGCCTTCTCTAAAAAACATTTGGACCCTCTTATTATGGTAATTTAATGTTAATGACGGCACTACTACCAAATAATTTGTGTTTTTAGGTAGGCAGGGCTGATGTTTCTGGCAATGGCACAGTACCCAACTCTGCTACTTCTCAGCCTTATGGTCTTATAAGTTTGAATCCAAGCCTGTCTTTGCAATGTATGCACATTCTTCCTGTATCTGTTTTAGTTTCTCAACGAATACTTGTCACACATCGCACAGATATATTGGTTAGGTGAATTAATGCCTCTAATTTAGTACTGCATGTGTTTGTTTGTGAAGGACTGGTGGGTGCTATGGCCGCCACAGATGAACCTGTTGTGGAGACAGAGTCTTGCCACCATGGCTATAAACTGAATGTGATGATGGATGAGTAATTATGCTAATACTAAAAGAATTTGGGATCTTTAGTGTTGAGCAGAAAGCCATTTCTACTGTAGACTGAAAATCTGAAAATATAAATCCAAAAAGTTTCTCATTTATTTCCAATCTGCTGGTAGGCTGTGAATCTCAAGGTCTTGCAGTGAGACAACTTATAGTTGGCTTGGTAAAAATCTGTTACATTGATTTCAGAAGGAAACTAACTTTTGCTATAAATGATAATTTAAAGTAGAGAGAAATGCATCATGTGTAAAAGAAAAACCTACTGCAAGTGATGCTGAGATATTCCAGCTCCTGCAATGAAGAAATACAATTAGAGTTTCTTAGAGAAAGGAAGCATCCAACTTAAATTGCTGTTTTTTCATGTCCTTGGGAGAGCTGAAAAGTGTAAGATGGTGGATTTAATTCCCAGCTTGTAACAGCTTGTGGTATGAGTGGTAAGAACCTGTCCCAGTGGTTTCGAAATGATGATGCATATAATGATTGGAAGTGTAGAAGAATATAATAAATTACAAAAGAGGAAGACATGGCACCACTCCCCCCACTCAACCTTCGTAGTCATATGAGCCTCCCAGAAAGGGAAAGACTCATGAAGATATTGCTTAAACTCCAGTATTAACAGCACTCTGTAAAACAAGCAGGGCATCCATTAGGACATTCTTATATAGGAACTAGACATTAAGCCCATTACAATAATGGGTGCTAGAACAGTAGTGCATTCTCTTTGATAATCTTCTATAGATCTATTTGCTCTTCTGAGTCTTTCTCTTTTAGCGTTTTTCTGACGCTCATTTTCTTTTTCTTCTTTTTTAGGTGGCATGTTGTTAGTAGATAGTCACAGTAATATAGGCTTGTACATCCGTAATATTTTCTGTTACAGTAATACTGGCTTGTATGTGGCTGTAATATGCGTCACTGTATTGTGTGCCTTTAATTTTCTCTCACAGTAATACTGGTTTGTATTTCCGGAAAATGCGTGTAATTTTCTCTGACAGTAATACTGGCTTTGATATCGTAATATGCGTTTAATTTTCTGTCACAACAGTGGGCAATCAGCAGATTTTCCCCAGCAACTGATGTAATGTGTGGCGTGCAGTTGATAATCGTGCTTGTGGCGTCTCTCCAGCAAGTACTGTGCAGTTCCCCAGCCAAGTATTTTAATCCGTGCTGGCTTGCAGCTGATTATTGTATGTGTGGCGTCTCCCCAGCAACGGATTTTATGTGCGCGAAAATAAATCTACTTTTAAAAGTCTTCCTATTGTAATATCATGAAGATTCGTATATTTAGGAAAACCCCTCCAACGACTGACACTTTACACTTTACCGGGCCAGGCTTCTTTATCGCAAATCTGACATCCTCAGAATGAACACTTGCACAACAACAAACACTAATCCCACCTCTTTGGGGAAGCTGGTCTCCGCGTCTCAATACCCGTTTGGATTTTTCATGCCTTTTGTTTTAAGTCTTACCTCATTTACAGAAATCCGATTGGATCAACCGCACGATATTTTATAGGTCCCGCCCTCTCTGTCTTCTGTGACGCGTCAGGCGGCCTTTGAAGTATCTGCTCAAAGCACCGCACCGTGCCCCGCACATGCGCACTTCACCAGAAGACACACACACACGGACACTGGACGCACACAGGGGTTTTATTAAAGAGGATTACATCTATAAAGCATTGATGGCAGTCACCACATATCACTGGTGAGAAATTTGCTTGGGTAGTGCTCCTTTCAGGCGCTTGTCATCACAATGAGCTGTTGTGGCCATTTGGGGGCTCATATTGTAATCTCTCACACTGAGAGGGGTGAATATAGTAAGGCTGAAATGTAGAGAGCCCATAATAAATAGAAGACACCTTTGCATCCAGAAGTCCAAATTATCTTTAGAGATGGCATAATTGTCATTTAGCTCAAGTGCCTAATATGGCAGTACTTGTCTTTATGTTTAGAGTCACAAAAGACATTACATTTTTTTCAAAGCTTGTTCTGGTGTGAGGACTAGGCCACAAATAGTGCTGCAGCTGCGGAGAAAACAGACAAGCCACTTACCCCTTTGCTTCAACACTCTCCTGTGTTGTATTTAATTTGTTCTGCATCAAGTCAACTCAGTGGACACAAATTCTGTCACCAAACCGTGATGCACGTCTGTTAGAATACTATATGTTTACTTTTGACTTGAAACATTTTAGAAATGTATCCAATAATTAAAGACATAAAATACACTGGGAGGTGTGTTTTAAATATTTGAAAAAACTTTGTTTATAAATTTGGATACTATTATTGGGTCACTGCACCCTATTACAATTAGCAGCTTGAATTCCTTGTCTATGAAGGCAGTATATTATTGTGTCCCCACGTCAGCTGCAGCACATTCTTTGACATTGTCTGGAGTTCTAAATTTAACCAGTGTCATTGTGGTGTGATCATGATTGTGGTCACTGGACAGGTGTTGTCTTTAAATCCTCGTTCCTGTTACTCTTAATACACACTCCCCTCTACCTTTCCAAAGCCATCCAACCCTCCATTATACTAACCCTCTTTTTCATTACAGGGTAATGGTTTGGGGTGGCTGGAACCAATCTTACTGACATTAGGTTCAAGATAGAAGCTAATCCTTAACAGAGCGTAAGGCCACCCTTAGAATGGGCCAAAATAAAGGTAACCCAAAATGAATGTCGGTGAGATTTAGGAAAAACAAAAACATACATGCCTAGGGTAAGTCCATATGAACAGAGAAAGAATGCATACTCTATTCTAGGCTAGTCCTCGGGTTTCAGGTTCATGGCTACAGTGGCTACAGAGCTTTGTTCTACTCACATTTCTTAATCCTTCACTTATAAAAGAACTTGATTTAATTTTAGGGCGTATTAATGCTTTCATTCTGCAACATCAGGGTCATTTTCATATTGTACATTTTTTCCCTTCTGAAGATCATCCAGATGTGTTTAAGAGCAAATTAGTAATTTTCATGCCTTCATTTTGTTCCCAGTAACACTTTAGATCTATCCATTATAATCTGATTTGGTTGTATAAACATAAAAAAATTGGGTTAGAAGAACACCTGCAGCCAGCACTCTTGGACCAAATCTGAAGACCCCTTACTCTACATAGACACTACCTAGGTCAAGATGTAAACCTTATGAGGCCATAGCTCTAAACACTCTGCCACTATGCTACTCCTCACTCTTTATAACACATTCAAGTAAAGGCATGTGCACAAAACAAATGGATTTTGAAAAGAGAAATTTAAAAATAGCAGTATAAAAATTTAACTGTAAAAAATTTTAATAAAGTCGTTTGTGACTTCCCTGGGCAGCCACTGTACCTTTTTACAGTAAAAGAAGCCCAAAATGTATACAGTTTATCCGACATCAGCCAGAAAGGTACAAAGTAATTGACATACTGACTTGCACAGTGACACTTTTTTCTTGTGTTTGCATATGGGACTTGGGGAAGCTATTAATAAAAATACAGTAATATCACAAATGCTGAAAAAAATACATAACTTACAGCTTCTTCCTGTTATTTTGATGTGAAGCGAGGAAGCTAAGCTTCACAATGATCCAGACATAATTATTGTGGGACAATGATCGCTGGACTGTCTATGCTTTCAAATTAGGTGTTGACATTTCTTTCTGAGCGGCTGTGATGGAATCGGATAGCCATCACCCTCAGTTAATGATGTCTGAAAATGAATAGATTACCTCTAAAATAATTTGAAATAATGGATGGCTTATTAGCAGCAATTTTTGTCTCTGGTGACATTAAACCACTATTAGAAAACTAACTTTGCTCTAGTTTGGGTTATATGATCTGACCCTGTTCCTTTGTGCTTTTTATATTCAGCTGGTAAATGCTTCATCTTAATTTGAAGAAATTTCAGCATCTGCTATCATGGCTTTAGCCAGACACAAATGGCCAGCTGTCCATCTGAGTGATTGGCATCACAAAGCTCTAGATTATTTTGTTGGGAAACTGTCAGCCATAATGTGCAAACATAGCGATGCAGAACTATTCCTGACAGCTAGTAATAACTTTTATGTACCTGCTGTAAACTGCAGGCCACAACAGAGAATGAAAATGAATGTATACTGTACAGAGTGCAAGTGATATTTATATTTCAAAACAGATTTGTCAGGTATTTAAATATTAATTGGCGACATATTAAAATATTCCACTTATTTAAAAAGGGATGCTTCCAATTTAACCCGAGTGACTGTTGAAACTGCTTAATAAGAGTATAAATGATGATCGGAAAACCTCCAGTGGAATATTGTGTTTTATTTTACAAGGAAGATAATACTGTATTTAAGGGCACCCTTTTGTGCATCTGTAGCTGTACAGGTGCAGAATGTGTCGACTGCCATTCCTAAGACAAGCTCTTGGCCTCAATCTGCTTAGTCTTAAGTAATTGGACTGCTAGGGAGTTAGTGGGCGTCTTAAATGTGTGTTTAGAGTAGAGTATATAATCTCCAGCCTTTTAAATGCATTTACATTTGATATTTCAATATGCCTGTCTCATAGTACTCTGCCTGAAAGTCGTGCTTTCATTTTGTTTTCACCTGTATTTAAAAATGGACCATTTCAACATGATTCATCAATATCTAACAAACACAATTAGCTTTACATAAACTTTGTGAATTCATCTGTTTATATATGTAAAGTTTTGGAAGGTATTGATTAAATTATAACATTTGAAAAAACATCTGTACCATGTTCCGACTTTTGTTGTATGAGTCTGACATGGGTATGTTGCCTCACAGCTCTTTAATCTTGGGTTCAGCCCTCATCCTGAATTTTCCCTATGTAGAGTTTCCTGCTGTCTCTTTCCACGTGGGTCCTCTCTTACTATAAATGAAGATGCTGGCCTATTACACCCTTTTTAAGTCAATTTCAACATATTCTGGGGCCTTATTTTATGGTTATGCATTGGGTAAGACCATATTCACACCCACTAATTTTACAGTGTCCTTAAACTTAATATTATATATTATACTTAATATTAGCTGATATGCTAACAACAAGCCATGGATTACAAGTGACATCAAGGGCCTTTTGAACCAAAAGAAAAGGGCCTTTAAAGACGGTGATCAGCATGAGCTCAAGCGCGTGCAGAAGGAACTCCGAGTCCAGCTCAGGGCGGCGAAGGAGCAGTACAGGAGAAAGCTGGAGCAGAAGTTGCAGAACAACAGCATGAAGGAAGTGTGGGATGGGATGAAGATCATCACTGGCTGCAGCTCGAAGCAGGGTGCCACCATCGAGAGAGACGTGAAGAGAGCAAACAAAATGAACATCTTCTTTAACAGGTTTGACCACCCTAACCCACTCTCACCTCGGATTACTGCACTCTCTACACATCCTTCTGCTGATACCAACATAGGAGAGACATCCCCACCCACAATTACAGCAGCGCAAGTGAGCAGAGAGCTGAGGAAACTTCGTGCCAGCAAAGCAGCAGGTCCAGATGGAGTATCGCCACGACTGCTGAAGGTCTGTGCATCAGAGCTGGGGGGTCCTCTACAGCGCATCTTCAACCTGAGCCTGGAACAGGGGAAAGTCCCGAGACTTTGGAAAACATCTTGCATCACCCCAGTCCCAAAGGTATCACATCCTGGTGAGCTGAATGACTTCCGGCCTGTCGCTCTAACATCACATGTGATGAAGACCATGGAGCGGCTGCTGCTTCACCACCTGAGGCCAAAGGTCCAACACGCCCTCGACCCTCTGCAGTTCGCATACCAGGAGAAGGTGGGAGCGGAAGATGCCATCATCTATATGCTACATCGATCCCTCTCCCACTTGGACAGAGGCAGTGGTGCTGTAAGAATTATGTTTCTAGACTTCTCTAGCGCCTTCAACACCATCCAACCTCTGCTCCTTAGGGACAAGCTGACAGAGATGGGAGTAGAGTCATACCTGGTGGCATGGATCGTGGACTATCTTACAAACAGACCTCAGTATGTGCGTCTCGGGAATTGCAGATCTGACATTGTGGTCAGCAACACAGGAGCGCCGCAGGGGACTGTACTTTCACCGGTCCTATTCAGCCTATATACATCGGATTTCCAATATAACTCAGAGTCCTGCCACGTGCAAAAGTTTGCTGACGACACTGCTATCGTGGGCTGCATCAGGAGTGGGCAGGAGGAGGAGTATAGAAACCTCATCAAAGACTTTGTTAAATGGTGCGACTTAAACCACCTACAACTGAACACCAGCAAAACCAAGGAACTGGTGGTGGATTTTAGGAGACCCAGGCCCCTCATGGACCCCGTGATCATCAGAGGTGACTGTGTGCAGAGGGTGCAGACCTATAAATACCTAGGAGTGCAGCTGGACGACAAATTAGACTGGACTGCCAATACTGATTCTCTGTGCAAGAAAGGACAGAGCCACCTGTACTTCCTTAGAAGACTGGCATCCTTCAACATCTGCAGTAAGATGCTGCAGATGTTCTATCAGATGGTTGTGGCGAGTGCCCTCTTCTACGCAGTGGTGTGCTGGGGAGGCAGCATTAAGAAGAAGGATGCCTCACGCCTGGACAAACTGGTGAGAAAGGCAGGCTCTATTGTTGGCATAGAGCTGGACGGTCTGACATCCATAGCAGAGCAACGGGCACTCAGCAGGCTCCTATCAATTATGGAGAATCCACTACATCCATTAAACAGTGTCATCTCCAGACAGAGGAGCAGTTTCAGTGACAGACTGCTGTCACTGTCCTGCTCCACTGACAGACTGAGAAGATCATTCCTCCCCCAAACTATGCGACTCTTCAATTCCACCAGAGGGGGTAAACGTTGAACATTATTCAAGTTATTGTCTGTTTTTTTATCTGCATTTTTTTTTTTTATTACTCTTTAATTTAATATTTTTGCTGCTGGAATATGTGAATTTCCCCCTGGGATTAATAAAGTATCTATCTATCTATCTATCTATTATTGTGTAACTATTACACAATGACTTTGAGTATAAGTCAACCCTACGTTTTCAGAAAATGTGCTGAAAATTTATTAAAATTAATACAGTGGCACGATCCCGTTATTGTTACTGCAAAGTCAGGTCTTATATTTTATGACACTGAATACAAAGCCGCTCCCAATAACAAAAGTAAAAATAATATATTTGAAGAATTTTTAAAATTTCTATGACATCTTTGCCATGCTGTGACACATTGTGCTTGCGCCTCCCAGCTCCAGATAACTGGATTTGAATCCCGCATTTAGTCAATTGCCTGTGTGGAGTTTGAATGTTCCACACATGCCTTAAATGTAATCCTACATTTATTTCTATATGACATTTTCATCGAAAGTGGTTTACAAAATGTTACAGAAATAGTTATATGAGAAGAAAAACAAATTAAATTAGGTAATAATGAAACATATTTATAAATAAAAAGATACATGTCTAATTGAGACTACATTTGAAACCTGACAGTCTTTCTTGCCTACAAATGCCAAACTCAAAAAGTTCAAATTGTAGCGTAACCTTTCAAACCTAGTCCAGGGCTTGTCTGAGTTCTAGTACTGAAAAGGGGCTTATTTTACAAAATAATAAGATAAAAATAAGAGAACTCAATCTTCCTGAAATATCCAAAAAGAAGGCGAGGAAACTATAAAAACCTCTGTTTCAGAAATATTCCAGGAGAGAATATTGAAGATTTTTATTTAACATAATATGTTTCAAAGAATATCAAAAAATAAAAAGCAAAAAAGTATGCCAATAGGGCAACTGAGAGCCAACAAATCAAGTCTGAGATCCAGAAAAAGAGGGGAAAAAAGAAAGTCAGAATACTAACAAAAACAGATCACCAAACAATTCTCAATGTCGTTCTGAACTCAATTGTCTGACAAGAATGTATAGGCAAAGTTCGGTGTTCCACCTGAAATGTAAATGGTGGCCTTCCCTCCGAAAGTTTCACCCACAAAACACAAATCATATAACTAAAAACACTAAACAATAAATACACATACTAAATAAATACTAAATAATCAGACTAAACAATTGCTATGATTTGATTTCTCTTTGTATTTTCGTGAGTTTCTCTCATTCAATTCTGTGATCGGATATATTGGACATGGGGATTGGAATGGATGTGGGATTGTTAAAGTGGTAGATTTTATTTCTTCATTTTCTTTTGATCTTTTCCTTTATGAGCTATTTAATTTTTAGTGCATTTTGGGTAACATCTTGTATATTAGTGATTTTTATCACTTTGGATTCCCATTGTTAGAACAGCAACTCGCGTTCCAGGTGTTGTGTCCTCTGAGTAATCAATGTGATATGATGAGTTAATAGGTTGGCTAACAGTCTCTTTCCTATCTGAGTTGGATTTAAAACGTTTTTCTCCTTTGCTTTAAACATTTCTTGTTTAATATTATGTGGTACTGACCTTTTTGCTACATTTTTTGATTATGGTCTTGGCTTGACAATCATGTCTTTTGATCTCCCACTTCTGACTCTTTTTCTATCTCACGTCTGTCGCCTGGTGCTCATTTATCCTACTTGTCAGCTTGCTGACATAAGAACAGTATTCAAAACTCAAAGACAAAGTATAATCTTTCTATATATAGAATCCAATGTATGTCTGTCTGTCTGTCTGTCCGCTTTTCACAAGAGAACTAATTAACGGATTTAGAATGGGTTTTTTCTATAATTTGCTTGAACATTCCGGTTGATTTTGCGACTTCTCTCATTGTGCTATTTATCATAGTTCGCTTGCAGTACCAGTTTATTTGCACGAATCCGAGAGACACACAGTGGGCTGTCCTGTTTCACTACTATGCGGGCAGATCCACAGGGGATGGCTAATAACATATACAGTAATCCCTCGCTACTTCGCGGTTCACTTTTCGCGGATTCACGACTTCGCGGGTTTTTAAATACAAGTGATTGCCCGCCTATCGCGGAAGTTATGTTCCAGACCCATCAGCAACAGGAGAAAATCCGCGATATAGAAAGACCATATAAATAAACATTTTTATAGTTTAAGCCTTAAAATACCCATCCCACATGCTTTAAACACATGTAAACTTATAAAACACACTTTGTTAACACATATGATATGTGGATGTCGGGCTAAGGATATGAGTAACATCTCACTATTATAAAACATTTTAACTTCACGCAAGACAAGACAGTGAGACAGGAAAATTGGTGATGTACAGGCTTTTAAATTATTGACAGGCAGAGCGACAAGCAGCACAAAGCCAGCACAAAGTCCACTTCTCCTTAGCGTTCATTCAGCTCCCCACCCCCTTGACAATGCGAACTGCGCCTCCGGGGAGGGGGGTTTGAGCGAACGTGAGTTCAGCCCTCACACCCCCTCACACACACACTCCTCCTCCTTCCGAACGCGCAGAGCGACAAGCAGGCATTTTGGCAGAAGCAGCACAAAGTCCATTTCTGCTCAGCATGAGTTCAGCTGCCCCCCATCACAAAGCGAGTGTAGACACATTGACGTCTGATCGCTGCGTGCAGTGTGCAGTGTTGGTCTGCAGTGCTTAAGAATGTAGAAAGTGTTTAAGAGCATAGGAAGTGTTTATAAGAGTGTGGGAAAGGTTAACAAGAGAGTGAGAAAGGTTTATAAGAGTGTGGGAAGGGTTTATAAAGCCTTAAAATATGTATAAATAATAAAATAAATATAGGTCGCTACTTCGCGGATTTTCACCTATCGCGGGGGGCTCTGGAACGTAACCCCCGCGATAGGTGAGGGATTACTGTAAATAAGAAATCAAATAAGAATTTACATGAGCTAGTAGCAAAACCCTCACTACACCATAGCACCTACAGTTACTCCGGTATTCTACCCAGATGCTAAAGCCATGTGTGTTATGCTTATTGATGACTCTGCTTTAGCCTCATGTGGTTTGCATGTGTGTGTGTGTTTGTGTAAGTATGTGCATTGCAGTGGATTAGTGTACCTTTCAGGGTGGATTCCTGCCTTTTTCTCAGCACAGCATTGGATCTGACCCCCTATATTCCTAAAGACAGATGAAGATAGATAGAAATTAATTGGTTGGAGAAAAGACAGCTATTAATTCTGTTAATAGTAAAGGCTTTAGTGATTAAAAATATGCAAATGCTAATTCAAGTACAGGCTGTAATTTTAGAAGGCTTCCCTTACTGAATGCTTTCTCTCTTTTTTTGCTTGTATCATGCTTTGTGTTTGCAAATATACGTAAATGCATAAAAACAGATACTGGAAGAAACTAGTTTGAAGTAAGGAGGCAGCTGGAATTCTTGCTGCACACTCTGCCATTCTAAGCAAAACTCTTAATATCCTTTTGTTGCATCTTTTCAAATACGAGGTAGCTGCAAGTATTTGATGCACAGTTTGCAGTTTAAACTCTGCGAGGAGCTTTAAGGCTGCTTGCTGAGAGCTTTGAAGTTAAGAGTGAAAGCCAGCCTGAAGGAGTGTGTATGAGTACCCCCTGAGGAGCTGTAAGCCATCAAGTCAAGTGCACCTAAAAACTTTTTTCTCTTAAACCATGACAATTGCAATGAAGGCTGTATCATTTCTTTTCTTTTTTAAACACTTTGATTGCATCCTTAATCTACATGAACCAACTAATCTAAATGTGTTTGAGGCATTGCTGTTTTCCTTTAAGTCAATATGTTTTTCCCTGACTTTAGCTTGTTTTATTCCTATATTTTAGTTTAGTTTAATAAAGGTTTTTATAAGGGTTTGTCTTAATACTTCATAGAAGGGCTTTAAGTAAAGTCCACAGTGAGCAGGCTTGATGAGGAAAAAATGAGTTTCTCTTTTTAAAAATAAAAAGGCAATCATAAGAGAATTATAAACGGTAATTGAGAGAAAATGCTTTTCTTGAAGCGTTTGTTATGAATATAAATTGACTGTTTGAAAAGTTACAGAAATTGATTTTTTTTAACTATGTCATCTAAATAGCACATGTGATAGTTATACCTAATTCTTAATTCAAATTTCAATCTCATCTGTTAATTTCATTTTATCTTCTCTTAGTATGCTTTACAAAATCATGCTTGTTATAATGTAGGAAACTGAATGTTAAACATTTAGTCCAGTCCATTGAAATACAGTCTAATATCTGTTTAGAAAGAAGCATTAAGCAGCAAAGATTAAGAGTCATTAAATTTGCTTAGAATCACAGTTGTAACACTGATCGAGTTTTCGGGAGCAATCAACAGATGATTTTTTAATCAAGATGGACATCTCATTTATACAACTCTAAAAATGTAATAATATGCATTTTCAAGAGACATGCAGCAATCTACAGTGTCTTTTTCAAATCATTTATTTAAATATTCTGAGTTAACAGCAATACAAAAACTGCATTTTTTTTCTGGATTACTGCTTTTTTCAGTAGGAATCTGAATATAAATAACACTATGTCACAAAATAGTAAGGATTTTTGTAAACACAATAACAACAGTCTTCCATCTAAAAGGGACAAACAGAATCATTGTAATAAAAATGCTTTACTGATTTATGGAGCTGAGGTTAGCTGGCACCCTAAACCTGATCATGATCCTTTAGTAGGGTATCTTGTGAAAATTTTGTATGCCTTCTTTGCTAACTTTGGTTTTCTTCTAATATGAGAGCTTGTGTATGATCATGGGTTACTGTAAATGATATGCCTGGTCCCCATTCAAAAAGACTATAGTATGCATTCTCAGTTCACATATGAGTGTCTGAAAGCATAATAATTAATATCTAGTTTAAAACAGAGATGTTTATTGCATTATTTTTGTAGCATATCTTAACCTGGCTGTTATGAAACTGCCACATAACAATGTTAAAAGGGGGGAGTGGATCTAGAAAAAAATCACACAAAAGACCAGACCAATCCTGATTCTTTAAGCCCAGGCAGCCTATCCCCAAAATTACCAGGCAGTCTTTCTAGCCTGCACAAGCCCAAAATGGGGTTTAGGCTGTTAAAGTTCAAAAAGATTCACAAAAAGGGAAACCATAAACAATGGGACTCTTACTTTCTTAACCACTTTTTCTGTTGGGGGTCATGGTGGCTGCAGGTCAGCCCAGACTTCCCTGTCCCCGGCTACAGATTCCAGATTTTCCTGGGTAATTTCCATGCATTTCCAAGCCAGCCAAGATATTTAATCCTTCCAGTGTTTCCCGTGTCTGTCATAGGGTCTCTGCCAAGTGGGATGTACCCAGAGTAGCTCTAGGGAGAGCCACCCAGGGGTCATTCTTACAATATGCCCAACCCACAGTAAACTGGCTCACCCTGATCCAGAGGAGCAGCGGGTTAAAACTCTGAGGCTATCCTAAATTGCTTAACTTCTCACCCTATGACAGAGTGTAAGGCCAGCAAACCTGCAAAGAAACCTCATTTCTGTCACACTTGTAATCTCATTCTTCCTGTCATTATCCAAAATCATGTCCATAGGTGAAGACAGGGATGTAGATCAACTAGTAAATTGAGAGTTTTGTCATTAGACTCAGTTCCAGTTCTCTAAATACTTAAAGATTTATTAAAAAGAGTCCAAAGGATTACAAAATACATAACAACAATAGCCTGCCTAAAAAGAACAAATCCAAATAATTATTAAACAAAGACAGTACCTTTAAACAAGAGCAGAAGTCAAAAGTTCAAGTAATCCAAAAAACAAAAAAGATGTGCAGACAAGAAAACCAATAATCTAACTAAATGCCTCTTCATTTCTACTACTGGGTGCAGTCCCCCAGCTTTATAATCAGATGCTGCTGCCTCCTAGGATTCAACATACAGTTAGGTCCATAAGTATTTGGACAGTGATACAATTTTCATAATTTTGGCTCAGTGCACCACCATAATGAATTTGAAATGAAGTAATCCAGAAGTTTCTGAAGTGTAGGTTTGTAGTTTTAATTTAAGGTGTTTAACAAAAACATTGTACAAGCCATTTGGAAAAGAGAGACATTTTTATACATTGTCCCCCCATTTTCAAGGGCTCAAAAGTATTTGGACAAACTAACATGAATATAATGATCATTTTCAATACTTGGTTGAAAATCTTTTGCAGTCAATGACATCCTGATGTCTGGAACCCATGGCCTTCTTCAAGTGCTGGGTTTGTACCATATTGAAGCTTTGCCAGGCCTTTACTGCAGCTATCTTCAGGTGCTGCTTGTTTGTTGAACTTTCTGCCTTTAGTTTTGTCTTCAGCAAGTGAATTGTTTGTCCAGTTGGGTTGAGGCCAGGTCATTGAAGAATATTACACTACTTTGCATTGAAATCATTTGGTTTAGTGTCACAGTATGTTTTGGCGTATTGTCCATCTGCACGGTGTACCATTGTCCTATCAGTTGTGCAGCATTTGTCCAAATATGAGCAGGGAGTATAGCCCTGTATATTTCAGAAATCATCCTGTAAATTTTGTCAGCAGTCATATTATCAATAAACACTAGTGACCCATTTCCATTGGCAGTCACGCATGCCTGTGCGATAACACTGCCTTCATCATGTTTTACAGAAAATGTAGTATACTACAGATTATGAGCCATTCATTCTCTTCCCATACTCTTCTCTATCCACCATTTTGGTACATATTGATCTTAATTTAATTTGTCCAACGAAAACTGTTCCAAAACTGGACTGGATTTCTAAAAATATTTTCTGGAAAAGTCTAATTTGCCCTTGCTGTGCTTGAGGATTACCAATGGTTTGCACCTTGTTGTAAACCCTCTGTATTTACTTTCATGAAGTCTTCTCTTGATTGAAAACTTTGGCAATGATAGGCCTACCTCCCCGAGAGTGTTTTTGATTTGGCTAAATGTCTTGAATTTTTTTTATTCTTCACCAAGGAAAGAAATCTGCAATTACAGTTGTCTTCCATGGTTACTGGGGCCTTCTGGTCTCTCCGCATCGAGAGGAGTCAGATGAGGTGGCTCGGGCATCTGATTAGGATGCCTCCTGGACGCCTCCCTGGTGAGGTGTTCCGGGCACGCCCAACCGGGAGGAGGCCCCGGGGAAGACCCAGGACACGTTGGAGGGACTATGTCTCCCGGCTGACCTGGGAACGCCTCGGAATTCTCCCGGAAGAGCTAAACGAAGTGGCCGGGGAGAGGGAAGTCTGGGCATCTCTGCTCAAGCTGCTACCCCCGCGACCTAACCTCGGATAAGCGGAAGAGAATGGATGGATGGATGGATGGTGTCTCTGAGCTCAACAGTGCATTTCTTCTCTTTAAGAATGTACACGACGGTTCATTTGATTAATCCATGTCTTTCTGCTGTGTCTTGGATGGGTTTGTTTGTTTTTCTCTGCCTAATGATGACCTGTTTTTACTTGCATGGACAGCTCTTTGGACCTCATATTGAGAGTTAACAGTGACATATTCCAAATGCAAATTCCACACTTTGAATCACTCCAGACCTTCTACCTGCTTAACACTATTCAGTTTTATTCTCTCAGTCGCGTTCACAATCCCCCCCCATATGACACTGCTGTTTTCACATAAAGACACACTATAACAGAGGTGAACTCAGATTATGACAACAGTTCTACATTGGAGCAAGAAAAAAACAAAACAAAGCTAACCTTTACAAGTATCATACATTTACACCGGCTGTTACAGACTGAAATCAAATGTATGTTTTTATTCTAAAATAGTAAGAATACGAGCAGCTCACTTCTCAATGCGGACTCGTCCGGGATCGAACCTGTGAAGCGTTGATTACCAGTCAACTGTTGATACCGTTGCGCCACCAAAGCAGTCGTAGCAAATGCGTGTCAATGTCACACCCTAACGCAGGTTCTTTTCTGCAGTTATATTCTTGAATAGAAGTGCACTTGTTCTGTTATATTTGTACCTTTTGTGGAAGTGTTTATTTGATATTTGGAATTCAGGCTTTACACATTATACACTTCATGTCTACATTTTGTCAATTATTACTAAAACATGAAAAACGTTTCTGTTTTAACGATGTGTTTACTGTACATAGATTGTTGTAGATACAGAACACACATGAAATGCATGTGTTCTAAATAACGATATAGTATTTATAAAAGGTGTCATTTTGCTTGACTTCTCACTCTATACAACTCCAAGCAACTGACACGTAGGTAAACAGATTTGAGCTGAGAAAACTGTGCGGCAGTGGGGGATGTGATAGTAGGCTGCTTGCTGCTTATCGATACATTTACAGGACAAAAGACGCTGATGGAGAGGTGCGAAGCGATTTAAGGTGGGACAGATCTATGAGTTTTTTCGTAGGCTCTGGTAATTCTAGTGTTAATAGTTAATGAAATAATGAGTGGCCTGCTCACACCTGGCTATGGAACAGCTTCTCAGTGAAAGGTCTAAATAGTTTTGACCCCTTTAAATAGGGGGGGGGGGGGGCATGTATAAAAATGGCTATCATTCCTAAATGGCTCATACAATATTTCTGTTAAACCCTTTGAATTAATGCTGAAAGCCTACAATTGAATCATGTAATTATTTCATTCCAAATACATTGTGGTAGCATATAGAGCCAAAATTATGAAAATATTGTCACTGTCCAAATACTTAAGGATCTAATTATACCGCAGATATGACAAAACCTATAAAGTTAATATAGTTGAAAATTATACAATTATTTACAACACAATAGCAATAAAATCATAATACTACATATGTATAACAAAGATAGAACAAGACTGTGGTGGGTTGGCACCCTGCCTGGGATTGGTTCCTGCCTTGTGCCCTCTGTTGGCTGGGATTGGCTCCAGCAGACCCCCGTGACCCTGTGTTCGGATTCAGCGGGTTGGAAAATGGATGGATGGATAGAACAAGACCAAAGATAAAATCAATATTTTAATAATTGCCAAAGGATCAAATAAATAACAAGTAAACATGAACCATGGCAACAGCATTGGCTGTACCAGAGAACTGCCAGATTTTTTGGTTCAACCCAACCCAGCACTAACCACAAAAACTCTTGAGTTCTTCTCTAAAAATTAACATCGAATTTATATTGCTTAGTTTCATTTTACTTAAGATACAAGTTCTTGTCATATATAGCCTTTGATTTTGGGGTGGGTTGAATTATGAATGCACCTCTTTAGTATAGGGTTGGAAAAAGTGGCCATGAGTTGAAGGACTGCTTTGGAACATCTTTGTTTAATTTCCTGTTGTTATATGTTAGGTTTTGTTATTATATTTTTCATTTAAATTTACTATTCGTAAGCATATTTATTGTTAGGATTCTTTTTTGTGCTTTGCTTTTTTTTTTTATTGCTCTTTTGTGACATTGCTCTCAGACACTTTCAGGGACACTTCTACCATTCTGTTCCTTGTGTAAGTGCATCATCAACTTGTGATATCACAATGGCTACTTTATAAAAAGGCCAGCTCTTTAATATGGCCATCACTGAATTTAATTAAAGAGAACGTAAAATCAATATTAACTGATAATGAAAACACCTTTCCTTTATTCTTGAATTGAATGCAGTTTGACTAGATCTGAGATTTAGAATGCCATTTGCAATATCAGTACAGAGAGGAAGACAGCTGAAAAATTGCTACCTCTGTAGCGCCACCACCGCTTCTTCATCTGCTTAAGTCCATTGGCCTGGGTGTGGAGCCCAAGGAGATGAGAAACAGTGTGGCAGCTTCAGTCACTCCTTACACATCACAATTTGAGAAATTCCAGTCTGGTTCCCACACTGGTCATAGTACAGAAATGGTACTAACACGTGTTGTAAATGACATTGTCATATCCTCTAATGAAGGAAACTCTACTGTAATTATGTTGTTAGGCTTAAGCTCGGCGTTTGACACCATTACCATTCTATTTTACTGCACAGGCTGGAAAATGATGTTGAGCTTACAGGCACTGTCCTTGTGTGGTCTAGTTCTTATTTATAAAATCGATTCCAGTATGTACAGAAATATGCTGACAGTACTCCATCATTATACACAGAACCGAGATATGGTGTCCCTCAGGGCTCAATACTGGAACGTTTACTGTTTTCACTTTACATGCTTCCACTGGGATCTGTCACTAGGAAACATAATATTAATTTTCACTCGTATGCAGATGACACCCAGTTATACCTTTCTTTTAGACCAAATGAAGTTTCTCCAATGTTGTCTTGAATTAGTTGTGATAGTGAATTCAAGGAGTAGATGGATGAGAACTATTTGTCTTTAAACACAGATAAAACAGAGATGTGAATTATTGGATGGAATGACGCTGATCGCAACAGTATTTTGTCATCACTTAACTCAGTTGGAATCACCATTAATTTTACTCAAATTAGCCTGCAGTAAATTAAGGCGTTTCCTACATAAACATTGTTCTGAGAAATTAATTCATGCATTTATTTCTAGTAGGACTGACTACTGCAATGCGGTGTTCAATGAATGTTCAAACTGTTCTTTATACGCCTTCCAGTTAATCCAAAATGCTGCTGCAAGAATTATTACAAGAACAAGAAAAGATGAACACATAACTCCAGTTCTTAAATCCTTATACTGGCTCCCGGTTAAGTTCAGGACAATTTTCAAAATCCTCCTATTAACATATAAAGTCTTAAATGGCCAAAGTCCAGCCTACTTGTCTGAACTTATCATTACTTACAAAACAGAATATACATTAAGATCTCAAGATGCCGATCTGCTTATGATGCCAAGGATTAATAAAATAACAGTGGGTAGAGGGGTTCTTTTATCGGATTGGCTGGCCCAGCACTGACTCAGCTGTGGAATGGCCAATAGGGGGAGGCAGCTTGATGGCCAAGGTCTCCAGGACTATGAACAAATCCAAATCGTATTATGTGATATCATCTACTGTTGAATTCTGTTCTGTACTTGTAATATTTCTATTGTACTAATATATTGTATTGAGTATTTGTTGTGTTCTGTGTATTGTATTGTATTTACCCCCTTATTTTGATACCCACTGCACGCCCAACCTACCTGGAAAGGGGACTCTCTTTGAACTGCCTTTCCCAAGGTGTCTTCCTTTTTTTCCCTACAAGGGTTTTTTGGGAGTTTTTCCTTGTCTTCTTAGAGAGTCAAGGCTGGGGGGCTGTCAAGAGGCAGGATCTGTTAAAGCAGCATTTCTTGTGTGATTTTGGGCTATGCAAAAATAAATTGTATTGTATTGTATTACAATGCTGCGGTGGGTTGGCACCCTGCCCAGGATTGTATCCTGCCTTGTGCCCTGTGTTGGCTGGGATTGGCTCCAGCAGACCCCCGTGACCCTGTGTTCGGATTCAGCGGGTTGGAAAATGGATGGATGTATTACAATATGCTAACATACACATTAGATACTCTATATATTTTTACGTGACAAAACAGATGTATTATATTGGAGGATGTAAAATTTTTGGGCATTTACAAATGAAAAAGGAAAAGCCTAACAAATTGCATTAGGTAATTGTGAAGTATGATGACACAACTGTTTCTTTGTAGATCCAGTTGCCTAGATTTGAATTCCACAGTAGTTGCTTTGTAGCTGTTTTTCATTCTCCTTGGGTTTTTATCTGGAATATTGTTAAGTTCAGAGGTGACTCTCAGTTTTTCCAGTATGAGTGATTGAGGATGGAGTGTGTGCTTGATATTGGACTTCTATCCAGTCCAGGGCTAATTTCTACCTTTCATCCAATATGTCAGAGATTTGTAAATTTGTAGTTAAAAAGGTTCTCAAAATGGATCAGAACATGTTTTGACATATCAAATATATCTGAAATGTGTTTAAACATCACAATATAAAAAAATCAAACACCAAAGTGAGTTTTTTAAAAAAAAAGAGTTTGAAAATGCATGAAAAAATGGAGAAATCGTGTAAAAATAGTTACAGATTGAGTGTCAAGATATTCTTGATGTTTGGAGTTGAATTGGAACATAGTATGTGCATTTCAGTCCCTGCCTCTCGTAGTGACAACATAACCACAGCTCCTTGAGAGGCTAGGTCACCATATACTTCACTTGCTTATGACATAAAAAGCACAATGATTTAGTATACATTTATTTAGTATACATTTAGTGATGTTTGAGGTAGGGCTTTCACTTTTTTATTATGTAAGGTAATTAATAACCAAAGTAAATGTATACCTTGGATATTTATTTGTATATCAAAGCAAGCTAAGCTAGTAGTGTTTTCTATAAGTACATGATCTAGGGTACGTAGGCTGTTTAGTAGCTTGTTATGCCCTATCACTGCAACCGGAATGCATTTACTAAAAACCTTTTGTATGGCGGGGGAATTAAAATTTAGCAACAATTTAATGAGTAATATTTTTCATAATATATATATATATATACAGTATGTGTGTGTGTGTGTATATATATATATATATATATATATATATATATATATATATATATATATATATATATATATATATATATTTGAAAAGTTAGGTTTGATGCTTTGGGGTTTAAAATACATAGGATAAACTTTACATGTTCAAACAGGAGCTGCCCTCAATACACTATTTTTACTCCCATGTCAGTTGGCAAACTGATATTTAAGCTATAATAGGCAGCTGGCTCTTGCAGTCATTTCAGTCTGTGCTGTTTTCTCTGTTAGAGCACAAATTGCATGATGCTCGATGGCCAGTCAATGGGTATCTTTTCTTTTATAATGTCCATTTTCTAATAGAGTGATAAATCTGGATCATACCAGGCAAAGGCAAGCGCCTCTCAGAGCATTTGTTCAGGGGCCATAGCTGACAAGCTAATCTTGTGAAGATATTAGCAGTTTCACATTTCTTCCATTGAGAACTTTATCACACAATACTCCATTACAGCATAACAGATTTAGCTTCCAATGCCTTCTTGAACTTAACTGACAATTTTTTGAGGTAACATGATCTAAACCCTATATATTGTAATATACCCTTTTGATAAACTATGAATGTAATATGTGGTGTTTCCTGTGAAAATATTAATTTGGCTTTCCAAGTAGCAGGCCACAGTATTGACAAACCAAAGAAAGCAAGTTATTTTCACCTTTAGGTGGTTCTTAATTGCCAGCAAGTTCTGTAGAACAGCCACTTTATTTGGAATGCACCACAAGCATGCATCTGCAGTGTTTAAACAATTTTTACAAATAATTATAGAAGATTAACCTTTGGAGTAATTAAGTATACTGCCAGTTAAAAAAAAATAAACAAAAAAACGAGAAATATACATTTCAAATTATAAAAGAGATATTTGGACCACATGCAATTCACACTAATTGACTATACCAGAGCATAGGAAGTATGATGAAATGAGACACAGAGTACCAGGTGTTTCTGTTCACAACTTTCTCAATTACAAGAAATTAAATACAGTACAATCAAATGCTCTAAAAGCATTCACCAAAGTGTAAATAGGTGCAATGTAAGAGCTAATTTTGGCTGAATGCGCCCTCAATACTAAAATCTTCATTTTAGCTAAATAGTACAAGTTGTCAGAAGTGTTAAACATACAGCAAATCAAACTAAAATGAATGCATTAACCTATCCAAATGAGCGAGTAGGTGGAGTAGGAATGCATTTTCCCCTGTAAATGTGTACGGTAATGAACAATTTTACATTACTGTATTCTAGGAGATTATTTTACAGGTAATTTTTGAAAGAAAAGACAAACAAGGGGGAGCACTCCTTATAAACAGAAAATGATTAGCAATATCCACACAGGTGGCGCAGTGGTAGCGCAGCTGCCTCGCAGTAAGGAGATCATGGGTTCATATCCTGGGTCCTCCCTGCGTGGAGAGTAATAAATTATTATAATATATATTATTTTATTTGTGAGCATTCTTTATGATCACTTCAAGCAGGTTAAACCTTTCATTTGAAGAGATTTCATAAGGTATGTCAAATAATTTATATTAAGCAACTTAAGGAGAGATATAGTAAAAAAACATTGTAGGTGATGTCAAATTACAAACAGAACATTTTGAAATATGTAACAGAAATATTGTACACTCTTTTAGGATAAATTCTGAATACACAGTTGCTCACATTTTTTTGCTGTACATTAGTTAGTTATTTGAGCTTCTTTAATCATAAAGAAATGCAACATACAAAATATCTGGCAATGAGAAAAATGGTTAGGAATGTAATATTTATTTGTTTCTAATTTTGTTTATTGCCATAGCATGCAATTCATTTGTACTAATAATAGTTTTTAATTACTTCCATGTAAATTAAACTTTGGTGATGGGGTGCAAACGGTTGCTGATGAGAAGTTCAGACTATCTTTCTACAATGTTTGAAATGTTGTGAAATCTTGATTTTAGCATTGCATCTCTATGTGCGTGTGTGTGTGTGCGTGTGTGTGTGTCAGTGGAAAATGAAAATTGATTTTCAAATCAGAAAAGCTTTTTTCATTATTTAGAGCTTCTGGATGACTACATTCTAGCCAACATACAAAAATTTACTGTAGAATGCATGACAATACTTTCCAAAAAAAATAGACCAATCTTCTTCAAAAATGTTGCATCATTTTTGCCTTGTTACAAGGTCCAGGCCTACTGTTTTTTTATTGAGTTGGGTCCAGTACTTATCTCCTCAAAAAAAGTTTGACTTATGTCTAATGTTAATTGCCACAGAAGTTGTTAAGTTGTTGCAGTCTCCTCCATTTAGTCATGGGACCAGGCCTACTGATTTACAAAATGTTTGCGTAAGTAATTATTGGGATTAAGTGTAATTTACATGGAAGTACTGTTTGGACCATTTCATACCAATTTTTTATTGTTATATTTATACTGTAATCTCAGTGTCATATTGTGTGTTTATTTTTAAGGGTGTCACCATTTTGAGGAATTGGACACTTTGCATTATTATGCACATTAAATAATTACTCCATGACTCCATGTTTCAATAGTCAGGGTGGAAGAGTAAACGATGCATGTAAAATAGGGACTGAATTTTATGACTTTGTGAGAGACTTGTGTTTGTGCATACAAATAAATTTAGGTTCAGATTCTTTATTTTTTCATTTTATTTATTAAATGGATGGATGGATGGATGATTGTAATCAGACGACATTCCATACAAACAGACCAATCTTTACAAAAATAGGATTGAAAACAAATGAACCGCCACCCCTGAGAAAGAGAGCATGGCCAGCAGAGTAAAACTTAAAGCTAGTAAAAATAAGTAAATAGATGACTTAATAAGTAAATAAAGATAAATGGGGAGAGAATCTGCTTCTTCAGTGCTTTAAAATGTTATTGATTAGACCCTGACAGGTTTTGGAAAAGTTCTGCACAGATCCTCTAAGTGCAAATTAGATTTTTGCCAGTTTCAAATAGTTTAAAACATCGATTATCCACTGACTTAACAGAGGTGAGTTAGAATTCTTCCAGTTTAGCAAGATAAGTCTGTGTGCCAATAGTATAGTAAAGGCAATTACAGTTTGTTTGTCCTTCTCACACTTTAAGCCCATCTGGGAGTACATCAAACACAGCTGTTAGTGGATTAGGAGGGATTGTAACACCCAGGCTGTCTGAAAGGCATTTAAAGATTTTGGTCCAGAATGATGTTAATTTGGTGCAGGTCCAGAACATGTGGCCTAGTGAGGCTGGAAATTGATTGCAACGTTCACAGGTTGCCTCTTGCCCTGGAAACATTTTGGACAATTTTAAGCGAGACAGATGTGCTCGATATATAATTTTGAGTTGAATAATTGTATGCTTTGCACATATGGACATATGGAGCTTGAGTGAATTCTCTGCATTGCTACCTTCCACTCCTTTTCTGAGAAGTTGAGTGAGAGATCCTTTTCCCAGTGTCCTCTTGGATCTTTGAAAGGGAGGGACTGTAAAATGGTTTTATATATTGCAAAAATACCGTCTGAGTCCTCAAAACTGAGCAATATTTTTTCCAGCATAGAGGGAGGTGGGAGGTGAGGAAAATTGTGCAGGTACTGATTAACAAAGATTCTAATTTGAAGATAGTGAAAGAAATGTAGTGTTGCTGGAAAGTTAAATTTGGAATGTAATTGTTCATAGGATGCAAAGACGTTGTCTATGTACAGATCTCTAAGTGATTTAATCACAAATGTTTTCCAGATGTTAAAACTGCATATGTTTGAGAGGGTGGAGAAAGGTGGTTCTCGTGCAGAGGTGCCACAGATAAAAGCTTCTCTATCAGGTTCAGATTCCTGTATACATTTATTTTGGTTCTTTGGTTTTGAGTTTAGTGTAGGCCTTTGTACTTTGGTTATAGTAGTGTACCAACGTTTCTAAATGACTATTGTTCCACTAAGCCCTAAAAGAAAGAATTTAGTTGTTCTCTGTTAATCAAAATTTACAAATTATCCGAGGGGACTGGTACATAAGAATGTGTAAAAATTTAGTGCAAAATATCTGACATTGAAGAAATTCATAATAGATATAAATAAGATAATGACAAAGATTTTACACTCTTCATTGGGTAAAACTGTTTTTGAACCTACCTGACAGAAGCATCAGAACACTAAAAACAGATCCCAGAGGTAAGAGTAGTTAATTCCGAAAGTGCCATCCATTTTTAATAGTGTTTGGTATAGATCTCTATAATTCAAAAAAGTTTAAGACAATAAAACAAAACAAGGATTTGGTCAATACTTCTTGGTTTTTCTTTACAATAAAAGGAAGAAGTAAAAATGATGTGGAAATTGACTGTTAACCATTTAAGGGGAAGAACAACTAGCTTTTAAATTAATTGTTAATTTTTTGTGAATATATTCAAAAGCATTGGTATAAGATGTGTTGTGTCTGGCTTTGTAGATTTTTTCTCTTGAAACTTTTCAATTTATAAATCTTGTGCTTATAGGACTTATCCAACCATTATAACTAGGTCCCTCGAGATGTGGGCAGTGTTAGAGTATAAACCGTGAGTAAAGTGTGCAAGGTAGGAAGAGTTAACAGTACAATGTGCAACAGTGTGCAGAATGTAGTGCAACATGTATGACATTTAGGAAATTCAGTAATGGATACCAGTCAGATAAGAGCAGTCCATCTTTAATACTGAATTTAATGTAGCATAATATATTATGTTTAGCCTGATTAAGACTGGAACCACTGATTGGGGAAAATTCATAAAATCCACTCCTATATCATCTTGACCAAGAAATGAATACAATTCTGCTATACTCAGTGTGCCACAGTGCTGAGCCAGTAGGTGTTATTCTACTCAGATGGGGAAATATTCTGCTGGTTTAAGATATATTTAATATTTTAGCATTGCAAATTGTGCAAGGCCAATTGTTCAATCATTTTGTGTAAAGACAGTCATACTTCTAATTTTCTATATTCGTCTTAAGAAGATATATAGGTTATACTTCAATATTAGCATATCTCTAATGAGCTATAAAATGATATGTGTAAGTTAACATTAATGACTCATGTAAAAGTGGAAAGTAAGGTTTGTAATTTATGGTATGCATTGAGAAATGAGAAAACACTTTTGGCATTCAAACTCATGTATAGCTGAACATATAAATGAGTGCACTTTTCTTTTCATTTAAAGAGTACTAGAGTTAGCTTTTTGTGCAGTACTTCTTTTATTGCTAAAAGCAAAAATGATAGCCAGGTTTCATTGATAAAATATAATGGCTTTAAATACACGATTAGAAACATAGCACCTGGCATTAATTTATTCTATAAAACAAATATGAGGAGGAGATTTCCTCACAAAACTGGAAAACGAAAAGAATGACTTTTTTAATGAAAGGGCTTTTATTTGGCTGTGTTTTCCAGACTGTTGAGTGCATATGGTTTTTCATTTTAAAATAAAAAAAATAAATTAGTGAAAGAAAAGAAACAGGTCTTGGCATTGTTAATATATTTACAAATGCTGAACAGGCAAGTTAAGCAACATAATCATGCTTACAGAGTGAGGCAGAAGCAGAAATAATACCAGTAACCACCTTGTGGTTAACTACAAAGTCACACTGTCTAGTCTCATTTTCCCTTAAGTTCTATGAGACGATAGATAGTCTATCTATCTGTCTATCTATCTATGGCCTGAACACACACCAGAATGACTAAAAAGGAAGAAAATTGAATTGAAAAACTTCTGGCTTGGCTATCACAGTTACAGTGAGGCATTATGCAGATGTATTACTGTTGGTATAAAAGAGCCCCCGTAGTATTTCTTGACATATGTCTCCTGAAAAGTCTGCTTAGCATCTGAGATGCTAAGAGACCTTGTTTTGTTGCTAAGGGCCATCTCACAAGTGGCACCACAATTCGCATCACAAAGGCTCGCTTAAAAATTCCAGTACAGCACCAAGAGCCCATTTTTCGAAATTACAGATTTGAACTGTCAATAAGTGTTGGTGTACCACCTTTGGCTCAGATTTTCTGGTAACAGCTTATTGGGTTCCACATCTCTATTTTATAGTGTTTTAGGTCCAGGTGAGTTGTTGAACTCTAGTTAATGACTCTAAGCAGTTCATGTCTGCCATCTAGTTTTTGACATCAATCCACTGTCTATTTAGAAGTCTAGTTGTTTTAGTTTCTGTCTTGAAACCCCTGTGCACTCTTCTAGTTGGTTATTAATAACATCTAGCAGTTGATCTCTCTCATTTTGTCATTTTGAAGAGGGCAGCTAGAAAAGAAAGACAGGTAAAGAACGTCTGTGCTGTAGTCCAGTGGTGCCACCTAGAATACTTGTGCCTGGTATAACATGATCAAAAAAAATGTGTGCCATGTCAAAATTCTCAATCCAAGACAGGACTTCCGAGCTTGACTGTTTAGCTCATAACAGAAACAATGGGAAAGCACAGAAAAAGAGCAAGAAAGTCTTGTCACACCACATAATGTAAAAAATGAAATGTTTTAAGAAGGTTTGCCAGGAAATTAGACAAAACAGAATTGTAAATGATGCATAATATATAACAAGCCTATTTTTGGCCTTAAGTTAAGAATTAAAGTCTTATAGCTAAATCAACATTACTGTCCTGGCTGTATATGGACAGATATTAGTGTCTGTCTAAACCAGACTAGCTCCTATAAAGCAGCAATAACACATAACTAAAAAAATTAAGACAGAAAAATGATAAAATGAAAAAACACACAGTTTTTAAAATATGCAGAATCCATTTCAGTTACTATTTTTTATTTTATTTTATTGATTTTTCTATTTTTATTATTTTATAGTATTATTTTTATCACTGTGCCACTATTTATGGATTATTTTCAAGCATACACCACCATTTTGAATTCTACTACATTACCCAAGATGTGTTGCTGTTAGTTGTGGCATTCAATTACATTACATGTTTTTGCAAAACAAGACAATACAATTTATTTTTGCTTAGCCCAAAATCAAACAAGGAGTGCCACAATGGTCTTTAACAGGTCCTGTTTATTGACTGCCCACCAGCCTTGAGTCTGAAAGATGCCAAGAAAATACTCTTTTAGGATAAAAAAATGGAAGAAATCTTGGGAAAGATAATACAGAGAGAGACCCCTTTCCAGGTAGGTTGGGCATTGTCGGTGTCAAAAAATGGGTTTAATACAATACAATACACAGAACAATGCACAAGTAATCCTTAGTACAATAAAATAGTACAAAAGTAATAGTACAAGTACAGAGCAAAATGCAACAATAGATCATATCACGAAATAGGATTCCAATTTGTTCAGAGTCCTGGGGGGTATTTTTCTTACGTGGATTACTTGTTTAGCCGGATGTAATTGTTGACGATTTGGCCTGATCCTGGATCTGTCGGTTTTTCGAAACTCTTGCTGGAAGTGTTGTCATAGCAACCCATCCTAATCCTCAAACCTGCTCGGAGCAGGTTTGTTCGATGTAAACAAGGATTAGCTCACACACTTAATCAGTGTCCGTGCATGGAATTTATTCAGTCATGGCTTCACCGTTCATGAATGAGCGACCAATTGATATTGGTACGCAAATTATAAGAAGAGAATTTCATATAGAGATGGGTTTGCGCGATTGGCAAGATCCTTTATTGCTCCCGGAGGAAATTCTTTTCGAAAGATACCGCTTTAGCCGAGGGGGAATATTGTACCTTAAAAATTTATTAGGACCTTATATTCGAAGTCAAACTCGGCAAAGTCGGACTCTCACAACCAGACAGACAGTATGCATTGCTTTGAGGTTTTTTGCAGGCGGCACTTTTTTGTATACTGTAGGCAATGCGGAAAATCTATCTAAAAGTGCAGTTTGCCAGGCAATTCGTAAAGTCTGTTTGGCACTGAAATATTTCCTTCGGGTTTTCAGTGTGTTTCCTGGACACCTGCGTGTGCAGACAAAAGAGGCGTTTCATGCCATTGCAGGTAGGTAATACACAGGTAAAAACACCCACATTTCCATAAAGAATCTCACAATCAGCCTAACATTCTTATTACCCAGGATTTCCAAATGTGATTGGGGCACATGGGACTGATCACAGTGGTGTTTGATCAAACATTATTTGGAAAATGTACCTCTCCTCCTGATGAATAATCAGATACAGTGTCTTCATCAAATATTTGACCTTCGTCAATATTTCGTTGGTCAGACACAAGTTCTAGGGATATGACATTCCCTGCAACTGGCCCAAAAAAAAGAGGGCTATATGGAACCTACCTATGGCACACATTGAGGACAAATATATGCAATGACTATCCTTTACCTGAAATGATGTGACCACTGCATCCTGCCACTGGTTCTGAGGAGGAGCTTCCCCCTGGGCTGCTTTTGCAGTGTTACCCCTTGTGCATATTAAATCTTGAAATTCTTCATGTCCTTCGAATAAAAGGTCTTGCTCCGCTTGTGTGGGGAAAAAAAATGCACCCGTTCTTTCGTCATTTTGTTGCAGCCTATCAAAGACTTGATGATCATG
This sequence comes from Erpetoichthys calabaricus, assembly GCF_900747795.2. Taxonomy (NCBI): domain Eukaryota; kingdom Metazoa; phylum Chordata; class Cladistia; order Polypteriformes; family Polypteridae; genus Erpetoichthys; species Erpetoichthys calabaricus. The sequence continues at coordinate 51,010,165 of NC_041402.2, read as the reverse complement.
TTTTCCAGACTTAATATATATGGGCTTTTCAATCAACGCGGGCGCGCGCATTCATCTCGGATGATTAGATCCAGCAAGACTAATCTACTACACGGCTGCGTTTGAAAAACCGACTTATCCCGGATGAGTTTCACTGGAATTAACTCATCCAAGATGAGGCATCTGATCTCGGATGATTTAAGCGACGTACGGAAAATACCCCCCGGGAGACCTTAGCCATTAAACTGCCTCCCAACTACTGGCCATTCCACAGCTAAGTCAGTGGTGAGCCTGCCAATATGATGAAATGACCCTTCTAGCCGATGATTCCAGTGCTCCTTCATCAGAGATGACTTTTCCTTAGGCAGGCAAGCAACATGGCAGTAGGGCAGTGGCATCAAGTGCCACATTTGAACACCAAGAAGAGAAACAGAATAGGTGAGGGTTAGTAACAAATTACAACTATCATTTTACTTATGTTTTAGTGCTAATGACCAATAACAAAGATGCAATAAGCACAGTTATTCAGCAGCTCTAGTCTGGGTTTGATAAACTGAAGTAGTGAATCTTCAGCTGGGATTTGAAAGCTGAGACCAAAGGGGCATCTCTTATAGTAGCAGGCTGACCATTCCACAGCTTTGGGACCCTGTAACAAAAATCTCGACCTCCCACTGTTATTTTATTAATCCTTGGAATCATAAGCAGAATGGCATCTTGAGATCTTAATCTATGTTCTGGTTTGTAAGTAAAAAGTTCAGATGAGTAAGCCGGACCTTGGCCATTTAAGGCTTTATATGTTAAAAACAGCATTAAAATCTGCCCTGAACTTAACCGGGGGCCAGTGTAAGGATTTAAGAACTGGAGTTATGTGTTTGTATTTTCTTGTTCATGTAATAATTCTTGCAGCAGCATTTTGGATTAACTGGATGCTGTATAAAGAACAATTTGAATGTCCTGTGAATGCCACGTTGCAGTAGTCAATCCTACTAGAAATAAATGCATGAATTAATTTCTATTTCTCAGTATCCCACATATTTAGAAAACACCTTAATTTACCAACTTTTTTAAGATGGACGAAACATGTTTCGTACAATTTTATAATGTGCACTTTAAATTACATGATAGAGTCAAAGGTAACACCTAGATTGTGGGCTGATTCAGTAAAACTAATGATGATCCAGCTGTAATCCTTACTTGCACAACACATGACATCATCATCAGCATAGTCAGCTGCAGGGGTCTGTTGGCATCCAAGTTTCATGATATCTCAAAACTACATTTCTGTATGTTAAATGTATATTTTCTTAAATTAAGAGCTACATTTTTTGCTAGTTTTTTTAATTTCTATATATTGGGCATTTTTCATTGTTTTTTTTTCTAGTTTTGACCTCAATCTGTTTTAGACTTAGATTCTCTCTGTACTTTCATCTCCTGATCCTTGCAATTACTGTGCCTTAGTATGTGCTCTGCCAAGGCAGAACGATGGCTTGCAGTCAGGGACAATAGGTTGCCAAAAGAAATGTGAAACAAAAGCCTTACCTAATAATAATAACAATAACCACTTACAAAAATTCATAGTGTAAATTTTGGAACAAGAAAGCATGTTCCTTTAACTGTGAAAAAAAATGTAAAAATAGAAAATCACTCAATACAATTTCTGAATTATAAAAAGTAGTACTGTGGATAAATAAATTTGCTTAGAAACCTTGTTAATGTGTTGTGCACTTTTCTTTTTAGTAACTATTCAGCTTTGAGAATAATTATGTATTTGAATGCAGACAACTTTAAACAACATCTGAAAATCAGATGCAGTCTCTTTGTTATTGTCACAGGTGCATTGTAAAGAAGAAATCAGCCACAAGTTGTGTGATGAAGTAATCAATTATTTATTTAGCCATTTAAGTCTTGAAGTCAGTGCAGTAAATCTACTCAGACACAAAAGTACTTTAGTACCATTTGATGATAACAATTGTGTGAGCTACACAACACATTTCTTTTTCTTTAAATACAGCCAACAAAATTATACATATATTGCATCAGAAATAAGTTTCTATCAATAAAAGAACTAGTTATGTTCAGATTGAGACCATGTAGTTTGGTAAAACATGTCACACTTTCATTATTTCTTGATTGGAATACTTTTTATTCTACTCATAGTGTCAACAGATTGAGTGTACTGGCAGATATCAGACATGGATACATCATCTCTCAAACTGTTTAGATATACTGTGTTTTGAATGCCTCCAGAAGAATGCCACCCAGTTAGGGTAGGGCATAGACATATTCACTGGGAGATAAGAAAAATTAACAGTTAAGGCCAGTAACAGAATACCAAGAATTCCACACAGAACTGATTGCCAAAACTAGAAATACTAACCAGTTTAAACAGCAAAGTCGAAAGGTGTTTACAGTAAAGGTGCTTTTAATGGCGAATTTGCTGGGTATGACAGTGACCTTGTTTGCTGAATTTTTCCCTGAAAATTTGCCATTTACCTCTGCTGGCTTAAGCAAAGTTTTTTTTTCCAGCACCCCATGATGCTTTGCAAGGTGAGCATAACATCACAAAGCTGTTGTAGCTAATGTTGAATGAGACGTCTCCCAGAGTCTGTAATACTGATCCCTTGCTCATCGATGGGAATGTCTGCCCTTACTTTGAACACATGATTCAGTTCTAGACAGTGTGCCAAATGTCTAATAATGCAGCAATGCCTGTACTCCGCTCTGTCTACATTTTCAGTATCATGCACCATAATGCGGAGTACAGGTAAGATTGAAACTATAAAATGTTCAAATGACAACTTATGTTTAAATAGCATAGAGTTTTTAAATAATGACGTGCATGGGCAAGAGAGGAAGAGACGGATTTGATCTCATTCATTGCTCGCATACTAAAGTGACTTCAGCTGCAGGTGGAAGTCCAATTTTACTTCTGGTGCCAAGCAGAGTTGTGTCATGGTGCAGCAGTCTATTAGCCTTAGAACTTAGAAGGTGGGAGCGGAGGATGCCATCATCTACATGCTACAGCGATCCCTCTCCCACTTGGACAGATGCAGTGGTGCAGTAAGAATTGTTTCTGGACTTCTCTACCGCCTGCAACACCATCCAACCTCTGCTCCTTAGGGACAAGCTGACAGACCTCAGTATGTGTGTCTCTGGAACTGCAGGTCTGACATTGTGGTCAGCAGCACAGGAGCGCCGCAGGTGACTGTGCTTTCTCCGGTCCTGTTCAGCCTTTATACATCGGACTTCCAATACAACTTGGAGTCCTGCCATGTGCAAACATTTGCTGACCACACTGCTATCGTGGGCTGCATCAGGAGTAGACAGGAGAAGAAGTATAGGAACCTAATCAAGGACTTTGTTAAGTGTTGCAACTCAAACCAACTACAACTGAACACCAGCAAAACCAAAGAGCTGGAGGTGGATTTTAGGAGGCCCAGGCCCCTCACGAACCCCATGATTATCAGAGGTGACTGTGTGCAGAGGGTGCAGACCTATAAATACCTGTGAGTGCAGCTGGATGATAAACTGGACTGGACTGTCAATTCTGATGCTCTGTGCAAGAGAGGACAGAGCCGGCTATACTTCCTTAGAAGGCTGGAGTCTTTCAACATTTGCAATAAGATGCTGCAGATGTTCTATCAGACGGTTGTGGTGAGCGCCCTCTTCTATGTGGTGGTGTGCTGGGGAGGCAGCATAAAGAACAAACTGGTGAGGAAGGCAGGCTCTATTGTAGGCACAGAGCTGGACAGTTTGACATCTGTGGCGGAGCGACGGATGCTGAGCAAGCTCCTGTCAATCATGGAGAATCCACTGCATCCACTGAACAGTATCATCTCCAGACAGAAGAGCAGCTTCAGTGACAGACTGCTGTCACTGTCCTGCTCCATTGACAGACTGAGAAGATAGTTCCTCACCCAAACTATGCGACTCTTCAATTTCACAGGAGGTAAACATTAAAATTATACAATGTTATTGACTGTTATACCTGCCTCGCAATCTCCACATTGTATTTTTTAATTTGCACTGCATTTTTATCACTCTTTAAATAATATTGTTTTTATCAGTATGTTGCTGCTGGAGTATGTAAATTTCCCCTTGGGGATTAATAAAATATCTATCTAGCCAGGGAAAGTGCAGTGAAAAAGCTGTCTGTTGTTATGGTTCTGCATTTGTCCAGAAACAGCTCCATAAGCTTTGTGACTACAGACTCGGAAAGTCTTTGCCTTGGGTTGTAACTCAAAATGCAGTTCTCCACAAACGTTGCCAGATATCTGAAACTGCAACAAATTTGTCATTTTTCACACGTTCTGCATAGGTGTCTTTGTTGTCAAAGCACAAATGCCGTATGTTAGTTTCATGGGACATTGTATGTTTGATTGCCGGTACAACAAATAGTTCTGAGCAGGTGTCAGCAACAGCATCAACTGTGGTCATTGCTGCTCTTGTGAAAAGAATGGAGATAAACGGCATCAACTCAGAGAGGGAAAGGCAAGTTCGTTGTACCAAGTGAACGTCACTCAGAATAAAACTGAATAATAAAAAAAAAAACAAGCGCTAACTTTTACAAGTAGCCAAAATTTACACCGGGTGTTACAGACTCAAATCAAATGTATGTTTTTATTATATTACAGCAATAATGATAGCAGCAGCTCAATACTTGGAGCTCTGAGACTCAAATCTGGGACCTTTGGGTTATAAGGCAGCAGTTCTTACCTCTGTGCTATTCAAGAAAAAGTATCAACTTCCTGTCAATTGACATTTGAGTTTGGGTTTTTAACTCATTGACCGCAACATGTAAATTAAATGATTTTTTTTTCTTTGGTTATATTCTTGAATAAAAGTGCACGTGTTTATTTGATATTTGGACTAAAGTCTTCACACATTATACACTTCACGTCATTATTAGTATAACATGGAAAAAATGGCCACTTTAGGTATGTGTTCAGCATTTCCTGGCTCACATTTTCTTTCATCCTACACTTACCCAGATCTTTGTAGACATGGAAAACACATGTATTCCAAATAACGATATACTGTATTATTTACCCTATACAACCCCAGGCACCTCACACACAGATAAGGAGCCTTGGCTTGAGCTGGGAGAACTTTTTGCCACAGTTGAGCTCTGTCGAGGCGGTGGATGGGACAGTAGGCTGCTGGCTGCTTGTGCTGATCGAGACATTTACAAAACAAAAGGTGATAATGGAGAGGTGTGAAGGGATTTAAGGTGGACTGGGATTATGAGTTTTTTTGTAGGCTTCGGTAATTCTAGTGTTAAAGATAAACATAACAGCATTCTGTGTTTGTTGTAATTTGCTAGTGTAGTGTTGTGTAGTTTGCTAGTGTTAAATTATTTTATCTCTCTGCTTCTCACAGTGTAGGGAGCTGTTCCCCTATAGAGTACATGGAGCATCTCAGAAGGGGTTAAGCAGACAGCAAAATGTTTCTGTTATAATGAGATATGAAACTTATGCATGACCACAGTTGATGCACCATTTCCCTGACTTCTGTCCGTGTGAAAGTGTGTTTTCTCTGTAACTGAGCCAGCTCTAGACAGTAACAACGTAGCCTGATACGTAACATCATTTTGTCTCAGTGAACCACGGTAGTGCAGTAGTTAGCACTGCTGCCTCAATGCTCAGGACACATCTTTGGCAGTAATAATTGGTCCAGCATAGTTAGTAGACACTTCCCTAGAACTCAGTGAGTCTTAAAAGACCACTGCTCTGTTATAATCCACTCATAATAATTTCAACTTCTCATTCCCCATTGACTTCAAAGCATTTTATTGCATAGAAATGGGTCCTGCTCCATGCTCCCTCTTCCAGATTTGGGAGCCTCTTAAACCATCAGTAATGTAACCGAATGAGCTGGCAGATGAGGACATATCACACATGGAGCAAGGGGAAGGTGTAAAGTGTGCAAGTGCTTTTATTATAAAAAATCAAAACTAAAAAGTTCATAAATAATCCTTAAAAACAATGAAAATCCAAGAGTTTAAAACCAGGCTAAAACAGTCATTGGGACAAATGAGCCAAGCACAACTCCTTCCATGTCTCCTCAGCTCACCCATGGCTTGCTCAACTGGTGGAGACTTCAGCAGCCACACTCCTCTTAATCCTGACCCCCATCTTGGCTGCCTCTGCCAGACAGCTCAGGGTCGGTTGTCCTCTCATCATCCTTCACACCCTCAAAGTTGTTCTTCAGATCCCTGCAGAGGATGCCACCTCAATTGCACCCACTCCTCAACACATTCAGTGGGCACGATCTGTCTCTCAAGTGCTGACCCCTCGCTCCAATGCGGGACCCCTGACTGTCCTGCCTTCTCTCTCTCTCTCTTCAGCCAGCTGGCTCATCCTCTTTCACTGCCCCAATGCCACACTCTCATTCTACCAATCTCTTCTGTTTTTCCTCTTTCCTTCTTTTTGTTTCTTTCTCCTCCTTTTTCCTGTGCCAGCCCATACTTATACGGCTCCGTGGGCGCAGCACCTCATCACACACTGCAGGAAGCTGATGAAGCAATTGAGAAAGATTGCACCCTCATGTGCAAGCGTGACTCGCTCCAATTACTTCATCAACTCCCTGCAGCTGTGTGAGCATGCCCCTGGAGACTAACATGGCCAAACGGATGGATTATTTATTAAAAACTGGCCATTCATTCGGAGCCGCAGATCCGCTATATCACAGTTGGGCTTGGTGCGTCCCAGCGGGTGCTGACAGAGGTGGCTGGGACAGAAGCCGGATTGAGAACTGCATTTGCCTGTGTCTCATCCCTGCTGAGAAGACCATGTGGGTGAGCAGAAGAGATGACAGCAAGAGTGAGAAGCACTGGAAACAGGAATGGATAACCTGATTCTAAGTTTGAATTTTGTTTTAACTATTTATTGAACATATTTTTTGAATTTTCAATTCCTCTAAGTCCTATTATTTTATTAAGCATTATTTATTGAAGATTCTCACGGCACCATAATAGTTTTATGGACTATTATTTATTAAAGATTTTTGATTGCATCATATTTTTCCGATGTTGCTCGTTGCTTTATTAATAAAACACGTTTTTGCATTTTTGAACATTAACTTGTTGTGTCTTCACTTGCCCCTTCACTTGCCTCTAGTTAGAGATTTTTAGATGTACAGTCATAAGTGTACAGGACATATAAATCTGTGTCCGTACACAGCCCTGAGGGGAGTCGGTGCTAAGTGCGAGAGTGGAGGAGCTGTGGTGGTCAATTCTAACAATTTGTGTGTGGCCAGTGAGGAAATCCTTTATCCAAGCGCAGAAGGAAAGGGAAATGTTCAGGTCATACAGCTTATCGATTAGTATGCTAGGGATGATTGTATTAAATGCCTTGCTATAATCAACAAATAGCATCCTTACATAGCCCCCCCGAGTGTTCCAGATGGCTCATCAATGCATGGAGAAAGATGGATTTAGAAGATCAAAATACACATTAAAGTTCCAAGCTTAACAAAAATGCCTTACATTGGAGAGAAAATACAAAAAACAGGCAACAAGAGGAAAAAAGGATTTGCCTTAAAAGACATTTTACAGCAACAATGTCCCAAAATCATTCCACAAGCAAAATCCAATAATAGAAGAAAAAAGTCTATAAACCAGAAATTAGAAGTTAAACAATACTGATGTAAAGACTCCTAAGAAACTCAATGATCCACTGCTGGGATCCTATCTCTGATTCGATATTTAGCCAGAAGGAATATTCAGCAGCTGTGTCGTCAGGCTGGCCCTACTACTTGGGATTCCACTTACAGAATACAAGGAACATCATAACATTTAAAAAGACAGAACATACTGTATATGTTAAATCATAAACAAACATAACAGAAGTTACATAAAATACAATCATTAAAAAGAATAAAAGCAATTCTTCAAAAATAACAAAAACAAAAATAAAACAGAAAATACATATAAACCCGGACAGTCACATAACAATAATAACACAATCCCACAAAAACAATGAGCTTCTTTGTGTCAATTGGTTATACAGCATGTTGTCCCATTGTTGGTGTCTGAGAGGGCCAGCTTTAGGATTTAGGTGGGTATTAGATGTGTCACTTATAGTGCAACAATTGTCAATGTGTGAGGCTAGGACTGTGAGGTGACAAAACTACTCATGAACATGCAGTTGATGGTAGCAATACAACCTGCAGAAGTTCTTTAGTTCAGACAGCAAGAGCACATAATTACCACCTCCACAGCGGGGCTCAGGGAGTGAAAATTGGGTTTCAGTTACATTGATTCATGGTGCTAAGTGTTAAGGCTTTTTGATTACAGTGGTTCCCTAAACTGAGACATTCTAGTATAAAATGTCTGGAAAAATGCTTAGTTTGAAATTAAAAATGTCAGTATTTATTAAAATGACAAGTGTGATAACTCAACAGCATTGCACTTTTGGACACTGTGAAAAATGTGTATTTAGTACAGAAGTAAGAAGACTTGTGGTAAGAACCTGAAATCTGTGGTGATGCTCACAGTTAAAATCGAAATGGTCCAGGATATATTGCACTGTATGAGGATAACATTAGTGGTCATATTTGAAATTTTAAACTGCTGTTATTGTGTGCCAATTTCTTTGTTAGTTATTTAAAAAAAATGAGTATGTATATATTTCACTCTATTTATCAAATGTTCTAGAATCAGTGAAATCCCCATGATGTCACCTACATTAAATCTGATGCTGAGTGCACTTGCATCACATTGACCAATAAGCTAAACATTACAATGAAAATACATTTATGAAAATAAATGTTGTAGACTAAACCTCAATACAGAATATTGCTAAAAATTAAGGCAAGAATCAGTGATATTTCTGTAAATTATTCAAATGTGTAGCTTTAAATGATTCTAGTGTGCTTAACTGAGGACTACCATTAGCACAAGAATCAGTTCTCTAATTATGCAGAGTTTGTTTTCAAATATTTTTCACATTTGTATTTCCCCTGGTTTTCCTACTGACATGAAAATAACTGCATCTTCACCAGTAGCATTTGCAAAGCAGAAGTTGATAAAAGAAGAGAACAATCAACTGCAGTTTTAATTAAATAACACTTAGGGGAAAAAAATGAAAAGCACATACAAATATTTCAGAACACATTACCCTAGAACAAACAGCCACTAAATTACAGTATGCTGACTGAGGATTACAGAGCAAATAACAAAATCAGCTCCATTGTTTATATATGATTACATTTCATATTTAGGAAGCAAAACTCCTTTAAATTCCCTTTAAGCAGTGACAGGAAAAAATATCACTGCCTTTATTTCTGCAGGGATTCTCTTTGAATTCACACAAAAGCCGCCTTGCCCTTTGCTGCTGGAGGTTTAACTTTATGGATACAATTATCGAATACCTGGCTTGCTACAAAGCTATATAACCTCTTCATTAATGTTAATCTGCAGTGTCAACATAAAAGTGTGTTTGTACTTATTTTTAAATAGTTTTTGTCTTCCATGCTGTCTGGAGTAGGTTGCTGCCTTTTTTAATATCTCATATGTTATTGTGAATCTTTTGCTATTAATTTTGGATGCTTTAGTATTTTTTTTTAATTATTTGTCTTTATTTTATTGTGTCTCAGTGTGTCACCATGTTGTTTTCTAATTTTTTTATGGGTTCCAGATTTTCTGAGTTAATTGCATGGGCGCTTTCATAGTCACATGATTTATAACCTATTTGTGTTTTTGCTTAATAATCCACTGTTTAATGTAGTGCTGCATGGTGGTGGCCAGGGCTGCCCCAACTGATTTTTTACTTTTAGGTAACTCAAAATAAAAAGTTTCCTAATGCTTTGGGCAAAAATCCTCTGAATTCTATATCTAAACAAGGGACAAATCACGCAAGTAAAGTACGACTAAAATCATTAAAAGAAGGTTGTTTACATATGTGGTCAATTTTATCAGTGAGGAATAAGCTGGTTTCAGAGATGGGACATTGACAATTGAGTTGATATTTACCTTAAAATGTTATCCCAAAAAACCTTTGAACATGATGAAAAACTTTACAACTGTTTTATTGATTTTAGTTATAGCTAAAATCATTAGCTATAAGTTTAAGTGGGAAATTTGAAATCTTACTATGTGGTGTTAAATATACTAAATTTCATCAAGAACTCAATGACCAAACATAAGGAGCAGTATTAGTAGAAGGAAAGTTGACTAATTTCTTCCATACAGCAGTAGACTGCCAGCAAGATTGTACTCTATCACCAATTTTGTTTTTATTCTGCTTTTAAAGAATTATGACTGAAGTTCTAGATGAATTAACAAAGGATAGTAACAAAGAAAACAAAACAAATGGTGTATTTGCAATCAAGTTAAAATGTGTTGACGATATTGATTCATTTAATAGAAAAACAGAAAAATTTCAAAACCTAGTCATGCTGGTTGTAATTTTTGTAATTACCTGCATGCTCCTTTCAAGTCTGGAGTAACCATCAAGAAAAAGAAGACTGAGATCATGTTGTTTCGTAAAGAAAAAAGGATAATAAGCCTGAAATAACCTTGAATGAAAAATATTGAGAAATATTGACAGTGTTAAATACACTGAATATAAATTTACCTTTTTTTTTCCTCTATAGAAAAAAATGAATAAGAGTAGCCCTGGCTACAGAAAAAAGTCAAAATATAAGTATTAATACAAAAAAGAGAATTTTAGAAGTATGTGTATTTTCGACGTAGTTATATTGCTCTGAGCTAGTGTGACGATGCGGGTTCATGCATGCTCCCATCTTCTGTACGGGAGCCCTTAACCCGACACCATCTGTAATGTTACCAATGAGTTAAGCAGTGAGGCAACAACATAGCAAGGGGATGGTGCAAAAGTGTCAAGTGCTTTTATTTAAAAACAACAACAAAACAGTGTCAAGTGCAGTGCCTTCCAAAAAGAGTCATTCTTTAAATAAATAATCCATTAAAACAAATATGAAGAGTGGAGGTTAAAATATAGAAAAAAGTCTTCTTAAAAACAATGAGGTTAAAATAATGCAGAAAGCATTCCTTTTTAAAAAAAAACAACAACAACAAGCCCGGTGTCTCCTTTCCTCTGGCGGCTCCCCTGCTTCACCCGTCTGGGCCCTGCAACAAAGAGTCGCCCTCTCAGCAGCTGGCCTTCTCTCCACTGTCCAACTGTTTGGTTCACTTTACCAATCCCTGGCTACGGTAGGTCCCACCAAACAGTGACTTGGGATTCCTCAACGACCAGGGCTCTGACGCTGGAGAAACCCACGTCCCAAGTCCTGACCCAACATTAGGTCATTTGAGATTAAGTGTTACAGATGGATACTTGGAATCAGAAGACAAAATAGTGTTCACCAAAGGAATAAGAAGAAGAATGGGCAAAACAGTGGACATAGTCGATGTGATTAGAAATAGCAGATGAAATGGTTTGGTCATCTGAGCAGAATTAATGAGTGAAATGTTTAACACTTTGAACACAAAGTAAAAATTATGTCATATCTTACTGAGGATGTCAAAACGCGACATACAGTAGGATATAACTTGTATCTCAGTATACAGCCATTATAGACACAGCCGGTTTGGTGCCGAACTTTGCTGCTGTGTCTCAGTTATCTACTATAGTGCAGCCATCTAATTTAATAGCCATAGATTTTTTTTTTTTTATTTTGGGTGCAACAACTTGCGGAAAGTAGTATTATAAATAGACAGGTGTAAAAGGTGTAAAGCCGCGGATGTTTTGTCAGTGGTGTCTCTGCCACAATCCATATTATTTTTTTATGTGTGTTTTGAGGCAATTACTAAGTGTAGCTGCTGGTAGGTAAGGCAGGATCAAGCACGAGTCAAACGTGTGCTGAAAGAAATCTCTCAGTCCAAAAGTTTGTTTTAAAAGGTATAGTGAAAATTCAAAGCAAACAGTCCACACAAGAATAAAGAAAAAGGTTGTTACACACTTAGAACAGAAAGCAAAAAAATTGGAAAAAATGTCTGTTCTCTAAACTTAGCCTTTTCTTTTAAAACTTCAATTGTTGTCTATACTAGGAGATGTTTTACTGGACTTTCAGTACGCTGTAAACATACGGCACTGCATGTTCAATAGAGTAAGTTGTGTTACATACTACTGGGCACATTAAGGCACGGTTTGAAACCATGTGCCCTCCAAGGCACGGCAAGGCAAGGTCACTAACTGAGACTAATCTGTAGTCAGAGGCACAAGAAGCAGTTAGAATATACCATTTCAATTCTGTTTGTGGGAGTTACTGTATAAGAACCTCTCTTAGACTATGCACTTTTTTTTTAGGCAAACATTTAACATAACTAAGCAAACACTTGTACCTACTTGTCATAACCTAAATAACTAGCAAATGGCTCTTACTCTAAGGATGAAGAAAAAAATCAGTTAGTCTCTCACCTTGGCTGTAGTTGCTTCATGAGTTTCTTATCTCCACCTCTTTTTTTCAATTTGCATAAATTTAATGTTTAGATTTTGTTAGATAAGTCAACTTCACTCTTGTATGGCTTATCTCCTATTGTGCATACGGAAATGACATCAATCACTGATGCCTCAATAATTTGGAAGTATATTTCAATCAAATAAAACCTTGTGGTGGTTGTAAAGTGATGCAAAAGTTCACTCTCAGCTTTATACATCAGCAGCCAAATTGAAGAGATAGTAGAGAATTTCATTTTCTTGACCACCATATTATAACATGCGAAGTCAACTCATTTTCTATGGTCAAGAAAACTCACCAGAGAATTCTTTTGGAGACAGTTACTGTATATTAGAGGTAACAGCATTGCACAGCTCTATTGTTGAAAGTGTTTTTCTATATTAGCCCTAGATAGTAGTGTGCACCACTAAATAACTAACTAACTAAGTGAGTTTACTTTTGCAGACTGAAGCCTAAAGTCATGATTTTTTTCTTCTGATTTATCACACTCTACCAGTACTTGGTTCACTCTGCTTCTGCCTGGTAAATGGCTGAGGGCAATCAAGGCCAGGACTGTTGTATTTTATAAAGTAGTTAACCATAAGCTATGAAATATATGAACTTAACATGTTAATCTTTAGAGTTGTCTACAATGATTTGATTAATTTGTCTAAGTGTGCTTGAGGTAAATTGCACATTTATACAGATGTTTCATTTATATGATATTCATGAAATCACATTGATGTGGCAGTGAATGATTTAATTATTTTACCCACCAAAAGCACTGTTAAGTCGGGTTTTCAGTGATGTACATTTTAGTCTTTTCTCGGTTTATGTGGAAGAGTTGGGCAAATGTATTATAAGTGGCGCTGAGACATTGGGACTGCACAGCCAGTAGAAATAGAGACTTTAGACTTTTTTTTCCCAAATACTGTAATGGGAAGCAACTGACTATATATCTGGAAAAATATATTACACAAAATGTATTTCATGATTATACAAAATTGTTATGTATTCACTATTAGTTGTACTATAAAAATAATCATAGATAGAATTTTATTACATTCAGCAGTAAACCAGTGAATTGTTTGAAAACTGAATACTGACCGCTTTACTAAGCAATTGCCTCAGATATGGTGTGGCATTCCATACTTCAATATAAACTATTGTTCCCTTTGTTTTTTCTTGTAACCATTGATTTTAAAAACGGTTGGCTTCCTATAGTGCTTTTAAATTAGTAGGTCATGAAACAGATCAATGAATCATGAACCCTTATTCTGACACCTTTAGCATTTACTGAATCATAGTCTATTTTATAAAATCTGAAGTGTTTCTTATTCACAGTTTCCATGATTTTGAGTGTATAAAGCTAAGTATTATTATTATTAAATCTGTGCTTCATAAATATCAAAATCAAATAAATTAGACTTAAGAAATATTAATTACATGAAGGCACAGTAATTCACAATAATATTTACAGAAAATAGAAATGTCTGCAAGCCATGAATATGCCTGTATGTAGTCTGTGCTTACAGCTGTAAAGGATATTATGTAAATTTGTTTTTTAGATTTTGCAGACTGTAAGAGCAAAGAAAATTCAAAGGCAGAAAATCTCAGTTTCTTGTGTGTGCTTTAGAGCTGAACAGTGGTGTTTTGTGAGATTTTAGGAGCTTTATTGCTGTTGTCAGCTGCAAGGACCAGAAGGAAATGATGGGGTTCATAAGCCCCATAAGAATTATTATGAAGAGTCAGTGCAGTGCTAAACAGCTAAAATCAACAGGTCCATGAAAATTACTAAGAAGAGGGTTCTATTTACTGATTAATGTGTTTGAGAATGACATGAAGGCAGTAAGAGATGGAAAGAGAGTAAGAGTGAGCAGAGCCACTTAATCCAGATAGATAGATAGATAGATAGATAGATAGATAGATAGATAGATAGATAGATAGATAGATAGATAGATAGATAGATAGATAGATAGATAGATAGATAGATAGATAGATAGATACTTTGCTCATCCCAAGGGACATTTAAGCATAAGTATCTTTAAGAAAAAAAATTAAATATATTTAAGTAGAAGTATATCTATTAGGTGACATAGGTGGCCATTTAGGGTGCCGTCATCTGAAGGGCACCATTTATGAAAGTCAGGGGACGTGCACTCCAGACACTAAGGGTGACCCCCCCCCCCCATCTGTCCATTAAACTCTGATAATACTGAGAGGCGCCCCTGCCTCCTGGACTCTGTTTATGAAAGTGAAAGTGTGCACCCTCCATACACCAAGGGATGTGCATTCTTTAAACTTTGTGGTATATGCACAAAGGGGTTGCTATTGAAGGGGCATGTGCTTTGGTCAACGAGGGGGACTCACTAAACAGGTTGTCGACTGACTACATGCTATGGACAATGAGGGGCAATGTCTGTCAACCCCGTCTAGGGCTCCAAATGGGCTTTGATGGGCAAGGAAAGTAAAATTTCAAAACAAATTAGAAACTGTCAACAGTAGTTGGTGGAAAGCTACCACAAAAATCATCAGGCTCTACTGTGAATATTGCCTATGAAGTTTCATTTACAAACAGCTTGCTATATACTTAACAAATCTGAATTTGGCTTATACAAATGTTAAATATTAAAGAATTGCTTCCTGGAAAGAAAAAACTAAAAACTGGTCCCAGGAACTGTGAGGTAGCAGAGTGAACCGCAGCACAGCATGTTGCCCCTTGTACGTAACGGCTTCCGAAATTACTGGATGAAGGAAACATTTGGTGACAGCTAATATTGGTTTTAAAAATAAAAATTAAGAAAGATGAACAACATTATATTCTATGTTCTGTCTATGCTGCAAAGGTGCATGGCCACTCAGCTTTTTCTAGGACCCCAGTACACTTCTGAAGAGCCACATAGCCACTGATCGCTTCTTCTTCACAACAGTTTGTAAATGATATGGAGCTGCGCTTCCCAAATCTCCAGTGGGCAACCGTCATGGTGTGTTGCTGATTTGCGATGCTCAATACTTCATGGGGGACCTGTTTATGCGTTAGTGATTCACGATGCTCAGTGCTCCATTGTAAGTACAAGCCTATATGTTATTCACATCTGCTCACCAGTAAAACAAAATTAGAGGGAGCATAGGTTACAGTTTTGGTTTGCTTTTGCAGATGCACCGTAATGTAGCTCTTCTCTCTATCTCTGTCTCTCTCTCTCTCTATATATATATATATACAGTGGTGTTTGTACGTTTAAGACCCCATGTTTCACTTACGTAAATATTACATTTTTACTCCTTGTTTTTGTTCAAACCTATAGCTTACTTTGTCCTTCAAAATAACTTATTTTCAGGAACTGTATATTTTGTAAAGAAGAGTTGACAGCCATTAAAAAATAAACTACTTACAAAAAATGTTTTTGCAAAATAGGTGAATCACATGGTTTGTTACGTTTGTCAAAAAAATGAGTATATTGAAGTGCTTATAAAATTGGATATTAAATTAACAAATCAGAGAGGCAATAATTAGAACAAAATTTCAGTGGCCCTCTTCTATTTAAGGGAAGAAATTGAGACTGCAAAAACTGAATGAACGCAGAGAGCTTTGGATGGAGTAGTGGACAGAGAGTGAGCACCTTCTTTTCTTTATAGTACAATTGTGTGTGTGCAGTACTATGCCAATGCAGAATCGTCCCACACATGTATGCTTGTCTTCACTTCAAATTTGTCCATGTCTTGTTGTCTAGTGCTTGCACAGTCCACACGCACAGGCGCACACAGCACCACACAGGCATGAAAATCTATAGGCCTCCAATCCAGCAGCCTTGACTGCTGACATACATAACAAAGCCTTTCTCTTTATATTTATGAACACACCAAAAGTAGGAATTGCGCTGTTAATGTTGTGTCAGCCTTTTAGTGCTTTTCTCCAGAGACTATGTATTAGCTGCCTTACACACAGAAATAAACTTACTGGAGTCATCTCTGGGAGCTGATCCGATGCTACGACTGTGCAAGGCAGAATCATTTATAGAGCCAGCCTTTTTAACAATATGACTATCTCAATAAACTATGTATGACTTCACTGCTACTCAGCTAACACAGTGCTATTGCATCATCCCAAAATGGGATGGAAATCATAAGTCTACACTTAATCTACAAGTGAACACAGCTAAGGTTCATTTGACATCATTCAAGATTACTTCATATAGGATCAATTGACCTTTCTTAAGATTTTGTAAATAACCTCAAGCCTGCATTGATGTGTCACCTAACTTTGTTCCACTCGTGAACCTAATTGACTAAGAATTCAAAGTCAAAGTGGCAAAAAAATATTCAAAAGGAAAACAGCAGATCCTTAGTGAATTAGGTTTGACATAAAATGCTTCCACCAGAATGTTAAAGTTAATGAAACACGGTAGAAAGCCTACTAAAGAATGGATTAAAATAAAAAAAGTTTCATGTTTGGGAACGCAGTGAGAAGTCAAGCAAAATGACACCTTTTATTGGCTAACTAGAAAGATTGCAATATGCTTCCTTCTTCAGGCAAGATGAAAGCCTGCATATTGTAATCTATTTAAAAAGGCTGCCTCTATCAATGACTCTGCCTTGCACATTAGAAGTAGAAAAGCTGCCTTGAAAACTTGCATATTGTAATATTTTTAGTTAGCCAAAAAAAGGTGTCATTTTGCTTGACTTGTCATTACATCCATAATGGCTAACACAGTACAACACCCTAGTACTACAGACATGTTTGGAAACGGAAATCTTGTGACATGATGTAAAGCTACTGTTGTATTGCATTATTTGGCAACCAGCAAGTCTGGAGCAAGTGACGCGGTTTTGTGTGCTAAAATGAGTAGAAGTATCTAAAACGTTTATATGAGACTATGCTGTCTTAATAGAACAGCTAAAGATGTTTATTGAAACAAATGTTTCACTTCGTTTTGCACATGAGGCAGTTATTTTGTACCTATTTTTTTCCAATTACATAATTAACACTTAGAACATTTGAATGGAGGTTTAAGTGGTGCAAATTAAAATGTTATTATATCATAGCGTACTGTAAGAGCACAACTAGCAAAGAAAAGAATAAAATAAAATATTGCATTGTACATGACACCGCTTTCTGTGAGAGCAGGTGATTCTATAAGAAGGTATATTTTTCTAGTAAATTACTTTACACATTTCAGAATAGTTCATTGCAACTATTCATGAGAGCACGGCAAACAGTTTGAAGAGGTCTGTGATGGATCTGTCACAAGTGGGTGCTTCAAGGAGATCCTCTCAACAAGTAATAGACGGTTCATACTAGCAATGTCTTGATGTAGAAAAAGGAAACTTCCAATATCCTTTATTGAGAGGAAGTCAAAAGTTAAAAGACAGTTTTTCCTAAAATGGCACATCTAGATTAAATTAGTTAATGTACGTTGCAAATATGATCACCAACTGAAGTAACAATTGGTTGTAAGGCTTATATAATAATGAAAAAATAGGAGAAGCAGTTTCAGTTAACAAAGTATAATGTTACAAAAATTGTGCAAAACAAATAAAAAACACACCCAAAAACTAATTTAGAAGATAATCTACAATTACTTCAACTCATTTATAATACATTAAAGAACATAAAACAATAATATCAGTTAATGGCTCGGTCCTATAACCATTTTCACAGAATGAAGATTCATTATTTAATGTTATATATTTCAGTACTGTTTTTCCCATCACACATAAGTAATTCAAATGATTTTATTAATATTCCATATTACTCGGGACGTCTGTTATTAAATCCCAGACTGAACCAAAGACAATTAAAGTGTCAGCCGCCTTTCAGTCTAAAGCAATAGCTCCTAATTATTGCAAGATAAACTTTGATTTTATTTTCTTTGTGATTAAGCTAAAATTTAAAATTATACTGCTTTCACAAAGCCAGTTCCCACAGTTATAAGACAAATGTTGCTGCAACAACTAAGTAAATTACTGCACATGCTCAAGACAGGGCATTGATGAAAGGGAAGGAAGACATCACAACCACTTCACATTCACTTCATCCTTCATTGGAAGTCGGAGTCTAACCAAGCAGCCAAGAGCACAACAAGAGAAGGAACCAAAGATGGACAGAACACTCAAGAAAGGTTATTAGATGATTTGGTGGACAAAAAATGAAAACAAAAGACATCACAGTTGTCTGTACTAATATGGGCAAGTAAAATTGCCAGTTCCTCATTTTTTTTAAGATATCCTTTTTCAACCATTCTTGGGGCTGACTATAGTAGTGAATTTATTGTGCTATGTTTTGAAATTTGTTCACATTTACCTGAGACCTTTATACTTTCTAATTAGTCCTGTTGCAGGTATTATGGATAAGACACCTTGAATAAGTCCATCTGCTAAATATAATGAATAATTATAACTTGATTCCCAATTAAGGAGCAACTTCTTTCTAAGCTGCTTTCACTCATAAAATCTTTTAAGGATAAAAAAATTAAGCAAGCATCCTAACATATTGTATAACCAACCTGCATATCAGACCTTGGTATATCTGTAGCATTATTCAAAACAAATGCCACATTAACAATATAACATTTATTAGTATTCCTGGTTTTGAGTTGGAGTAGTGGTTGAATGACAGAATTCAATCTGTAATTTAAATGTGTAGATGGAAACCTTAATTTATTCTAAATTATCAATCAGCCAAAGAAATGTTTAAAGCAATCCTTTTATAGCATGACAAGGATAATAAAATATTCTAGGAAGTTTATCAAACAAATGGGTTAAAGTGAACACATTTGTATTTTAGGATGACCAAGTTAAATCCCAGATCTCAGAAACATGGAGATAATGTGGCGAGATCCGAAGCAGACTGTTCATGTGAAGCAGTTAACAAATTTAAAGTACTTCAGTTTTGTAGGAAAAAATGGGAGCAGTTTTTCTCAGCAGATATGGCAGACAACAGAGTAGATGTAGGAAGTGTTATTTGCTGCTGTCACACTGTAGCTGCTTAAAGATGTGCTATCTCTTATTGATATTTATGAGAGCTAATTTTTATTTACATATTTCTTTTCCTAAATAAATTCTTATAAGAAAGGCACCATGGTTCTTCAAATCGCCCCTGTCCCACCTTTGCCACTGAAGAATTACATTAAGTGTTTACCACTGATACGCCCAGCCTTGAACAAAACAGTAGCCCACCACAGAGAATTTTCAACGCCATGTTCCTATTAAGTTCCCAATACTTTACAGAAAGCTTTTTTTGAACACAACTAAATGCCTTTGGATCGCCAATCTATACGAAAAAAAAATCAAAATTGATCTTTTTTCTTTGGCTTAAAACAAGTAGGACACTTCATTGGTCAGTTTATCACTATAAATTATCTAAAATATATATATATTTTTGGATGATTGTCAATTTGCTACACAATCATACATAAAAGACTTTACAAAAACCACATTTACCTAGATTATTAAGAGGTTCAGTTTCATACAAAGGCTATTGGCAGTGATTTCTGCCGATAGATGTGAGATGTGTGGATCGGTTAATTTTTGACAAGTTACAGTCTGATCTACTTTAAGGCACATGTGATTAATCTCAACTGAGATTAAAGTTTGTGATTTTATAGAATTTGCCAGAATATGTGAGACATTTCAGCAGGGCTCTAATGAAACACACCAAGAATACAATCCTTCTTCCCACACGGAAATGCTTCTGGCTTAGGCAGTGCAATTCTTAAACGTTTTCAGGTCTTGGAACAAGTGGAAACCCTTCATTTCATTGCTTTCAACTGCATTTGACTGAGCAACCAGTATAAATGTTAGATAGCTAAACTTCCATCCATCCATCCATTTTCCAACCCGCTGAATCCAAACACAGGGTCATGGGGGTCTGCTGGAGCCAATCCCAGCCAACACAGGGCACAAGGCAGGAACCACTCCCGGGCAGGGTGCCAACCCACCGCAGATAGCTAAACTTGATAGAAAGAATTTTTAAAATGTACAGTAGTTGAAGTGACTAGTTTAGAAGAGGAATATGAACCTTGGAGTAATTTTATTTAATATGCTCTATGTTAATGGAGAAGTACATTTCTGTAAATTTTTGAATCAACGTGCATATTGGAAAAATATCTGTCAGTGATGGGAAACATAAAAAAGTGCAGCAGACTTCCTGCAGGGAATTTCTGGATTGTAGGAACATGTAATTTCACTAATGAATACTTGAACGCATAATACTTGAAACTGTATAAAGAGGGATCACAAGAAGTTGATCTAGTGTTAGTGTCTAAGCTTGTTTTTCCCCCATCCAAGCTAGTAAGTAGGATGTACATATACCAAAGACGAGATAACCTTAATTAACCTGGGCCTTAAAAAATGCTACGTTGAAGAGCCTCTTTGGGATAGCAATATTTATGCTATAAGGATAAAATGCTTGATACTACAGTAATTTAGTGCAGACAAAGAGTAACTATCAGTGCGTCTCAGCCTCTGACACTTTCTCAATGGAGTACATTCTCCCCATTGTTTGGTGAGTCTCCTACTGTCTCCTACTCCTGTTCACCAGTTCAAGTTTAGGTTAAATTGTTTAGGTTAGAAGACCTGTTTTCAGAATTGCAGCGATAGCTAGTATATACTATTTTATGACTTTGTGTGTATATATGTATATATATATTTCAACACCTATCAGGAGTCATCATCAGAGGAAAATGACTAGACATACAGGAATCAAAGGCAATATATAGCAAATGAGGAGGGGAGTGGGTAGTTGGGTGTAAGAGGGGTGTATTCAGCCACCTCTCCGGCACTCTCAATATTTGCCCTGAATCTTACTTGCACCGTGTCTGAGTTAAATGTATGTCCAGTTGAATTGGTATGTGCATATATCAGAGACCATAGGTCCTTCCTTCTGATAGCATTGGGATGTTCTTGCATACGTGTTGCAAGTGTTTTAGATGTTTGGCCCATGTATACAGCTGGACATGTACTACATGGTATACTGTATACTATGTTTCATGTCTCTGCTGTAGATTTCTTGCTTTTGGCATTAAAAAGAAACTGTCTGCAGAGTGTTTCACAGTTAATGCGCTACTTTAATGCCTGATCTGGAGAGGACATGCACTGTGGTTTCTGTAATGACATAATGAGAAAGAAGACTGTACCAGGTAGAATGGGAGATGCCAATTGTTTGCTGAGGTGTCTCCTATGTATGGATTGTTTGATGTAAACAGATGAAACAGATAAACACTTTCATTCTTTTTAGTTTCCTTTCTATTACAATGTGTGTGTATCCTTTTGAACAATGTCTTAACACAACTCCGTTTAAGGGAGTTGTAATATTTTGTCACCATAACATTTTTTGCTATAAACACTTGTAATCAAAGTGCCGTTATTACCTCTTTCAATAGAGATGTCCAGAAAATTGATGTGCCCGTTCATTTCTCTTTCCATGGTGTACTGAGTTGCAGGGAATACTGAGTTGATGTGGCTTTTAGCATATCCAAAGTATAGGTCTGTACTGAGTTACAGCCACTCTTCCAAGCACTTAGGAGGTCTATATAAGACAGCAATTATAGTAGGTGAAGACCCACAGTGTTTGCCAGCTAACAGTTCAAAGGAAGAATACTCTGTGAGAGGCACCAGTGATAATTTTAGGTCTTACAGTGAATTATAGAGAGACCTCCTCCCCTCACTGAAGAATGGGATTTAGAGGGGCAAACAAACCCTGGAGGAAGTGCTTGATTTAAATGAAAAAAATCACCTGGTTGCTGCCAAGTCCCTGTAAAACGTAAACAGTCCATCTTAGTATCTGTAATAAAATCACTAATCAGCAGAGCTTTGTTAGAAATAGATTGTGTATTAAATAATCCAAACTTCAAAGTGTCTATGGATGTACAGTCTGGTGATTTTACCAGAGGAATCAGCATGTAATGATCAACACGTCATCCAGAAATATGTGGATGATAGCGTCTTTCAGACCAAAATGAAGGAATAGACTCACTGTACTCTTACTGAAGCAAAAACAACAATGTGATTCCCAGCAAATGTATTTTGGCATTACCACAAGTATTCAGCAATTGAATACCACCTGTTCATCAAACCTATACACAAGAGCAGAGAATCAGTAAGAAAGTTTTCACTTACCCACACAGCTTCCAGCAAGCAGAGAACAGTTCTACAAGGGCTTGCATTAAGGCCGAAAGAAGCAAGGGATAGGACTTTATAATATTAGTTTATAATCCAATTAAAGGCAAAGGCATATCTAATGCAAAAGGCTAAGAAGGATTGAAAAAACAACAACAACAATATTTATTTGTATAGCACATTTTCATACAAATGATGTAGCTCAGTGTTTTACAGGATGAAGAAAGAGAAAAAAGACCAAATATAAACAATATAATTAGGCAATGCTAATTAACATAGTGTAAAAGTAAGGTCCGATGGCCAGGGAGGACAGAAAAAAAAAAAAACTCCAGACGGCTGGAGGAAAAAAAAAATCTGCAGGGGTTCCAGGCCAAGAGACCACCCAGCCCCCTCTAGGCATTCTGCCTGACATAAATGACCTCAATCAGTCTTCATGGCTTTCAGGCTTCACATGGAAGAACTTCATGATGACGGTCATGTGGACCTCTGGCCTTTAATCCATCAATGTAGGGACATCACGGTTCTTTGATCAGGTGGTGGTGACACAGAATGCCACCACAGAAAACCGGAAAAAAGCATCAGAGAAAGTAGGGGTTAGTACGAATTTCAGACCCACCATGAATGATAATGATGTTTAAATGCATATACAGAATATCAGGATTAAACTAAAATGAAGCTATGAGAATGCCATGTTATTGTGTTTTTAGCAGTTTTTTAAAGTGCTCCACTGTATTAGCCTGGCAAATTTCTATTGGTAAGCTACTCCAGATTTTAGGTGCATAATAGTAGGAGGCCGCCTCACCACTTTTTTTAAGTTTAGCTCTTGGAATTATAAGCAGACACTCATTTGAAGATCTAAGGTTACGATTTGGAGTGTAAACAGAAAGGCATTCTGAAATATAAGATGGAGCAAGATTATTTAAGGCTTATTTAAAGCTTTATTTTAAAAAATACACAAACAGAGCACCAGCAAGCAGCAGAAGGCCGAAACGTCACCGTTCACCTCTGGTCATGTGATTGATATATACAGTATATCACTATATACTATATATATATATATATATATATATATATATATATATATATATATATATATATATATATATATATATATATATATAGTGAGGTTTTTGAGCCCCTCCCCAATGGTGCTGCATAATGCATCTGATACATACAGTATATGTCACACATATGTGTATTGGTGACGGTTGAAGGGCTCTGGTGATTGTAATTTCCCACCACTTCAGGGGTTGCTGCTGTGTTCAAACACCTTTTCTCTTCCCCCCTCTGCAAATTGGAAGATTGATGGCTATACCACCACTGATGTCACTTTAAGAGTCTTCCCATTTAGACCCACCTCTTTCTGTTTGAAGGACTCGAAGATCCCCCATCTTAAGGCAGTTCACGATTGCATCTGTGAAGCCGCTGTCATGGTTAGTGTAAACTTATGTTGTGTTTTTTCAAAAATTATACGGGGTTTGCCATTTGGTGCTCCAACTTATGATGACCTTTTATGTCAAAGCTTAATTGTTCTCTTTCAGCATCACTTGTTGAATGACATTGGCAGTTAACGGCCATTGGTTTGTATGTTGTTAGGACTGGAGGCGGAAGGTATGGACTGGATGCCTTCATGGCACTTCTGCCTGGTCGGAATCTTCTGGGCAGGAGCTGGAAGTTCAGGACTATTAACTTGCTGTGCAACTATCCACTACTCTCCATGTGTATCTTTTAACTTAGACCTGGATAGAGACAATGACAATAAATATATTTGCACAAAGTATGCCAGGGTTAAAAAATCTGATGAATGCTGGGTTCCATCTCATGAAATCTGTTTAATAGCATGGTGGCACACCTAGCACTTCCACCTCACAAATCTAGTGTCCTGAGATTATATCCTACAACTGATCATCATTCTGCACATTCACCCCATGCCTCTGTGGGTTTTTCTCCAGGCACTCTTGCTTTTTCTCCCACATGCTCAAAGAACTGAAGATTAGGTTAGGTGGCAATTCTAAATGAAGTGTGCATATGGGTGGTTCCTGTGATGGGCTGGAACCCAGTCCAGTACCACATCCTGGTTTGTGCTTAGCACTGCCTGATAAACAACTCTAACCCCTCAATGGTATTAAACAGAAATATCTTTAGGTAACCTAATCTGCATAACCTGATTAAAAAAAAACTTAACATTAATGTTTTGCGGTACACATAAGAAATAGCATGTAAAATGGAAAATCTCTTTCAATTTATTTAATTGTAGAGCTAGAAATTGTGTCTTTACTTCTTTTATTTTTGTGGGTGTGTGTTTAATTCTTTGTTGATAGTTGCTCAGCAGGGAAATATTGTGCAAGGCTTTCCAGAGTTCTCCTATTGTTACCTCACCAATAAATTCAGGATATAATCTTTAGGCTGTTGCAGCTGCTGTTATCCACCTAGCAGAACCAGCCTGGTAATGAGGCTCAAACGCCCCAGCAGGAGGGTTTTGAGGAAATATACTAAAAGAGTAAACAAACAGCAAGATACTTTAAAGATTCAACAATTTCCTCCACTTTTATTCTTCCAATTTAATCACCTGTGACATGCACGAAACACATCCATCACTCAGTCTACTAGCTGAAATGCATTGCATCAAATTACAGCAAATGTTAAAGCGTTAAATAAAAGTGTGTTGTAGCCAGAAGGAATTCAGCTTTTAAAATTATTGGTCCAGGGAAAAAAGTCAAGGCAAACAGGTGGTTTCTTTTCTAGTGAAACCTGTAGAGATATTGCACTGACCAGAAACGGAAAATATTACACAGTGCCCTAAGGAATAAAGGAATTTGACAACAGCAATTCAAAACTGCCTTATCATCATAAATAATATAGACACATGCAGTCCAAGCCAGTCAGAATGCACTGCTTATGCTTTCAAACTGTAAATACAGTGTACAGGCATTGCTTTCTTTCTATCTAATAAATAAAATATGCTTGAAAGAGTGTGGCATGCATTCATAAAGTAGAAGATCTATAATTTCTAAGTTCGACAGTTAGGTTTTAAATCTTGGTGGAGGTGTTCTGCCCTGACCATAGGAATTCTCAAACAAATGAACACAACTTAAAAGAAAAAAAGAGGAGAAAACTGATGTATTGCAAAGAAACAGAAAAGCAGGTAGGCAGGGTTTAGAATAAATTCAGGTGTCCACCTACACATTTAAAATTACAGGTTGTATGATTCCATTCAACCACTAGTCAAAATCAAAACTAGCCATACTAATGGATGTTATATTGTATTAACCTAAAGAGCTACAGTATACCAAGTGGGTAGACCAATGCGAAAAGTCAGTTATAAATTTTAAAAAAATGTCCATGTTATTCAGTTATGCAGTGGATTTAGGAATAATTCATGCCCCTTGACTTTCTGAGCACTTTATTATGTTGCAGATTTAATTTTAAAGGGATAAATTAGCCATTTTTGCCTATTCAATAGTTAGCTGTAATGGCAAAGTGAAAATATGTGTGCAGAAAGCATTGCAAATTTATTAAAAATTTAAAAAAGAAAATCTCTCATTTATATAAAATATTCAGACCCTTTGCTGTGGCACACCAAATTGTGGCCAGGTGCTTCCTGCTTGCTTCAGTTATTCTAGAAATATGTCTACAGTACAACTTTACTGGAGTCCATGTGTGGCAAATTGAATTGACTGGACATAGTTTAAGAAGGCACACACCTGTGTTTATAAGGTCCACAATTCACGCTGCATGACAGAACAAAAAAACAATGAAAAAATTGTGGTGAGGCGTAGATCAGGACAAGAGTATAAATCCATTCCTAAAGCTTTAAGTGTTTGCAGCAGCACCATGGCCTCAATTATTGTAAAACAAAAGAAATTTTGAACCATAGGGCTCTTGGAACCAAAACACATTATTTGGACAATAGTGGCAGTGGTTAACGAAGTGACCAAGAAACGAATGATCCATGAAACCGAGCTTTAGACATCCTCTGCCATGATGGAAGAACCTGTTGGAAGGACAATCACCACAGCAACACAAGAGTTTATGAGAGTGGCTAGCTCCCGTTTGGAGTTTGTCAAATGGCATTAAAAGAACTCGGCGCATGAGGCAAAAGATTGCTTAGTCTGATGGGACAAAACTTGAAATCTCTGGGTAGAACTCCAAGCATTATGTCTGCCAAATACCAGAAACTGCTCATTACCTGTATAATTCCCTTTACTGCCAGAAGGAATCCTACACTGTTGAGGCCTTGAGCAAGACCCTTAACCTGCAAATTGCTCCATGGACGCTGTTCATTGGCTGACACTGTGCACTAACTTCCAAAGGTCAAGCAAAAAGACAATTTCCCCTTGGGGAATAATAAAGTACATCAAAATGTAAATAAATAAAAATAATACCATTCCTACAGTGAAGCATGGTAGTGGCAGCATTATGCTATGGAGATGCTTCTCAGCAGCAGGGACTGGAAGATGGGTCAGAATTGAGGGAAGAGTGAATGCAGCCAAATACAGAGATGTCCTTGAAGAAACCCTGCTTATGTATATACAACTTTAGATTCAGGCGACAATTCATCATACAGCATATCAATGACCTGAAGCATACAGCCAAGACAACAATGGAGTGGCTTCAGGACAAGTCTCTGGGTGACCCTGAGTGGCCCAGCCAAAGCCCAGACCTAAACTCCATTGAACACCTGTGGAGAGACCTGAAGATGCTTCCCATCCAATCAAAAGCTTGAATGATCTTTCATGAGGAATGGGGTAAACTGCCCAAAATGCAGGTGTGAGAAGCTTGTAGAGACTTATCCAAGGAGACTCAAAGCTGTAATCACTACCAAAAGGGATTAGACAAAATACTAAATTAAAGGTCTGAACCCTTATATGAACACTTATATGAATATGTATAAGTGATTTTAGCTTTTGATTTTTAATAAATTTGCAAATCTTTCTGAAAACATTTTTACCTTGTTATTATGGGTTTCTGGCTGTAGACTGAAGGGCAAAAATGGCAAATATATCCATTTAAAATTAAATCTACAATACAACAAAATGTACAGAAAGTGATTGGAATTTAATACTTTTTGAATCCATGTATTTTTCAAAAATATGTTTTTACCGAAACCTATATGGAATATAACAAACTATTGAAACACTTTACTCATTTGTGACGGTGCAGGTCGGCTCCTTGCTCCCTCTTCCATAATGGGAGCCTCTTGAACCCAAAACTATCAATAACATAACCGGATAAGCGTGGCTGATGAGGACAAAAAAACACACGAAGCAAGGGAATGGTGTAAAAGTACTTGATCAGAGCTTTTATTAAAAACCAAGTCCAAAACAAGTGTTCAAAAAGTGCAGTGTTCAGAAAATAGTTCAAAGCCAAGCAAAATGACACCTTTTATTGGCTAACTAAAAAGATTACAATATGCAAGCTTTCGAGGCAACTCAGGCCCCTTCTTCAGGCGAGATGTAATCAAAATCGAAAGCTTGCATATTGTAATCTTTTTAGTTAGCCAATAAAAGGTGTCATTTTGCTTGGCTTTTCTCTACATTCATAATGGCTAACACGGTACAACACCCTAGTACTACTGAAAATAGTTCAATAAATAAATAATCCATAAAAACATCAAAGTGCTGGTGGAGGTTAAAATCAAAATAAATAAATCCATTAAAAATGAGGTTAAAACAGAAAACTGTCATTACTAAAAAAAAAAAAAACGGTGCCTTCTTCCTTACTTATCCCATACTGGCCTTGCAGCAGAGGAGTCGCCCTACTGATACATGCAGCTGATCTTCCGCAGGTCCAGATCCCTGCTGAACCATGGCTATGGTAAGGCTCCCTCTCTGGACATAGGCTTAGGAACCCAATGGCCATGGCAGTCACGTTGGAGCTCTCCTCCCAAGCCTCCTCGACCCCCACTACCTTCTTGTTCTTCCATGGTGAGTCACTCCTTTTAGTGCATATCGCTCTAGCTCCCTGAGTTGCTCTTTCAGAGCGATCAATCCTTCAGCCCCCCGGCGTCAGCCTCTCATGCCTGCCTTTTCTCTCGAGCCTGCTCCCTTCAGCTCGCTCACACCAGCTCCTTCCACTTCCTGCCCCCCCTGTGTTTCTTTCTCCATTTAACCTCCATCAAATTAGATTCTTCCCTGTCGCACTTGCATTTCCCTTTTAAAATGGGGACATGGCACAGATGGGACATCAGCAGCTCCCGGCGTCAGGGTTGAGGACAATACCTAATACCTTTGCACTAAGTGCAGGGCCGTCCGCTCCATTATCGCACCTGGTAACCGTTCGCCACGCCATGCTCTCACATCCCCCCCCAACACAAAGACGCGAATGCAGAGATTATTTATTAAAAATGCCAAACAGCCGTGGACCTCAGTTTACCACATCATTCTGCTATGGATTTAATAGATATACAGTATAATCATAGCAGTAAAAATAAATTCACATTCCCATTAACCCGTTTTCATGCAAAGATTAAATGATTATCTCTGTATAATAAATACAGTGAATAGTTAAATATCCTGCACACTTTCTGAATATAAATTTCAAAACATGACTTGTTATTATAGGACACAAAATGTAAAACATTAACAAAAATGTAAAGACATAATAAATTTTGCTTGTGCCGTTTTATAACTAAGTTCAGCCAATTTAACCTGTCAGCTCTTTAGCATAGCAAACCTGCACTGAGGAATTGAATTGGTCGTACTCCCAGTTGTGTTCACTGAACCATACTCTTAATATATCAGTATAAATTAAGATATTAATAATTTACTGAATACTGAAAGAATGTTAAATGAGTGTCTGAAAAACATACATTTGGCTATTACTGCACATATAAGTAGTTTTTATCAATTTGTTTTTTCCAGTGATTATTTTCATTTTGTGCACCCAGACACTGTAGCAGGGACCTTGGTTGGAATGCAGAGTGCAGGCCAGAACAGGTGACAGAGGACAAGGACAAGGCCATGCACGGTTGTAATAGTAAAAAAGAATCACCCTGCCTAGCAAGACGGCAGACAGGGAACAAGCTTGTATGAGGGAGAGGAGCAGACAGAAGAAAAACATATAATGTTCTTCAATGGCACAATA
The DNA here is from genome assembly GCF_900747795.2 of Erpetoichthys calabaricus. Lineage (NCBI taxonomy): Eukaryota > Metazoa > Chordata > Cladistia > Polypteriformes > Polypteridae > Erpetoichthys > Erpetoichthys calabaricus. Next base: position 50,980,582 of record NC_041402.2, on the reverse strand, counting down.
AGGAAAGGTCATCCAGTAGTTTCCAGAATTTTATGTGTGAATACCTTGAGGCTGGTAGGGAACAATCAGTCACAAGAAGGGAACATATGGAAGGTGTTATCCCCCAAATAATGAAGGACAGGAGGAGCTGCTTTGGAGGCCAGAGTTTTAAAGTACAATGGAGGCCTCAGAGGCAGAGAGGCACCAGAGGACTGCTGTCCATTTGCAAATATAGGCCTACCACTTACCTCAGAAATGGCCACACTGCATGACTGGAAGTGACCCCAACAATGTAAAGTAAAGCTTTCCTTAGAGATATAAATGATGAGCCTGTATAATATATATACAGGTAAAATTCTGTTACAACGAAGTGCCAGGGACCTAAAAAATATTTTGTTGTAATGAAACTTTCGTAGTACTGAGATTCTGTATTTGTCACTATAGTGATTTCTTTAACTTGTGTCCAGGCGTTTGCAATCATTTCAGTAGCTTCTTTCACGTTAATTTTAGTCTCCTCCTGTCTACAAGTTATGCTGATGAGAATTTTTCTCAGCATTTCCTTGCAATAATACACTTTCAGGGTGCGAATGATGCCCAAATTCAATGGCTGAAGCACTGCTGTGTAGTAGGGTGGGAGGAATTCAATGCGAACATTATCTAAATGTGGAAGCATGTTGTGGGCAGCACAGTTATCAATCAGAAGCCAAACCAGTCTTTTCTTATTCTTCATATTGTGAGGTTTCTGAACTCTTTTGGGATTCCCCCCCACCCAACATGACAACATGCAGAAGTGTGTCCCCAAGTGCAATTACCACGTCTGTAGAACAGCAGGCTCACAGCGCTTGCAGTGAAGCACCACAGAAGCAAATCCTAAAAGATTGTGATCGCACTATAAGTCCTTGTCTTGCACCCCAAAACACGAGGCTGGGTCTCAGTACTTTAGCAAAACCAGCTTTATTCAGCTTGAAACAGGAACAGATACAGCAGTCAGGCAGGTTTGTGACTAGGTTAGTGGCCAAGTAATACTGTTCTCTGCATTTACAATGTTCCTTGAATCACCCATCGAGAGCTGTTCTGTTTGCTTCGGCGACAAGCCGCAGCAGAGCTGTGAGCCTGCTGTTGCCCCGGCAATGGATAAACAGTCTTCCACAGACGCGGTGATCGCACTTCAGGATGTTCTTTCATGTGTTGTTCAGTTGGAGGAGGTCCCAAGAGAGTTTAGAAACCTCACAACAGTGACTTTGCTTTTTCTTGAATGAGTGGCGCATTAATAGGAATGTTTCTTGAACGAGGATCACTGAACCACATAAAAACTGCTTTTTCGACATCTTCAAATGCAGCAGTTTGCATATGTTTGCAACCCAAGATTTTTCTTCTTTTTTTGTTCGGTCTTTGAAGAAAGTTGACAGTGTCGATAGCGAAATTCCAAATTCACTGGTGACATCTTTTTTCTTTTTGCCGGAATCGAGATCTGCAAAAAAGTTTTTTTTTTCTAATGTGAACTGTTGTGATTTTTTTGTTTCTGCCATTTCTATAGGAGGGTGACAATGAGTTAAATTCCAATGGATATTTTTCAAATGTTGACAAACAATAAGCAAAAGGTATCACTGAAAACCACAGAAAACAAACACAGCAAAAAAAAAATACGAGGAAAGTTCGAAGAAAAAAAAATGACAATGTTTCTATTTGGGGATCATTGTGCAGAACTGAGTTGCGACCACAGAACTGCTCTGTGGGTAATTCATTCAGGCACTTCAAGATCTTTTGAGCACTTTGTTGTAATGAAAGTATCTGCTCAATGTATTTTGTAGTAATGAGATTTCTATAGACTCGTGTCATATGGGGAAACTGTCGGGAACAAAAAAATACTTTGATGTAATGAAAATTTCATTGTAAAGATATTAGTTAAAACGAAATTTTACCTATATATATATATATTGTGACAGATGTCTGGGGACATTGCCCCACCAGGACCCCGGGAGACGGAAAGGACCGGGAGAGGGGCAGTATTTTCCCCAGAATGTGAGAGGGCTGCCTTCCTGGGTTGCATGGGGGCCACGGAGCCAGGACGCTCAACCCTGTGGAAGGACGTGGCCACTGACAGGGGGTGCCTGGGTAGCTCTAGAACGGTGGTTGACAGCACTTCTGCCACAACAGGAAGTGCTGTCAGAAGAGGAGCTGAATCAGCATGCAGTACTTCTGCCACACCCAGAAGTGCTGCTGGATACAAATCAAGAAGCACCTGGAGCACTTTCAGGTGCTGTATAAAGGAGGCCACTGCACTCCACTCAGGGCTAGAGTCGGGAGGGAGAAGACAGGAGCCTGAGGAGGAGGAGAAGGTGGCTGAAGACTTAGAGAGAAAAGATAGAGAGAAAGAGACAGTTGGCCAGTTTAGGCATTGTGGTGCTGTTTGTCACATTTAAGAGAAATAAAGTGTGTGTATTCGGGACATTCGGTGTCTGTCTGTCTGTGGCCGGACGGGTTTCTCACAATGGCATCCCAGATGGGACTTCTGGCCATCTGTTGGCAGGATCCCCATACAAATAATTTTGTGAGCAGCCCAGCACTGCGGACCACCACACACACGCGCTGCGATATCGCAGTCCACACACGAACCACAATGGATTGGCAACTCACCCAGGGACCGCCGCCAGTTCATGGAAGTGCTATCTCCGACCTGATGGGGAGAAAGAAGACCGGGCGAGGCACGAGAGCAGCAAACTCTCCGTCTCTCGCCATCATGGTGGATTCCCAGGTCGGCTTGGCGTCTCGGATGGCCACACGGAGGGAGATTACTCTGGAAGACGGCTTCCAGGAGGTAAGTTCGTGTACCAGAGGCAGTTGGCCCAAGGGGGCTGGTCGTGCGGGACCCTGTTTATATGTTTCAGGGAAGGACATCCTGGATCCGCGTCGTTGGCCGAGACAGGCTGATCCGGGGAGCGACGCTGTGGCAGCGGCACCGGAAAAAACAGGGGAGGAGAAGTCGCTGCACGTCAGGAGGACGCTGCAGCAAAAGAGCTCTCAGGAGACTCATTGCAGAGGAAGGAAATGGCAGAGGACCAGAAGTCCCTCATCAAGGCAGGCGAGGGATTGGATGGTGTGTGTTGCATTCCCACTGGTGATTGGTCGGAGGCGGGATCAAAGAATGTCTGTCCCAAGCCAGGGGAGGAACTGACAGAGCCGGGAAGGAGGCTTCGCGGTGCACAGCCAGCACTTAGGACTGAACAACCGGTAAGTCCACTGCCAGCTGATGTTCCTTTCCTGCTTGCAGCTCGGCGTGAGCCAGAGGATTGCTTTTGGCCCGCCGAGTCACTCCTCCAGGTGTGAGCGTGCCCGCTGGATGTCCCAGTGGTGGGGGCATGAAAGGATTGGAGAGGGTGCCAGAGTTACGAGTGCCAGGGTGCCAGGCAGAGGGGGGAGCGTTGCCTAGCGAGAGATGCCAAGCGAAGGCATAGAGGTAACATCTCCACCCCTTGGCATAGATTGTGTTTTGCAGGATCGGACCCTGGACAGGAGTGTGTCGGCGCTCCACCGTGGAAGATCAGCTGAGGGTGGGGTACTGTGGCAGGCGGCTGGGGATCAGACCCAGCTGGGACGCCTGGAAGTACCAGGAGGCGGACTAAACATCCCCCGGGCCATGAGGGGGCAACTGCCCTGATTAGTGTGGGGACCACAGGAACGGAGCATGGAGGCTCAACTCCATTGGGGCCCATGGCCACCGCCAGGGGGCGCCCCGAGCTTCATAGAGCCCGGGATGTCTGCACTTCTGCCACACCTGGGAGTGCTGGCAGAGGAACTTCCAGGGACGCCTGGAGTGCTTCCGGGTGCTCATGAAGTACCTGGAGCACCTGGAGCACATCCGGGTGAAGATAAAAGGGGACCGCCTTCCTACAATCAGAGAGCCAGAGTCAGGTGGAAGAAGGCAACGGTCAGGAGTGAGAAGGAAAGGCAGCCCGAGGAGGACCATTGAGAGGCCCAGGATCGGAAGGGTGCTTGGTGCTGGGTGTGGGACTTGTGTTTTTGAACCTTGTGTAATAAACGTGTGTGTTTTTTTCATACTGCCGGTGTCTGTCTGTGTCTGGGCTGTCACAGACACAGCAATACAACCCACAACATATGAATAAAATAAGGGGTTTTTATTCCACAAAGCACCTTCCAATCAACACCTCTTCCAACAATTATAAATAAACCAACAATAAATCACTAATTCTTCCTCCTTCTCTCCTCCACTGAGTGTTGCCTACTTCCTCCCGACTCTGACTTGATTCAAGTAAGGTAGCGGACTTCCTCTTAAACCAGAGCTGGGAACTGCTTCTGGTCTCCTGTCCAGGTCATCCAGAACATTTCTGGGTTGTGTGGAAACCAGGTCCTCCCCCAGCAGCTCTCTCTGGTGGTCCGCAAAAACCCTGACAGGGGTGCATTTCTAGATTTCAACTCCCATGCCACCCTGTGGGTGTACTGATCAGATTTAGGTTTTAGGAGCACTGCTACCTGTCATATGATGGGAATAATCTGCTCCCAGTGAGCCCATTTGCCTTTTCCTTCCATTATGGTCTCCTGGCCGGGTACAAATCCTTCCTTTATCTTCCTTTATCTCACATGTGTATCAGCTCTTAAAAGTATAAATAAGTTCAAACCAACAGGGGAACATATCACAAAGATGGTAATAAGAGGCCTACCACTGCCCATTTGCAGGAGGTAAGCAGTAGAATCCTTTGTGTTGCACATTATTGCTTGTAATAAATGATTTCAGGGCAGATTGGTGCCTTAAACCCTCTAATGCCGCCATACACACTATTTTTGAATGTTTTGAAGGAAACTCAGCTATGTTTAAGATTCCTAAACCAAGGTTAATTATTATGTCAGAGATCCAGCTTTTCTCTTTATGTTCTATTTCTAGTAAAAATTAGTTTCATTATTTCATTATTAGATAGATGGGTTCTTTTGTTGACCAAGGCCTTTTCATCAGTGAACACCAAAGCCTTGATTTAAAAAAAAAAAATTCTGGTTGATGCTCAGTGTGTCTTAACTGAAACAGTCTTATAACAGATTAAGGGAAATGTGATGGAATCCTGGATAAGGAGATACGATTTGCTGGGGGAGACTTTCACCCTGATGGAGTTTCCTCTTCTTCATACAGTGAAGAGGTGTAAAAACAGCTCAGAACTGTCAATTCAAGTTATATCAAGGACTGGTACTATCAAGTGTTTGCAGCATATATAGGAAATATATATAGGAATCAACACTCTTAATGTGACTTACCTTAGTGATTAGATGACTAGAAATGAGCACAAGCTGCAGCTACATAAAATCCCATGTTTCTTAGTCTGTTTATTGCTTCCTGAGACAACCATCTGAACTTTGGTTTATGCAGAGATTAGGAGAATTGCCTTACTCTTTTTAGCTCTTTCTCTATGCCTTTATAATGAATGTTTTTGTGTCAGTCGCAACCACTTACATATGAGAAAAAAATCAATCTGGACTGAGTAGACTTTCTTCTTGCAGGATTCTTTGGTGCTCAATAGAGATGCCATAATTCTGGATACAGTACTCAGATGGTGATGGAGATTATTAAAAATTTCATGCCTTAAATTTGTTGAATTATTGATACTGTGCATCAAAGCAGTCAATAATAAAGATATGAATAAAAAATTAAAATGCACAATCTTTGTCTAATAATATATATATGTACTAGCCATGTGCGCCCAACTACGTTGCGTGTGTTAAAGGTGTCTGTGAAGGGCTCCCTGTTTAAATGCGGCTGCCAGTCGTGAACTGGGCCCTTCGTCGCACAGCATTATGATTTTTTATAAGGGAAACAAAATTACAAAAGAAAACCCTTGGACATTGATTCGATAGGAATGGCCTACTCAGAATCACTGTCCGAATAGTAATTATGTGGTGGTGTAGGAGCATTTCTGCTTCTCTCCGTTCACAGTCCGTCTCGTTTTCACGATGCTGTCGTTTCCTCTCACGATCTCTTCTCAACCTTTCTACAATCTCGCAGGTTGCTTTGTGGCAATCCAAAGAGTAAGGCAATATACACGGAGCAATGGTTATTAAAGGGGGACACATCGGTATCCAGGCTCTTTAAAGCATAAATAGGGATCACTTTACTGACATGTGAGCAAGCCAGGGTACAACTGTGAGACGCGCAGCACTCGCCGGCTACAACGTAACAATAATAATTTCCGGAACGTGCTGTTACATTGTCATTCATTTTACCCACTGTCTTTCTTTCATTCATATGTTACGTAGGCACGTACCTTTTATCTTCGGCAATCTCATTCTCTAACCAGGCTTCAGGAGCTAACCAGCGTAACACTGTCCACCACCCCTTTCGTTATTCCGGCACATTGTTGACATCCGTGAGTAACAAGAACGTACTAAACTGGAAGGTGGTCTACACATTCATGGAATTCGCGGACAAATAAAGATCAAGATCCAAATGAAGATTATATATAAAGATTAGTTAATTTAAAGCACAACAATTTATTTAGTTTGAATGTCTGTGTTTTGATGTGTGACTGGAGTACTACAGTCTTCAGTAGTATAAGCCTGGAGGAGATTCTTAATGCAATGCCTATGTTTTAGCTGTCTCTCTACTGCCATCTAGTGCATCTTCTTCTAATTCATTCGCGGACAAACAAAGATCAAGATCCAAATGAAGATTATATATAGAGATATATTGCAGTGATGAGTTTTACAAAAGCATAAGTGAGCCTAGAATATACACTGTTGCTTCACTATTGTTAAGCACCAGTTGCTTTTGACACCACAAGAAAGGAGTGTATTTTTCCTAATTATGCTTAATTTTATAGTGATCTCAATCAATACAGTAAGACAGAGCTCCATTCAGCTCCTATCCATTTTTAGTTTCTTCTCTTGTTTTCATACCTTGATTGCCTGAAAACAACTACACTATGAGTTGATAGAAAGAATCAATTACAATACTGAATGGCACATGATGGAAATGCTTTTTTTCCCATACTTGATCAGTTACATAACAATAAGAATCTGGACTGCAGTGAGCAGCCTCCACATTCTCTTTCAAAATATTGTGCTACTCAATTTTCCTCATCTAAATAAAGTTCTAAATAAAATATGCCACCAAGTCAGAAGTCTTAACATTTTGTAATTAGTCTTTCAATACAGACAGCTATATAATTTATATATTGTTTGGATTATTTTCCATGACTACAGCAGTTCATATGGTATATAATAAAGTGATCGTAGTGCTTATTCTAATTTATTTACATGAGATTATAAAGTCTCAGACTTTTGCCCTGGAAAAGTGAGATAATTTAAAATGCATCTTTCAAAAATAATACATCAATTAACTTACTAAACAGATTTATATTTATATATTTATACTGAGTACGTTATTAAAATTCATAAAGCAAGGGAAATGACCTGACCACCACTGCATCAGGCCCAAGTCTTCACAGTTCTTTGCTTTTCTCTTTCACTCTCCTTTGTGGGGCTGATGTTTCAAAGCGACTGTGCTCTTGACAGTCAACCATCTCTTTCTTGTATTGATCTAATCCTCTAATGGGAGCAGTGTTTGTTTGTACAGGAAATGACAACTAATAAACAAGAATTCACGAAAAAATGTATTGTCCAATGCATGGAACAGATTGAAAAATTACCTTGAATAATAAAAAAAAAGTAAAACTGAAAGGTTTCCACTGAGCAGGTGGATGTATTCAATAGTTTTGTCTATTTATAGTGAACAAAAGAAGTTATTTCAAGCATTAATGGCTAAATGTAATATTGCATGCCAAGCATGAATGATATGTATGAAAGTTTGTGTTCTGTAATAAATTGCTAAAATGACAAAAAAATTCAGATCTATAGCTAAAAAGTCAGACATTTTATTTTGGCACAGATTTATTAATTCAATTTTAATATATCAGATTATTACAGGAATACAGGATGAATGAGCGAGAATGTCTTTATTGTAGTTGTTCATATATGTCCCAACTTAAATGTTACCATGATGTCTGGAAGAAAACAAGATGCATCTCAGATCATTTGACTTGGTGGTGGATATGTCAACTAAAGCAAAAAGGGGCAGCTAAACACAAAGCCATCAGATCTAAACTTAAAACAGATGGCAAGGAGTCAGACGGGACCAGAAGTAAGCTAACACAAAAGAAGTGTCGTGTATGGTTGTGAAACCCTGAAACACTGTCAGAAATGCAGAGAAAGAATCACTTTGAAATGTGTTGTTTTGATAATAGAAAAGTGCAACTTATGGGGTGATGCTAACAAGAAACGTATAGTCAGGAAGATGAACTGCTTACTGCAGCAATGGTGACAGACCTTTGAGGACTTTCAGATTTCATCTTCACTATATTAAAAAATAGGAGCATAGATATAAAGAAGATGTGCTGGGCTGAAAGACCTGTTTTATGTTCTTATGTTTAGAACACAATGGTTGAAAAATAATGAATGGATAGCCCATCTAGTAATAAAAAGAGAAACAACTCTATTAAAATCGTGCAATATCATGAATGGTTTGATAATGAAATAATTAATAAAATCAATATAAAATAAAAAAATGATTTAGTGTAAGCCATCCTAATTTTGGGTGTTCCTAAGAATTTGTCTTTTTTATTCTCTGATAAAGTTCCATAGAGGGCTAGATCCCTAGCAAAAAATCCAAAATCATTAGTAACACTATATTTATAATCTCTGACTTGGAGACAGGCAAAAACGATACCCTACATGCTAATGTTTGAATTTTTCTTTTATTTTTCAACTTTTCAGAGTGGCTATTAGATGAAAAGAACCACCGCTAAAGAATCAAATATCAAAAATATCATATTCATGATCGGCAACCTCAGAAAAGCACACCTATATTGCCGATCTCCATTAGTTAGAAGTTTTTTGTGAGAAATAGTCAATTTGACCCACCGTATCCCTTTGGGGTCAGTTGATGTGGCATATGTAACTTGAAGTCCTTCTAATAATTTCTGCTGAATACATCTGTTGGTTTACTTTTTATTATAAACAAGGAATTTCCTGCATAAAATATGATCCATAAATGGCCAAATATGATGGTTTTCAAATCTAGAGGGTCAAAACAGGGGATCAACAAAAAGCTTAATGTCTTGCATAACTGCACATCAAGATGAGTCAGACAGTATATTATATGGGAGTTTTCTTGTACTGGTAAACCAGAAGGCGCTGCACAAATAAACTGAGGTGATTTCAAAACATTCAATTGTAACATTAAATAATACAATTTTCGTCCAAGATTGACTTGGACTTTGCTAATGACCATGCCTTTTGCACTTGAAAGACAAAAATGTTGCCCATTATAAGTAAGGGACAAAAACACGAAAATCAAGATAATAAAAAGAAGACAAAACAAAATTCTTAACCAGTCAAAGTCATGGTTGCAAATATTTACACAAATCTTGTTTATCTAGAATGATTGTGAACTAGGACTATGCTATTCAGAAATTATTGATTATTTCGATACATGGACACCACTGACAATATACCAGAATCTTAAATTAAAGAATCTTAATGTCATGTATCAATCATCCTGTAGTCACATGGTAGCTTTATCATTAACAAAATGGCCACAATAAACTAAGAACTTCCACAATGGTGGGAGGCTCGACCAAAATCAACCCATGAAATGGTGATGTAATGTTGTCACAAAAATAATGTTAAAAGCTATAAGCAACATTAAAAAGACAATACATTCACTAAACAATTGCAGAAATTGAATTAAGATAGTAAAATAAAAAACATATTTCACATGCTGCCTGTTATGGTTATGCTAATAATTCTCTGTTTTTAATTTATTACTTATGTATTATTCTTACCATTGTTTTGATAATATTCCTTTGTCAACATTTTATGGATCTACTGTACTATACTTTTTATAGATGCCACCATTCTGTGCATTTGTTAATCCAAGGGTGCCTCAGTTTTGTGAGTTATTTTTTCATGGTGCTCCTATTTTGTGTCTCTGGTTGCTATTATGCTACCCAGATGCCGAGCATGTGACGTATGAGCCATGTGACCTGTGACATCAAGGCAGCCATGTTATATAAGTAGCCTCTGAAACTGCTTGCTAAACAAAGATATGACCCTGTGGGAATCCTTTTGGTTTTATTAGTGATTTTGAATTTAGCAATTTCCCTAAACCTTTGATTTTGTTACCTCTGAAACATTCTCTACAGAAAGAATTTCTGCTAATTAGTATATATATTTGGTCCATCTTCATGTTATGGCATCTCCTGAAATCATAACACTGTCCTCCTGATACTCTATCTCTCTTGTTCTGCTGGGCAGCACCAATTTGGTGATAGTAATATGGCAGGGGTGTACCAATCTACATTGGTGTCTTTCATACTCTTTAAAAAGCCTTTGCCATTGTCGTGTAATGTTCAGTAATTTACATCTATCCCCTGTGACTATGTTTCATGTTTCTTTTTGACTCAGTTTTTGCCTTGTAGAAAACAATGCACTTTCTTAATTTCATTCTTGGCTTTTAACATTTGTTTCAACAAGGATCCTGTCTCAGCTATTGCCCAGATGTCCTACATGAATTCATTTTTAACATTAAAAAGCCATACATGTTTCATATACTGCTGTCATGCTTTATGAACAAGGACAAGATTCTATGTGTGATTCTAATTGTGTCAATAATCTATGGCTGTGCTCCAGGGAGTTTCTACCCATTCTAAAAAAGACAAAAAAACTGTTACATTTCTGACAATGTCCAAAGCATAAAAAAGCTCCTGGTTTTTATAAATAGTAAATAACAAGATGATAAAGTCCTCAGATTTTAGATTGAAGAGAAGATAATCTAGAATCAACCAGAATATTACTGGTGCACCTGGGCAGAATTTAGAATTCTGTACATTTGTCAATGATGACATTTAATTTAAATAAATAAACAGTAAAACACAAAGGTATTAAAACTGTTAGATTTGAATACACAATAGGAGGTATGAAGCTAGAAGGTACACTGTATGAGAAGGGCCTGGAAGTCATATTGGACTCAACACTATATATATCTAGACAGAATATATGTTATGGTTTAGCCAGGGTTTTGTCCCTGGCTCAAATAAACTTTGGGGGGGGGGGTAAATATTATTTTGTATATTTGGTTATCTGTAATGTGGTACACTTGTGTGTTACTCTTTGAATTTAATTTCATTTATGAATTATTTGTTATGTGTGTATTGTTTATTTTTGTCTTACTGTATTTATCTTTAGTTATGTGCCCTATTACTATAATCGCTGAATAACCACCCTCTATTTATTTGACTCAGAGAGTCAGAATCTTCTGACCAGCACTAAAAATTGTGAAGTAAAGTACTATTGTGAGCATTACTGTTTGTTTGTTTTTGTTTGTTTCTTTGTGAATTTTTTGGTACTGGTTAATGGATTTTGCTATTGGTGTATGGTGTAGCTGCATCTTTTCCAGTTTCCCAAAATCGAGCTACTATTGAGTTGGCAAGGTAGGATCCAGCATTTCCTTTCATTTTCTTCACTCTTTTGATCTTAATGCATGCAACAAAAGTGTGGCTTTCATTGCAAAGTAGACAGGGCTTATCGAATGCATAAACAGTCATCTCTGCCTTTTTGACTAAGGTGTCCTTTTCATCAGTAACTGTAATGTTTGTAGCAAAACCGCCTCATCTCGGGACACTTTTCAAGGTGCAACCTTTGTCAGCCTTTTCTTTTTCCTTCATGGCAGTATGGATTGATAGGATTTATCGTGCACAGGATGCAAGAATCTTGTAATCTTTTGTTTTAGAAAGTCAAGTTGTGTGCTTTTGTCTTCATGCTCCCTCAGTATCACAAGCTATATTTTCCAACCTGTCACAGAGCTGGTAGGAAAGCTTTGAGAGTATAGTATGAAGGTTTGTGCTGGTGTGAAATTCATATCCATTCTTCTCGTTGGACATAACATTTCTACAGCTAGAAAGGAAGGCTGCACAATCTCTCAAACCTGCTCCATCATCTGACTTTACTTGGGAGATTTCATTGCTTTGTTTAGATATGCATCTGTAGCTGGTTTCGATAAAAGATCTCAAGCTGCTTCCTGGCCTTTTTGTAACCTCCAGTGGTAGGTATATACAGCTTTTAACAATTTCATGTGGTGAACCTTTGGTAAATTACTCTAAGAAATGTAATTTATCTTGGGGGTTCTCCATCACCTACCTATCCCACTGCATTGTCAAATGCTCTAATAAAGCTTGCATAGGCCATTGGGTAAAATTCAAACACTGGGACCTTTCTCTAGGGTACATGTGTTTTATTTAGCTGTTCATAATGATCTAGGCAAAGCACATTTTTCTGTCTAAGTTCATATTTACTTTCATTAGTACACAAAGAAGTACTGCTACTTCCACCATATTGCTCTTCATTCCTCTCATCTGTTTTTTAGGAACATCATAAGGATCTTAAGGATTTGGATTTCTTGGAATATAAATTTGTCCCATAAGAGCTCTCACTTTTGCCTTGGATTCTGCAATTGGCTGCTTCTAAAGCCAGCTGATCTCTTTTAGCTTTTAGCTGTGCTTCTTCCAAATCTAGAGCCTGCTGCCTTTTTAAAGCTTCAGCACAAGCGAGCAGTACTGTGTATTCCACCTCCTGCACCCTGAGAGTACTAACGGAGGTAGCTGATGAGCTTACTCAACTTTTTGTTTTTACAGAAACTTGAGAAATACTATTGGCTTTTTCATTTGCCATATTCGAAGGCATCTTAGGGAGAGTCCTGCGGTGGGTTGGCACCCTGCCAAGGATTGTTTCCTGCCTTGTGCCCTGTGTTGGCTGGGATTGGCTCCAGCAGACCCCCGTGACCCTGTGTTCGGATTCAGCGGGTTGGAAAATGGATGGATGGATGGATCTTAGGGAGACTTTTATTTTGACATATTTTGCAAACCCAGTCCATTGTATCTCCAAGAAAAGTATTTAAATCTTAAGTTGACACTTTTGCTTTTCTTCTTTCGTTCATCTTCATTGTTTCGCAAGGAAAAAATTCGATTCATCCTACTTTAGGTTTTCTATATACTTCATCAAGCTGGATAACGGTTTATATTTTTTGTCTATAGCCAATTGAATCATTGTTACTTTGCACATGCTTTTATCAAGTAAGGTGGAGGAATTAGAACAGTGTTCCAAAAAAACTATCATTAAATGTCATCCAGAAAGTATCTTGGGCTGTGCTGGAATTGTGAGCTTCTTTCTGTTGTCATAAAAATGCTCTCTGCCTGTTGCATCACAGTATTCAGAAAAACCACTCAGACTTCCGAATGGAAATAGCATTTCAATCATGCAAAAGGAATGCTCCCATTAAGGTATTTAAATTCTTTTCTCTTAGTTTAGACAGTCACACAAAAGAGCACTTTCAGTCTTTTCAAATGTTCAGCTCTGAGCAGCCAATGTGCCAAAGCATGTAAACTTTAAGTTTCTTGTTGATTCTTTCAAATCGTCACAGTTTTGTCATGAACCGGTATCAAGCTTAAACAGGCAGTTTAGAACTTAAAACGTAGCTGCGTTTTCTGGTTTCTCAAAATCAAGCTGCTACTGAGTTGGCAAGGTAGGATCCAGTATGATAATGTAAAGTTCATTTTAAAAAAGGTTCAGTGAAAATTCAAAGCAAAAAACACTCCACAAAAAATAGAGAAAAACATTATTAACACACACAGGATAAAAGGCAAAAAAGGAAACAAATGTTTCTTCTACAAACTTAGCTTTTTCTTTTTAAACTTCAGTTACTTTACATACTTAAAAGTTATATTATTTCTCTGTGGCAACCTTACTTATGCTTTACCTAATACAGTGGAACCTCGGGTCACGAACGTCTCGGACCACGTACAAATTGGGTTACGACCAAAAAGGTTCGCCAAACTTTTGCATCTGTTCACGATCACACACTCGGGTCACGGACAAGCCAGTTTCCCTTACAGTTCGTACGCACCGATGATTTCCGCATGTGTTCAGTCCCTCCCTGTGCATTCCCTGTGCAGCGAGAGAGACACAGAGAGAGAGAGAGCACAAGTGAGACAGAGAGAGAGAGCATGAGAGAGCAAGCGAGCGAGAGAGAGAGCGAGAGAGAGAGAGGGCTGGCTGCATAAGGCCGAGAAGGCAGTTAAAGAATGCACCGGGCTTGTTTTTAAAGAAACTGATTCGAGCATTGTTTTAACCTCATTGTATTTAATGAAGACTTTTTTCTATTGGATTTTAACCTCCACTTCACTTCTGTTTACAGCGATCGGTTTGTAGCGTGCATTGTTGCAATGTTACTTTTCTTGGTTGTTATTTAAATTATGGATTTTTTAAATGTTCATGTTTTCCCTGTGCTTAAAACTCATTAAAAAAAATGTGTTTACAGTGAGCGGTTCATAAGGCTATAGCATGAATTCTTGCAATGTTACTTTTCTCTGTTCAAGGTTTTCTCAGTGTTATTCAATGTTTTTACATTTAGTTTACTATTACGTTGTGCATTCTATGGTATAATTAACTATTTTAGTGCTTAAAAATCTTTAAAAAAACATATTTACATACAGTTCGTACAGTCTGGAATGGATTAATTGCATTTACATACAATCCTATGGGGGAAATTACTTCGGATCCACTGTCCATTCAATATGGTCAATACGATACATTACAGAATATTGCTTGAAAACTGTTTACCCTCCATGCCTTACCAACTGCAAGGCAGATCATAGACTGGGACTAATCTGTAGTCAGAGGGGCAAAAAACAATTAGAATATTTCAATTTAGCTTGTGGGGGATATAACAGAATCTCCCATAGACTATGCATTAATATATAGGCAAACATTTTAATATAGCTACTTCTATCAATTAAACAAAACCTTACTAAATAAGAAATGGCTTTTACATATGGACTGGACTTTTTTTTTTAACTCTGGTTCCTATAATTTTCGCAATTTTTGCATAAATTTTCCTCTTTTTTTGCTATTTTTGTTCTTCTTTTGTTTAATATACATCCTTTATTTATGACGTTTCTTTGTTCTTCCACAGGTTCTTCTCCTTTAAAAGGCATTGTTGATACATTTTAGACATTTAAGATATTTTTGAACTTTCAAAAGCCTGTTCCCTGTTTTTGGGGTCTCAACAGGCCGATACCTGCCAGTAGAGCATAAGGTCTGGCTGCCTAGGGGTGACTCTTACTTTAGGAGGCAAAGGAGTTCCTCATCTGTCCTGAGTATTTTGAACCCTGAATGTCCTTTTCCCGATTTCATGCTGCTGTGTTCAGAACAGAATGCTGGACTCGAAGGTCTGACTTTTTGCTTCAAATAAACAAGCATTGCCTAAATGCAATGGTGATATTCTATTTTAAGATAACAGAGCACATAACTAAACAAAAATAAATTACCACAAAAATAAACATAATGCACACATAACAAAAAAACAAAAATATTAAAAAAAAATAACACACAAGAGAAAAAAACACATTACTAATAACATAATACACAATATTACATTTAACAAACAACAATATATCATTTTTAAACTTTACTCAAGAGCAGGACAGAACCTTTTCTAATCCATAGCAGTACAGAAATGATGAAGAAGGCTAAAAGGCTCTTAGGCTATAAAACACAATGCGTACAAGACAAGGGTGGTTACGTTTAAACTAAATAATTCACTAGTGGCCTGCCTAGACCATTATGTATAATGTTGATCTCCATATTATAAAAAAAGACATTGCAGCACTATAGAAATTTCACAGGGAAGTGAGTAGGCTTATTCCAGAACTGTAAGGTATAAACTGTGAGGAAAGATAAAGGGAGTTAATTGAAGTTCTTCAGTTTAGGAAAACACAGATTAGGGGATGCCATGATTAAAGTGTTCAGACGTATCAAAATAATAAGTATGATGGCTTACAGATGTTATTTTAAAAGGAGTTCTTCCACAAGAAAATATGGACACTTGTTAAGGGTACATTTCACAAAAACATTAGAAAGTTAACAAGCTTTGAGTAAATGCAATTAACCAGCTTTGTTGGGCTGAAATTATTCCACGGTTCTAATGTTTAGTCATCTAGAAAATATAATACCAATCTGACAGCCAGCGTACATGAAATAGAGTGCACTGATACAGGACAGCATCATGTCACTGAAAACATAGCATTGGTGCATAATACTAAAAAGTCTGTTTTGAAATTTTAAGATCCAGACAAACCCATAAAACTGCCGAAAAATCTCTCTGCACTGTTACTCCAAATGTAGGGCTCTGTGTGGTTTTCAGACAACCATACCTCAAGAATATTGACAACAGCATACCACAGGTATACAAAGAGAACTGGCTTCTGTATTTCATTCAGAAATCCTAAGTGAATTAATTTAAGGCAGACATGTTCTGTTATATATATAAAATATTAGCGGTTGTTTGGCACCACATGTTAAGCACTTATTTTGAGGCCTCATAAATATAAGGCAACTTTTGAGTTGGAGGCACCTTGATTGTGGCCGATGGCTTAAAGTAGGATGTTCAAGTTCATGTTGAAAGTAAAAGACAGCACACAGATTTCAGTAGTAACAGTGTAGGACAATGCTAAATCTTAAGAGTATTAAATCTTGCAAATCTAATTGTAATTTAGAAAATCTGTGGAGAACTGTGCAACTGATCAAAAAGAATTAACAATCAAGAGATGAATTGTCATTTCCCAAGGCAGTTTTGCTAAAAAAAATGAGTATAATTACAATTATTATACTCATGATAATTATTTGAGGAACAATTAGATGTTGGAAAGTGCAAATGGCCTATTTTGACTATGCATGAATGCAAGCATCAAGGAACTGACGAAGTGCAGTCAGATATGGATCATTTCTCTAGATAGATAGATAGATAGATAGATAGATAGATAGATAGATAGATAGATAGATAGATAGATAGATAGATAGATAGATAGATAGATAGATAGATAGATAGATAGATAGATAGATACTTTATTAATCCCAAGGGGAAATTCTATTGGGTCCTTACCTCTTCTCATTCAGTAACACTAGCAGCAACCCCAATATTTCTTCTGCTCTTTCTCCCTCTGACACCCCTTTCCTAGATTTCATCTTTCGTGATGGATGCAGATGACCCTGATTTATCTATCAGAGGCTGTGTGTAGGTTTGGCTGTCTGCTTCTTACTTGCATGTCTATTGCATATTTTGTGGGGGTGATTCTTCTTCTCAAGCCTGGACGTTTCTGCATTACATTGCATTCATCTTCAGCGTATACAGGATGTGAAATTTTGTAGTATGTGTTAGGATGTTAGATTTGAATCAGGAAAAAAAGTTTATCAAAGCCTAAGAATGCAGAAAAACAATGTGAATTGGCATCAGTGGCAGTGTGTGGCATTTTGAAAGTATGCATGAATAAAACTAAGAATGATCCATTTAAATAGAAAGTAAAATGGTGCAGAAGTGAATGCTGCTGTTTCACAACTTTAGACACTGGATGGATTACATTCCTCTGTGTGTTTTCTCAAGTTTATTCCTACATCTCAAAGATCTGTATGTCAGGGTGATTGGCCTGGTAGGAGTTAGTGGGATATTTGTGAGTGCCTTGCAATAGACCAGAATCCCATTCAGGGTTAATTTGTGTAGTGCACATAAAGCTGCCAAAATACCCTTTATCTCAACCCTAAAATGAGAACAATGGTTTAGTAAATGGATAATTACATGAATGGATGGATTTAGACAAAATTCATAGTGATAACCAAGTAAATCATCCTTAGTTTTAAAATAGGGTTAGGCTGGTTAAGTACTTCCTATTCTCAAGTTAAATAAAGGGGAAGAAAAAGCTGTAGTCTGTAAATCAGCATGTGTTGCACAGAGTCCAAGATTTTTAACACTGCTATAATTTTAATCCTGTGAAGAATCCATTTAGTTGAGAATGAAGGAGTAAAAGCAGTACCTCAGTAGTTTCTTACAAAAATACTAAAGGGAGTTCTTTAGGGGTACACATCAATGACAACAGTTTCTGCTTAATTAGCAATTTTATAGCTTTATTACCTTTCTGCACATTTTCAGGTAGTTTTAATTTATCTTATGTTATAATTTTCTTTTTTAAAAATGCTATGTGTGATGATGCTATTATGTATGCAGTTAGGATTGCTTAACAGATTTATGGACATTTATTTTTTACTATCACCATCTCTTATTGCAGAATAGATACTTAAGTAATATTCTGAAGGTTACTTTTTGTGCTTATTATTGTTATATGTATTCACTGTTAAAATACTTTTTACGTTTACAGTTTCCAAATATGTTGCAAATTCAATCATTATTATATTTTTCATTTCTTTTCATGATTCATGTAATTATCTACAGTTTTTTAGAGCCAAACATTCACTGTAGATAAATGGAACCTTTTTCATCTGATTCATTATTAGTATTCTGATATTTATTTTTATTTCAACCATTGCATTGATTGGAAATTACTTTCGGAATTGTTCATGGTAGAAAGACTGCAGACCTTTTCGATTTATACTGATTCAATGGACCATACCTGAGCCAGTCGGTCAACTGTGCAAAAAATCCATAAACTATTGAAAGCAATCAAATAAGTGTCAATCTTGCTCTCTTTTGAATTGAATGAAACATGCAGCTCCCTAAATATGTCATTTTTTTCTGAGCAAGTGGTTTTTAGGTTATTTAAAGGCTCAAAGACAGAAGGGAAGAAACCTACATGTCACTGAGATAAAGAGTGAAATAACGGGTCATATTGTAAAAAGGAAAGACAAATTCACAGAAAGCCTGTAATTTGCTTCTTCTTTACATCAGATGAAATTGTCAGGTAATAATCATATGTATATATTTTTCTACTCTGAATTGCAAAGAAGCAAAGATGGATCTTTTGTTTTTATTTTAACATGTTCCCTATTGTTTCAGTAATTTGGTGCATATGTATGGCTCTGCTTCATTAGAAAGCTGACATAACAAAATTAATGTTGAGAGAGAGTTTGGGTTTGTTCATTTGTGTGCCCAGTGACAGATGGGCATCTCATGCAGTGCAGCCAATATAGGCCCCAGCAACCGTATAATGGGATAGGTGGGTTTGGAAAATGAATGGATGAATGGAGATTTTCTTTTCATAATCATAAGTGAAGTTAACTGAAATAGTTATTCACATATGTGTTGCAAAGTTACAATCAATATGCTGCTCATTATTCAAAAAAGGAGATTTTACAGTATATAACACTTATTTAAGTAGTTCAAATTGCAGAATTTTTTTTTTCATTTATAGACCTAGGCCAACTGTGCAGCAGCTCGCTGGTTTGTCCAGCTAATGCTGAAAGCACCATGAATTCTATGTAGTAACAAGCCATCAAATGAGGCTAATATGAGGATTTATTTAAAGTTAAGTTACTGAAGACTTTTCTTCTGCACTTATGTTGTTCAATTCCAAAAACTACTCATAAATGGAAAGAATTAAGGAGCAAACTGAAAATGTCCATCCAGTCTTGTGGTAAAACCTTTCATACAGAGAGCAATCACAAAGCAGTACAGCTTGTTTTTCTCTGAGGCACAAAGAAAAGATCAGAAATACAAAAAGCAGAAACTTATTGACTACAGTTAAACACCTTCATGATTTTTAATATTTATCAGAGGGTTTCACCAGCATCTTTCATCTGACAGCTAAGCTCTCTCATCACTTCAATGATGTACAACATCTTAATGTTAGATTCCTGTGCTGTGGTCTGGCCTGAAATTCCCTCTGAAATTCACATTTACATGTAAATAGCCTGGCAGTAAGGGGACGACAAACCGTAAAGAGAATGGTATGAAAGACAGTGAATGTGTTCTTCTTTGAGTCAGTTTGACTTCTTCTAAAACACATTTCCCAGGGAAACCTCTCTTCTGCTACTTATTGCTCCTCGTGATATTAGAAATCAAGCAGGCTATTCACACACAATGAGCAGGGGAGCAGCCAAGTAGTCGATACACAGATTACTCTTATCATGAGCCTTCTCTCTCATTTAGTGTTCCCATCTGTAAAAAGAACTGGTGGGCCTGTTTGGCATTATGTTTAAATCATAGCTTTCATTGACAGAAAAAAAGAAATAATGGTAGAAAGTAGTGCAGTTAAGCTGCTATGTTTGATATATGCATGTCCAATTTGAATCTAAATGAATCTTTATTATAATTTTCTTGTAAAGGTCAGCTTTTAATGTTATTGTGATGGGCACAAACATGAATCTTTAGGAGCTGCCATTAAATAATAAGCTCTTACTGTAATTTTATGTGTAAGTGCCAAGGTGGGGGAGGGGTACTGAATGGGCACTTACCACCATTAATGGTAGTGTGTTTTCTTATAAAGCGAGAAGAGCAGATCAGCTAATAAGAGACAAAAACCAGAGAATATTAGTTAGAAATTCAAAATAATAGGCCGGACTGGGTAAATGTAAGAGATGACAAAGCCATTACAGATACAACAAAATTGACAATAGAGTATACACTCACTGAACACTATACTAATACAGGATAGGGTTTCCTTTGGCTCTACAAACAGCCTCAGTCCCTCTTGGTATGGAATCCACAATATGTTGGAAACATTCCTTTTAGATTCTCGTCCATGTTAAGATGATTGAATCACGCAATTTCTACAGATTTATCACTTGCACATTCTTGCCACAAATCTTTCATTCTTTCACATCCCAATTCTTTCAATTTCTTTCATCCCAATTCAATCCCATTCTTTCACGTTATACGGGATTCAGATCTAGTGACTGGGAAGGCCACTAAACAAGACTGAACTTATTGTCATCTTCATGAAACAAGTTTGCGATGACTTTTGCTATGTGACATGGTGCATTATCATGGTGGGATTAGCAATTAGAAGATGGGTTAAATTGTGACCATGAAGGGATGCATATGGTCAATGATATACTCAAATTAATGCCAATGATTGATCGGTATTAACAAGCCCAAAATGTTCCAAGAATACATTCCCCACACCATTACAGCACCACCTGAACTGTTGACATAAGGCAGTTTGGGAGCATGGATTCATACTGTTGGCACCAAATTCTCTGCCATCTGTACACCTGAGATTCATCAGACCAGGCTACACATTTCCTGTCTTCATGTTTTGGTGAGTCTGTGCCCACTGAAGCCTCATCTTTCTGTTCTTGGCTGATAGGAGTGGAATTCAATGTGGTCTTCAGCTGTTGAAGGTCATCTGCCTGAAGGTTTGGCAAGTTGTGCATTCAGAGATGCTTTACTTTTCAGTACAGTTGTACAGAGTGGTTATATCTGAGATACTGTAGCCTTTCTGTCAGCTCAAACCAGTCTAGCCATTCTCCTCTGAGTTCTTTCACCAACAAGGCATTTCCATTTGCAGATTTGCTGCTCATTTGAAGATTTTGGGTTTTCACACCATTCTGAGTAAACTGTTGAGACTGTTGTGCGTGAAAATATCAGAAGATCAGCAGTTATAGAAATACTCAAAGCAGTCTGGCATCAAAAATCATGTCACAGTCAGAACCACTGTGATCACATTGTTTCTCTATTCTGGTTGTTGATGTGAACTTTAACTGAAACTCTTGACCTGTATTTGCATGATTTTATGCACTGTGCTACTGTCACATGGTTGGTTACGTTAATTTGTTTGATACATTTTAATATGTTCAGGTATATAAAGGAACTATGACTGATTTGTTCAGTAAATTTTGATTTATTTAGATTATACAGTATAAAACATAGATAACTAATGGCATACACCAACTTGGAAAATTTAATCAAGTGAAAGGTATGTGTTAGGCCTAGTCTCGCTAAGAAAAAGCAAACCTCATTCGATTCTGCAACAAACAAATCCAATCCTGATTTAAATCTTTCATATTTTAAGTGTAGAAAACAGAGGAATAATCTCTTACAATCAATAGCCAGACAGTACTAATAGTAAACCAGACTTGACTACCCTAGCTAAGAGTTGTAGCATGAAATGTATTCCTCTGAAAGGATTAATTTTTAGCTGAATGGTTTTACAGATTGTTATTAACATCTAATAAATCAATCAATACAAAGACAACATAGTACCAGACATGACTGAGCAAATAAATAGACGCATCTAATTTGGCCCAGTAAATTCCACTTTCACTCTAAAGTCACCAAGGGGCTTCTGCTTAGCTCAGTCTGTGCTTGTGTTAACAGTTAAAATATACCAGATATCATGACAAGGCTTTTACACATATAAATCCTGGTACAGTCCATTATTTTACATTTTTGTTAAATATACTGCATTATTAGGGTGTGATGAGTTATGCAATTCCCTGATATATTTTTTTTCCTAAAGAAGTAAACTGTCTTATTACAAATAACATTAATATAATACTTTGGAAACATGTTCAATTAAGGTCTTTAAGAATAAGTGCCCTTTGAAAATTTTTGTTTTTAAAGTCAAGGTTTTTTGAGATAGTGTGGTCTTTTTAAAGGGAATTCTGGTGGGAAAACTGAAAGAAAGCTGATATCTTTCCGTCAGGCTGGTAGGAAGTAGCAGACACTTTCTGAATTGGACAGTGGAAACTACTTTGCCCTTTAAAGAAGCCAGCAGTTTGATAAAAACTTTAAGGTGAGAGCGAGTTCTTGATTGTAATATCAAGAGGTACATGTAGTGCTTCTAGTGCTTCAGCCACCGTTTTCTACAGGTACCAGATGCTCTTCGAAGGCCTCCATAATGTGACTGCAACACTCTCTATCCTTGCTACAAGCCAATACCAACCAGTATTAGGGGATGATGTTAGTATTGAAGATCCATCTGGGTTTAGGTTCTACACTCAGTGATTTTATTGCATTCATTGCCTTCTGAGGAAAATGTTGAGCGAAAGTGGGTTTTAATGTAATACTATCACCACATTCCCTAATGAAATGGGTGTTTTGAACTCAAGTAGCAATTAAAGCACAACTATAAACAAGGTCACAGCATGAATATGCTGGTTCTGTGTAATGTTTACCGTATGAATCGCACTTAAGAGTTGGCATAAACAATGAAAACCAAGGCCCTCTAATTTATTTATCTGTTGGAGGTTTCTGTTGCCCTTGCAATTTCACAAACATCTTTGTTATATGCACCGTGACCTTATTTATTTGTATAACAAATAACTGCAACATTTTTCGATGTAAACATTTAGATACTGCTCTAATTTGCATAGATTAAATCTTTTTAAATGGTGTCATGAGTGTGATGACACATGTACGCCTAGCAGCACTGAGGAAAAGAAGTCACAACAAAGGTTTGTAGAAGACACCAGGGAACTTGTGCATGTGTCTGTGAGTGCTTCTTCAACAGCACCAAAGTCACTATCTTTTAAAAGGAACCCACCAGGTCACAGAAACTCATCTGTTTGATGATCACCAGTGCAGACATATCCAACTCTTTTTCAGCCTTATTTGTATTCATTTTTACACTGGTTATGTACATCTTTAATAATGTGGAGATGCACGATTATCAATAAGGAGACGTGAATCTTGTTGGAACACTGTGATACAACTGTAGTGTTCAAATGGTAGATGTTCACTAATGTAGTACATCTTTTTTCTTTTAATTTGTCCCATACCTACCTTTTATGACTTATTCATATTTCCCAGTAAATACTTTCAGAAGATTATGCCCTGACTTTTGTGAACTTGGTGAACTTCAGAGTTTGTGACATGAACAGATGCGTAATTTGTCCTGTATTAATCTATCGGTTTTACTAATAATAATGTTTTGTATGAAAATTAGTAATATCTCCTAGGGTATACTGTAAATAATGTCTAATTCAGACCATGCTTTCGCCACACTATAGTAATTCATCACATCAAATAGGTTATCCCAAACTGCATTTGGCATAAAAGAGCATCTTTTCTCCTAGCATCAAAAACACACAGCTGCAGGAGGAGACCAAATTTCACCACAGCCAAATGGACACACAGCCAAACTTGTGTCAGAGTAAATTATATTTGTCATTTGACCTGAAAGAATGTTTTGTACTGTGGGAGGAAACTCATACGACGATTCAAACAAAATGCAAGCAACATGCAAAAAGGTAATCGAGGTAGGAAGTAAATGTGAGATCCAAGCACAGATGCAAATACACAACAAGTCATTGTGCTGGAATGAAAGAAAATAAACCACACCTATATATACACTTGGTATAAATCCAAACAGGCAAGGAAGTAAATGCACGATGGTTCCGTGATAAGATCCCCTTTTATTAGTCACGTCCCACAGCTTTTTGGTTTTCTCAGTGTAAAGCCTTCATCATGCATCTCCACTAGAAAGACATTTGCACTTCTGTTAACCTTTTACCACTTGAACTTTCTGAGAATGTATTAACCATGTACACATGCTTTGAATTTTATTCTTCTCATTGCTCCTGGGGAAAGGTCAGATGCATGGTTTCCTTTGCTCTATTTTTCAAAAACAGAACTTTAATTCACTAAACATGAAGAAAGTAAAACTTAGATTAAAAAAGAATGCAGGATAAATCATATATTTCTAATGGTTACTGTACATGCTGAGATTTTCCTTAACCTTTCCGGAAGATTTAAAATACATTATTTAATTGAAATATTTGAAAAACCACAATGTATTATTTTTAGCAATCTTCAAATGTTGGTGACATAAAAGATTTCTTTATACTATAAAAGATAATACAAATGAAAAGAAGTCTTTCAGTAAAGATAATACATTGTTAATACGTGTTTATCCTTCAAGGAGTGTTGTGACATGTGGAAGCAAATATCTTTGAGACTAAACTCATTCAATATACAAAATGTTTTTGCTATATGTTTAAGAATAATGATTTAACCATACTTGGCACACTATATTTCATCAAGTTAAACTATTACAGTTCCAGGATGTCGAACACTAATTTTGCATTTTTTATTTATATCATAGTAATAATTATTCAATTGTTATCCTGCTAAACATCTGACTACTACGGATTCTGATGCTTGCTGGTTTTGTAATGAAAAGTATACATCCATTTGTTTTTGAATCCACATAATCCGCTTTAGAGAGCCTAGCAGCACTGAGCCTAAGGGTGAAACCAGCCAGGAAGCAAACAGGAAGCACAAAATGTTAAATTAAATTAAAAAAAAATGCAATGTCTGAGGTGAGCTCAAGTGAATCATGACAAACTGTTATACAAGACTGATCTCATGATCTAGGCAGTTTTGAAAAAAAGTCTGTCATTACTTTACTTTTTTCTCTCTTATCATGATTTTTGTTTATAACTTTGGTGTCAGGCACTGAACCCCTGAAAAGCATTTGATTTCCGGTGCTAGATCTGGTGACTGATGTTAATCACACTTTTCAGAGGGCCTGAAGGTTTATTTCAGGTAGTTTTAGTACCCTGTTATTCATGATAGCTTATAGTGGTACATGAGGTATTCTCAAGTTTGACTTCAAGGGAGGCATACAAGGTCATGAGTAAAGTATACTGAAAGCAAAAATAAAGAAACTAAAGTTTTACACATTTTAATAAGATTTTTAAAACATACATAATATACAGTATAAGAAATGTCAAGGAGAGAAACCTTCTACCTGGTATAGTTCTGGTACGGCTGAGGAAATTCAGGTCCACAAAAATGCATGTAGCAGGAATGAAGTTTTTAGATTTGAATGTGCTGCTCAATATCCAGCCTCATCTTAAAATAGTCCCATTCTCAAGTCAAGCCAATTCATTTTTGTATAGTGTTCTTCACTGAGTGCAGGATCAGAACATTGTTCGAAGTTCACTTGTACATAAACTTTACAATTTACAAAACCCACACACATAAAAACACAGATTGCTTTAAACATACTGTAACCAAAGAAACTTCAAACTGATTAATAACAAAATGATCCTGTGCATTAATATTATTGTTGAGGTATCAACAGTTGACATGGAAGAAAGGAAAACCAAGACTCAAGTCAGTAGCATCTGGAGTGGTCCATAGTGAGTTTTAACAGACAAAGTCAGACACAACCACAATTTTAAAGAATTAGACCACCTGGGCACTCATTTTTTCCTGGGGATTCCACAGGATTTCATATGTTTATGCTGGGCAGTCTAATGAGAAGACTAAATTTTTAGATTCTAAAGCTCCTAGTGTCTCTGGTATCCCTCCCATGAACAAGAAAATGGCTTAGAATTAGAACAGTGGCGCCAAGTCCCACAGATAATATACTGAAAAGAATAACAGAATAAAGGATGTGTAGTAACATTCATAATTATTGTAACAAGAGTAGCCAATCAGAAGCTCTTATATGGGTACGTTAAACTAAAGTAGTAAGTCTTTAGCCTGGACTTAAAAGCTGAGACTGAACGGGCATCTCTTATATAAGTAGAGATTGTTCTACAGCTTTGGAGCCCTGTATCTAAAGGCTTAACTGGCCAATGGTGTTGAATTTGTCTTTGGAATCCTTAATATATTGGCATCTTGAGATCTTAATGTTACTCTCTAATTTGTATGTAATGATAAGTTCAGATTCAGATGGCCATTTCAGACCGTATATAAATGAAGGGGGATTTTGAAACTACCCCTAAGCTTAACTGGAAGCCACTGTAACAAATTATGGACAGAGGTTATGCATTCATACATCCTAGATCTTGTAAGGATTCCTAAGCCAGCATTTTAAATTAACTGAAAACCACATAAAGAACAGTTTGAAAAGCATGTAAATAACACATTGCAGTAGCTAAGTGTAACAGAAATAACACCATAAATTCATTTCTTAGTATCTTTCATATTTAGGAACTATCTGAATTTCCTAGCAAAAACATTACTTAGTGTCATGCACGTGTGCATAGGAGGCAGTTAAAGAGCACCGAAGGGTACTTCCATGCCGGACCAGGGGGTGCACTGATCCTTTCTCTTTATCCTCTGCAGACTGACCACGGGAAATTCCTCATGGGCTCAATGACGTCAGTTCCGATTCCATGCCCAATGGCATAACTTCCAGTTCCAGACTGGATGACATCACTTCCGGTTCCGGACCAGATGACATCACTTCCAGTTCTGGACCTGATGACATCACTTCCAGTTCCTGCCCGGATGACGTAATTTCCATTGCCCGACTTTAAAACCACCATGTTTTGTCTGTCTTGCCAGTTCTGTATTGGACTACTGTTTGTTAAGTCCATTTTGAACCAACCTTTGAATTTTGACAGCCTATTTCAAGTATACGGGTGACTGCCCCCAAACCTTTTTCCTCTGTTGGCTGATTCACTTCACAGTGGCATAGTCGGCAGGATTATTGACTCCATGAGGAACCAGGAGCAGGACCTAAGATCTGAGCTCAAGCCCTTCAGGGTCCAAATGGGTTGCGGGTTGAGAGGACCAATCATGAGCTTCATCACAGGGCTCATTGTTAAATACAGTCCTAAGGTAGAGTGTGAGGTGGGCTAACAGAATAGAGCCGTGCTGGAAGAGAGAATTGCACAAGTGAGGGTCTCTAGGAGGGAGAAGACCACCCACCAAACCCCACAAAGACAGAGACCTTTGAGAAAGGTGGGGGAGCCCCAGGCCAGCAGGTGAGGAAACTATTGCTTGGGAAGTATGACGCGAGCAGCCAACCCACTCTCAGGCGTTTCAGCCTGTAGGGCAAAATAGGGTGCTGGCTAAGGCCAGACATAAACAATGTCCTCTAGGTCGTAGAACATCTTGCCTGTTTTTCCCTGCTGAATTCATTACCTGAATATCTTGCCCAGCTGGCTTGGGGACAACCTTTTAAAAACATGGCTGATCTCATGGATGTCATCGAGGAACATCAGCCGGTTTCACATTCTGGGGGAAACAAACAGTGTCTGTATGGGACCTGACCTATATGTGTCCTTACTCCTGAGCTCTGCTGCCACCACTTGGGGTGAATGCCGAAGCCCCCAGTTGGGCGGCCATGTCTTCTGCTCAGTGACAAAGGGGTCTGTGAAGGCACAGGAAAAGAACCGATCAGTGCACTCTACCATCCTCTGGTCTGGCATGGAATTACCCTTTATTGAGCCCTTTAGCTGCCTCCCATGCACACATGTGTGACAATAGTTTGTAATATGTGTGCAGGTTCAATAAAAGCAACATTTAGACTTGCTGAATTAAAAAGTGATAGAATATTTTTCAAGTAATTTGTAAAGAGATGGCAAATTTGAAATGATCCATAGTTATTAAACATAGTTGAGCTAAGTCTTGATTTTTTCTGCAATTGTCTGACACTTTTAGTGCATGATGAACTGTACCAGTCAATAACAATCTAATGATAATTAATAATGGGTGCTGCTAGAACAACAATTGAACTTTTGACATTTTTTTGTTGGGAAAGTGTTTAAGAAACATGTAGAAGATTTCAAGATTTAATTTTGGAAATTAAAGTTAAGATCTCTTGTTCTGTTATCAAGTTAAAATTACCAAGGTAGTGTGTGTAAGTAGAGGCAGGTTTTGACAATGCAGTATTTAATTTGCAATAGGGCATGAAAATCTGGAATCTTATATTATAAATTTTAACATGAAAAATGTTCATACAATCTGCACTGCTGATGTTTGTAGGTATTTTGAATGGCAGTTGAGAATGACCATTTCTCGGATTAGCAACTATTCTAAACAGTACACAAGGATTTGTTTTGTTTTCATCTGTTATTCTGGAATGGTACTCAAGAACTGGCCAGAAAAATTCATTTATATTATAGTATACATTTTAACATTGCTGATCTCCATCAATGTTGAAGTATTCAGCACTCTAAATTAAGAGCATGAGTACCCTCATTAAACCAGACTGACGTTCTATATGCTTTTGTCACTTTTGTTTTAAGGGTTGCTACTACATTGAAATCCTCATACGAATATATTATACTGTATGTCAGCAGATTTATATATGCCTTCAATAATTAAAATTTGAGCATTTCAGAATATCCACAGATTTGAAGTAGAGTTATGATCTAGATGTTGAACTGGCCTTAACTAAATCTGTCATTGCAGTGGTAAGAGCAGGAACAAGTCAGAATTTAATTAAATGGTGATCAGAGATAAATTCATTTAGTGGAGTAATACTTAAATTTTGAATCTCTCCTCCTCAAGTAATAAATAAATCTAATGTATCACGTGTCTCACTGACACAAATCTATAATAAACAGTGATTTGAAGAGGCTTAAAAACAATATAAGTAAAGACAAACAGTGGAGTAGAAGGGCAGTAGAAAGATGAGTGCAATTATCAAGGAAGAATGGAATGAGAACACAGTTATGATCATGGATAATGGACAGATATCTATCTATCTATCTATCTATCTATCTATCTATCTATCTATCTATCTATCTATCTATCTATCTATCTATCTATCTATCTATCTATCTATCTTCTCTAAGGAAATGCAATGGAAGGCAAAAGCAATTGTCCAGAACAGCAAATGTTCTCTGTCTTGCCTCCTCCATGGTCTTCCTTTTAATTCTCTTGGTTCTTGTAAATATTACAGCTTTTCTAATTTCTCTTCCTAATTGTCTATTGATTAATACTACGATTATTGATAGCTGAATCATGATTCCTTATCATCCTGTTTACTGTGGATAATAAATCTTTGATTGCTGCTTAGTACATGAATCATTTAGGCCATTCTGATCATTAATGTTAATTAGTAAATCGTTTCCTAGTTAAGTGCACAGCAGAAAATAGGATCCCAGTTTTGTATTCAGCTTTAAAATAACTGGGTTGCATCACAGTACATAAAAAGTATGTTTTTAATTTCCATGGATATACAAAATAATAAAATATTTTAGGTAGTAATATTTTCCATAGTGGTTGAAAGATTAATGGTTTGCACCCCTTTATGGAAAGCTCTACGTAAAAGTAAATTTTTGTATATTTATATTCTGTAGATTACGTTTTTTTTCCTTATTAGACACATTTCCTTTTCTTACCTGCACTACATTAAATTTTCTAGTATTTGAACACCAAAATGGTTTCAAGGGTAAGCAGGCATGTTGTGCACCCTTCTAGCAGACTTCTTCCTTACTTTACATAATGAGACATTCTAGATCACCATCAGACTTTTTACATTCAGCTTAGCTTAATGTTGTTCTTCAGGTTTATCTCTGAGTTTACTATTTCTGTTGGAGTTGTCAAAAATAAGGCTGAATCAACCATTTCCACAAAAAAAAAGAATAAACGAAGATTTTCTTTACTTTTACTGAATATAATTTCCTGAAATAAAAAGACTATAGCAGTTTCATATCTAGTCAAATATAACTGTGATTATTTCAGAATGGTGTCATCTGCAGTGCTGTAAACTTTATACTACAAACTATGTATCTGCACAAGCAGACAAATAAAAACATGACCAATAGAAACCTACTGAACAATAAAATTTGGGAAGCGCGTACAAGCTGACTCAGCACACTGGTTTGACCTTAACTTAGCAGCCCATTCTCTATGGCCTCACACCTATAAATGTCTTGTGTAATGCATTAGAATTAACATTCACCCCATGTGATAACATTTATGGTGCCCTATAAGTATATTAGGATTGTGTGGACTTTAATATGACTAAACAGACACACTTTCATTTAAACTGTAAAATGAAAAAATCAACTAGATAAAAAATTTATGAAAAAATATTAAACATTTTAATGAACAATTAAAGTGCCCATTATTTATTCCATCAGACAGTACATATCAGCATTAATACATTTACATGTACAGTGCATTAACTGGCATCTACAGTGTGATGAACTGAGACAGCCATTTGTCCTTGAAGACTAAATAGCATCATTTCTAATTTAAGAACTTTAATCAGTTCTTCAAACTTCTCTTTAAAGGTGGGAATGGATTACTCTCTCCAACATCTTCAAGTAAGCGTTTTCACAGCTAATGGGTTTATGATTGAAGTATTAATGCAGCCTTTAGAAATAAACTCATTTTGTAGGACATGTATTATAAGATCCATTCTGTCAAGGTGAAGAAGAAGGGTGCTACGTTTCAACACTATTTAAAAACCAACTTTGAGAGATTTGGTACTTTTCAAATGATTAGAATTCCGGATTAGCTGATATAAGCAGAACTTTGGAATTTTGTTAATTTACAGCAAAAGCATTGTTAACATTTTTCTTTTGAGCTTTCCCTTTATAAAATTTCTTAAAAGATGCGCAACATAAAGTATGCATTTATAAATTTATGTGAGTATTTCTGCAGCATTTCTAACATGGAAAAAAGCAATTTCCATTTTTTAGTCTTCAAATTTGGAAATGTAATAATATAGATTTTTATTATTAATATATATTGCAATTTCAAGTGAAGTGCATTCAACATTAGGACAAAATGCACACTCATCCTCATCGCAGTAGGAGGCAGGCTTTATAATCTAACAAAATGTATGATTGTTACATTTCAATAGTGGCCAAGAGTGCCTGGAATATCTTTTATCATAAGTTTATACTTCAATTAGATAGCAAGCCTATATTATGTCTTATTATTTATTACTTTTTATTTGGATGTTGTCTTTATCCATGGTGACTTACAACATTTGAGATACGATTGGTTACATGTTCTTTTTTTTATGTGAAGTGACTTGCTTACAGTCAGACAGTTCAGTAGTGAGATTTGAACCCACAACCTCAGGGCATTAACAGCAAACATTAATTCCTCATAAATAAAGCCATTATTCTTTCCTCTTCCAGACTTAATTTTATCATTATAGGATTACTGTGAGTCTATGTCAAAACCTTGTAGTACAAATTCTGTTTCTCTACAAATTTAATTTTGTGCAAATCATTGTGATTATCACTGCTTAAACTATATTAAGTTAATAATTAAATGGTACAATGAAAAAAAAATTCTGAGTAAAAGCTTGCCACAGTGAAAATTCTAAATAGCTTTATTGATATGAAAATAAATGTTTTTTCCTAAGCACTAACAATTTACAAAAATAAGTTTTACAGACAAGTGAATGTATAGCATTGCTTATTAATGAGAATATTGCATTGGATGGTGACATTGTAATGTGGACGTACAAATAGTTTTTGACCTGTTGTCTGTAACCATTTTAAAATGCACAGTGACAGAAAAGTATTTCTATCTTTCTCATCATTTTATATACAGTTTGCAAAAACTTGTGTAGAGGCACTCATTTACTGGGGAATGTCTGGCATATCAGCAAATTAAAACAGTAAGCTTCAAAAGTTTGTCATTTTGGCATTTTATATATACTTGACATGCTGTAAGACTGTTTAGAGAATCAATATTTTACTTTTTCCTTACAAACAATTAAGGCTATCTTACTTTGTAGATTACAACACAATCGAAGTACTTTGAAATGTTCAGATATTGTATTGTAAATTGTCTGCATGTTAGTCATAATTCCATGCTCTGTGTCACTTTAATAATGTAGTTTTACAAAATACAGCTCTAGGCAGTATCAAGGGAATAGCAGAACAAAAGAGAATATTGCATGAAAAAATAATGTGAAAAAAGAAATCAAATGCCATTATGCCAAACCACATAAAGTCTATTTTTTAAGAGATACTCCAATTTTATACAACATTGTTTTACATGATGAAAAATGTTTTATATAACATTATAAGTAAAAGCAAAGCAAAAAATCACAATGCACAACGCTGTCATTTGAACTGAAGTAATACGACAGAAAAGAGACATGCCAAATCAGTGCAAAAGAATCATTTTTGGGGAAGAATAAACCAATAATGATACTGTGCAAATTAAAATGGATATTGCATGAGTAGAGAGAATTCTTAATTGAACTTTGAATTAACCACATAAGAAAATGAATTTATGACTTGAGTTATGACTAAGTTATTACCAAGGTTAGAAAAATATTTTAGTGGTTGTCCATTCCATTATAAAATTATCTAGAAATAATGAATTACAGTATATATATATATATATATATATATATATATATATATATATATATATATATATATATATACTGTATATATATAGTCACACACGTGCACATGGGAGGCAGTAAAAGGGCTTAAACCTTATACAGGTAACCTTTATACTGCATACATTCTCTGGGCCCTCACAGTTCACTCAGAGTTCTTTCTCTTTCTCTCTTTACTTCCCTGCAGCTGCATGGCAACTTCGCAGTGACAGTGTCCACCACACTCATGCACAAACAAAGTTTGGCAGCTTTCCGAACTTTCACAGACATGCAGGCACCCCACCATTCCTTATGGGCATCCAACACTGCACTGCTCCAAGTAACCAGATAAATTAGAAAAACTGTTTAATCTATTAACAACTTCCTAAATAGCAAAATGACTGCTTTGTGACATGGTCTTGTCACAAGCCTGTGCAATACTTTTCCAACTGTGAAGCATGATGGTTTGTTTTTTTAAGTTGCAGGAACAGAGACAGTAGACTGTGTTGAGGGAAAGCTGAATGGAGCAAAGTACAGAGGTATCCTTAATGAAACCTGCTCCAGAGCACTCTGGACCTCAGACTGGGTTAAATGTTCACCTTCCAATAGGACATTGACCCTACGCACAAAAGAAGACAACACAGAAATGGCTCAGAGACAACTCTGGGACATTCCCAGAGTGGCCCTGTCAGAGCTCGTACTTGACTTCAATTGAAGATCTCTGGAGAGACTGTAAAATAGCTGTCTACTGACGGTCTCCATTTGACCTGACAGAGCTTACAAAGAAAAATGGCAGAAAATCCACAAATCCAGGTGTGCAAAGCTTGTTGTGTTATACCTAAGAAGACTCCAGGCTGGAATCTCTGCCAAAGGGGCTTCAACTAAGTACTGAGTTAAGGATTCAAGTACTCGCAACAATATGATACAGTATTTCACTTTATCATCTTTAATAAATTTCTAAAAAATTCTAAAATTTGCCTTGTCATTCTTGGGTATTGAGTGTTGCTTGATGTGGCGGTAAAAATAATTTAAATGATTTTAGCGCAAGGCTGCAACATAACAAAATGTAAAAAAATGAATGGGTCCTATTAATTTCTGAGTCCAATATGTATGTGTGTATATCTAGGTTTACTTATCTATATTAGATGCATGGGAAAGATGTTATATAAATAAAATGTATTAATAATAATAATACAATACAATTTATTTTTGTATAGCCCAAAATCACACAAGAAGTGCCGCAATGGGCTTGAACAGGCCCTGCCACTTGACAGCCCCCCAGCCTTGACTCTCTAAGAAGACAAGGAAAAACTCCCAAAAAAACCCTTGTAGGAAAAAAATGGAAGAAACCTTGGGAAAGGCAGTTCAAAAATAGACCCCTTTTCCAGGTAGGTTGGGCGTGCAGTGGGTGTCAAAAAGAAGGGGGTCAATACAATACAATATACAGAACAGAAAAAATCATTAATACAGTATAAAAATAAAAACAATTATAAGTACAGAGCAGAATTTAACAGTAGATGATATCACATAATATGATTTGGATTTGTTTAGAGTCCTGGAGACCGCAGCCATCAAGCTGCCTCCCTCATTTGGCCATTCCACAGCTGAAACAGCTCTGGGCCAGCCAATCTGATGAAAGGACCCCTCTATCCCACGATTCCTGTGATCTTCCATCAGGGAAGACTTTACCTTAGGCAGGCAAAACAACTTGGCAGAAGGACCATGGCACCAAGTGCCACATTTGAGAACCGAGAAGAGAAACAGAATAGGTGAGGGTTAGTAACAAATTCTAATTATCATGTTACTTATATTTTAGTGCTAATGACTAACAACAGAGATGCAGTCTGTACAGTTAATCAGCAGCTCTAGTCAGGATATGCTAAACTGAAGTTGTGAGTCTTCAGCAGGGATTTAAAAGCTGAGACCGTAGGGGCATCTTTTATATTAGCAGGTAGACCATTCGACAATTTGGGGCTCCTTTAACTAAAAGCTCAATCTCCCACTGTTATTTTATTAATTCTTGGAATCATAAGCAGACTGGCATCTTAAGATCTTAATGTGCGCTCTGGTTTGTAAGTGATGATAACTTCAAACAAGTAAGCCAGACCTTGGCCATTTAATGCTTTATATGTTAAAAGGAGGATTTTGAAATCTGCCCTAAACTTAACCAGGAGCCAGTGGATTTAAGAACTGGAGTTATGTGTTCGTATTTTCTTGTTCTTGTAATAATTCTTGCAGCATCATTTTGGATTAACTGGAGGCTGCATAAAGAACAGTTTGAACATCCAGTGAACACCGCATTGCAGTAGTCAATCCTACTAGAAATAAATGCACGCATTAATTTCTCAGAATCCTGTTTATTTAGAAAGCACCTTAATTTCCCAACATTTTTAAGAAGAAGAAACATGATTTGGACAACTTGGTAATGTGCACTTTAAATGAGATATTAGAGTCAAAGATAACTCCTAGATTGCGGGCTGATTCAGTAAAATTAATGGTGATTCCAACTGAGTTAAACGATGACAAAATATTGTTGTGTTTATATATATGTATATCTTCTTCTTCTTCTTTTGGCTGCTCCCATTAGGAGTCGCCACAGCAGATCATCTTCTTCCATATCTTTCTGTCCTCTGTATCTTTTTTCTTTATCTTGTTCTATTACACCCATCACCTGCATGTCCTCTCTCACCACATCCATATACCTTCTCTTAGGCCTTCCTCTTTTTCTCTTGCCTGGCAGCTCTATCCTTAGCATCCTTATCCCAATATACCCAGCATCTCTTCTCTGCACATGTCCAAACCAGTGCAATCTTGCCTCTCTGACTTTGTCTCCCAACCTTCCAACTTGAGCTGACCTTCTAATGTACTAATTTCTAATCCTATCCATCCTCGTCACACCCAGTGCAAATCTTAGCATCTTTAACTCTGCTACCTCCAGCTCTGTCTCCTGCTTTCTGGTCAGTGCCACTGTCTCCAACCCATATGACATAGCTTGTCTCACTACCGTCCTGTAGACCTTCCCTTTCACTCTTGCTGATACCCGTCTGTCACAGATTACTCCTGACACTCTTCTCCACCCATTCCATCCTGCCTGCACTCTCTTTTTCACCTCTCTTCCACAATTCCCATTACTCTGTACTGCTGATCCCAAGTATTTAAACTCATCCACCTTCGCCACCTCTACTTCCTGCATCCTCACCATTCCACTGACCTCCCTCTCATTTACACACATGTATTCTGTCTTGTTCCTACTGACCTTCATTCCTCTCCTCTCTAGAGCATATCTCCACCTCCCCAGGGTCTCCTCAACCTGCTCCCTACTATCGCTACAGATCACAATGTCATCAGCAAACATCATAGTCCATGGGGACTCCTGTCTAATCTCGTCTGTCAACCTGTCCATCACCATTGCAAATAAGAAAGGGCTCAGAGCTGATCCCTGATATAATCCCGCCTCCACCTTGAATGCATCCGTCACTCCTACTGCAGACCTCACCACTGTCACACTTCCTTTGTACATATCCTGTACAACTGTTACATACTTCTCTGCCACTCCCGACTTCCTCATGCAATACCACAACTCCTCTCCAAATGCTTTCTCCAGGTCCACAAAGACGCAATGCAACTCCTTCTGGCCTTCTCTAAACTTCACAATCAACATCCTCAGAGCAAACATTGCATCTGTGGTGCTCTTTTTTGGCATAAAACCATACTGCTGCTCACTAATCATCACCTCACTTCTTAACCTAGCTTCCACTACTCTTTCCCATAACTTCATGCTGTGGCTCATCAATTTTATCACCCTGCCGTTACTAGACCAATTTCAATCCACCTCCAATCCTCCTGGCCTTACTCCCCTTCCATTTAGTCTCTTGCACGCACAATATATCAACCTTCCTTCTCTCCATCATATCTGATAACTCTTTCCCCTTACCAGTCATACTGCCAAAATTCAAAGTTCCGACCCTCAGTTCAACTCTCTTTACCTTCCTCCTCTCCTCCTGCCCCAGGACACGTCTCCCCCCTCTTCTTCTCCTTCTTCTTCTTCTTCAGCCAACAGTAGCCCAATTTCCTCCAGCACCCTGTTTGCTAACAGTACTGGTGGTGGTTGTTCTTAACCCGGGGCTCAACCGATCTGGTATGGAAATTTGTTGTCTACATATTGATTTGGCAAAATTTTACACCGGATGACTTCCTGATATAACCCTCCCCATTTATCCGGGCTTGGGACCTGCATGAAGAAACACACTGGTTTGTGCATCCCCTGTGGCTGGGTTAGCATATATACATTGTAAAAGAAGTGCTATATTGCACCCAACCCGGCACAGACTCACATGGAGGCACGTGTAAAAATAAATAAATTTTTTATTTTCTTTACCTGTGGGGCACGTCTTCCCTGTGAACCCCACAGGCACAACACAATCCCAAAAGCACAATCCACCAACACAAAACACTCCATTCTGGCACCACCACTCTTCCCATCAAGCTTTGTCCTCCTCATCCTGACTCTGGCCACTGAGTGGTGGTTGCTGGCCCATTTTGTAGCCCACCCGGAAGCGCTCCAGGTGCTTGATCACCTGTTTCCGGTTGCACTTCTGGTTGGGGCTGAAGATTCGTCCAGCCAGGCTCCGGGCTAAAATGCAGTCCCCCCTGGCGGCCACCCCAGATCCCAACAGGGCTGTGGAGAACTCCATCTCCCATGGAGGCACCAATCCAACCCAGGGGGGCGGCCATCCAGCATCCAGGGGGAGGTATTGCACCATCCAGGGCTGCTCCCTCTGAATATACAGTGAAGGGGTGTCCCGGCTGGGCATGGGTCCCGGCTGTCCGCCACAACGTATATATATATGGGTGGCATGGTGGCACAGTGGTAGCATTGGTGCCTCGCAGTAAGGAGGCCTGGGTTCGTTTCCTGGGTCCTCCCTGCGTGGAGTTTGCATGTTCTCCCTGTGTCTGCATGGGTTTCCTCCGGGTGCTCCGGTTTCCTCCCACAGTCCAAAGACATGCAGGCTAGGTGCATTGCCGATCCTAAATTGCCGCTAGTGTGTGCTTGGGTGTGTGTGTGTGTGCCCGCGGTGGGCTGGCGCCCTGCCCGGGATTTGTTCCTACCTTGCGCCCTGTGTTGGCTGGGATTGGCTCCAGCAGACCCCCCTGTGACCCTGAGTTAGGATATAGTGGGTTGGATAATGGATGTATGTACAGTGCATCTGGAATGTATTCACAGCGTATCACTTTTTACACATTTTGTTATGTTACAGCCTTATTCCAAAATGGATTCAATTCATTTTTTTCCTCAGAATTCTACACACAACACCCCATAATGACAATGTGAAAAAAGTTTACTTGAGGTTTTTGCAAATTTATTAAAAATAAAAAAAAACTGAGAAATCACATGTACATAAGTATTCACAGCCTTTGCTCAATACTTTGTCGATGCACCTTTGGCAGCAATTACAGCCTCAAGTCTTTTTGAATATGATGCCACAAGCTTGGCACACCTATCCTTGGCCAGTTTTGCCCATTCCTCTTTGCAGCACCTCTCAAGCTCCATCAGGTTGGATGGGAAGCGTCGGTGCACAGCCATTTTAAGATCTCTCCAGAGGTGTTCAATCGGATTCAAGTCTGGGCTCTGGCTGGGCCACTCAAGGACATTCACAGAGTTGTCCTGAAGCCACTCCTTTGATATCTTGGCTGTGTGCTTAGGGTCGTTGTCCTGCTGAAAGATGAACCGTCGCCCCAGTCTGAGGTCAAGAGCGCTCTAGAGCAGGTTTTCATCCAGGATGTCTCTGTTCATTGCTGCAGTCATCTTTCCCTTTATCCTGACTAGTCTCCCAGTCCCTGCCGCTGAAAAACATCCCCACAGCATGATGCTGCCACCACCATGCTTCACTGTAGGGATGGTATTGGCCTGGTGATGAACGGTGCCTGGTTTCCTCCAAACGTGACGCCTGGCATTCACACCAAAGAGTTCAATGTTTGTCTCATCAGACCAGAGAATTTTCTTTCTCATTGTCTGAGAGTTCTTCAGGTGCCTTTTGGCAAACTCCAGGCGGGCTGCCATGTGCCTTTTACTAAGGAGTGGCTTCCGTCTGGCCACTCTACCATACAGGCCTGATTGGTAGATTGCTGCAGAGATGGTTGTCCTCTGCGGTGGGTTGGCACCCTGCCCAGGATTGTTTCCTGCCTTGTGCCCTGTGTTGGCTGGGATTGGCTCCAGCAGGCCCCCGTGACCCTGTGTTCGGATTCAGCGGGTTGGAAAATGGATGGATGGATGGATGGTTGTCCTTCTGGAAGGTTCTCCTCTCTCCACAGAGGACCTCTGGAGCTCTGACAGAGTGACCATTAGGTTCTTGGTCACCTCCCTGACTAAGGCCCTTCTCCCCCGATTGCTCAGTTTAGATGGCCGGCCAGCTCTAGGAAGAGTCCTGGTGGTTTCGAACTTCTTCCACTTACGGATGATGGAGGCCACTGTGCTCATTGGGACCTTCAAAGCAGCAGACATTTTTCTGTAACCTTCCCCAGATTTGTGCCTCGAGACAATCCTGTCTCGGAGGTCTACAGACAATTCCTTTGACTTCATGCTTGGTTTGTGCTCTGACATGAACTGTCAACTGTGGGACCTTATATAGACAGGTGTGTGCCTTTCCAAATCATGTCCAATCAACTGAATTTACAACAGGTGGACTCCAATTAAGCTGCAGAAACATCTCAAGGGTGATCAGGGGAAACAGGATGCACCTAAGCTCAATTTTGAGCTTCATGGCAAAGGCTGTGAATACTTATGTACATGTGAATTCTCAATTTTTTATTTTTATTAAATTTGCAAAAATCTCAAGTAAACTTTTTTCAGGTTGTCATTATGGGGTGTTGTGTGTAGAATTCTGAGGAAAAAAATGAATTTAATACATTTTGGAATAAGGCTGTAACATAACAAAATGTGGAAAAAGTGATGCGCTGTGAATACTTTCCGGATGCACTGTATATATATATATATATATATATATATATATATATATATATATTATTGATAATAATAATAGCCAAATTTCTGTTAAAAAAAATCTAAATTCTTTGTGAGTCAGAAAGTAATTTTAAATTAATTAACCAAGACATAGAGCCGTAAGGGAAAAAAACATTTACAACTACGCCCTGTGCCACCCTTAAAGATGTCTTTAATTTGTGATGACATACAAATGGAATACATGTGATAATGGGTATTATAGTTGTTCAGTGGATAGTTCTGCTATATCACGTCTCCTAGGCTTAAATGTACATTGTCTGTTTGGAGCTAGCACACTGACAGTGTGGCACTCCACATTCTTATAAAATGGCCTGGTGTGAGTGGAAAGGCCCCTATTATGGACTGTTGCCCTGTCAAGTGTTGTTTCCTACCTCGTTTACATGCTTTTGGGACAGCATTGGTCTTTCGTTATCCAGTACAGGAAAAAACAAATTAAGAAAATAAATGCATAAATATCTTTGAGTGTTCAATTCATTTATTGTTTTATGTTTTATGGCCACTTTTACATACTATTCAGGATATATGTAGATATTGTAGAGGAGTGATGCAATATGAAGATAGTAACATAACATAACATCTCATTTAATCCAATTTAAAGTTATGAGGGGCAGAGTCTATTCGAGCAGCATTGTGCATAAAACAAGAACCACGTGGTCAGGATATCAGTTCATGGCATGGCCTAATCACACACTCACAAGCAGGTCACTTTAAACATACCAGTTAACCCTCCCTGCATACCTTTGCTAATGTGGGTAGAACACCAGAGTATCTTTGAGGAAAACACACACAGACATGGGGATAAATTACACACAAACAACAACTAGGCATTGGACTCAAATCAGCAGCACAAATCACTGCACTATTTTGCCACCCCTAAATAAGGACAGTAAAAATTATTAAGAGTTATCTTCTTTGCACAGGGAACATAATTCCATCTTCCGTATTTCAGAAGGCATACAATGACGTTTGTTATTTTGGGCTTTTGCTGTACCTTTCAAAATGCCATTTCAGCTTCTTGTGACCTGTATGACTTGCTGTCTGTCAGAGGTAGTATGCTTACATCTTGCAGCAGTCATGCCCTGTATTGTGAAGTGCTTGGAGGGGACATGTTCAATTTATATATATATATATATATATATATATATTTTTTAATAACAAGGTAATCCAGATGTAATCCTTGCTGCTGTGACCTCACAATATACTGACACAAGATTATCTAATTATAAATTCAATCCATTTTCCATGCTTTCTTTATGCCATTTGACTTTGCAGGAGAGAAGCTGCTTATCCAGTCAGCAATGAGCACAAATCTGATGCTCACCACAAACAGGATGCCAGCATTTCACAGGGTATACACAAAGGCATCCACTGACACCAGGGGAAAATAGTTTTTCCAGTCAACTTGAAAGCATGTCCTGAAATAGCAAAGACATGTGGAGTCCCCTGTTGAAACCTTGGTAAAAACTGGGACAATCTGCAGACTTCTCCTAGCAACCATCACAGCCTAGATTCAAATTTGCTATGAGGTGTTAAAGTTAATCTTTGCCGCCACACTTCCACAGCATTTCCAGTTTTAATACTGATAAATTAATTACATAGACTGGCACCCTGAATGTAATGATTTGGTGCCTTGTCTAGGGCTGTTCCCTGCATTGCTGTCTGGACAGGTACCAACCCCTGGCAATTCTGAAACGGATTAAACAGGTAAAAGAACGTTATGTTTTGTTGTGTTATTTAATTGTATAGACCTGCATGCCTAAAAACATCAAAGAGTGAATCAAACAATCATCAAATATGCCTATAAGTTTTGTGCCAAATAAGGGTTTGCCATGAGGATGACTACCAGAATATCCAGAAAAGAATTATTTCTTTTTCTCACTGAATCTAGACTGCACTCACTTGAATGCTTAGAAGTAAGAATATCTTCTTATATAATATGGTACCGTGGCTGTCCATTTGTCTGTCCAGGATTTTAAATCACCTGTAGCTCGCAAACCGTTTGAACTATTGACCTGAAATTTTGTACACATACACTACATGATGTCTATTATACGCTTT
Organism: Erpetoichthys calabaricus; assembly: GCF_900747795.2. NCBI lineage: Eukaryota > Metazoa > Chordata > Cladistia > Polypteriformes > Polypteridae > Erpetoichthys > Erpetoichthys calabaricus. The sequence goes on along the minus strand of NC_041402.2, from coordinate 50,938,693 downwards.
CGGGGTGATGATTGATCTCCAAGGTTATTCCTCTTTTTATTTTTATTTTATTGTAGAATTAGCTCTCGGCAGTGGGCAGCAAGGCATCATTCTCATCCCTTCCACCTTCGCCATCACTTCCCCTACCTCTTCATATCTTAAATTATTCTTGAGGCAGATTGAAGACTTAAGTGCCAGCTTAAGTGAAAAATTAATAAAATGTACTGAGTAATTGCAACACAAACACTGACTTAATCAGTTTTAACACAAAAAGCTGCCGACAAAGGAAGAGAAGAAGCGGGCCGCTAGGGTGGAGAAAAGAAGAGCTGCTCAGGAAGCAGCAAGCACATCAGCCTCTGAGCAAACGAATGCTAAACATCCAGAAAAAGAGTATGAAAACTATGAATGCTCTAGTGAAGTGTATTCACTGCACGTTATTGTGCAATGCGCCATTATTGGTATATTAATAAATATAATTATGATGGTTTCAAAAAGTGTGTGTATATAAAAATATTTAACATTATAATCTTAAAGTCAATTATGATTAAATAGATATAGATCATCAGGATATAAAGGCTCCCATAGAAGTCCCATGAATCCCTATATCCCAAGTGGCATCACGCTAAGAACAGAATTTCAGTTAACTCTCACTTTCAGCTGACATTGTGGTTGGTGGCAAAGGTTCAAACGGGGCAGAAAATATGGATAGATAGTAGTGAGACATATGCAGGATAGAATGTTTTGAGGAACTGTTTATAGTACACAAGCCACTTGTGTCTTTATAAAAGATGTTTTTATGTGAGTGGTAGTCTTCATGCAGGTAACATAACTGTGTTTATTTAAGAGGTACAAACTAAAGCAGAAAGGAAGAGTTTAGATATCACAGATTGTGGGGTGTGGGTTCTGTAATTTAAGTAACATATTCAGTTTAAATAGGGAAGTGCAGACTGAGGGGTGGCAGCAAAGAGAGATGTTCAAAGTATCTATCTGAAGAGCTTTCCCCATTCTGCTAAATTAATTCATGCTGCATTGTACGCAAAAACTTATGTAAGCTAAATGAGAGTGTATGGAATACTGAATCTAATAATGGCAGATGACGAAAGAAAATGAAACAACAGTGGAAAAGTCTTTGATCGGAACAGGTTCATGTTACTTGTTGTTTAAATGAACTGGAAGATAAAATTAAGAGAAAGATGAAAGCCATCATCTACAAACTTTTATTAGGCATATTTTAGGAGACACATGAGAAAGGAGAACTATATCAGGACTAGAAAGTTGCAAATGTGACTTCAGGTTTCAAGAAGGGAGACAAAATGGATTGTGGTAATTACAGACCAGTACGTCTTTCTTCTGTGCCAGGCAAAATTAAGCAAACCAAGATAAAAAATAAATGACAAAAGTACCTATATGAAAATTAACATACTAAATAGCAGCCAGCATGAGTTTATGAAGGACAGGTCTTGTCAAACCCAATTTTTTAGTATTTTTAGCAGGCCAAACACTAATTGACAAACACATAACATACAACATAATTTAATTAGACTTTCAAAAAGCTTTTGATACAATCCTGGAACAAAGATTAATTTTGAAACTGGAAGCTGTTGACATCATGCATCTCAGGTCTTAAGGGCACTACTCCGACAGATTCAGAGAATGAAACCTGTTTAGTCTTGAGCATTAGAGGCTGCATGGGGACTTAGTCCTGGTTTATAAACTCCTCAAATGCATTGATAAAGTAGATCTAGCAAATGGGGTATCACATACTGGAGGACAGCAGCCATACCACATGCACTTCGGAACTGATAATACACCTGAAGCTAAGCTTGTTCAAGCCTGGCCATTACTTGAATGGGAGACCAACCAGTAAAAAGCTTGAGTTGCTGCTGGAAGAAGTGTTGGCAAGGCCAGCAGTCTGAATGTGGATCCCAATGCCACAGGGCAGTGATGGGGACACTGTATCTATCTATCTGTGCTGTAGAAATTGTGCTATCCTTTAGATGAGATGTAAAATTAAGGTCCTCACTCTGTGGTCATAAAAGATCCTTGGGCATCCTTTGTAAAGAATATGGTATATCCCGAAGTCCTGCCTAAATTAGTCACCATGGCCTGGTCATTCTGGCCCTCTAATCATCCCCTGTCTCAAATTAGCTATCTCTCACCCTTTCATCACCTGATAGCAAATGTGTGGTGAGCGTACTGCCATAAAATAGCTGCTGTTACATCGTCCAGGTGGATGCTACACAATAGTGGTGGTTGAAGTAGCTCCCCACTCACTACGTAAAGCGTTTTTGAGTAATGAGAAAATCATTGTGTAAATGTAAAGAATTAATTATTATTATTATTTAATAATGGGAAGTACATTTAGGACTGAAGCCAGGAAGCACTTCTTTATGCAATGAGTTGCCTGAATATCGAACAAATTATTGAGACATGTAGTTGAAGTAGAAACTTTAAGAAATGTGTGGATGAGATATTGGGACAGCTTAGCCATTAACTAAACAAATGAGTTTGATGGATGGAATGGTCCACTCTCGTTTTTCAGTTTCTAAATTTCTTATGCTTTTATGTGTAGCCAAATATGTCAGGGGAATAGTAAGATACAAGATCAGCTGTTCTAGCCACTGGTGTTACTGCTGTCGTCTTAGAGCAATAAATAAGAGAAATATTGTCAAAAGTTTAGATTTACATTCTTTTAAAATTAAGCTTCATATCTAATCAAATCAATTTAAATATATTTTATTTGTCAAATACAAATTATACATACAATTCAATGTGTAGTGAAATGCTTACTTCACAGAAGCTGAAGAAACAAAAATACACTACTGGTCAAATGTTTTAGAACACCTCAGTTTTTCCAGTTTTTCTTCAAATCTAATCAGTTGGAATGCAATGAATGACCTAAAATGGTGAAGAGTTAAGCAGTAAACTGCCAGAAGTTTATATTTAAAGTTTAGGTTAGAAAAAACTGAAAAAAGGGAAATATTAGAATATTACAAATGGGCCTTTTTCAGGGAACAACCAATAGGTTACAACTCACAGATGTTCTGCAGCAATTAAAGTCAATTAAGCCTTGCAAGTTGAAGCAAACAATTTTCAAAGGTGTCCCAACTTCTGTTGATTACTCATCACACAGGGTGTTTGTGTACCATTGAGTTGGTGAAAGGATGGATGCTCAGTGTGTGACACCAACCGTCAAATATGGAGGAGGAAGTGTGATGGTCTAGGGTTCTTTTGCTGCAGGAAGAGTGGGTAACTTGCACATAGTGACTGGCATTTTGAATCAAACGGGTTACCACAGCTTGCTGTTATATCAGCAAAAGGTGGCTACTTTGATTAATGAAAAATTTTAATGAAATTTTGTACACTTAATGATTTGTTGACTTATTTTTTTATTTGCCATTGTTTATTTGTTAACATTAACATATTAAACTGTGTGCATTTCCATAAAAAGTGAAAAACAGAGGTATTCTAAAACTTTGGACTGGTAGTGTACTGTATATATGTATGCATGTAGCTAAATACATCAATATTAAAACAAACAAACAACTCCCCGAACAGATATAATAACATCTGGTTTGATTAAGAGAGCTGCTGCTGTCCATCACAGGCTTGTAGGTGGGAGTTAGACTTGTTTAGACCTGCTCAGTTGTACAGCAGAATTACATTTAAAGATATCAATATTCGAATAGAGCAAGCCCAGCTTGTTGTGTCCACGAATCTAACATGCTGTCTAAAGCTTCTTCATTCTGATGTCTGCTTTGTTAAATTACAGTAACTTATCTCCTTAGGTCCCTGATGTAACTTATCTCCCTAAGCAGTAGCATGGACAAATTGAGTTCAATGACTGGATAACATATTTTAGTTTTTATTGTAATGTGTTCTGTTTTTCACTATTGCTTATTCACTCATTTCCAGTCCTTCTCTTCCCTTTCCAGTCCTTCCAATCATACCAGGTGAAAACTGTCTAGCATTAAATTAGCATCTGAAATAAGAAGTTTAAGCTAGTTCTCTAAAATTAACAAATGCCACTTGTTGTACCTTGCATTGCCATGTACACGTCCATCCAACTTTTTAAAAAGCCATTGCACAATCCAAATTTATCGAGACAGGTCAGTTTTGAGTACTTTCCACTTTACATTTACCCTTCTTTCAATCTTGGAATGAGCTGATGCTGCAATAAGGTGCAACAAGCAGTGGTGATTACAGTGCACCCAGCTGAGTACAGGGAACATTTACTATATCCCATTTTACGTACTCAGAGTCCCATACATTCTCCGATGTTATAGAAGTAGGTATCAATCAGATCCTCCTGATCCCTCTGACAACTATCAAGCTCCCAGCTCATCCAAAAGGCAGTAAATACAGTCTGACTGCTTGGGTCTGTGTCTACCAGCGTGTCTTTGATTTACAAATTCATTTAAGATTAATAGTAACAAGTAAGAGTCCAAATCTTAATCTTAAGGTTAATAATAATTAAGGAAATTGGTTAATAATTGTAATAAAAGAAACAGAAAACAGAAGAGAGAGCTGCTGTAAAAGATATCCGCCAGCACAGAATCCAGAGGCACTCCCTTTTCTGCCAAGGTTTGCACTCATCACTCTTCTTTTTAAGGCATTTATATAGATAGGCACATGAGTATCGCCTGCATATGCATCAACCAGTCAGGATTTTTTGTTAAGCTAGGAAGTCTTACTTTCTCATGAAAACTGGGAATTAAGTGTGAAATCTACAGTAGTTTCTATTCTCCCCAGTGTCCCTTTCAATTTCGTTCCTCAAGAAGTATACTTACTGTCATAGCTTTAGCACTGGGTTTATTGTGTGCACAAAAGCACCAAGTTATTAAAAAAGAACGTACACCTTCAGAAGTCTGTATTCTTTAATAAAAAGCAACAGAGTCATACTATGGCTGGTGTTTACATTGTAAGAGGAATTGAAGATTTAATCTTGGTGGTTATGGAGCCGAGAAGCTGTGTAACAAGCCATTTAGTTACTTTTTTCTTAGGTGTAACCAAGTCTTGTCTCTGCAGATAATCCTAGTGATATCCTGCTCTGAATGCAAATTACTTTTTAAAATTAAAACTGATGATGGGATGGGGTTCATTTATAAATCTGTTTTGCCCTGCTGGGTGTAAGTAATTATGTTGCTTTGGTAATCATAACAAGTCACTGAGTGAGACTACAGGGGTAATGATGCCCAGTGGGAAAGTTATTGGAAGGCACCCACATCAGGTGTGAAATACCTCTAGAGCTCTGAGGTGGTTTATATACTGTGTATATATATATATATATATATATATATATATATATATATATATATATATATGGTAGAGGAATAAAATGAATTGTTTTTAGTTAAATTTCACTCAGATTTTGCTCATGTTCCAGAATATAACCAAAGTGATGCATTCAAACACTCAAAATTATTCTCAAAATCTTGAAAAATTATTACGATCTAGCACCTACTGATATGCTGTTCTGGTTTACATATTAATTTAATTATGTAAATTATGTTTTAAATAAATATTTTACATATTCACATACACTAATTGGAAATGGTTTTGTATTTGTATTTTTTTTCTGCAGATATTTAGGTGATTGCTAGTGCATATTCAATTTAGTCTTGAAGTAGTTCTTTATTTCTAAAATCACAACCTTTGCATTTACATTTACATTTATTTGCTTAGTGGACGGTTTTATTGAATAGAGGACAGCATAATCGAATAAACATCAGTCTGGGGAAATGTTTGGGAACAAATGTAACAGGAATACAGGATTGCATTTGCATTGGCAGGAATTTTATGTTTAATTTTTCCCCAAATAGGGAAGAAAAACTGCCACAACCTTGTGATCTTAAATTGAACCCATTGTTTTTTACAAACTACTACCCTTAATTACTGCAGAGGGACATCTCAAAAATTGAATTATATACCGGAATTATAATCAACTATAAATAAAAATCGTAGCCAATTTCTGGACACCATAATTAGACCTAGAATTAAACTCACATGCTTCAAAAGTGGTGCTTAAAGTAGTAATTTACTCCTTAAAAAAAAAAACAAATAAACTAAATATATAGCTAGTCATTGTACATTTTTGCATTTTAAAAGGTTGCTTAGTAAACATTACTTCACTGTGACAAATCAGCTGGTGTCAGATCAAGCTATATAATTTTGCAGTAGGCAAAGGCTGTGTCTCTGAGTCACCCTAAAGAAATAATAAAAAGCATGTGGTGTACAACATCCAACAGGTCATAATGCTACAGTCAAAGAAAATAGCTCTAGAATCAAATGGATTGTGTCCAGTGGGCTTGCTTCACTCAACCTTTTACTTATAATAGGCAGTCTGAACAAAAGCAACTTTTGTGAAGGTTTGGACAATGGCTACCTAGGATGCCACCTTCTAGAGGTGCAGATATAGCAAGCCACTTTCACTTTGCTTTGGACGGTGCACATCACACCTTATATGATCCCTGAGCTCTTAAGAACTTGTGCCTTCTGCGGTGCTATCACAGAACAGCTACATGATGCGGAGGAATGCAAAAGGTGTCACCAGCTGCTGTTAAGTCTGGTGTGACCCAGCCCTCCCATCATCAACATCCCCAACAAAAAAATACATTTCACAAGTGGTTGAGAACTTGTTAGAGTAGTGTTTCAAAATAAAAAGGCAAAAGCCTTCAGGCGCTCAGTACTGCAAAAGGAAAAAGAGGAGAGGCAAATTAAAAACGGAGGTATGAATAGTCTGTCATTGCGTAAAGTGCATTTGTTTCATCACCTTAGCATGGCATCACTATTACTATTAGCACAAATGTAAGCCAGATACACTCATTATGCTAGATAATGGATGTACAAATGTAGCATGTAGGCTGTCAACTACCTGCTTGTCTTTAGGTATCTGTAATATTATTTCTTTGTATGCATAATGGTGTTATCTTGACTTCATAGACATCACCAAGGTCTGTAGTGGTCAGAAAGGTTTTAAGGAAAAGATCGCACATTCAGCCTGAAGTTACTATAATGCAACAGTAATAATAAGCATCAGCCATGTGGTTGCAGGTCATATTTCATATGATGATGTTATACAGGAATTTGCAGCAAGGATGTCCAGAAAGGTAAAACAGTAAATAGAAAAGTACATTTTGTTGCATTTCAGACGTGATAGCTCTGCAATTATTGTTTTCCAGAGTTCATTGTGTTCTTTAATATATTCTTACATTCATATATTTTAATTGCGCATTTGCCTCTTAAGTACCTTTCTAAGATATTAATTATTATTATTATTATTATTTATAACTACCTTGCATGCACTTTGTATGTGTGTAATTTGCTATTATGTTGGTCTGTTGTATTGAATGAAGGCATCTAGGGTCTGTTCCAGAAAGAGAGATTAGATAATCTCAGAACAAACTCTGGCTTGCAATAGTGCAATTTTGCACACACCACCAGATTAGCTGGTTCCAGAACGGCAGATTTCAATTGCCTAACGCAATCCTAAATAGGTTGATCTGGACTGATGTGTGTTCACGTCAAAATTTAAAAGCCCTTATGAGTTGAGCATTGAACAGCTGATCAACCACAGGCTACAAGTCTGATAAACACGGGGAACAAAATTCATGGCAGCAGACCAAGAGGTGCTGGCGTCAGTGCATAATGATTATCAGCATATTCAACAAAAGAAGAGCAACACAGCAGCAACAGCCATGGAAAGAGAAATGATATGGAAAATATCACCAACAGGGAGAATGCATAAAAGAGTTAATCAGTGAAATCCGTGTAAACTTTGTGCGGTAAACTGTTGCATTGTGCAAAATGTACCCATGATGATATTACTCTACTTGAAACATTATACTCCCTCAAGTAAGCATTGTGTTTCATTTTTTCAATTTTTCTTTCATCAAAAAAGTGTATGACAATGATTTTGTTTCAAATTTTTACCTAAACCTTTGTTCTGTAATAGTTAAAATTTGTACATGGCTGGATATAAAGAGGTGTCACAAGGATTTAATTTATGCATATTGTATTTTGTTTTAGTGTGACATGTTTGTTTGTGGAGTGCCTTAATACAATTTGTTCTACAACATTGCTGCTGTTTAGGAGACATGAGCAACAGTGTGCACTGTGTTAAGGAAAATGTCTTAAGTGTTTACTACAGCTACAGCTACGAATGAAACTGAAAGTGACAATCTGCTGACACCATGCCTATGCACATTTTTGTTTAATCAAATAGGGCTTTCTGCTTCAAGAATTCAAGTAAGTTGCTATCTTCCTCCCAAACCCGATACACTACTACTACCGTATACACTACTTCACCAGAGGCTTTGTCATAGAAAGCCTACTATCTAGGAATTTTTTTTTTTTGGAGCTCTGTGTTTGTTATGGAGAGTTGGTTGGTGAGCAAAAATGGTTTTGGCTTTAGTGGCTGCAGGTTGACTAGATCACATTTTTATGTGAGTAAGTCTATGTAGGGATCAACTTCCTGGATAGAAGTATTTGGAGAATTGAAGACATGCTACTACACATGTCTAATTTATATTTAAATGTGTAGGAAATGATTTATAACACCCAGTATTCATTAAAAATAACTTTAAACAGGCAGGAGGCATAAACATAAAATAACGTTCTCAAACCTGCTCAATCCAATACAGTGTCACAGATTATTGGTCTTAGCCCATCCTGGCAGCACTGGGTGAAAGCATATCGCAGTGCCCACTCATGTAGACACCCACAGTCCCTCTCACACAGGGCCAGCCTAACCAACATAGTTTTTAGGATGTTTGAGGAATAATATTCAGAAATAGAAGGAATCTACAGTATAAATCCACATGAACAAAACTGGGAAAGGAATTTGATCATATTTAATACTAGCAAAATACCCGCGCTTCGCAGCGGAGAAGTAGTGTGTTAAAGAGGTTATGAAAAAGTAAAGGAAACATTTTAAAAATAACATAACATGATTGTCAATGTAATTGTGTTGTCATTGTTATGAGTGTTGCTGTCATATATATATACATATACACATATACATACACATATACACACATATACAGATATATTATATATACATATACACATATATTTTTTATATATATATTTTTTATATATATATATATATATATATATATATATATATATATATATATATATATATATATATATATATATATATATACACATACATACATACATATACACACATAGATGCACTTACAATAACATAGAAATCAATATAAACAACATTAACATCATTATCATATGAGAATATGAAGTAATATATAAGAAGCACATTTCATATAAATATAAATTATTAAACAGTAAAATCTTCTTGTATAATTTGCTACCGTGGCTTTTCGTTGGTCTGTCCAGGATTTTAAATCACATGTAGCTTGCAAACCGTTTCACGTATTGACTTGAAATGTGGTACACATATAATACGTCACGTCTGCTATCCGCTTTATGGGTGATGAATGTATTACTCTTTTTATGTTTATTTTATTTTAGAATCAACTCCTATCTGCGCACACCAGGGCGGCCGTAGGCAGATGCGTATGGTGTATTCACTCCATGTTATCGTGCATTGCGCTGTCACTGGTATTTTGATAAAAGAATTTGAACAATATATAAGAAGCGTATAAATTATTAAACAGTAAAACATTAACATTTAAGAAGTAAAGTTACATTGAGTACTACTGCAGTGCCTTCGGGTATACCTCATTTTTTCTTTGCCCATTACATGCTTAAATGTATACATTTTTTGGTGTACCTACCCGAGAACACGCGACATATAACCGACCGTGGGAGAAGCATGGATTTTAAACACGCGTTGAGTTCATCTGCTGGTCTCCCTCGTGGAATAACTGGTAATGTTTGACTAAAATCTACAGCGAGTAAAACGACATTACCTCCTTTTTTTTTTTTACGATCTCTGAGATCTTGCTTTTTTCGGTTCAAGGCTTCATAAGCTCTTTTATGTTCAATGTTGTACTTAATAAGTACTAATTATCCCAAACCATCATCTTTGAATGTTGCAAGACTTTCGCCTTGTATGTAGATCGGGGGTAATTACATTCATTGCATTCCTAGTCTGAATCACAATCTGATTGTATGGGTGGTTACCTGGCACTGTAGGGTTGCCACCCGTCCTTTAAAATACGGAATCGTGCCGCGTTTGAGAATGAAATTGCGCGTCCCGTTTTGAATCAATACTGGACGGGATTTATCCCGTATTTTTTTTATAATTTTTTTTTTAAAGCAGCGTCTCATGCAAATCATCCCACACGCATTTTATGAAGATGCCTCCTTTCCTACTTTTGATTGGGTAATACTTGATGTCATCGTTAGTTTGATTGGTGTTTTTAACTGTCCAGTGAGGAGGGCGTGTCTTTTAAGTACAGTCTGCAAAGTGTTGGCATTGAGATGTTGCGTCAGTGCCATAGTTGAAGCCCCTAACGTTGCGGTCAGCAAGTCGGCTAACATCCGCCATGTGCCGTCTTTCAGTTGCGAGAAGCAGATCATAGAATGGTTGAAACTGTTGCCCCTAACGTTGCGCCACGGCGTGTGCTTCGTTTATACCTCGTGTCTTCTCATTAAACTTTTATCTCGCGAATATGTTATTGCAATCCGCAGCGGGAGCGTTTCTATAAACTTAATTTAAACTTACGTTTTACACCGTGCTTTGTTTCCCTTATGAACATGCTTGTATGCTTAACTCGCTCCGTTCTCAATTGTTTAATTAATTTTTTGCTCTTCGCTGTTTGCGGCTGTTCCTCCATTTCCCCCTACTTCGTTCTTTTATCTCGCGAATATGTTATTGCAATCCTTAACGGGAGCGTTTCAATAAACTGATTGAAAATAGTTTTGCATTTACCTTTTTAGTAAAAGGCGAGCTTTTAAGCCTGAGAAATCACCCCGTAAATGCACACGTTTAATTGGACATGTGTTAATATGTATGGTTACACAGTATTAAAAGACAGTGAACAACGTCAGTTACCTTTCTTCCCGCGTTTGATAAAAGGTGAGCTTTTAAGCCTCAGAAATCACCCCGTAAATGCACACGTTTAATTGCACATGTGTTAATATGTATGCTCACACAGTATTAAAAGACAGTCAAAAATTAACGTCATTTACCTTCGTTCCCGCGTGTGACTCGTGCTGTAAATGTCTTCCTTGTTTTTAGTTCACGTGATTACGTAGGAGGCGTGATGACGCGATACGTGACTCCGCCTCCTCCATTACAGTGTATGGACAAAAAATATGTTCCAGTTATGACCATTACGCTTTGAAGTTCGAAATGAAACCTGCCTAACTTTTGTAAGTAAGCTGTAAGGAATGAGCCTGCCAAATTTCAGCCTTCCACCTACACGGGAAGTTGGAGAATTAGTGATGAGTGAGTCAGTCAGTCAGTGAGTCAGTCAGTCAGTCAGTGAGGGCTTTGCCTTTTATTATTATAGATAAAGATATCTTTGAATGGCTAAGAATGGTAACATAAGTTTTAATAACAGCTTGGAATAAAATCTTTCTAACCAAATTACCATTTACAGATACATTTAAATTTATATATCAAACATTTCTGTATCTTTGTAAATATATGAACATATATTTACACTAAATTTAGGAAACCAGTCACAGATTAGATTTGAAGATATGTTTAACTGATTTAAATATATCTTTGAGTATTTCAAAACAACTTTAAATCCTTTTAGGGATACTTCAAAGTCGATACAGATATATTTTTTATTCAGAGTATTATAAAGTGGGTATTGGCCTGTTTTCAGTGGCACACAAAACATTCTCCGTTAACAGAAAGACAGCTGCCTCTCCACCATCTGCATTCCAGAAGGAAAATGATTTGTTCTTCCAAAGCTCTACCATCAGCCAACATCAGGTGAGTTTGTTTTCTAAACTTCATCTGAAAATCAAAAGTGTTAATCAAACACTAACTGACATCTCTGCAAAGATGAGCAGACCAACAAGCATCTGGAAGCACATCTGTCTTAAATTTACAATGACAAGATGATTTCTTACTTACTTAATGGACACCAATGAATAGGCACTGACCAGTATCTACAAATAGACTCTCATCCAATCAGCAGAAACTGCACCTTCACTTAAAAACGAGGTACATGCATTTTTTCTCTCTTTTTGGAATTGTCAGTTAAACCTCTCTGAGCATTAGAAGCTAACTGTTGTGATTTACAAGTTTTTAGAGTGTATTTTTTTTACCATTTTTATGCATGTAATTTTATCTCTTTAATAGGTTTGGCATGTGAGGATCCTTATCCTAAGATTTATTTTATGTGAAATTACAAAGTGGATTTTGACTACAATCTTATTTTTCTTTATTCATCTTTGAATTTGATCATGTGACCATGATAGTCATTCTGACTTTATGAACATGGCGACGATCGAATACTACTATGTCCTTCTAAAGATACACAAACCTTTGATTTTCTTAGCAGTAGTTTTCAAACAAGTAGGGCCTAGCTGTGGGATTCGAGCTGTGGTTGCAATCTCATTCTGCATTTGATTTTCGATTTCATCTCATCCTTTCGGTTTCTGGTTGCTCAGTTGGGTTTGGCGTTTCTGGTATTCTGATGCTTGCTTGTCCAGAATACAGCAGTTTTGTGACTTAATGATCTCCTGGTTTAGTAGTGCTCACAATATTCCTCAGGCTCTTCTATACACAACAGAGATCCACAGAATTAATTTCTGTGCTAATTTTGGATTTTTGATTTAATTTTTAGATGGTTATTTATTATCATTAATTTTATGATGTCACCATGAAGCCATTTTGTGGTTGTAATGAGCAGGATGATCAAACTGTCAACATCTCTTTATTGGTATGAAAAAAATGAAACTGCAGACATCTGCTCTTTTGCATTCAGGAGCTGCTGAAAAATTAACTAAGAAATCCTATATCATGACAAATTTGCAAAAACTCAAAACCAAAAAATGAAAAGATTTTGAAAATTAAAAGATTTATTTACCACAGCACATACTTTATGCCACTTTTCCCATAATTGGGCCATTGTGCCTACGTGTGTGTGTGTGTGAATAGTACATCCTTCAGTGTCTTGATGGTCTGTACATGTGCCTGCTGATTCAAAGATGAGCTTAAAGCTGATTAGAAGAGGAGTATATTGAGCTGACCATACAAAAACTGTCCAGAATTAAAAAGATATCAACAGAGCAGAATTGATGTGAAAAATCTGAAGAGGTTTTTTTCCCCAGTTGGCTGGTTTCACAGGGTCTGCCAACAGAGCGCTTTATGGGGTTTAAATTATGAATTAAAAAAAAAACAAAACTTTTGCTTTTTTGTTTGGTCGTTCCAATTTTTTTTAACTGATTGTGCTGTAAATTTTAAAATCTCCCATTGAAAAGCTTTTGCAAATCTGCAAGTTCATCTGTCTTAAAACAGAGAAACATTACATGCAGCTTCAACTAAGAATTCTTTTTTTTTTTTTTTTTTATTACGAATTCATTTGTTTTTTTATTTATTTACAACATATATTTTTTATATTTTCCTCTTTTACTTGTCCACCTGCCGGTTGTATCTCCAGTACAACTCCAGGAAAAGGGTATGCATACAAGCAGCTTATACAGCAGCACCCTTCTCCTGCTGCTTTAGGTAAGTTAATCCTTAAAGTACAAAAAATCAAAACACTTCTCTGGAAAGGAATCAAAGAGGAAAGCAATTATGTAGGCATATGTAAGACTGAATTGATTGATCTAATATGATCTGTAGATTATTATTGTAAAGACCTAACTTTATCAGCCTGATCAGACTAATTAATTACATGAGAAAGATGCAGATCCTGTAAGTGAAATAAATATAGGATAGTTTTAGAAAGGGAACAGCAGTGCACAATCGGGCTTATTGTGCTGCAAATTGCAAGAACAAGGCAGGATTACAGTTTGCGCATGCTGAAAGAGTTACTTAGTGGTATAACTTACAACAGACTAAGCTGGGGTTGCAGTTTATCTGTACCTGAAGAGCACCTTCACTTCCTTGTACCTTCAGACTGGAATTACAATCTTTAAGACAATTGTCACCTTTGCTTATACAGTAAACTAGTTCCTTTCCATATTCTTAGTTACTTATATATTTTTATGAATTATTGGGTTTTAACTAATAATAATAGCTAGAAGAGGAACTTATTTCATTTGATTTTCTCCTTTCATAGGGTAATATTGATAATGATTTTATGCTGGTTTTAGTCATTTTGTATTAATAGTTATTTTTTTGTGTTTCCTTGTTGCATATCTTATTAATATGTTTATTGGCAAAGATGGCAGTTGTATACAAGAGACTCCGTTTAGATAACTTTTTATTTCCCAGCATGCATATACATATAAATCTTTCCCATTTCTTATAAACCTCGCAACATTGAGCATTGTAAACATTACATCTCCCCTTTTCAGAAGGGGACTTCTATTAATATTACCAATAACACCTCATAACCCGCTACCAATGGCGTAGCTGGGGGGGGGGCAAGAGGAGACATCTGTCCCTGGGCGCAGAGTCCAGGGGGCGCCATTTTGATGTTACGAAATTTTAGAATGAAATGTTTTCCAAACAGGAGGGGGCGCGAAATCTTCAGTTGTCCCCAGGCACTGAAAACCCTAGCTACGCCTCTGCCCGCTACATGGCATAGTCACGGCAAAAGTACATAACCAGAATGTTCTTAATAAGCTACATAAAATAACTGATTGGGGAGGTATCAACATGACTCTTTCAGCAGGCTTTCTATATAATAAACATATATATTTGTTATAAGTAATAAATGGGTATCTGATGAAGAAAGGCATTTAACATGGTAACATTCTTGATATGGCATACTTGAATGCTTTAAACAATTATAGACAGAAAACAGAACCTTAATATGAACTAAACAAAATATAACATATACACCCATCACAATCACAAATCAGGATTTTCCTTGGTCAAATAACTCGACCAGACCTGGTGGTAATGCGTAAAGTTTGAGGTTCACCTGATTTCATAGTGTGACTTTCTGAAGTGGCTGAAATTGACTGATCTTCATTTGTCTCAGGTGTGCATGGCTTAATTTTCATATCATCCAGGGTCTTCAAGAGATGACGCAATTATGTTGGTAGATATGACCTTCTGTGCTGCAGATGCAGTAAGATCTGTCAGTGCTTGCATGCTTAAGAACAGTGGCTGTTTTCCAGAAGCAATTACCTTGCTGGTACCTAACTGAAGAGCCACTAGGCAAGGGTTGCAAATACATGCCCCTCTGTCAAAGTGGTATTTCTGATGCTGCTGACATTCTTTCCTCTGAACCTGTACCAGGTTCTGGTTTGGTGCCTGTGCTAGCTGTACTGGGATGGATGGATTGCAGCCTACGGCTCATCAATGGCTGTGCCAGTGATTTAAAGTTGTCAACTGGGGTATACCTATGCTCAAGAAATATTAAATATGGATCTCGTTGTTCCACCTGTGCTTTAGTCATAAGGGTTTTGGCAGTTTGGAATGTCCTTTCAGCAATCCATTGCTCAGGAGATAATGTGGGCTTGTAGTTATGTGATCGAAACCCCAGGTGTCAGCAAAACACTGAAATTTTTTCAAACTATAGCAAAGCCCATTATCACTAATGATAATAATAATAATAATTCATCACATGATAGTCTTTGCAGTGCCATATCTCGTGAACATTGTTTTAGATTTGTAGGTGACTGCTGTTGAGGAAGCATTTTTAAGTTTCTCTAACTCAAAGAACCTGGTGTAATAGTCTACACATATGACATACTTGTCACTCTCCTATACAAACAAATTTGTTCCAGCTCTTTGCCATGGTCTCCCTGGCACTGGGTAAGAGCTCACAAGTTCCTTGGCATTTTGATTACTGTGTTTTTGGTGTATGCTTCATTTGCTAATCGTGGTCTCCATTTGCTGACTCATGCCAGGACAGAAAAGTATGTCTCTCACTCTATGTTGAATTTTTCTATGCTCATGTGGCCTGTGTGTATTTACTAAAGTGTCTACTTTTGTACAGCTCACGGAATAATTATTTTCTCTCCCTTTAAAAATATGCCCTATGCCTGAGATATTTCATCTCTATAATTCTAATATTCTGAATTTACATTTAGGCATGTTTTCCTAAACTCATTGGCAATTGGCATATTGTAAATTATGCTATAGATTTGTTCATACATACTTTCTGTCAGTAAATTATTCTCGGCAATCTCAGTGGTGCAGCTGACAAGGGTTTGAAGAGTATGAATTCCAAAGGATAACAGTCTGTTTCAACCACTACACAGTGGCTGTATATGAGGGCGTACCCAAAATAACTGGAATTGAAAAAAAAAGGTTTTAATAATTTTTACTTACCAAAACTTTAGTCTCCTTCAAAGTACTATCCATGTGAATGAATGCCCTTGTCCCAGTGGTTTTCCCACTGGTGGAAACATTTTTGGAATTGCTGAAAAGGAATGTTGTCCAATGCTTGCAGCGATTTTTCTTTGACTTCCTCCACAGTACAAAAACACTTTCTTTTGAGTTCTTTTTTCATAGGCAGGAACAAGAAAAGGTAGCACAGAGCAAGATCAAGTGACATTTCCCACTTATAGACCTGTGTTTTACTTAAAGCTTCCTCTTTAAAAGCAGTTTCAAGCATCACTGCAGTTTCAGCAGCTGTTTTCCCTAAGAGAAAACAAAATGTAATGCAGACTCACTGTTCTTTATACTCACCCATCTCAAAAATTGCAGAAAACATGTTTAATAAGCACCAAGAAAAACTGACATGGAATACTGTGCGAACAATACAGAGCAACTCCACTTGGCAGACTGCCACATAATACTATAAGTATGCTACATCTAGCAGTGAAATTCATAACTAAGTGTAGATTGCGCGCCATGTACAGATTCTGGTTGTTTTTGGGTACCCCATCGTATGTATTCATGGAATCTTTTGCATCTGAACAGAACCACATATAGCTCTTTCTCCATCTGAACAAATTTTTATTCACTGGAGTTCAGGGATTTAGAAGCATAGGCCCATTGGCCTGCCTTCTTGGAGGAAGACAGCACCTGAACCATGATGTGATGCATCCACCTGTAGTAGGAGCTCTTTGCTTTGGTCATAATATGCAAGAATCTAACCTGGTTCCTCTGTAATCAGTCCTTTCACTTGCTTAAGTGATTTGTCATGCCGTGCATCCCAGACAAATTTGTTGTTCTCCTTCAAGAGCTGTATCAATGGGGCATTTACTTCTGAAAGTTTGAGAGTAAATTTGGCTAGATAGTTAACCATTCCAAATTTTGTTTCCTATTTTGCTTTGTTTCCCAGCGCTTTCATTTCATTAATCGCTTTGAATTTTTTGTGTCTGGCTTGAGTTTGTGGGCAAAGTAGTTCACTTCTGACACATAGACAATGGCCTTTTCTGGGTTTAACTTTATTTCTTTTTCTCTTAACCACTCTAGCACTGCTCTGAGATTTTGATAGTGTTCTTCCTTTGTGCGGCCATTTATAAGTATGTCATCAACAACAGCAACCATACCACTAATGCCTTTGCATGCCTTGTTTATTCTCCTTTGAAACTTGTCTTGAACCAAAGCAATCCCAAAGGATAACCTCAGGAATCTATACCTACAAAAAATAGTGGTAAAGGTAGTTAGTAGGGATGCCTTATGACTCAGTTACATGGCCCAATATCCTGATCTAGTATCTAGGACACTAAAAAACATGCTCCAACCAGCTTGGGTACAACTTTTTCCAGAGTTGGCAATGGAAAACGAGGTCTCTGGATAGCTTTATTAAGATCATGTGGGTCTAGGCATATTTGATGCTTTTATTGTTTTGGGCTTCTCTACCACCACTAAAGAGTTTACTTTTTCTGTTGGTTTAATCACTGTGGCAATAATTACAGCTTGTTCCATGTCATTTAAATCTTGGTTTAGACGATCGTAGAGTGCAAATGGATTCTTCTAGCTGGGCATACAACAGGAATTGCTTCTTGTTTCAGGCAAATATTGCACCCCTCTGGAAGCCAACCATTGCCCTATAAAACATCTGGAAATTCTTCTAAAATACTCACATGTGCCCTTACTATCCAATACATTGCCTCCATACCCTAGTCAGATGTGTGTTATTTTCTTCATTGAGATATGCTGGAACATTTTGATAAATACATTTCTTGTTATATTCATCTGTGTCCCTGTATCCAACTTGAATTTTATTTTCTTCTTCGTTCCTACTTTAATGTTCATAGCCTAAGTTTGCACATTCGTTTGTGTCAGTGTCAACGTAAAGTTCATCATGTAACTTGGATTCTCTGCTTTCCATCACTGTATGTACTGGTTTTCCCTTGAATCTAGTCTGAGGCCAGTGCTGTGTTCAACATACTGTTGTGAAGTGATTTGATTTCTTGCATTCTCAGATTGTTTTCCCTTTGCTAGGCATTCATCTGTTACTTGGTACTTTCTACATCATCCACATAGCTTGTTTCTGTTGCTTGCCTCTCTTTCTTTTTTTCCAGAGTGTACTACACTGATTTTGAACTTACAGCATGTAGAGACTGGCTGCCACTGTCTTTACTAGCGACCATTGTATTCAGTTGCTCCTGCGATAACTCGTGTGAATGTGCAATGTTTATTGCCTGTTTCAACATTAACTCTGGACTACAACTTAACAGCTTTTCAAAAGCTTTGTGTGAATTAGGCGCAAAAATAATGCAATCTCTGACTGTTTCTGCACTGTCTGCATAATTACTATCCTTTACCAATAGCTTTAACTCCATTACGAAATGCTCACTGGTCCCCCCGTCATCCTGCATATTTTCATGGAAACTTGTACCATGCAAATATACAGTTGGTACAAACATATTCAGAAAACCATAGTATGTTTATAATACCTTAGCTTCATCGTTTGACAAGGTCCATTTATTGAAGACATCCTGTCTTTTCTCTCCAACCCACAAAAGTAGGTAGCTTATTACTGAAGTGTCCACTAAATATAAACTGCACATGTTGTAGTAAATGTTGCCAGGCTTCAGGCAAATTTTATGACTCCCAGTCCATCCACAGAGCAGGCATACCAGCAAGATCCATCTGTACTGAATTTCAGTGAGCTCAACCCTTTCTTCTGACACCATGTTATATATCCTTGTTGAATATTTTTTTAATATGTTATGGCAGACGGCTGGGACTCCTACTCGGCTGTAATGCCTGTCTAATGGAAGGATCAGGGGAGAAAACGCACACAGGACAGTATCTCCCCCGGAGCGCTAGATGGCAGCCCCCATGAGTTACAGCTGCGCCTCAGACTCCCACAGGGCTCCATAGGAGTTGGTGTTCAGCTCAGCCCTGTTGGGTTCCGTGGGTGCCACCAGGGGGAGCTGCATGAACTGCAGAGCCCTACTTTATTGGGCTTCTGCCTTACCCGGAAGTGCATCCGCACCACGCCAACAGGCCACTGGAAGTACTCTCGGGTACAGGATAAAAGAAGCCCGCTGCCACTGCTCCGTGAGCCAGAGTCAGGAGGGAGAGGACGATACTTGCTGGAGGTGGAGTTGAGATGGACTGGGACAGAGACAGAGTAAAGAAGAGAAAAAGAAAGTGTATTATTGTAAAAATTATCCTTTGTACTGTGCTGCACTAGTGAGAAACAATTTGGGAAGTGGAAAAAATAAAAATGTGTGTTGCTGAACTTGTGTTCTGCATCTGTCTGTGTTGGGTTAGGGCAGGGGTCATCAATCACAGTCCTGGAGGGCCGCAGTGCCTGCAGGTTTTTGCTCCAACTCAATTGCTTAATAAGAAGCACTTATTGCTCAAGTAACACTTCTGTTTCATTTTAGTTGTCTCGCTCATTAAGATTTTGAACCCTTATTGCTTATTTTAGTCTTAAACAGCCATATTATTGGCTTTTAATTGCTCCTAATTAGCAATAACATGCAAATGACAAAAGAGACCAGCATTTCTCCATTTAGCTTGTTACCATTTACACCTGTGTGTAATCATGCACTATTGGGTTAAATTAAATACTTGGAAGGAAACTGAAGAGGAAAAAGTGAAGGACTGAGAATTACTCATCCATTTTAGCCTTCAAATCATTTGGATGATATCCTTAGGAAGGGAAAGAAAATCCAGGATATAAGAATTACCTGACATAGCAGAGTTAAAGCACTAACAAGCCATGAAATTAAATTATTTCTAATTAAACAACCAGGTTAGAACAAAAACCTGCAGCCACTGCGGCCCTCCAGGACTGTGACTGAGGACCCTTGGATTAGGGGAACCGAGTACCCTCCGCAGGCCACAATGTCTATCGACAAAGGTGACAGTCGCAGACAGGATGCTCCATTTAGATAAGTCTTACTTTTTTATTTACCAGCATGCATATAAATATAAACTTTCCCATTTCTTATAAATCTTATGATATCAAGCATTCTAAACATTACAGTAATCACAGGGCCCCCCTCTATTAGGTATGCAATCAAACATTTTGTGTTTAAGAAAATTGAACACTAGTTGTCACAGACCCTCCATCCCTAACACACATCAATTGATGCCATTTTTGCACCGCTTGAAATGGAATCTGCTGTCTATAAAAGCTATTTAGCCTGCATTTTCAACTCCATTTTAAAGTAATGATAACACCATTATTTTTGAATATCACTCACTGTTACAAAAATATTCAATAAACAAAAAGGTGAGAATTGACTCACCTGAATCAAAAATGTGAAATACTTCAACTTTCGTATAAGTTAATGCACCTGAATATTACATGTGTTGTACATGTGTTCATTTTCAAACTTGTATTAAATCCTGCATTTTGCCCATGTTAATATCTAGACTAATGTCCTATATCAATAACTTTTTTCGGTGTTATATGAAGATGACCTCTCATATTTTGGTCAGTGGATTATTCTTTCACCACTGGTAGTACAATCACATTTACATTGGATATTGTACATCTAAATATATACAGTATGGTGTCTATATACCTCTTACACTTACACAACCTGATATTTCTTTGTTAATGTTACTTTATTTTAGTATAGCTTAAAGTAACTAATCTTAAGAATTTAATAAAAGTTTTTTTTTCTTCAAATAACTGCTTTAGATAATATAAAGTTTGTGATTAACCCAAAGACCTTTTCTTGTTTTCCAAGACTACATAATTTTCCTGACTGTAACTGAAATAGTTTCCAGATAGAGCCTGTACTTTACTTTTCATTGCTTTGGCGTGATTGTGCTTTCTAAATATGCTCAGTTTGACCCTGAAAACTATTTGGGCCTTATCTATCATCTGGATTCCTTTGACCTGATTAACTGATAACTTAATGAAATAATTATCCCACTTGTTTTTAAGCTGTTTCACAGATACATAATTTTATTTTAAAGTATGCAAGGATAGGGATCCTTGTGATACTTTATAGCAAACCCAGACAGCATTGCCTACTTAATAGCCATGCAGACTCTACAGTAGTTGAAAACATGTAATGGTCTCAGCCAGCCTATAATCAAACTTCCACACCAGGCATGCATTTATCTGAAAGGTCTGTGTGCAATCATTGTAAATTACTTAAAGACTGCTACCACCCCAACTCTCAAATACAACAAGTCACAGGTCAGGAGTGCTGGGTTACATCTGATGCTGCTGTGGTCCTTTGATAGCCTCCATGTTCCTTATTTTTGAATAAATGGGTTGGGAAAAATAATTATTGATTGAACAGAAACAAAACCAAATAATTTACACTCTTGCTTAAAATTTCAAGACTAAATAAAACCAGCATAGAAGGCAAACATTTAACCTATAGAACTCCAAAATGTTGACATAATTTACTTAAAAATATCTGAGGTGCTTTATCAATCTCAGCGTTTAAATCAAGTCTCAAGACTCAATTTTAGCATAGCATACTCTTGCTAGAACTACTCTTTATTCTCTTCATGTTGCTTTATTTTATTACTTTTAATAGCTTGATTAACTTTTACTAAATGTTTCTCACTATTCCTTCACCCTGTACAAGAAGTCTCTTTGACTGCCTTAGAGTCGATGTGTCCATGTATACAGTATGATGGGCTTGTCTACAGGTGTTTAGTATTCAGCTACAACTGTCTCTGTCACCTGCAGACTAATTCATTTCAGAATGCAGCTGACCCTGGACTGTAACCCACCCTGGATATGTATTTATATATACCAGCTGTGCTATCCATCTAAGATGGGTTGAAATCGAAGTAGTCATTGTAGACCTCAGAGTTAATGTTCATTGAGCACCATCAATTGGAATGAACTTTGTAATGCATGTGATAATAAAATGCAATGCATTTATCATTATAACAGATGACGCATCACATATATTTATAGTAATAAAATGCATTGCTGCAAATGTTTGTTATGTGCCATATGTCGGAATGATACAGACATAACAACCAGATGGACACAAAGATACTTGTCCTTTTATTGTGAATTTCCCATTGGATTAATAAAGTATCTTCTATCTATCTATCTAATCTATCTATCTATCTTTCTATCTTTATCTATCTATCTATCTATCTATCTATCTATCTATTAAGTTGGATTTATCTTTTTTCAAAATTATGTTTCGTGTTTATATTGTATATTTTTATACACAGTATATTTATAAATATTGTAGAGTGTGCTGGCTTCATAAGTGAAAGTGCATTTAAACTGAACTGAGATGAAATTTTATTTTATTCACATAAAGAAAATGTTTACATTATTTCAAGCACCAGCAGCTTTGCTAAGTAAAAAAGCCTACCTACAACCAGTGATCAAAAACATTTTTCTGTATATAAATATTGTGCATTATAAATACTCAAAGCATGTACTATGTAAACACTGACTGTCAGAAGTGTAACGGTTTTTAAAAGAGGTTCATCTAACCAGAAATAATCTTATAATTTTATAATTTATAATTTAAGAAGTAGCATTAACTGCTTTCAAAAAGACAGAAAATTACTATCACTGTGCTGTACAGTCATAAATCCGATTAACAAATATAATGTGATGTCCAATGTTTTAACAGTCACTCTCATAATCTCTGTATTATTTCAACTTGAATATGTTGAAGATTTGCTTTTATGTGCAAAATTTAAAACAGTTTGTGTGAAGCAGACACATTGCATTCAATCTTGTTCCTTTTTTTTGCACCAAGTTACCTTGGTGGTCTGGGAATCACTAGATGCTTCTGTTCTATCTGTGTATTCAGTCATTTTTCTACAGGAGGGGCAATTGTTGCTTTTCAACTGAATTTATCTTTTGATAAACATTTTAGTTGCCAGAAGATTTTTTTCTGAAGAAATTCTTTTCTGACATTTTTGTTAATGAGCTTTTAATCCTGTAAACATTTAAATTAAACTTCACTGAGCCATAGGACCCATGCTCAATGAGCTACGAGAAGGCTGACATGCCTTTAACTTTGGAAGTAATAAACTGTTCATGAAGATTTAGATCATTTCGGTGGAGATGATACCCTAGTAAAAAGAGCCATGACAAGCAGATGTCTCAAGCTAGAGATCAAGTTTAAAAAACACATTAATGAATGAATAGGTGCTGCTCTGATCCACCGTCAAGACGCTGGCTCTGTATGCTCATTACAGGGGTGGGAAAAGTGACTTCTTAAAAGAATTAGTGCAAATGATGAATAATAAAATAATAATAATAATAATACATTTCATTTATATAGTGCCTTTCCCATGCAACATTTTCAAATAGAATGCTCTGATGTGAGTGATTTCTATTTCTATTCATTGAATTATTTTGGTATTGCATAACAGGCACTGTAAAACTTTGCAGTATTTATCATCAGGTAAAACTGCAAACTTTTTTCAGCAGCTGTGCAGGAAATATCATAAATTCTAAAAAATGTTATTTACTTTATTGTATCATATCCAGGAAATTTCAGGTTTTTTAATAGCAAAATGGGAAATTCTGGCCATTAACTGGCTGTATAACTATTTCATTCCACATCGTCCAAGTACATGATTAATTTCCATGTAACATATCCAGAAAGCTGGTAAATGAGCATAAAGTGATTGCCGTGCATTGTATTTAATGTAGTATGAACTATAATCAGTTTTAAATGAAGGGTCTCCAACAAATTATCTGTATTGTCACTGTGAGTTGGATTAAGAAGGTGGGAGAATCTTACAGTAAGTTATGTTAGGTTTGGATATATTATGTTATTAAAAAAACTGTAATTAGGTCATGTGCAAGAACAAAGAAGTACATGAGTATCCTAGGTGAATAAAATTCTGTTTAAGTTGTGGCAGACGACCAGGGATCCTGCACCGCTGGATCGCCTGAAGGAAGGACGGACCGGGAGAGCGGCACTACTCTTCCCTGGGCGCCCGGACGGTCCTAGAGCCCTGGAGGACAGCGCTTAGAGATAATGGACATTGGGACAATTATCTTCATAAGAAGAAATATTGCATGATGTAACTGTGAAACAGCAGGAAATAAAATCAATTGTTTTTTGAAGGAAATATTTTAATTGGTGTCAGCATATTAGGCTCAATTTTGTTAGTCTGCTTTGCAAACAACAAAAAAAAAAAAACAAGCTTATGGAAATGTAGCACTTTATAATGATACTTAAAACTACAGAAATATTTTAAAATGCATTGCACTCATTATCTGGCTTTAAACTTTATCTTCAGGATTTAAAGCGCTGATAAAAGATTTCATTCATTAAAAGATTTATAGTGAATAAACATGCATTGATTAATATAATGTATACATTTTTGTCCTTGGCTTTATGCCCTGACACTAGCTGGCTTATAACCCCAAAACAAAATGCTCTTGTCAGTTTTATTTAAGTGAAAACAGTAAAAGTCAGTTTCCTATTTTTATCATATGTAATAATTATTGGTTTCAGTATGTTCTTATTACTTTTCTAACCACACTGCCTAAAAAATAAAGAAAGAACTGCCAAGTTATTAAATGAAATCCAGGAAAAGTTCATGCCATACTTTCTTCTAAGAAACTATTACCAATTAATGTTTGTTAATTGTTTTCTTTACTACTCTGAAGTCAGCGGATCATGTAAAAAGTGCAATTTGCATTTTTGTTAAAACGTTCTGTATTTATTTGCATAAATCACCTTTTCTTGTTCATTATTAGCATATTTTGCATGAATTGTTAAAAGGTCTCACAGGAACAATGCTAATTGTAAATTCCATTTGCAAATGCTGATTAAAAAACTTCTGCTACAGCACTTGCAATTATTTGAAGTAGATTTGAATCTTCATGAACACTGACAAAAGAAGTACGGATGCTTAAATGATGACAAGCAACAACTAATTTTAAATACAATATTACAAAAGTCTATCAAAATGCAAATTCTGTCATGAGTCCTACATTTATTTTGTAGGAGCACAAATATAGTGGACTTTGAAGTATTGTTACATGCAAGCAGTCACTTGCTGAACTATGAAGGAGTGAGAAGGGCTGGAAGAAGAGATTTGAGTTGAAAGGGGCAGACACACCTCCTAGGGAAATAAGTTACAGAAAAAAGGTCTAAAAGGGTGTAGAAGAGCAGGGTGCAAATCGTTAAGGAGTGAGATGACAAAAGGACATGGCCGGTGGTGGTAAGAACTGTGAAATCTAGGAGTCCAGATGTTCAAGCAGTAACCTGTAGTTGCTTGTATAGACAAGCTAACAGGAAAGTAGGAGATGCCTATTTTTTTTATTTTTTGTGTTGTTTTGGAGGTGTGCTTTGTACCCCAAAGAGTGGAGTTAATGAGAGGGGTCTGTTTCAACATAAATGAAAAAGAGTAATAGACCAGGGAGAGTCTTGCCTCTGAGTCTTCTTATATTTAATTCACATTGCTTCAGTATTTAGTAAGCTGTAAAAGAATGTGCTTAAGTACCACATCATTCTGTCACCAAAATACAGAATGCAAGACCCTATTTTTCGGTTGGAAAAGCATAATATAAGT
Organism: Erpetoichthys calabaricus; assembly: GCF_900747795.2. Classification (NCBI taxonomy): domain Eukaryota; kingdom Metazoa; phylum Chordata; class Cladistia; order Polypteriformes; family Polypteridae; genus Erpetoichthys; species Erpetoichthys calabaricus. The sequence continues at coordinate 50,912,799 of NC_041402.2, read as the reverse complement.
GTATTTGTTGACCATTTGATCATAGCTAAGGTAGCATAGAACTTCAGTTATTACCTTTACTGCTTTACAACATCAGCTGACTGATTGTGTGGTGTTTGCACATTCTTCCAGGGTCAGAAATGTTTTTCTCCAGGCACTTGATTTTTTTCTTCCAAATCCTAAAAACATACAGCTAAACTTGATTGGCACTTCAATATAAGATTACAAGCGTGCACTACAACGGGGTAGGATTGATACTGAATTGTTTCCTTTTTCCACATACCTAAAAAAAAATATATTCTATGCTTCGGCATAAATTATAATGTTAAAAAAAAACTACTTGATATAGTGCAGCCATTAGCATTGAAACTATCCAAATTATATTCTCACATGAATTGTACCAACTTTACAGTATGATTTATTTGTCTTTTTCACAATTTTTGTATAAGCTCTTCCTGAAAGTTACAGTTATGGGTGTATGCAATGCCACCTGCAACTAGATACTTGGATTTATGGGCAGAATGGAGTATGTAAAGATTGTAAAGAACCGAAATCCACTGTGTTTATACCTGTTATTACCAGCAGAGCCGGCATTACGGCGAAGCGAACGAAGCGACCGCTTCGGGCCCACAGCTGGAGGGGGCCCACTGCGCCCAAGGTTTTTTTTTTTCCTGTGATGCAACGCTGCTGCGGAGAGCCCAATGGAGCAACAGTCTCCTTCACTCCAACCTCTATTACTAATTTTTTTATATATATAATTCACGGGCAACATATTCCATCACCTAATTACTCCATGTGGACATCTCCACTCGGCACTCCAATCTTCATTACGCTTCACTCAGGCCCACGCGCCTGTTGCCGCCTCCACGGCTCATCTGTGCCTCTGTCCTCAGTAGGCGGCCACTTACGCTTCAGTCAGGGCCACTCCGCTGCACTGCATTCTCGACAGAACATAAAAGGAGCCCTTCTCTTCATAAAGCCATCACTTTCATTCAGATCAATATATTTCCATTATGTTAGAAAGAACGTCTTGTAGATAGTAGTTAGGCCTTGCCGAATTTCCACAGTTTGAAATTATTGTATTCCAAATGTCTTCAGTTCCACCGCCAAAGAAATATAAATCAGGTGCTCAAAAACGTAAAGAAAAAGCAGCGAAAGATGAATTCTTCACTACCCAAAAAGGCGCTTTGCAACACTTCCTAACGAAAACGGTTAGCTCTAGCAGCAGCAGCAGCAGCACTAGCACCAGGACTGAACTTCCATTAGTCGAAGATACTGCAACGCCGTCCAGGCCCCACAAACCTGTATCCGACTCCGAGGAGTCAGGAGCTGATGACGTTAAGAATGACATAGACATGGGTTTTTCGTCAGGTTCAGCAACGTTGCCAGCCGTTTCGGTTTCTAACCAGAAAGATGAAGATCACGACGAGGCTGATAATGATTTCAATTCCTTCAGTTGGGGAGATCCAGGTTTGTGGGGTGCAGCAATCACCGACATGGAACGTGTCTTCCTAGTCCAAAAGGGGTCCTTTCGCGAAACCAGGATTCAATATCCGACGAATGATGATGGGCGCCATTTTTCTGATTCCTTTTATTCCTGAAAATTACCAAATGGGGAATTTGTTGACAGGCCCTGGCTTGTTTACTCAAAGAACATAAATGCAGTTTTTTGTTTCTGCTGCAAGTTATTCTCAGATATCCAGATCAAATTGACTACTGATGGTTGTGGTGATTGGAGAAATTTGTCCCGAGACGTGTGCAGTCACGAAATATCTGCCAACCATATACGTGCCTTTAAGGATTGGTTGGAACTTCAAAATCGCTTGAAGGCAGGATGTACCATTGATAAGCGTGCACAAGAACTTCTGCTGAGAGAAACTGAGCATTGGCGCAATGTATTAACAAGAATTATTGCTATTATTCAGTTTCTGGGTGAAAGAAACCTGGAGTTTCGAGGTTCTAGTGATCGTATATTTGCCCCGCATAATGGCAGTTTTCTTGGGTTAGTGGAATTGTTAGCCAAATTTGATCCATGCATGCAAGAGCATGTTCAAAGGATTACAGACAATGAAATCTACGATCATTATCTGGGCAAAAACGTGCAAAATGAAATAATTCAGTTGATGGGTAATGCTACGTTAGAGAAAATAATTTCCCATATTCATAAGGCAAAGTATTTCTCAATCATTCTTGACTGCACTCCTGATATAAGCCATGAAGAGCAGATGACAATGATAATAAGGATTGTTCATATTGATGGCTCCTCAGTGGAAGTTCGAGAATATTTTGTTGGGTACATAGCCGTTGATAATAGCACTGGCTCCAATCTCACAGACCAATGCCTACGGATGCTCTCGGAGTTGAAATTGGACCTAGGTAACTGTAGGGGACAGGGATATGATAACGGTTCCAATATGAAAGTCAAACACAGTGGCGTTCAAAAACGAATACTGGATAAAAATCCATGAGTATTCTACATCCCATGCGGTTGTCATACCCTTAATTTGCTTGTTGGAGACATGGCTAAATCGTCACCAACTGCCATGTCGCTTTTTGGAACGTTACATCAGATCCATTTGCTGTTTAGTGCTTCTACAGTACGCTGGCAGATTCTGGAGAAGCACATCAATAATTTCACTCTGAAGCGCATTTGTGACACTAGATGGAATGTAGGATTGAGAGTGTTAAAGCTGTCAGATTCCAAATAGGCTCTGTGTATGACACACTGGTAGATATTTCTGAAGATTCTAAAGATCCTAAGGCTAGAACTGAAGCCGCTGCATTAGCCAAGCAGCTGAAAAATTTTCCATTTCTTCTTTCCTTAGCGATTTGGTACGACATTCTTTCACAGATCAATGTAGCCAGCAAAATTTTGCAAAATGAAAATATGCAGTATGATGTTGCTCTCAAATGCATCAACAGTGTCTCTGACTATTTGGTTTCGTACAGAGAAAATGGACTAGAATTAGCAGAAGCTACAGCCAGAGAGCTTGCTAATGAACTGGAGATGCCTTCCGAGGATGTCGCATTTCCTGCAGTAACCAGTTTACGCAGGAGATGAACAAGGCACCATTTCGATTATGAAGTCTGGGATGAGTTAATAACTGATCCAAAGGAAAAGTTTTGCACAGAATTCTTTCTTGTCCTTCTGGATCAAGCAATTATGTCCATGAATGAGAGGTTTGATCAAATGAAACAGCATTTCGACAATTTTGGATTTCTGCACAATTATCAGTTAATATCATCTATGGATGATAATACCTTGATGAAATACTCTATGGACTTTAAAACAGCATTAACTGACTCGAAGAATAATGAATCAGACACTGAGCCACATGCACTATGCAGTGAAATTCGCATGTTTGCCAATTTAGTTCCTAGCAACTCAACGGCCATGCAAGCACAGGAATATCTGTATGAGAAGGAGTAAGCAACTGCCATGCCTAATGTTGCTGTGGCTCTCAGAATAGCATTGACTGTGCCTATAACGGTATCTTCGGTGGAGAGGAGTTTTTCAAAACTCAAGCTTATCAAAAATTACTTGCGAAGCTCCATGAGCTACGAACGTCTAAATAGTCTGGCATTGGTTTCAATTGAGCAAAAGATAGTCGAATCTCTTGATTATTCTGAACTTATTCATGAGTTTGCCAGTGCCAAAGTTAGAAAAGTGTCTTTTGTGTGAAATAGATTTCAATATCTGCTGGTAAGTTATTTTATACGGAAATCTGAATATCTCGAAAGTATGAAAACAAGCTTTAAAACCAAATAAAAATGTAAAAACAAAATAATGTGGATCTCATCTTCATAAAATAAAAAAAATATATAAAAAATATAAAAAGCAAAAAAAAAAGTGCTTGGCCTAGCTATTTACCTCCACGTGCTGCCTGGTGGAAATAGCAAAAGCTGGCTAAAATGTAGCTTTATCTGTTAATGTATCGTCACTAAAGACATTTATGCGGGCCCACTCCGACCTCCATCACTCATACCCTTCACTCAGGGCCTTGTACGACAGTCTGCACTGACAGCCTGCGAATTTGGCTTCTGTCAGTGTGTTACGGTTACGGTTGTCAGTGTCAAACGGAAATCATCAAAAAGTGATGGTTGTAGATGCCGGGAAAACGCATTTCTGCAGCCCAGAATGCAGGAAATCGCTTGGCGGCCAGGGCTCTGCCCCTAGCTGCAGGGGTCGGGCCCCTTACGGGGCCCTCGGTATCAGTTTGCTTCAGGCCCGAAATTGTCTAGGGCCGGCTCTGTTACCAGCTTTGAAAATGTCCCTAATTTCTTTCTATTAGCAAACAATCAACAAGAAAGATTAGCTATTTGTGGGTATAAAAGGTTATACATCAAGGAACACAGACAGTATGCCATAGTATGTTAATGTATACAATATGGTGCCACATAATATAAACCCCTTTCATACAGATTTGGAACACCCAAAAAACTGAAGTCAAATACACCTTCAATAGGGCAGCAGATTTTGGGTTAAAAATCTCCAATGAGACAGACTCATGGAATCGAAGTCATGTCAAAAAATGCCCAAGCATGTCTCAACATTCTAAGCAGTCAGGAGAAAGATTGGGTAAAATAATACTTGAATTATTTATTGTCCTTAACAGAAAGTATTTTTAATTGTAGCATTACAACATGGTTTGGTAATATAATCATAGGACAGAAATGCCAATCCGAAAAATTATTGCATCTGGTTAAAAAATAAAGGGATTTGAATTTATTATAGAGATCTACAGTGTGCCAAACAGTACTATAATACAAAGAAATGTTCCAATACACAAAATATTCCTATGTCTTCAAAATGGCATAGTGTACCTCACATTTAAGTTTAGACCCTCAGGTTCAAATAGGTTTCAGATGTATGTAAAGTAGCCTTATTATGTGATTGTTAAGTATTAATGAAATACTTAAAAGTCAATAGAAGTCAATAAAATTTATTTTTTTTTGCATGACATACTACACATTACCACATTGTTACCTTTATATGTATATTAATTGTGCTGTCAATATAAACAAGACTGAAAATTCCCAAACCATCCCTAGAAATATCACTAACTTCAAATTGCCTGACTGTTTAACTGGGACAACTTGACATTTGTACCAGCACATTCAGGTTAGAAAAATGAAATCATATATATCCCATGCCAATCTGTCTGAGCAACTATAAATCCATCACACTAGAACCAACCTGGTCCAAGCACACGGACAGCTTAGTAAAGAAGGTATGACAATGCCTTTATCACCTCAGGTGCTTCAGGGATTTCTGGCTGCCCAACAAATTACTAAATAACTTTTACCCAGCTACCATTAGATGCATTCTGACACGAACTCTCACACACAAACTAGAAAACTAGACTAAGAGAGTCTGAGAGAACATCTGAAAAGAACAGAAGGTTAAAGCAGCACTTTTTACACATTTCAGCAGCATTTTTGTTATTTTATAAGGTAGAATGTTTGAGGGAAAATGATGTGAGTGATTAAAATGTCTAAAGGAATGCTGGGTGTATCTGAAAATGTTGCACTGTGCCTAAGAAACAACATGTAAAAGGGATTTCTTTATCTGCAATTAATTTTGAAAATAGTACCATTTACATCATTAAAACAATTGCTGTTTTTTGCACACAAAATTAGATATATGATTATATTAAATTATTTATTTATAAAAGCACATAAAAACAGAAGTTGCATCAAAGTGCTGTACAAAAAAGCTTTAAAATAAACACAATAAAAACAATCATACAGAAGTAGATTAATAAAACAATCAATTAAAATCATCCCCCACAAACCTATTATACACAGCGAAAAGCGGAAGAAAACAAGCGGCTCTTAGGCCAAGTCTTAAAAACCTCAAAAGAGGATGAAGACCTGGGACCTTATGTATAAACGGTGCATACGCACAAAAATTTTGCATACTCCCGTTTCTACGCTCAAATTGCGATGTATAAAACCTAATCTTGCCGTAAAGCCACCACATTTTCACTCTAGCTCAAACCTTGGCATACGCAAGGTCTCTGCTCAGATGTGCAAACTGGTGGCACCCAGCGTCAAAGCAGTGCTTTTGTTCCAGTGTGGTTTCCCTTTCCTTTTTAGATCTACATCCCTGACGCGGTTTTATCATATACACTGAAATTAAATGCATATTATTTATTAGTTTAAGGCATCTGATTGTAATTAATCTGTAACAATATAATGGTCCACGGAATGGCCAAACTATTCCAAATACCATAGCTGCTTTAGCGTTGTTACTCTCACTGCACCTCCTTCTTTTTCGTTCAGCTGCTCCCGTTAGGAGTTGCCACAGCAGATCATCTTTTTCCATATTACTCTCACTGCACCACTCGGAGTATTTATATCACTGTATCTGAGTGTGGAATCATAGCTCTACAGCAGCTGATCGGAAAGAGAATTATCGGTATAAAGCATCTAGCACATGCTGCCTATTTGAACTGCTCAAATATGGCAAATGCTTCAGAGCCTTTCCTGTACTGACCTTGCAGTTCAGAAACAGTTTCATCCAAAGAACTATAAACGCAATCAATCAGTCCATCAAGTACTCCTTATAGAACTGTTTGTACTTATAAGTACAATTACCTCACTGTAAACTTCAGATACAGTTATAATATTGCACAACCTGCGCCACTTTATAAAGCACGTATTTACATATGATGACAATATCATTTTTAAGATGAAATGCAGCAAAATATGTTTAGTACATTATACAGATAAAATGTTAACATCATTTAAATAATCTATATTTTTAATAATTAGACATGTGAGGACACAGTGTCGGAGTGCTAGCAAGCAGCTGGCGCTCCATTCAGGGATTGTTCTTGCCTCATGCTATATTCTTGCTGAGGCTGGCACAACACCGGAAGGATAGATGGATAGAATAATTAAACATGTACTACGAAGATATTTCAATGTTCCTTAAAAGTTTTGAAGAATCAAAGTCCTAAGCTTACAGATGGCTTAACGTCTATTACTGAGCTGATTGTGTGGCGATTGGGTACTTGGAGAAAGAAAAGGAAGGATAGGAATTGGGGGTTCGTACGTTTGAAAGAGACAATACTGCTGCAATAAATTATTTCATCGAAGGTTGCGCACGGCGCAGCAAGCATCTTACGTGAGGCAGGAACAATCTCTGGATGGGGCGCCAGTTCGTCACTATCACTGCACCACCGTGTTCCCATGTTTAATACATGCTTTAATTGATATGATATGAATACTGAAATGATATCAAGTATACATCTCAGTATTTAAATTATTCAGAGAACTGTAATATCATGAATGTAATGGATTCTGTGTCCTGTCGGAGGAAGAGAAAGCCTGTTTAAGAAGCTCATAGTGATTCACACACATAGAGCACATAGAAGAACACATACAAAACAAAACATTTAAGGTGCTACTTAAGTTACGATGGGATTTGAGAAACTAGTAAATTAAACGCTTTTAAGATGAAGTTTATGATGTTCTACTTTAATGACAAAATAAGCTTTGTGATTAAAGTGGAGATTTTGAGATTAAAGTTGACATTTTGAGCTTTATTCCCATTGTGTCCCTATTTTTTTTTCTTTTCTCTGTACCCTAATAAGCTTTCATATGACACTCAGAGGGTGGGCTACGACTCGCCTTTTCACGGTGACTTTGATATCTGACAACTTCTTTTTTATTTCGGGCACTGTGTGATTTTGTGAACTTGAGCTTTCGAGTTTCTCAACACTATATGTCACTCGATCAACTTCCTTTTGTTGATTATATCACTGTTTAAACCAACAAATAGTATGTTTTTCCGTGCCTCCACTTGGTATTCGCTGAAATTCTTCTATTTTCCCCCGTGCTGTTGCCATTGCTTTTTCACAGAACGCTGAGCTTAAGGGTTATTTATATTGATTTTCATATTCAAAGAGGCATAATTCTGGGAGGAGTTGGGGAGTGGCAGCAGGCGTGTGCACATGCGTTACTTTTCACACTGACCGGGATTTATGTAGCAGAAGAACATGGAAGTTGGCGTACACACAGATTTATGCATCTGGATTTTTTTGTGTGTACGAACATTTCCGCTTTTGTCTGTACGCCATGTTTTAGTGTGAATTCTACGCACAACATTATGCATGAGCCCCTGATGTGGAAAGGCAGGTCATTCCAAAGCCTAGGAGCAATAACTGAGAAAGCTCTATCTCCCCTAGACTTCAACCGAGATCTGTGAACTACGAGGAATAGTTGTCCAGATGACCTCAATGCTCTCTGTGCCATGTAGGAGGTCAGAGATGTATTTTGGAGCAATAAAATTTAAAAATGTGACATCTCACCTGTAGCCAATGGAGAGATGCTAATACAGGGGAAATATAATCCATTTTTCTAGACCTAGTTAAAAATATAAGTGCTGCATTTTGATACCAACCAACAGATCTGACTGAGGTGGAGTCTGAGTGTCTGGGCTTGCGAGTGTCCTGGATAAAAAACAAGATCTAGGCCTTTAATGACCTCTTGGGCACAGCCATCAGCAGTGTGTCTGTTTGCAGAGAGAGTGTTGACCTTGTCGAGAGGTTTGCTTACCTTGGCAGTGACATTCATGTCTCTGGTGACTCTTCCTATGAAGTCAGTAGACGGATTGGGAGGGCATGAGGTCACTGGAAAGGAGTGTGTGGCGCTCCCGATATCTAAGCAAAAGGACAAAGGCCCGAAGTCTTTAGAGTCCTGGTGGTTCCTGTCTTGCTATATGGTTGCGAGACATGAATGCTATGCAGTGACCAGAGATGAAGGCTGGACTCCTTTGGTACTGTGTCTTTCCGGAAAATCCTTGGGTACCGTTGGTTTGACTTTGTGTTGAATGAGCAGTTGCTCATGGAGTCCCGAATGAAGCACATTACCTGCATTGTGAGGGAGCATCAGTTAGGGCACTATGGCCATGTGGCGTGTTTCACTGAGGGTGATCCAGTTCGTAAGATCCTCATTGTTGGGGACCCGAGTGGCTGGATTAGACCAAGGGGTCACCCACGTAACACCTGGCTGCGGCAGATAGAGGGTCTTTTCTGGAGGGTGGGACTGGACCGCGTGTCTGCCTTGGGGGGTTGCCAACCAGGATCCTGAGTTGTTTCCTTGTGTAGTGGGGGCGGCAACGCCCTGTACCAGTGCATGGTCCCCAACTTGACTTGACTTGATTTTGATACCAGCTGAGAGCGCAACAGAGCAGATCTGTGCAAATCCCACATATAAGGAATTACAGTAATCTAGCCGAGTTGCAATAAAGGCGTGAATGTATGTTTCCAAGTGCTTCTGTAAAAGAAATCATTTTAGTTTTGAAATGTGCTAAAAACTGGACTTTACTACTGTGGAAATTTGTTTCTCAAACATGTTTTAAAATAATATTGTTTTTCAATATGTGGTATAAATTAACAGAGCTCTGAATTAATTTGGGTTCAAATATTATGAGTTTTGAATATGTATAATATTTGGTATAATGAAAATGTCTTCACATTTGCTTACAAAAATATTTATAAATATGCAAAACATCTTTCCTTGAAACCTTGACCATGTTTTAAGGAAAAATCTTCCCTTGATAATTACAAAATAAAAAGGAGACAATTTTTTTTCAAGAAGAAAAAGGCTACATGTTGTAGTGTGTTAGATGGTGTGTGTGTCAGATTGGGTGATCTTTTTTAAACTACAGATGTTGTTTTATTTGTGAACATTTGTATGTAAAGTATGTATAAGAAGACTGTCTAACTGACTTAATTTTGATAAAGTCTTTAAAATTAAGATATTAATATTCTTAAGTACAAATATATTCTTAAAAAAGTTAAATAATTTGACAAATGGTTGAACATGTTATATAAATAAAAAAGGAAAGGTGGTATGGTAGTGCAGTGAATAGCACTGCTGCCTTTCATTGAGAAAATTAAAGTTTAAGTTTGAATATTTTCTATAAAGACTTTACATGTTCTCCATGTGTCTATGTGGATCATTTGCCAAATTGGCTTTGGTGTTGTGTGTGTGTGCTGAATCTGTAGTGGACTGGTATCCAGTGCAGGTGTTGCTGTGATATACTGTAGCAGTTAGAGTAGTATATATATATATATATATATATATATATATATATATATATATATATATATATATATATTTATACATATATACTGTATATATTGTAAGTGTATGGACGCTTGAGGGCACTGTTGCCCCGTGAAACCCAACAGACAAATGCAGACACAGGTTTAAAACCACCAAGAAGTATTTTAATTTTCTTCATAAATTAGTGCCTCCAAAGCACCGCAGCCACAATAAGCACACAATGAATAAACAATTCTCCTCCTCTCCTCCCAGCAGCTCTGTCACATTCCCTCCCAACTCTGGCTCGCTTGCTGAGTCTCCACCAGTCCTTTATATAGCCCTTGACCTGGAAGTGCTTCTCCTTTTCTGTTCACATGACTTGTCAGCACTTCCGGGGTTAGATGGAGAATTACATTTTTCTTCAGCCCGGAAGTACTTCTGCCCTTCTGTCTCCATGACTTGGGAGTACTTCCGAGCTATATTGGAAACCGAAATCCCCTTGTCTCCCTGCAGCATCCCCTGGCGGCACCCACTGTACCCAGCAAGGCTGTGAAGCCGAACTCCATCTCCCATATTACCCTGCGGGAATCTGGGGCACCGCTAAGCTGCAGGGAAGTCACCATCTAGCATCCTGGGGGTTTTGTCTGGGTTGAGCTGCTGGCTGTCCCTCACAATATAGACATATATATTGTCACACACGTGCGCTTAGGAAGCAGTCAACAAGCCCAGAGGTGAGTGAATGGTTAACAGATGGGGTGTTGTATGACGGTATTAATGCCTGTCTTTCTGATCTTACAGAAATAAAGAAGACAAATAATGAATTTCCAGAGATACTTAACAGTTCAGACAATGGTCCATCGTTTACTTCACCATCCATAACACTTCTGGCTCCTGTTTACCACGTATCTTCCGATTCTGCCATGATGACGTCACTTCCGGCTATCACTGATGACGTCACTTTCCGGTCCCGCATTGGTGATGTCACTTTCCGGCTAGCATTGATGACATCACTTTTTCTGGTCCCGCATTGATGACATCATGTCCGGCTCGCACTGATGACGTCACTTCCGGCCCCACACTGATGGCGTGACTTCTGGTCCCGCATTGATGATGTCACTTCCTGTTTTCATCATTTCCTGTAGCCATTTTGATTGCATTTGTGTATATAAAAGCCAACAGAAGTAAGAACTGTTGTTGAATGTCTGATAAAACTTTATTTATCATCTTGACCGTGCACAGCATTACAAGAGGCCAATCCCCAAACCTTTATATTTGTTCTTTGTAAATTGATTTCAAGTCACAATATATATATATATAAGCAAGAGAAACATTTACCCCAAAAAAAGGGTAGACAGTGCATTTTCTACAGTACCAGTACCCTGAAAAAACAAGGAAAACCTCAAGATGTTAAAGTGTGCATAAACTAGCATTAACAGGAAATTATGGGAAAGAAAGGAATCAATGTTGTTAAGCATAGAACAATTGTGTCTTTATTCATTAGGCTATTTTCTTATAATTAGAAAAAAGTAATGTTTAAATGAAAAAAAGAAGCAGAATCCCAAATGACAATATGCAATAGTGTGATGCAGTAACTACTCTGATATGATTTAAATATAAGTAGACTGTAAATTATAAGGAATTTATTGCATGTGATATATTGATTTACTTCCCTATTCATTCCTAATGTTTAAGAATTGAGTATATTTTAAATTTGAAAGAGAATAGATTGTTAATGATTGCATGACTACATAGCTGATGGAAGGTTTGGTTTCCTTTTCTATAATCTGATATGCTAATGAAACATACCAGACACTGTTAAAATTCTGAAGTCCAAGGTAAAAATGTACTGTATGTGTTAATTTAATTAGTAGAAAAATAATAGGTTAAAGTAACATAACTGGGATATATCTAAAGAAAGTTTTAGTTTTACAATAACATATTAAGAGCTATGCTTAATAGATATATTTCAAGATAATTTCTGGTGGTTTAAATAGCTTTTGAAATAATTTAAAGTACTTTATGTAGGAAAAGATAAAACATATTTTGCAGAATTATCTGTTAGCCTAAGACACAGAGAAATATTTGTTACACTTGTGCATGATTTTAAAAGCTTGAGTCTGAAATAAAAAGAAAAATGTATACATACCTGAACAATATTCTGCAATTAGAACAATGAAAAAAGGAATGTGGAGCCTAACTGCTTTTGCTTATTTGGATCTCTTTTCTAAGACTAAGGAATTTACTAGTCCAGACTGGATTTCTTCCTTAACTTTGTCTTACTGTGCTGAATGAGAGATGCTCTCTGGAGGGCAATGGTGCTATATTTCCATTCTTTAACTCCTAACTCACATGCCTGCATAAACTGACCATTCCCCATCTTCAAAGGGTACTTGAATATAGAGACAAACAAATCTGTACTTTAGAATAATAGATTGGAATTTCCTTCATCTCTATCGGAACCTCTACAGAGCATAACTCTTTAACTATTATCCTCCACACTATTCTGGCTTCTGTTTCCTGATATTTGGTTCCCATTCTTGGACATATTTTTTATCTGTAGGAGAGTTACAACCTTTGGCTATTATCAGTTTGTTATATCAATGAATTAGTCTCAGAGTTTTTCCTGACCAAAACCCTGTGGCTCCACATTCCATTTAGTAAAATACAGAACAAAATTGACACCGGTATCAAAAAGAGGGAAACAGCTGACATTGTGTTATAGTGAGTGAACTTTAGGCTACCAGGCTATTTTCATAACAGCAAAAGAATACTATGATACTAACAGAATGTCCCTTCCTTAGTATACTGAATATTTAGATTGACTTCATTTTATATTATGATTATTTATTTGCTGGGATGAATATGCTTTTCAATTGAGGGGCAGCCACAACAACAGTTAAAGCAGGTACACTTGTAGTAGTTAAGTTTTTATTGAAGGATCTATATTTAAGATTATATATAGAACACTGCGGTGGGCTCTGCCCTGGGGTTTGTTTCCTGCCTTGTGTTGGCTGGGATTGGCTCCAGCGGACCCCTGTGACCCTGTAGTTAGGATGTAGCGGGTTGGATAATGGATGGATGGATATATAGAACACAAAATTAAAGGAAACTTGAACATTGTGTGCATCGCCTACAGGATTCAATCTGACCATTAAAAAAACAGCTAAGTTAAAAGAAATAACTGGATTAGAATGACTGTGTGTTCTACCGCCTGTGCCCCCAATGAAATCAGCCTAACACCTCATTAGATATTCATATATTCATAATAGGACCAGTCCAACAGCTGGCATGTTCTCTTCCATTATGGGATTCATAAGTAACTTTCAACAATAATAGATGAAGTATTGCAATACTGACTAATAATGGACAAAACTCTTATGTCTTTATACCTGCAGATAAAAGATGCTATTCCTAGTACATTGGAGATAACAGCACATGAAAATAAAACCAAAGATTGAACTATAGTAAAGGTCTGCAAATACAGGAATTCCCCATCTTCAAAGAGAAATGACCCATACCAGGTACTTTTAACTATTAAGACTGCATTAAAACCTGAAGGGGGACCCAACTGGGTCCTTGCATCTCATTGCAGAAAGGTCCCTTCTCTATAATGGTATCAAGCCATGGATCAAGTGACTATTGAACATATTCAAATCCAGTTAATGGGATCACAAGGTACGTAATGTAAACAAACCAGTTAAAAGTTTAAGGTGTTATGTGTTGATAACCTCTGTCACCAAAAATAAATAAACTTATCATTATGGGTCCCAAATTGATAACCTCTGTCACCAAAAATAAATAAACTTATCATTATGGGTCCCAAATCATAGAAGACATGTCCGAATCTCATCAAGAGTTTTAGGTATTATTCTTTACTTTGGGGTATTGGATCCCAAAATGTGACTACCATATCATATTAAATCCCTCACTATTGAAGGAATTTTTTCACAACCTAATATATTTTCTGCAGCAACAACTTTCCAGGAAAATTTGAACTGTGGGGTGATGGGTGGGAAGATGGATACTGTATAAAGTTTAAACTAACTGCTGTTGATTGCAATAGAGAACAATTAATATTGTGGCTTGTTGGGCCAAAGTAATAGAGAAAATAGCCAACGTAATAATTGGGCACAACAGAGATGGAGTACCTTATGCAAACAGTTACTATGAGTGTACAGTTTGTGAATTGGAATGCCCAGATACAAAGCACATATCCCAGCTGGTGACATTTTTGTAAAACATTAAGAAGCTTGTGTATAACCCTTGCAATTCATATGTATCCCTAAAAAGGATTAGTGTCTTGCATTAATGAGAGCAGTGATGATGTTTTAGGAAGGGAGAATTGACTGACACCCTACTTTCAGCACGTGTACTGCCTGACTTTAGCGGTAAACAAGGTGGGAACATAGTATAAACCACAGTTGGATTTGAAGATTGTTGTTTGTATAAGGACTTTGTCTCTGGTCATTGTTGCACACTTGTCATTGGCAACATAAACTAGTAACTTTTGAAGTTTTTGAAATAAATACTTGTACTGTCTGTCACTAACAGTGGTACAATTAAATGGCCTTATCACAGCTGAAATACACAACTAGATACATTTTTTATAAACTAATTCAACTAATATTTACCAGGTAACATAGAAATTAAGCAGATTCTCTAACACAGGGGGAAATTACATTGATCAAATATTTATTGATAGTTTGTAATCACCATATAACTTCTTAAGTTATGAGACATATTTTTGAGAATTATAGAAGGAAACATGTAATTTATACCATTATCGTAAACACGATTATACAATCAGAAGCAGAGAGGAATAAAGTAAAATATTAGGTCTTCCTTAAGTCATAGTTAAGGGGGATAAACCTCTGTTACCTTTTTATAGTCTGTTCTAAAACTATCCAAGCTCCAAAGATACTCTTTTCACATTGGGTATAACCCTTGTTGCCCTTTAATGATGCTTATCTTGTTTGTAGATAAAATGTGTATCCAAGTTTGCCCAAAAGGTGGTATAGGACTTGATATTTCAGCCTATGTTAACTGTTCACTCCAGATTGTCATAGCCGCCCTGTTCCATAAGACAAAGGGCCACAAGGATCCAAGCTCCAAATATAAAGCTGATTCCAGACTACGGTGCGACCTTTGATATCAAATCATTGTTTATTAGCATTGATCACCATTATATCTCTAGATAAAGCATGACTTTCTCATAACATCAATTGGTATTCTTATTATCATTTTCTTTGTGCAAGAAGATTTAAAATCTCTTTTTAAACTAAGACTGTGGATAAATCTGATGAGTTTTATGATGATACTGAAAACTTACTTAAACACTTTCATTAGTTAGTTATTCTGAGAGAACAAAAGGGAGGAATTGTAGGAGAAAAATATACTTGAAACTGCATGCCTGTTTATCTGGGATATTATTTAGGTTAGAAAATAAGATCATATACAGTATATCATGCCATGTCAAACATCTAACTTTATATTTTGTTTTCTGATATTAGCTCACATATAAGAAATCGTATTTTTTTAACTAAATATCCACCCACAACTCCTAATATACTGTATTTAATTTGGGACTTTACATAATACTTAATTCATATGTGGAGTTCTGGACTATACCATTTATCTGTATGGTGCTTGGAGTGCTGGAAATGCTTCATTGTCATTATATGTAAATTAACTTAGCTGATTAAATGAAACTTTCTGGTAGATTTCTTCATTCTGCCATGCTTCATTAACAATGTGGGATCCACCAGTTGGTGCAAATGTCCATATTGGAGTACATATATAATGAATGCTCAAGTCTCTTTTATTTTCTCAGAATTTTCTATTTCTCTGTCAAGCATGTAATTTAATTTAAATAGACAAAATTAATAGAAGATAATAAAATAACCCTGAAGAATAATTATTATTTCTTTGTAGTCAATACATCGCTAAAGTTATTCATCCATTTCTCTATATAAAAATAGTCTAATAAAACCATTAGTCCAGTTTTCATTTATAAAACCACCCCATGTTTTTGACTCTGGTATTGACAGTTCATATTTTCCCTTTAAGCAGTGGAACACCTGGAAGTAATTCAGTGACGCAATCATGAGCTCTTTGCAGTGTCAATTGAAGGGCTTCTAGTTTGTTAAAAACTCCTTATGTATTTTGGGAAGAATTTCAGAAGTAAAGCAATGAATTATTGTCCTCGTAAATTTTAAGCATACACTTCTAAAATTCAAATATACTCCAGGACTTGATTTCCCAGGTGACAAAATTATTATGGGAATTGTTTTTGTGCCATGGATACCGAAGAATAACATCTGCCACTAACCAAAGAATAAGAAGGAATGTCTCTTTATCAATAGACAATGCCTTCTTTCAGAAGACAACCAGTTTGAACTGATGAACAGGGAAAAACAAACTCAGTTATGACATTACCAATCAGAATTTAATGTATCTGAATGAATATTTGTTTTATATTTCATGGCTATTTCCTTATGGGCTATATTGTGCAGTAGTCCTGATAAAAATTTCCAGCACACTACAATGTAGTTAATAGTGATCAGAGTCTAAATTGAATTATTAAAGAGGGTCTGACTAGTATTCCAAACTCTACCAATTCGTAATTAGGTGAGCATTTTAGTTTTTCTTCAGTTGAGGATAACTAGCTAGCATACACCAAAATATGCCTATGTGCACAGATTTGACAAAATAAAAGGCAATAAAGAAATTGTGGTTTGTTTCCTAAGGCTAACAATGGGCTTGCCAATGCTCTGAAGAGGTTGAACAGACGTAACTTAATGCCAGCTATACAAACACAAGTCTCCCTTCTTCTTTACCCTGACTAAGAGCATTTGCAAAACCCCATATTCTAAAGTACCTTCCATGTTGAAAGTAAACTTTAATGTCATTGCTATGTGACAGAAATACAATACCATCGCATAAAAAATTCAAAGATACTTCAGAGTACAACGTCAAAAGCTTTTTTCCAATTCCCCAAAGCCAGAATCTGTCAGTTTCCATGAAGCCCCTCAAATATCCGTGCAAGGGTAAAGACATATTTCTCTGTTGGAATCTGCATTTTTTTTGTCCTCTATAATAGGCTAACCTATCAGACTGAGTCTCTGTGACATTATCTAGGCATAGGTTTTTCCAGGCAGGCCAAGGAGTGTATCCTCTTTTTAAAAATAGGGACACCCAACTCCAGCCAGCCAGTTTCAATTCACTTCCACAAAACAACGAAGACCCGAGTTAGCCAAAAAAACCCATAATATCCATTACTTTTAGCATTTCAGGTTGGATCTCATTCAACCCTGGAGAGTTCCCACTAAGAGAGTTTTTAACCACCACAGCTACATTAGCCACAGAGATGGAATCAAACCCCAGCAATGCCTTTGTCACGGCCTCCTCCAAGGGGGGTATATCCACTTGATTTAATAAAGTGCTCTTTCTACTTCTCGACAATATCCCAGTTGGGGTCTGTACTGCTCCATCTGTGCTGAGAAGAGCCTGGGTGACATAAAATCTACACTTCCCCTGTCATTGAGAGGTTTGTCAGAACCTCTTCCAGGCCATTCAAAAGTCTTTATATAAGGCCTCAGCAAATTTTACCCACATATGATTTACTCGCTCCTGGCAAAATAGAAAAGAGGCAATAACAATTTCAATATATTGGTTACAGAGGGCAAACACAATTTGAACTTGAAATGTTGCTGTCAACGAAGACATTGCACTTATACCCTTTAGCCCTTAAGGTTCTTGCTGTCACACATTTAAGTGATAAATTATTTTATCTTTGACCTTCACTTGCAGACTTGACAAGTCCCAACAGAATATCAATTAATCTGCAGAATTACTTAATGTTAAGTAAATGTTAATTGATAGGACATACCCAAAAATGTGTATAACATTTTGAATACCAGTGGTAAATCATTATTCACTGTTTGAATACAAATGCCAACAGTTTGAGCTGCAGTACTTGGAGCTCTCTTTGTATTCTGCTTGTTTGTTAAAAGATTTACTTTCCACTATCAGCTAGGAGCACAATAAACATCATTAAACAAAATGTATTTTTGGGTGCCAAACATACACCCACAGACCCAAGAAGACTCTGAAACATTTTATCTATGTGTACAGTATGTCTATGTTCTCTTTCAGTCTAGCATAACTACTAATGTATGATTAGATAAGATTCTTGAAATAAAGCAAAGTCTTAGTAATAGTTTTAATTTCTGCTGAATGTCATGTGGAACAGTGTCCTGAGAAGATTTGATAAACTGAGTCCTCAGGCAAACTAGAAGTAGAGTTTTATATAGCTATTTATAGCATATCATGTTTGGGTAAATAGTTATAGTTGAGGTCAAACTTATATAAAGTTCCTTCCCTGTTGTTTTAGTGCTTTTGCAGGACAAAGTGTCACACCAGCGTTGGTGTGTCCTTGTGAAATGCTCCACTGATTTGGAAGCCTACATGTCATGGGGCTCCTCTGGGCTTTAACTGGCATGACGACAATGTGTTATGTGATTCCCAAGCACACTTTTATATTGGAGGGGCCTGATGTTAAAGCATGTGCCCAAAGTGGGAAGAAAAGAGTAGAGTGCCCAGGTTTAGAAGGTTGCTGTCAGAAAATATGCTCAAAGAGAAAGAAATGACAGAGCGAAGTAGGAGAATGCTTGCCATGTTACTTACCTAAAAGGCAAACAAGAAGCTAGTGATTGCGGGTGAGAGATGAAAGTTTGATCTAAGAAAACTGCACCTGATCAACGAGAACGTAGAATTCGTGATTTGAAGTTACTTGCCATTGGAGGACACTGAAAGACGTGAGTGAGGATTTGCTAGACAAGTGTGCTAGGTGTAACAAAAACGTACAGACCACCAAGGGGTCATCTGTTGAACGGTATTTTTGCTACAAAGAAATACTTTACTGTTGAGTTGGTGGTGCAGAGAAGAGAGTGTTTAGGTTTGTATATATTAGTGAGGACAGTTTACTTCCTATTTGTATATATTTTTGGGTGGAAGTAATCTGTGTTGGTGGGTACTCTTTTTTTCATCATTGTCCTTGTTCATAATTTTTTACTTTTTGTTTTTGATTGTTTTTCTGTCTGAAGAAGGAAAAGAAAGAGGAAGAAAAGGCTTTTTGTTCATCCTTTTGTTTGATTTTCTCATCACTTTTGCTTTAGAGTCACTGTAATTATTGTATACTGTATATCACTTGCACTTATTTATGTAGTTTTTGTTAATGATCTTGCAATAAACTGCATATATATTTGCAAGATATTATTGTAAATAGTTATTGACACCTCTGGAATAAGCCATATTCTGTTTTTGGGCAGTCTTCATTATCTGTGCCTGAATTCTACCATCTAATGGTCGTTCAGTTACGACTCCAGGTGCCCAGAGTCTGAAACTCTGGAACACTGCCATTACACAGGGCACCACAGAGGAACAAATGCATGCTAGCTCAAAAGGCTATAGATGCATCAGACCTCAAAAAGAGATGTCAGGACCATTCTTCACATACCCAAGTACAATCCAGGCACCTACAATCAGTCTTTTGCAGGCTCTCATGATGCCATTACAGAGAAGCATCAGATTTTCTACTAACTGCTTGTCAGTCCTTTAAACATGTAATGGAGCAGTCATCAGTCAGGATTAAAACTGCTGAATTCATCTCCAGTTTTCAAGAATGACTGACTTTTTGACATATGTAACCCTTGAGGACTAATACCTCTGTCGTGCTCTGTTTATGGTTATCTGATTCTCTGTGTATTTACACTACTTGTAATTTCTTATTGGCACTTGTCAGTTTGAGTTATTAGTCATCTGGCTCTCTGCAACCTTATAATGGAAGAAGGGGATTCAGAAAATGGATGAATTTTAATTAGCCATTTTACTACACCTTATTTTGAATTAAATCTGCATGTAATTAACTGTTGACTAGGCATACCTTCTGTCTAGTGGCAGTGTTATACATGCCATTTGCCCAGTATAGGACTGCCCAGTATAGAATTCAGCCTCAAGCCTCAAAACACATTAGCTATTTAACTGTGCAGTGTTACTAACAGAGCATTATCAATATGCATTTTATAACAGTACAAACCAAATGCAAAACATTAACAAGTATTATGTAAGATACCATTTTTAGTCCTGCTTAATACTGAGGAGGTTCATGCGGGGCAGAAGCCTATCCCAGCAAGCACAGGGTGCAAAGCAGGAACACTCCCCTGAATAGTCCATCGCAAGTTGAACACACACACAGGACAATTTAACATCACTAATCCACCTTCCTGCATGTTATTTGACTGTAGGAGGAAACTCCACTAGGGCAGGACCCAGTACACAAAGCCTGGTCTCTTTACCCCGAGGCACAAGCACTACCATTGCACCACCATGCTTCCCATATTATATAGCACTTCAACCCAAATGCAAAACATTACCACTGTGTATTTTGTTTACATTTCAAGACAAATGCAAAAGATGATCACGTTATATTTTGTAAAATATTCTTTTAACATAATGTAAAACAAATATAGTAAATAAAAGGTCCTATGTTACTGCATTCATTTCTACAGAATCCATCCCCCACCGTCGCAGAATGTTCACTAAGTTTTCCCAGCTCATGCCTTGTTTGATTATCTGGGAGTGACTGAACTGCTGGAGTTTTAGAGTGGAAATAATCGATCATTATTTGAAACACATGCATTTCATGTGTGTTCCGTTTCTACAGTAATCTGTGTAAACACATTGTTAAAACAGAAACTTTTTCATATTTTAGTAATAAATGTTACAAAATGTAGGCATAAGCGATAGAATGTGTGAACGTAACGTTAAGATTTGCCTATTTCAGAGCGCAGCAACCCTGCCGTGCCTCCGAGACCCGAGTTCGATTCCCAGCTGGGGAGAAAGTGTTATTTTTTTTTTTTTTCTTTTTAACTTCAAACGGACATAAAATTTATAAATTGGTATGCACTGTAAATCGTTAAGTTTAAAATGTCGATCGCGGTTATTTCTGTTGATTAATTCATACATTTTTACTTAGAGTCAGAACAGGAGCTTATTCAGCTTATTCAGCTTCTGATCTGACTCTAACAGCGGCAGTATAAATTCACACCCGATCTGACACTGTTCGTTTAAAAAATAATATTGCATAATAGCGTGTCTTTATGTGAAAACAGCAGTGTCAGATGGGGAGTGTCTGATGATTTCATATAGCGCTGAAGTTACTGCTTTTTACTATGCTTTCCTCTGCATGTCCTGGAGTACAAAAGAAACAGCGGTTGTATGTATCGTGATACACTGCAGAGCTACAGCGCGTTTTTATGTGAAAACAGCAGTGTCAGGTGGGGAGAGGAGGGGAAAGATCCTGAACGTGACTGAGAGAATGAAAAGTGAATAAAAAAAAAAAGACAAAGCTAACCTTTACAAGTATCATAAATTACACCAGCTGTTACAGACTGAAATTAAACGTATGTTTTTGTTCTAAAATAGTAAGAATTAGAGCAGTTCACTTCTCAAAAGGGAGATGTGCAGGATCGAACTCGTGACCTTTTGATTCCCAGTCAGCAGCTAATACTGTTGTGCCACTGTGGCAGTCATAGTAAATATGTGTCAATGTCGCATGCTAAGGCGGCTTTTTTTCCTGCAGTTATATTTTTGAATAAAAGCGCACTTGTTCTGTTATATTTGTACCTTTTGTGAAAGTGTTTCTTTGATATTTGGACTTCAGGCTTCATACATTATATAGTTTATGCCTACATTTTGTCATTTACTACTAGAATATGAAAAACGTTTCTGTTTTAAAAATGTGTTTACACAGATTACTGTAGAAATGGAACACACATGAAATGCGTGTGTTCCAAATAACGATCTATTATTTCCACTCTAAAACTCCACATCAATCCCAGATAATCAATCAAGGCATGAGCTGGGAGAATTTCGTGCATGTTCTAAGTCGGTGGGGGGATGGAATAGCCGGCTGCTTGCAGCTTGTCTTTATCTGCACATTTAGAAAACAAAAGACGCTGGCGGAGAGCTGCGAATGGATTTAAGAAGCGATTTAAGGTGGGACGGATCTACAAGTTTTTTCATAGGCTCTGGTAATTCTAGTGTTAAGGTAAAAGAGGACTCTATTGTGACCATCACAGCCATGTTTCATGCGCCCCTAATTACGCACACAATTGCTTAGCCCAGATATACAGCAGAGAATGGGTTCTTAAACTTTTCAATCTCAAGGCCTACCTATATGTAATTTCAATGTGTCAGGACATTTAGGAAGAAAACATCTCACATAGTTGTCTCTTATTCTTATTTTTTAAAGTCATGGATAGAAAAAAATATCGAATACACATTTATATAACAACAAAAAAAATGGGTTGTTCAAAATTAAACATTAGAAAACATTTGTTCATATTGCCTGTAAATTCCAAAAAGAACAGTGTTCATCAAAAAATAAATAAAGACCAGTCTTCTCCATCAACAAATAATAGTTGGCATCATATCTGTGGTGGGAACAAACACACAAATTAAATGATTTCTCTGTTATACTAATAATATGTGATAATTTCTGTTTTAATACTCATATTCATTTATAATGCAGTCAGTGAGAAGACTGAGCTTGCCTCCGAGACATCAAACATTTGATTCTAGCTGGGTTGGATGAGAGACTCCAAGGTTGTCTTCAGTTTGTTTCTAGCTTTAGTCTTAGTTGAGGTTACAATGGAAAAAACAGAGTTGCATAAATATGTAACTGTGAATGGCAGAAAATACTTCAGAGGCCTAAGTGCAAGGCTTGAGTATTCATTTGTTGACGTAATCCAACAAGAGCCTATGTCAACTTTGGTGATTTTTAACTTTTTAGCTCTATTAGCTGAGTTTCCAAATCTGTTGAGAGAGCAATATTTTTGGCATTTAGAATAAAGAACGGATAAGGGGTGCAATAACAACATATTTTCATCTTTAGGATGCTACAAAACATATTCCACAAAAATTCTCAGTCTGCTGTGACAGGTAATGGTTAACTGTAACAGACTATTGGCTTTTCCTGAGTGCAGATCTGCGGACTACTAGAGGGTGTTTATGACTACCTTTGGGCCGCAGTACAGTGGTTGAGAAACACTGCAGTAGACGGTCATTTCTCTCCAGTCCGAGATAAACAAAGAAACTGAGCTAAATGTTCTGGTGGCCTTCTCAATTACCATCCAATTACATGATATCTCTGTTCTCAAGCCTCAGACATTTGTGTCTTTATTTATGTGGCCTGTTTTCGCTCTCTCTCTCTGAAAAGAAGAAATCTGCACTTTGCATTTTGGAGAAGTCCTTCATTTAAAACTGCATTATATGATGGTGTTTTCCTCAATTTAATGAAAAGATTTGTATATATACATGCAGTGTCTTATCAGATGAGACAGGATTATAAAGATTGGGTAACATGTTGGTAATTAATTAAGAATTTATTTTTTTAGAACCGTTGTCAAATGTTGGAATAAATGATTGAACTCATGACAGTTTAATCATTATCACTGTTATAATCTGGGGAACACAGATTTCTAAAAATAAAAAATGGCAAAGCAGATTCAAAGATCTCTTGCAATGAATTAAATAGTAACTTAGGTTATCATTTTGTATAAATGTCTCATATTTAGGCAATCACCTCATTAGTTTAAAATCACACAGGTAAGAATGCAGGTGCAGATCACTCATGGATTCCTTCAGAGATTATAGGCAGCACTCTGCAAGTCACCCTCCCCCCTTTGCAAATAAAGCATATAATTATTTTCACCAGCTGGATAGTGCTAGTATTTCTAAGAACTTAATTAGATTATGCAGAGGAAATAAACTTGTCAATGAAACCTGGCATTGTAATGAAATGTTATCTATAATTCAAATGCTGAAGAAAAATATATCTGAATGTATATGTATATATACATATAGTGATGTGTCGATCACAGACTTGCACAAGAGAGAAGGAGGTGAGTCCGGGTTTCTGAAAAAATCAGCTTTATTGTTGTGAAGACAGGAAGATTCTCAAAGGATTTAATTAAACACAAAATCATCGGTCCAGACAATACTGCAGTTCTTTTTTATGAGGGGCAGTTCTATGTGCAAAATTCAGAATGAACCTCCTGTAATAACCAGTGAGTCTGAGGAAAGCATGAACCTTCTTCTGCATTTCCAAACAAAGATACGCAAGCACCTCAGGGTCAGAGACTTACACAAGAAAGAAAGAGATGAGTCTATGTTTCCAAAAAAATCAGCTTTATTGTTGTGAAGACAGGAACATTCTCAAATTATTTATTCAAACGGGAGCTGTCACTGAAACACATGCAGCATGCATGCAGTGACAATGACATTGTCCTGCATTCACTCTCTTTTCAGATGAAAAAGAACAGGTAACCTTCCTGTACAAGAGAGGAGACAGAAAATGAATGCAAGGTCAGGTCAGTGGCCAGTTTTAAATGTTCCCCACATCAACCTTCAGGTGACAGACGCATTATGTTGTAAACCTGTGAACTTGCAGTTGCACCGGCAGCGGACAAACAATCCCTGCCTGCATGAACAGAGTTTTGGCTTACAGCACAGTTGGAGGTTTGTCAGGTTCTTAAAAATCTTACAATACAAAGAGGTATTTATTTGTTTGTATGGTTAAAAATATCGATAGCTCAGCAGCAAAAACATTTTCAAACAACCTTTGTTATTTTTAGCGATTTATACTTTAAAAGCCTGAGTTTATAGTACATAATGTGTATATTTTTTACATAGTACAAGAACATTATGTTAGAGTCTGGGCCACACAGTAAGTCAATGATTGATATATACAGTATATTACCCGCAGTGTTAAAACATAAAATTAAAAAGTTTATACTTAATGTAAACGTGGTGAGCCAGCAAAGCTCAAGTTTAGGGGCAATGTCACAAGGTGGCCAAAACCTGGAAGTCTGATTTCTTGTTTTTGAAAGGTATTAACAAATCAATAAGGTGAAAGATTTGTTGGGGAACTTCCATGGGTCACTCATTACTGTAACTCACTTCAGGGGCAGACATGAGAACAAGGCAGAACTCCTCCTGGCTCTTCAGACATTTTATTAAGATCAAATATGCACTGTAGGCAAGCACTGCTATTTAATCCTTTACTTCATGACTGATTCCAAAAGGGCAGTATAAAAGGCTTGAACAAAGGGGTGAATTCTCCAGTTGGATGAAGAACTCACACTGAAGAAATGTGATCTAGGTGAGGTACAGGCTTGGAGAAAATTGGTCAGTGGCTGTCATGATAACTAAGCATTCTCAAACTTGAGGAAGGAAGAGCAACTGATACTGTATGTGATAAATGAAGGAGAGAGGATATGAGTGAGGGGAAAGCATACAAAGGGGTTCATGGGATAGTTCAGCCTTTGTGTCTTTTACAGTAATATTATGTTGGCAAAAACCATGAAATTTCAAATTTGACTTTGCAAGAAATTTGGCATAACTAACTTTGTCATTTTGTGTCTAATTTAATATCATCTGAAATGATATGAAAATCTTCTCACATAACCTTTTATTTCCTATTTAACCCAAAGTAAAATTCCTCCAGTAGCAAAATTGATTAATTTTTATTGGTTATTACATAGTATATGAATTATTTTGAACCTTTTAGATCATGTTGAATTTTAAAGTCATTTTGCATCATTATTGTAAGGTAAGTAAATATTGTAGTGTAAAATACTGAGTAGTTATCAGCTATTAGCATTTAAAACAATATTACTATCTTTTGGACAGAAAGGTGTACTGCAATATCTTGGGTGTGAATCCTGTCTCCTGTTGTTGACTATGTGGTGTCTACATTTTCTACTTATGCGTGCATGGGATTTTCTTTTTACATGATGGTTTTTGTCAAATGTTCCAAAGGCATGCCGGTTACATTAATTGGTGGCTCCAATTTATCCCAGTGAGTATGTGCAAGAGTGGGACTTGCAGTGTTAGGCCAGGTTTATACTTTCCGCGACGTGACACATGCTCCAGCGGACACTACTGCTACGCAAGTGTTTTACTATTCATACTTGCGTGTGTACTTTATGTAAATGTGGAAGATTCCACCAGGTGGCAGTGCTAGATATCATCATGGTGAGAAAACATTTGACTTTGCTGTGTTGTGAATTGCCTGAAACATCCATTAAATTCAGAGGACAATATCTCTGAAAATGATGTTTAATGATTAAATCCATCAATCTAGGGATGCTCCTATTCCAGCTAGCATTGGGCACGAATCAGAAACAATCCCTGGATGGGGCATCAGCTCATCGCAAGGAAAACACAAGCACTCACATACATTAGCGTCATTTTAGCATCACCAAATCCCCAAATCTGCATATCTTTGGAAGGAAACCGGAACACACTGTGGAAACCCAGCAGGAAAACATGCAAACTCCAGGCAGGGAACACCAGTGATGTGACTCCCTACGCCGACAGCAGTGCTACCCCTCCGCCACAGTGTCACCCCATGTGTGTAATTATTAACAGTAACCTTTAAACGAAATTAACGATTTATCTGTAAAATGTAACATACATATTTTTATGCATTTCATCATGAAAGTGATATCAAGTATAAATCTAACGATTCTAAATGTGCAGAGAGTTGGAATATCATACTGTACATTTAATGTGTTCTGTATTGTGATCTATTGCTGCTTGCCGCTGCTGTCATGTCAGGAGAATACCCCAGAAGCACGTAGCAATTAACAACTGGGTCGGTTTTAAGATGAAGTTTACGACGGTCTACTTTAATGGTAAAGTAAACTACGAGATTAAAGTGGACATTTCGAGATTAAACCGAAATTTCCACTTTAATCATAAAATAGACCTTTTCACTGTGTCTTTAATTTTTTTTCTCTGTGGCTCAACTACAGTGCGGTGTTGTGAAGGTGCAAAAAAGAAGATGTTATGTGAGACTTTTAAAATGTACTATGTCATTACAATAGGGAATATGCGACGCTTGAATATAAAAGAACCACAAACGCATTTGTATGTCGGCATTTTGCTTCACCACATTGAACCATTCATCAAACATCGAAGCAGGCACATCGATCTCGGAGGATCCTCAAAGCGGCTTTCTGTCACATGTAGATAGTAAACAGAGACTCTGACGTCACATTCTTTTATCACACTGCACCCCTTGACTTTTTGCTGGGACTGCAACTTGCACATGCGTCGTGTTCATTTCTGAGGACCTGCTCAGAGGATGCGTCAAATGAATGGTGGGAACGCGTGGCAGCCATGATGCGTACGCGTACAAGTTCAGAGCGTGAAGTATAAACGAGCCCTTATTGTGCCCTGTCCATGGTTTATATGTTTATTGGTCAAATATGATCATGTGCAAATAGTGAAATGTATGCATGTATGTGCTTATCAGCATGCAACAAATCACCTTGATTAGTGACTATCACTATTTTGGCTCTGTTTTCCCTACCTGTCATTACCAATGCAAGATAAACCCAACCAGAACTCATAGAATATATAAAATACTCTGAACAGATGTATTGGGGAAAAATAAGTAATTTTACAATTACAAGGTTAACTCTGTCTGTGTGATTGATTCTCTATCCTGAGCTCAGTGCTGTCAGGATAGTCACTGGGTTTTTGAGACTCTGAATTGAATTAAATTGGTTTAATAATTTTATATTACTCTCCATTTTTTGATCTCATTTATAAAAATCTCAAAGCAGTTAGAATGCTTTAAAGGGGTTTAACAAACCTGAGAGAAACATTTAGTACATCAAACAATGACTGGTTAAACTTGATTATTTCCTGAACTACACCCCAAAAAGTACTTTGGAATTGTTAATCAAAGGTACATAGATAGAAGATGAAAATATGATTTTATATTTTATAAAACCTCTTAATTGTTGTCTGGGCCTCCATTCTCTTAATTCCTTAACAGACTATAAAATTGTTATGTTCTGCAGTATTATTAAAATGCCTTTCAAATGAATGAGAATGTTAAAACATTTATTGGAAAAATAGTGGTGGACAAAAACATTGCATCTTCTCAGAATTCCTTGTTTTTCAGCAATCCATCATTCCATCTGAAGGGAGTTCAAAAATAGTTTGCATCAACTTTTATACTGACTCATTTATTGCAGGTTACTGATATGGCTATAAGATTTTTTATTAAATTAATTAACTATGCAGGTAAAACCAGATATTACTGTCAAGTGTTCCATCCGGTTGATAGTGTTTTTATATTTCTCATTCTTTTTTTTTGTTGTTCTGTTGGCTAGTCAATTTATATTATTCATGGGAGTTTGCTGACATGTAATAACACATGATAACATTGCAAGCATATTAGCCCCTCTTACAAAGGAGGCCTGGATGCTTGGTAAGATCATTACCTCTATTAATCATTTTAAGAATAGCAAATTTCTTGTCATTTTTCCATTTTTTTTGGAATGGCTTTAACTTATTTGACATACTAATTTCTTTTGTGAAACTCATATTCTCTGAGTTTCCATCTCTTGTCATATTAGTTCTTGCCATTTCATTTGTTTCTTCTGTTTTGAAGGTGTACCTTTCAGGGTTTAGTAGAAATAAGAAAGTGCAACAAATACTGCATAGAATCAGAAGATGAAGCCAGCTCCTGCCATCTCAATATAGGGCTGCCATTTAACCCCCTTTTCTGACTTTACATCATGTCTTGTTTCCTTTGTTTTGGAATGTACTATGTCTGCTGAAATTCAGGTTACTCAACAACACTTTACTTGTGCCACCAAAGTATTCATTCATTATGTCTGGTTGTGACAATTGCATGATGGCAGATTGAACAGAAGATTTAGGCATGGTATCTATGAGGGGTATATAGAAAGTCCTAAACCTTTCAAGGAAATAAAATAAACCACTACAAACCATCATTTATTCATCAGGCACCTTCAAGATCAATGCATTTTTTCAGGTACCACTCAAAGAATGACAGAAAATCCTAACCAGTCAAGTTGTCCAACACCCCATTCTCAGCTTCAGTGAGCTCATTGTGAGTTTCCAAAATGTTTCTAAATGTTCCCATGAAGAGGTTCTTTGATTTTTGGGAACAACCAAAAATCACAGGGTGCCAAGTCAGGGGAACACAAAGTGGTTCAACCAACCTAACATCAGACTGTTAAACGGTGGCCATGGTCAGCTTGGCAGTGCATGCTGGGGTGTTGTCATGGTGGAAGAAAGACATGGAAGGCAACAGATGCCTGAACACTTTTCTCTTGTATTGCACATCATAACTACCTGTACTGTAGAGTATGCAAACGCACAAAAAACGGTGTTTTACAGGAAGATTGATGTGAACACTAAGAATGCTCAAAGAAGACTGATGGGTAAGGACTTTCTCAACAGTCATTGTATACTTAACGAAAGTCAATCTTAATCAAAAAGGTAGATCCTTGTCCCAAGCCTACACTATAAAGGGTTATTCAAACAATTTTCAAATACTCAACCATCATTTTAAGGTTTAACACTATACTAAAACATTCATACCATGCACTGGTTTTGCTACCATTGTTAAGCCATTAGTTATCAATGCCAGAAGGTAAACATTTTCTTCTTCTGTGTACTGGGAAGTTATAGGAATTTAAAAGTGTATACTAATATCTTTTCCTAACAACTTTACCTCTCTTACAAATGTGTGTATTTATACATATTGTGGTCAAGTGAGGAAAGACAAGCTGAAGGGAATAAATAAATCAAAGCTTTTTCTTAACATCAAAATAAACAGGCTTAAGCAAAGGTTTTTCCAAAGGTAGGACACAAGGACTTAGCTCTGTCCTTTGGAGTGCTGTGATCATAGAAAGATGCATCCTTCTGGTGGCCTCAGAACTTGTAGGTGGCCGAGTGGCAGAGTCAGCTGCCCTCATGGATCGTCATCTAGGCACTGTGGAGGGAATTAAAGAGGATATGATTAGCGCCAATGCCCCTTCTCATCATGGGGTGGTATTATGTACCTTAGGCGAGCCCGAACATGTGTGACGACTATATATATATATATATACTGTATATATATATAGATATATATATATATATATATATATATATATATATATATATATATATATATATATATATATATATATATATATACACACCTCCACATTGGAAGGACCGGGGGAGCAGACGTGGTCAGAACATTAACTCCCCCAGGACGCTAGATGGCAGTTCCCCTGGGTTGCAGCGGTGCCTCGGACTCCCGCAGGGCTTCATGGGAGTTTGCTGCAGCCCTGTTGGGATCCATGGGTGTCGCCACGGGGTGCTGCAGCAGGATCTGTGGAGTCCTTTTGGGCAGTGTTTCCGCCACACCAGGAAGTGCCGCCAGAATCTGGGTCGTCAAGCACCTGGAGCACTTCTGGGGGCAATATAAAGGGAGCAGCAGCCACTACTCGAGGAGCCAGAGTCGGGAGGAGGAAGACGACGCTTGAACAGAGGAGTAGATGTGAATTTCCCCTTGGGATTAATAAAGTATCTATCTATCTAGAGGAGAAAGAAAGAAAGAGAGAAAGAGAAGGAAGACTTGTGCATAGTGCTTATGCAGGGGACTGTGCTGTACTTGTGGGAAACGGGGGAAGGTGTTTCCCATGAGGTAAAAAAAGAAAATTAAAAAGTCTGTTTGTGCCTTGAACTTGTGTCCCAAGCTTGTCTCTGTGGTGGCGCCAGCCTGGTTGTCCACTGTATATATATATATTGTGGAGGATTGCCGGCTTTCCAGTCCGGCCCTCACCCCCAGGCCGCTAGGAGGAGCCCTCCGGACAGCATATTGGTACCCCGAGTTCCAGCAGGGCCTTATGGACCTTGTAGTTTCTACGCACAGCCCTGCTGGATACCTTGGGGGCCGCCAG
This sequence comes from Erpetoichthys calabaricus, assembly GCF_900747795.2. Taxonomy (NCBI): domain Eukaryota; kingdom Metazoa; phylum Chordata; class Cladistia; order Polypteriformes; family Polypteridae; genus Erpetoichthys; species Erpetoichthys calabaricus. Next base: position 50,881,918 of record NC_041402.2, on the reverse strand, counting down.
GAGTCGCTGTGAAGGGGCTAGTGGACTCTTACATGCCCTATAACCCGGGAGTGCATGTCAGTCACGTGACTCAAGGAAGTGACGTGCTCCCGGGATGAAGAAAAGGACTGTTTGCCCTGACCCGGAAGGAAAACGGACTTGTGGGTTTGGCTTGGAACCACTTCCGGGTCGGGGCTATAAAAGGACTATGGGTAAGCCCAGACACCGAGCTGAGCTGGGAGGTAGGGTGGCGACGTGTCTGGGCGAGGAGGATTGTTTATTGTGAGAGTTTATTGATTTATGAATAGTGTGGTGGAAAGTGTGCTTGGTGCACATTATAATAACGAAATAAATAGTTATTGTACTTTCACCTGGTCTCAAGAGTGGTACCTGAGGGTTCAAGAGGTGGACAAACGCCTCATCTGTTACTATATATATATATATATATATATATATATATATATATATATATATATATATATATATATATATATATATATATATATATATATATATATATATATATATGTATGCAGTTGGAGATCCACGAAGGGAGAAAAAACGAATCACGTATCATAAAATAGTTTTATTCCTGAGCTTTCAACCCCTATCAGGGGTCTTCATCAGAGGATAATGCTTAGACTTACAAGAATCAAAGGCAATATATAGCAATACATTCCGTGGGGGGGTGGAGGTGACTAAGTCAGTATGATCAAGGGGGGGGGGGTTGTATAGTTTAATTATTGTGTACATGTCCTTCTTAGGTTGGCATATGCTGGATTTATGTCCAAGTGTCTGTTGATGGCGTTTTCATCTGATAGCCAAGACTCGGCCAACTCTCTGGCGCTTTTAGAAAGGACGCACTATCTTTGATATATGCACATACTAAATCGACAGGACACACATTCAACTGGGACAACATAAAAGTAAAATTTAAGGCCAGTACTAAAAGCGCTAGAGAGTTGGCCGAGTCTTGGCTATCAGATGAAAACGCCATCAACAGACACTTGGACATAAATCCAGCATATGCCAACCTAAGAAGGACATGTACACAATAATTAAACTATACAACCCCCCCCCCCCGATCATACTGACTTAGTCACCTCCACCCACAATTCCCCCCCCCCACGGAATGTATTGCTATATATTGCCTTTGATTCTTGTAAGTCTAAGCATTATCCTCTGATGAAGACCCCTGATAGGGGTTGAAAGCTCAGGAATAAAACTATTTTATGATACGTGATTCGTTTTTTCTGCCTCCGTGGATCTCCAACTGCAAATATGCAAACCATATCACAGACCTTCTCTTCCATATATATATATATATATATATATGAGAGAGAGAGAGTTCATCTTAAATATACTGGATTATCTGAAAAAACAAGGCTATGTACAGAGCCCCTAGGAAAAAAATTACTGATCATTTTGCATCCATTCATCCATTTTCTATATTGATTTTTGTGGTTAGCAGCCCGCTTTGAAATTAATGAGCAGAAAAAAGAATCCAGACCTGGCATTTACATGGCATACTCACACCTGAACAATCATCCAAACCATATGCTTTCTTTGAGCTGTTTCCTGAAAATGGGTTTAGGGAGAACATGACAAGTTCTGTGTAGAAGGCAATCTAGCTGGGAATTTATTGTGTTACTATGGTGACCCTTTTGTTCATAACATTTAATCTATAACATCAAATAAAAAAGGGTGCTGTAGTTTAATTTAAAATCTATGAGATGTTTATTTTAATATCATATAAATATACGCCTCAAGAGATGGAAACAATATTGCTGTCCTGAGCATTGTTAGTTAAATGTTTGAGTCAGCTTGAATAAGATGCCTTTAATGAGCGGGGCCATTAATTAAAAAAACATCTAGCTCAGAAAAATGAGGAATCCCCAAGTACACTGATCTCACATCGACAATTTTAAAAAAGCATTGGTTTAAATTAACAGCTAATCTCTTCCTCAGTAGGTTGAAATTTTATAGACAGGTGTTAATAAGCAAAATAAGAAGTAAAAGTTAATTTCATACAATCTAATATATATAAGGTGGGGTCTATTAGGTTAAATTCATCTATCCATCCATCCATTTTCCTGCTCACTTTTTCTAATTCAGGGTAGTGGTACCAACATAAGGCTATTATGATAATGTCACAAATAAGAAAGAATTTCAAACAATTCCCCAAAAGATTTCCTAGATTCCAAGAACACAATATGTTCATGAATTTAAAAAGTCAATGTGCCAATGTCATTCAGATTTGAGCACCATACAGTTATCTTTATATTACTTTAAACATCCCTGAAATGTTGATGCTGCACAGAAATATGAATTGAAAAGAAAAAACAATGCCAATCACTGAGTTCTTATTCTGATTAATAGGCAATACAAAGTAACCTGCCTTCCATAACTAGACTCTGAAAACTTTAATGTCTGTCAATCTATATAGATCTTAAAACCATTCATGCTCTTTAAGAATGTACATTTCAGATCAGTTACCGTGCACTGCAATTAATTCAACTACCCCCCTGTGCCATTCACAGTCCCCTTCTTTCTAAACGTTATAGCCATTTCTAGCTTACTGAACAGGAAAGTCTGCCATTTCAGCAGAAAGCTTTAATACTGTAGAAAGGGTAAATCAAACTGGTGCTACTGAATTCCATTTCAATCAAATCTAAGAAAAAACTACATTTGCCTAATATATACAGTTTTATTCAATGACTACCCTGAAACAATTGTTCTCGTCATAAATTCCAGATTAACTGACATTGTACAGCAGAAAAATATGAACTGGCCACATACTATTATATAATCAAGCACAAAAGAAAAAAATTATGCACTAAGGATATTTTCTATAATAGTCAGCAGCAGCACTAGTACTAGACAAAGTCAATAACATGGCTTATAATGATGTGGCTGGTGAACAGAAACATAATATCTCTTTCATTCTTGTCACTTTAGATCCAACAGGTTAGTGCAAGGGGCTTTTTCTCTTGTTCTTTTCATCACTGCTTTTCACTCAAATAACAAAGTAGCCTGTGTTTTTCTTCCCAACTAGGGTCTGTGAAGTCTACCTAAAAGTGTAGGGACACCAAATGACAGTGGAATCAAGAAGTCCCTTGTGTCCACTTCCCTGTTACCCAATGATGCTTCTCTGCTCCCGGAATGAGGCAGTGTTATTAACATAACACAGACAGAGTCACACGTAGGCAGCACATAAGAGGAGAGGCTAGATGTACAAATGGGAGCCAAAAATGAACGTAATCTCCATGTCTTTAGGATGTGAGTGGAATTAAATCCACACAGGCATAGCCAGAACTTTCATGGTCCATCAGTGTTATCTCCATGTCTCCAAGAGCAATGACAGGGAAGTGAGAACCATTGCACCCTATGTTACCCACTGCATAGCAGATTTTTACTATTACATATTTGAGCATTTACCCTCTTGCTGTTTATAACCATCTATATTTTGAGATTTTATTTCACTTGATTTTGTAGTGCCATATTGTGAAATCTATTCATTAAAAAAATGCAGTACATTCAAATCTGTGAAGCTGAAACTGTCATATTGAAGTTAGAGCAAAGGTAACCAAAAAATCATTTTCTAATAGAATATAACATTAGAGGGAAAGAAACCCCATGCTGTGTGAGCTCAAATAAATGAGGCCAACACACACACACACACACACAAAATTCAAATCTTACAGAAGTCATACAAAAGAAAAAATGCTTAGAATTATGAGTTTTACTCTGAATTTATTACGCCACCATACCAGAGGAAGCATAAATAAACATCAGTGCATATATTCTCTTGAAATAACTCACATATATTTATACTTTAAAATGTAATAATTTTTCCAGTTAATCTTATTAAAATATGGTGTTAAACAGATTTCAGATAATGTGCTAAAATGTTTGCAATAGTTTTTAAAAATATAATTTATTTTACATATCTAAATTATCACTTTATAAAAACATTGTAGTTTGTGTTTTCTAATTGAAGTTTTAATCGTGCATATTAGTGTTTCTTTTTTTTTTTGAAGTATTTTAAAAGATAATGGCAATATGCGCACCTCTTTGAAAAGAAGATGCTTCTTCTTTATTAATCATCATTATGCTTTTTTCTATAAATGCTATAGTCAAACCCAGTTTTTTTCTTTTTAAACTTTTGAATCATTTTATATATAGCCTTTACATCCAATTTACTACTTCCAGCATTGCTGACTTTCAAATATTTTGTTATATTTTCAGAATCGCTGTTTTTCTCAAGAGCTTACACAGCCAGCTGTACGAGATCAAAGAACTCACCAGGTGTCTGCTTGAGGATCATTAGTGCCACATCCAGATATTACACTCTCATTATTATATCTGTCGGCTTATGAGCAGGGGCTCTTAAAACAGGCACAAAATGAAAAGAAACAAGGATGGGCTCCAGACACATAAAGAAGAGCCATCTTACATTATCGGTGGGATGCCATTCTTAGCACAAGACTGTCTGTCCTAATGTAACCCTTAAGTGATCGACCATGAGTTCACTGTGTGCTGTATGTGGCCATTTGTGTACAAGGGCTGGATAACAAAGCACTCATCTACAGTACTATATCATTAAAAGCAAACAATGTAGGACTTCTGAGACATGGTGCAATAACTTTAAAGTAAAATGTTTTGAAGATTTTGTAACCAACAATATGAATTAGCTTTAGAAATATTTTTTTTCTAATTTATATATATATAGATAGATAGATAAATAGATAGATACTTTATTAATCCCAAGGGGAAATTCACATACTCCAGCAGCAGCATACTGATACAAAAAAACAATATTAAATTAAAGACTGATAATAATGCAGGTAAAAACAGACAATAACTTTGTATGATGTTAATGTTTAACCCCCCAGGTGGAATTGAAGAGTCGCATAGTTTGGGGGAGGAACAATCTCCTCAGTCTGTCAGTGGAGCAGGACATTGACAGCAGTCTGTCGCTGAAGCTGCTCTTCTGTCTGGAGATGATACTGTTTAGTGGATGCAGTGGATTCTCCATAATTGATAGGAGCCTGCTCAGCGCCCGTCGCTCTGCCACAGATGTCAAACTGTCCAGCTCCATGCCTACAATAGAGCCTGCCTTCCTCACCAGTTTGTCCAGGCGTGAGGCATCCTTCTTCTTAATGCTGCCTCCCCAGCACACCACCGCGTAGAAGAGGGCCCTAGCCGCAAACGTCTGATAGAACATCTGCAGCATCTTATTGCAGATGTTGAAGGACGCCGGCCTTCTAAGGAAGTATAACAGGCTCTGTCCTTTCTTACACAGAGCATCGGTATTGGCAGTCCAGTCTAATTTATCATCCAGCTGCACTCCCAGGTATTTATAGGTCTGCACCATCTGCACACAGTCACCTCTGATGATCACGGGGTCCATGAGGGGTCTGGGCCTCCTAAAATCCACCACCAGCTCCTTGGTTTTGCTGGTGTTCAGGTGTAGGTGGTTTGAGTCGCACCATTTAACAAAGTCATTGATTAGGTCCCTATACTCCTCCTCCTGCCCACTCCTGATGCAGCCCACGATAGCACTGTCGTCAGCGAACTTTTGCACGTGGCAGGACTCCGAGTTGTATTGGAAGTCCGATGTATATAGGCTGAACAGGACCGTAGAAAGTACAGTCCCCTGTGGCGCTCCTGTGTTGCTGACCACAATGTCAGACGTGCAGTTCCCAAGACGCACATACTGAGGTTTGTCTTTAAGATAGTCCACGATCCATGCCACCAGGTATGAATCTACTCCCATCTCTGTCAGCTTGTCCCTAAGGAGCAGAGGTTGGATGGTGTTGAAGGCGCTAGAGAAGTCTAGAAACAGAATTCTTACAGCACCACTGCCTCTGTCCAAGTGGGAGAGGGATCGGTGTAGCATATAGATGATGGCATTCTCCGCTCCCACCTTCTCCTGATATGCAAACTGCAGAGGGTCGAGGGCGTGTTGAACCTGTGGCCTCAGGTGGTGAAGCAGCAGCCTCTCCATGGTCTTCATCACATGTGATGTCAGAGCAACAGGCCGGAAGTCATTCAGCTCACTAGGACGTGGTACCTTTGGGACGGGGCTGATGCAAGATGTTTTCCAAAGCCTCGGGACTCTCCCCTGTTCCAGGCTCAGGTTGAAGATGCGCTGTAGAAGACCCCCCCAGCTCCGATGCACAGACCTTCAGCAGTCGTGGCAATACTCCATCTTGACCCGCTGCTTTGCTGTAATTAATATTATGTTTAGCAATTTGTGAATAATGTTTAGTTATTTAACACATAGTTCAGACTGACTTCAAATTTCCCTTTCTTCGCTAGGTAATTTCAATAAAATGCTTCTCTGACAAAAATTACACAAGAATGAGATTTGATCATTTGGATCAGGACAATTACTTTTCTTTTTCCATGAAATGCTACAAGTCGCACATGTCCATGAAGGTGTACAACTCATTACATTAAATCACTGCACACAACAAGATGACTGCTCTTTCTTATCAATGAATGTACATTAGGGATTGTCTGTTATTATGAGCAAACCTGTGCTTCAATCCCTGTAATGATTGAGTCCCCAACTATCACTACCTCTCTCTTTCTGGGAACTGGTTTTGAGGTGGCCTGTTGAGGCTCCTCATTCCTGCATACCACCTCAGAATTATCAGAGACACAGTCCATCTCTGCAGGGACCTGAAAACGATTTAACACTTCTAATTCTGGGGTTGATGCCCCAGGACAGCGTGCATCCTTTACCTTACACCTGGTGACCATGACTCACCTATCTCTACCTGTCTGGTCTGAAATCACCTCCTGCACCACCTTGGAGGTGCACACTATCTCTGTCTAAAGGACACCTGGGCCTGGTCCACCAATTCTGTACTACAACACAGGCCAGCCAATTCCTCTTCTAGTTCAGCAACCCAGAGATCAAGGTGGTGGATCAACTGGTATCTCCTGCAGATGTAGCCTTCATAGACGACTGGCTCCTCCAAGCCATCATCTAAAAAGTTCATCATCTAAATGGACTGCACTGGCCTCAATGTTAGAATTTGATTCAGTATTACTAAAACTGCCTTAACATTTTCTTTTTATTAATTAAAATTAAATGATTTAATTTGAATGGTAAAACTAAAAAAATTAGCCAAAGAAAATGGATTATAGAATTGCTGCAGCTATTTTACACGTTTTGTTCCCTTAAGCTACTGTACTATTTTCCCTCTCAACTACCTGCTGTTTGGCCTTCTATGAGGTTAACTTTACTTTTCTCTGTCTGTTTTTCTGACTTTGCACTCCTCTTATTCATTACATAAAAGCTCTCCACTCACACTGTTTGTATTCCACTGTATTAATAAACCCTTATGCTGTTGCCCACTTAACTGTTCTATCTCTGGACCTCTAAGAACTCTTCAATCTAAAATAAATAAATAAAACTTTCTTAGTGAATATCTGCTGCTAGTTAATTTCTTACTACCTTATCTGCTCCTACAGCTCCTTGTGCCTAAGAGGCTGAGCCTTCCCCTTTATTGCTTTGAAGTCGGCAGCAGCCTTTTTTATAAACTAAGGAATCACTGTTACAAATACTTATTAACTATTTATTGCTACGATGTGGTTATTTACTTACAGATGCCGATATCTGTTACTGCTACTTTCTAACCTGCCTCCTCCATGCTAGTTCAAATATAGATTAAAAAAACATGTACATGTACAAGTACAAGGAACTTTTCCAAGTGCACCTCCAAACACCTGCAACTTTTGCTAATGTGCAGGAGAAAAAAAAACCCTTCTAAAGGGAAAAAGGCTTTAAAAATGCCCTCACGGTTCCTTAGCAGCAACCAAAACCCAAGTTTACAGGAGCAAAATGTATTTTTTTAATTAACTCTAACATCACAGTAAATCCAAAAACTCTCAGCAGCCTGTCTCATTTGCAAAGTTGATGTCAGCATGTCCTTTCTCTCAGAGAACAGCACAGTAGTATTGTGGAGCGTGCAACTCCAGGGGCCAATCTGTATGTAATCACAGTGTTCCATCATGTTTTTTAAAGATTCAGGACTTTCTTTTAAATCATGCCAAAGATAGTCAGAATTTTACAAAAATTAAAAAAAGAAAATTCACTTTTTCAAAGGGCTTTCAGTCAACACAGGGGCTTCTCAAGTTTGTATTCTGTCTGGTATATTTATTTATACTCAACACCAGAGACTGGAAACACAATAATAATCTCTGATCCATTTTGAATTATTCTAATGACACCTTGGTGAAAAGACACATATTCATAAAAGGCAGTACTTAGATCAAGTGATCTGTTTTAATAATGTAGTGCAATAATATCAAAGTTTATCTGAATGTCAAAAAGACATACAAATTATTTTTGCCAGTAGGAGACAGAAAGTGGAAGTTTGACCCCTCGTTAGTTAGTTGAAATTAGTTGAAATGCAATGTTTATATCTCTTCTGTATGCTCAGACTATTCAGTGTGAACTGGGGCCTCAAGCCATTATTTTATTGGAATATGAGCCAATGTTGCCACTGCCAGTTGCTCTGGCAAAAAACATTTAAGAATTCTCGAAAAGGTTACCAAAGAGACATCCAAAACTAGATAATTATTTATATTTATTATGACAATTATGTGATTTTTTAATTCATTTGTACCTTTAAATTATCAATGCTTATCTTATAGGGAGGAAAAAAGTCACATTTTATGAATGTATAGCTGGTTTCAACTCTGCATATTATATTATGATAAACTAGCCATGCTACATGTCAAACACAAGTAATAGAATAATTAAAAAAATATTTGCTATCTCTTAATCTATTTGTACTTTCAGCACCTTTCCTTTGTATCCGCATGTGTCTGAACCTCTCTTGACCGGTGCTTCATCTTACAGGTTTGTTCTTGTAATGCCTGATTCTCATACTGTGCCATTACTTTTACATTCACACTTCCTCTTTCGATCGTGTCACCAACGCCAAACTGATGAATCACACCAGAGGACAAACTGACCAATCAGATTACTCTGAGGGACAGGACACACACACACACACACACACAGACCTTAGTATTATAATTATAATATTAATGTGGTAGATTAGAACAATACAGTGTATACCATTTTAAGATGAGTTAAAGTCCATATGCATGTGTAATCAAACAGTAAAGCAGTCTTACTGTATTTGGAACAGGAACCAGCTCTCAATGAGAGACTAAAGAAGTTTAAACCAAAGTTAAATTGTAATAGAGAAAACTTACAGTTCCAGTTCTTTTCAGAATAAGAATTTTTTTAAATAGATGAGAATGTATTTTGATGAATTTGCATATACTGTACTACTCCTTAACACTAAACCCTCCATGCATTTTTTCAGTATTATAGCCACCAAGGTTACACCAAGTAGTGTGCAAATCATTTTTCCTCTCACTAATGGCCAATCAGCTTACCCTCCAGATAGTGATTTCTTCTGCCCTACCCCCAAAGGCCACAGACAGTCTGATACAGCTTGAGTGAATATAAAAATAAATCATTTCTTGGCACACATTATATACTGTTTGCATTTATTTTCACTTTTAGTATTAGCATACATTTTCAATCAAAAGAAAGAAAAAACCTCCAGAGATGTGTGGCCACAGGGCAGAAAACACATTTCAGACAGCTCTGCACATAAAATGATACATGAAGTAGAAACTGATTTTTTATGTTGACACTTTAGTTTTCTTTTTGTTTTTTAGTGTTTTTTTGCCTTTTCCAAAACAATATTTTTCAATATAAAGTAATTCTTTTTTAAAGTTTAGCATTACTTACATATTTCTCAGATTATATACTAAAATGGTAGACAGCATGCTGGACTGAGTATAATACTCTCCACATTACCAACCCACAATCATTTTTGCACTCACACACCAAAAATGGGTGCAACTGAATTCACTTTTGTTTTTCTGCGTATGTATTATCTCACTGTCTCTGCACTTTACTAGTGTCTGTCTCCTTAAACATCTTCTGTATCCTTTCAGAGTGGGCTGCAGTTCCTACCTCATTTTGTTTCCAGTACACTACAGAGTAGGCTTGTTTTTTGCAGCAAGTACCTTATTTGTCATGCAAAGTGATATTAAAAATATTGTCAGCAATGGCATTTCTCACATTGCCCGTGAAAGGCTCACAAGTGACATCACCAGTCACCATGTCTTTCCCTGGCAATTGAAAGTTTCTTCCTCCAAACAGGGAAAGGTATCCAGTGTGTATATTTATATTATTTAGTCACATCAGCAGCTATCTAAAATTTAATTCCAGGCTTGTTGGGTTTGTTTGATTTTCAGTATGTGAAAGAGATGTAACATTTCATAAAGAACAACAGCTCATCAACAGGAACTGTATATCTGTCTTTACTTATAATGCATGATGCACTTCTGCACAAAGTGTGCCAAAAGTCTTATATAGCAGCAAAGCTGTCAGTATACAAACTGTACAGGTGTTATCAATTTTATATGGGAAAGAAGAACATGGCACATTGTAGACAGCGCGATCTGTGAGTAAATGCAGCTAACGTGCAATGTTTTCACAGACACCACAGAGAATGTATGCAAATACAAGAATAAACAATTTTCTTAGTGTGTATGTATATGTCATCAAACCATATATGTGATTCAATACATGTAATTGTGTGTGTGTGTGAAATTCAATACATTCATAATCATCTCAATATAGCTAATCATTAATTAGATTTTTTTCTCCTAAAAGATGTATATTTAACCAAAATAACTGGAGCACTGATTTTTTTTTTCATGCCCAGTGACACAATGGGATTCTCATAATCTATATGAGAACAGGCCATTCAGCTCAACAAAGCTCGCCAGTCCTACCCACTTAATTCTTCTAAAAAAACATTAAGTCGAATTTTGAAAGTTCCTAAAGTCATACTGTCTACCACACTACTTGGAAGCTTATTCCAAGTGTCTATGTCTTCTGTGCAAAGAAAAACTTCCTAATGTTTGTGCGAAATTTACCCTTAACAAGTTTTCAACTGTGTCCCCATGTTATCAATGGCACATAGAAACTCACCCTGGTTTAATGAGAACACTCAAGTTCTTAAATTAGAGTGTCAAAAACTGGAGTGCAGATGGAGAGCAACAAAGCTACATGTCTTTCAAATTGCATGGACAGAGAGTGTTAAAAACATAAAAAAGCTCTCTTTAAAACTCGCTCAGAATACTATTCTACAATAATAGTTAGAAGCTCCTGTCGCACCCTACACAATTGTGTTTGATCTTATTCAGGAAAAGATTCTAGTCGCCCCACGGAACAAACACTTTCTGAGACAAAGGTCATAAAGCTTATGAAACCATTTCTGGACAAAGGCAGAACCGTAACAACAGTTGCGTGGCGCTTCAACCTGCAGCTGAAGTCACTTCAGTACACATGTACTGTGTCAGCATGCCTGTGTCGATCAAACACAGGAAGCTTTGCAGTTTACTTGTGACATTACGCTACAGGAAGATAAGTAAATAAATCAAGGTAGATAACATTTGAACTGGCTTTTATATAAGTAACATATAAATGTTGCACGATACCTTGGCAAGCTCTATAAGCCGTGCTTTTTCTTTGAAGAACAGGTGTGGGGCAGACTGACTGGTAGGATAACACCAGACCGCTTGCTGCATCTAAATGGTGCCATCTTTTGCCTTTATGTCTGGTGCAGTTCCGTTATTCTTATATATGAGTGGATATTTCTTGCGGGGAGGGCTTCTGTTCTCTTTCTCAGATGTAGAACCCTCATCCAAATATGAGTTCACCTCTGTTACAACACGTCTTTATAAAACAGCAATGTCAGATCGGGGCGAGCATGAATGCAACTGAGAGAATAAAAGTAAAAAAAAAACAGTAACCTTTACAAGTACCATACATTTACACCAGTTGTTACAGACTCAAACCAAATGTATATTTTTATTGTATAATAGTAACCATAAGAGCAGCTCACTACTCAAAATGTTTATTTTGTGAAGTGGCAAGGCTCAAACCCGCAAACTCTTGATTATGAGTCAGCAGTTCTTACTATTGTATAGTGATCCCCCGCTGTATCGTGGTTCAGCTATTGCGCTCCCACTATATTGCAGAAAAATTCAATAAGTACTTCCTACCTGTAGTGTACTTTGTAGCCAATTCATAACAAAGCATATGGTTCTCAGCAGTCACTACGGTAGACAAAGAGATTCGCGTTACAGTACCCGGATGATTTCTTACAAGGCCTGTTATTGGCTGAAAGAGTAGACTCAACCAATCAGAGTGGGATTTTCATTCTCTTGGGCTCTGATTGGCTGCTGCTAACGTGGTGTAATCTCATAAGAACAGCAAGCGTGGGTCCCCAACGCATCTAAGTTCTCTGCGTATCGCATACCTCGCTTGTGGTACGATTGTTGTGAGCAAACTTTTTGTGAACTTTTCGTTTTGTGTTAAGCCCTATGATGGCTCCTAAGTGTCCTGCATCTTCTAAAAAGGGAAGGAAAGCGTTACATGGACGCCGCTTGCCATTACGGCTTGAATGAATCGACAGTACGCTACATTATTATTATTATATTATTATTATTATGTTACTCATATCCTTAGTGTTTACAATGTGTGTTTTAATAAGTTTACATGTGTTTAAAGCGTGTGGGAGGGGTATTTTAAGGCTTAAACTATAAAAAAATGTTTATTTTATATGGTCTTTCTATATAGCGGATTTTCACTTATCACTGATTGCTAGGGAACGTAACTTCAGCGATAGGCGGGGGATCACTGTACTACCAAAGAAGTCATGAAAATGAAATACACTGAGCCAATTTCTTTTTCTTTGGTTGTAGTCTTGATTAAAAGCATACTTGTTTTGTTATACTTGTACCTTTTGTGAAAGGGCTTATTTGAAATTTGGACTTCAGTCTTCACACATTATACACTTCATGTCAAAATTTTGTCTCTTAGGTATGTATTCAACATTTCTATAACATACACTTACATAGATCTTTGTAGACACGGAACACACATGAAATGCATGTGTCCCAAATAACGATAAATTATTTACACTATACAGCTCCCTGTACCTCTCTCCCAGATAAACAAGGCTTGAGCTGGGAGAGCTTTTTGACGTTTTTGCAGCAGTAGTGGGGATGAGATAGTAGGCTGCTTGCTGATTGCGCTTATCGACACATTTACAACACAAAAAATGCTATGGAGAGGTGCGAACGGATTTAAGTTGGGCTGGGTTTACGAGTTTTTTCATAGGCTTTGGTAATTGTAGTGTTAATAGTTCATTATTGCATGGCACAGTACCTGATGCACTAAAAGTGTCAGTCATCAAACCATTACTTACAAAGTCAGACCTAGACCCACACATACGTAATAGCTACAGACCCATTTCAAATTTACCCTTTCTCTCTAAAATAATAGAAAAAGTAGTCGCCAATCAGCAAGAATTATTACAACAACAAGAAAATATGAACACATTACTCCAGTTCTTAAATCCTTACACTGGCCCCGGTTAAATTTAGGGCAGATTTCAAAATCCTCCTTTTAACATATAAAGCCTTAAATGGCCAAGGTCCTTACTTATCTGAACTTATCATGACTTACAAACCAGAATATACATTAAGATCTCAAGATGCCAGTCTGTTTATGATTCCAAGCATTAATAAAATAACAGTGGGAGGTTGAGCTTTTAGTTACAGGGCCCCTAAACTGTTGAATGGTCTGGCTGCTACTGTAAGAAATGCCCTTTCAGTCTCAGCTTTCAAATTCCAGCTGAAGACTCACTACTTCATTTTATCATATCCTGCCTAAAGCTGCTGATTAACTGTACCGACTATATCTCTGTTCTTAGTTATTATCAATAAAACATAAGTAATATGATAGTTGTAATTTGTTACTAACCCTCACCTATTCTGTTTCTCTTCTTGGTACTCAAATGTGGCACTTGGTGCCACTGCCCACCTGCCAAGTTGTTTTGCCCGCCTAAGGTAAAGTCATCTCTGATGGAGGATTGCAGAAATCGTCAGTTAGAGGGGTCCTTTCATTGGATTGGCTGGCCCAGCGCTGTCTCAGCTGTGAAATGGCCAATGGGGGAGGCAGCTTGATAGGCAAGGTCTCCAGGACTCTGAACAAATCCAAATCATATTATATAATTTGATCTCCTGTTGAATTCAGCACTGTACTTGTAATATTTCTATTGCACTATTGTATTGTATTGAGGATTACTTGTGTTCAGTTCTATGTATTGTGCTGTATTTACCCCCTTTTCTTACACCCACTGCACGCCCAACCTACCTGGAAAAAAAAAAAAAAAAAAACTCCAGACAGCTGGAGAAAAAAAAAATCTGCAGGGGTTCTGAGGCCACGAGACCACCCAGCCCCCTCTAGGCATTCTACCTAACATAAATGACCTCAATCAGTCCTTATGGTATTCTGGGTTCTCATGGAAGAACTTGATGATGACGGTCATGTGGACTTCTGGCCTTTAATCCATCAATGTACGGACATCACAGTGCTTTGTGATATACTACCTCGTATACTTACCATTTTAAGTAGTGAGCTGCTCTTATTGTTAATATTATACAATAAAAACATACATTTGGTTTGTGTCTGTAACAGCTGGCGTACATTTATAGTACTTGTAAAAGTGTTTTTTTTTTTCACTTTTATTCTCTCACTCATGGTCACGATACATACTACCCCAGAAGGGATCTGACGCTGTTAGCTTTTATTTGAAACTGGGAATAACTGTAGATGTGAGTGGTGTTTTGAGACGATCAAACTGGAAATTCTCTGATCTGGATGGATAAAAGCTAACATACAAACGTTGGTGAATCTGCCTTCTTCCTATCTCACTGTCACTTTAATTTTTTTATTCAATTTTATTGAGTGTTCCTGCTTACGCTGAATTAGCATGCGCCTTATGGTCCATGATGTCAAAGCCACACTGACAAAAAAGAGAGACATAGGTATATATGATATTTAGAATTATTCATTTTATGACCTGTATAGTATATTTCGGAATACATTGTGGCACAGATGCAACATTATTCATATTCATTTGCATACCATTTTGCGGTTGTAATTAGTGACTGCGTGGTTTTTTTTTTCCGATCTTGCCAAATCTCCACATGTTGCTGCATGGTGCTGTTTCTTTTGTACTCCAGGACATGCAGAGGAAAGAATAGTACAGATATCTCAGTTCTGCGCTATATGCAATCGTCACATTCAAATGTTAACAGTTACCACGCACCTAAAGACCATCCTTCCTAAATTTACGACATGAGTACCTGTTGCAATGTACACGCTTCTCTCTATGCTGTGGTTCCTATTACATTGAAGGGGTGCCTGACACTGACTGACTGAGTTTGCTTTCCTTTGGGAAGCGGCAGTCTTGGAACAGAAGCTTGTCAATGTTGCATCCTCTTTTTCTTTTTCCATCGCCTTTTCTTGTAAGAAGCGTCGATGAAGCTCCTTTACAAGGTGTGCCATGAACACTCATCTTTTCTCATTGGACCCCGTACATGCCTTGCACAGCACATTTGCGTTGATCACCACCAAGTCAAGTTAATGCAATATTATTTGAAAATGAACAGCATCAGATTGGGTGTGAATTTATGCCTGCGCTGTTATTTAGGGTCAGATCAGGAGGGGAGGGAGAGCATGAACGTGACTGAGAGAATAAAAGTGAAAAAAGCTCCCATAAATTCAGACCCAATGTCCCATATATTTGTCTCTTTCTTTTTTTCCCTGGTGCTGCTTTGACATCATGCACCAAAAGGCATGAGCTTATTCAGTGCGAGCAGGAACACGCAGGTGGCTGGTTCCTGTGTGCTATAACAACTCTCAAATGAATCTGACAGTGTACAGTCGTGGCCAAATGTTTTCACAATGACACAAGTATTGGTTTTCACAAAGTTTGCTGCTTCATTGTTTTTAGATCTTTTTGTGAGATGTTTCTATGGTGAAGTATAATTACAATAAGTAACATAAGTTTCAAAGGCTTTTATTGACAGTTACCTTAAGCTTATGCAAAGAGTCAATATTTGCAGTGTTGGCCCTTTTTTTTCAAGACCTCTGCAATTCTAGGCCAAATCCTAACTGATGCCAGCCCATTCTTGCATAATCAATGCTTGGAGATTGTCAGAATTTGTGGGTTTTTGTTTGTCCACCTGCCTCTTGCGAATTGACCACAAGTTTTCAATGGGATTAAGATCTGGGGAGTTTCCTGGCCATGGACCCAAAATTTCGATGTTTTGTTCCCCAAGCCACTTAGCTATCACTTTTGCCTTGTGGCACGAAGCTCCATCAAGCTGGAAAAGGCATTGTTCGTCTCCAAAGTGTTCTTGGATGGTTCATGGAAGTTGCTCTCGGTTATTGTTGTAGAATAAAAGGCAAAACAATGGGAAATAATGCTTCTTCTATAAACATGGCTTTTCTTGTCAAACCTCAGTTCATTCTATACTTCAAGATACTTTACTTCGCCTTCAGCATGCTCTACTTGACTTTATTACCCTTCTCTCAGTTTACTTCTCTGTCAAGATGCTCATGTAACCTGTATGTGTGTGTGCGAGACCATCAATTATGTTGTCTGTTTTTTTTTCTCTTAATTCACTGTCGTAATCTTCTTTATTTATTTATCTGGTTTGTACAATGCTATATACTGCATACCCTGCCGTTCTTTCTTATATTCTGTAAGCACCTTGAGCATGGGAAAGGCGCTATATAAATAAAATGTATTATTATTATTATTATTATTACATGTATGGCTCTGCACATTCAATAGAGCACATTAACTTTCATACTACTGAGCACGTAAGGCATGGTTTAAAACCGTGTAAACCTCCATGCCTTACACAGAGCAAGGTAGGTCTCTAAATGAGACTATTATATAGTCAGAGGGGCAAGAAGTAGTTAGAATATACCAATTCAATTAAACTCATGGGGCTTATAAGAACCTCCCATAAACTTTGCACTAATATATAGGTAAACATTTAATATAACTTAAACAACTAACAAATGGCTCTTTTACAGCTACTATTCTAAACAGAATCAGAAAGGGAGAAGTCATTTTCATTCCAACTATACCTATGGTTTCCAGTGAACTCTCTTTCAAGTTCAAGCAACTTCAATTTCCAGTATGTCTTGCTTTGTGATGTACATACTGTAAGTAAAGTGCAAGGACAATCACTTAAAACTTACTGGAGTTTACCTCAAAGAACTGTGCTTTTCACACGGCCACCTATATGTCACTTGTTCCAGATCAGGATAGAATGTATACATTCTTGCTCCTAATGGCAAAAACGATAAACATCATGTATCATAAGGCACTCTAAATAATTCGTAGCAGCTATAATCCATTATCCATTAATAATGGCAGCTTGACTTTTGAAAAATATTTGAATAATAAATGAATTGCCAAATAATAAATGGAAACTTTCACTTTTTTCCATCCCATTCCTGCTAGTATTTTATAATGCTATCTAAGAGTAGTATGTCTTGTCATGGTCTCTTTGGTATTGCGTAATAGTTAAGCAAGTGAAATAGAAGACGTTAAAACCGTGAACAAATGTTCTTGTAAATCTTAGGCCAAAGCATAAATACGGAATGTTTTTTCTACTCTTTCTTTGTCTAGTTTAACAAAAGCACACAATAAATATAAAGAGCTGGAACACCACCAGGTGAAGCCCATTTAATCGACAGGTTAATCTGCCAAAAAATAACAAATGAAAAAGGCAATACAACTGCCACACTGGTCTTCCAGAAATGGTTTATTCAGACACAAAGTGTTAAACTGACTGCTGACTTCAGGTATTGTCAGGTTTTGTATGTCCCAGGGCTGGAAGTGATGTTATTGTTCTTCTGGCTGGCTCTCTGTCAGATCTGAGGGGCGAAAGAGGGAAAGATGTAAATTATAGTACCAACCACAGCTCAAGGTGGAATTACAATTGTTATGAAAGCCTTGAAGATGTCCTCTACTTATGTGTGTGTGGCACTAGTTAGAAACGAAATCAGCATGTACATGACCTTCATCTTGAAAACCTGTGAATGAAGTTTATGGCTATAAATAGTGCAAAATTCATATTGTAATAACAGTATGGTAAAACCAATTAAGAAACAATGTTAAAATGGCTGACATTTTAACAAAAAGATGTAAATACAACCAGACAATCGACAGGTAGATTTTTTTTTATAATCATGTCTCTTCAAATGGCTTGTGTTGAAAGTTTTTAAAAGTATCAATTCCCACAGCAGTGTCTAAATATCATTTTTGACATGTGAACAACTGTTTCTTATTTTCTGTTTAAGAAAGACAACAGGGACTTGCTTTGCCTCCGATCAAAGTCAAGTTTTTCTATTTTAAAATACCTTTTCACCTAGAAGACAGTGACATGTTGTCAGTTTCTTGTTATTTACAGCAACAAAAGAAAAGCAACTGTAAGAAATGGTGACCTTTCAAATTCATCTTAAAATCAGAGTATCTAGAAAAGAAAGCATATAACTGTTTGCATTATCTCCCTTTGTGTAAAGTTAAGATTATACACAAGGTTTCCCTCAATGGAAAATGGCTTTTAAGTAATTGGGACAATGGCAGGCTTGCCGACCCATTAAACGTGGCTTTAACTGCCCAGGGTGCTGGCATTTGTTTGTGCTCCATGAGTCTGCTTCGGTCTTTCTAGCAAGCTACTCTAGCTTTCCCTCCACATCCAAAAGACATTCAGGTAGGTTAACTGGTAACTCTAAAGTGGCACTACATGAGTGAATGTGGTCTGTGCAAGGGGGTGCCGTCTAGTGCAATCAGCTTATGACCTTTAGCAGCACATGAACAAATGTCATATTAGATACATATTAGAGACATGGACAGGTACATATAAAGCAGAACAACAATATTGGCAAAGCATACCAGCAGCTTCACAGTGAGTTATGAATGTGCATTTCCCTTTATGTTACTCGAGGTACACTGTAAGCAAGTTTATCTTGGATAGATTGTAATTACACATGTAGTTGCAAAGCAATTAATTATGTAATTATAGCATAGGAAAAGATGCTTATGTTCTGGTCATTATGGAGTGAAACCAAGGAAACAGAGATTTGGTGGGGTGAGACTGGTCAAATAAAATCCTTAAGGCTTTACATATGAGTCAGTATCAGCAGATTGAACCCACGGTGTGGTTTAGTGGCATCCTATAATTTTACAGTTGTCGATCACTATTCTGTGTAGCTCTTTAATGTCCTCAATAGTGATACCCTACAGAGTGCCATAACATACTGTGACTGGAGAAGATCAAAACACTTTCAGCTAAATACCTGTGGCAAATGGTCATTGCTTTCTGTGACATTGTGAACTACTCTTGCTGTCACAAAAAGGACAATCACTAGTGAGTTTTTGTTACTATAGCAGAAGCATTGATCTCCCTTTATAATGTGTTGGCAATGATGGTGCCAAAGGTCTCTATCACCTTAACAATGTGTTGTTGATGTATGAAGGTGACTGTGTTCTTTTTACTTTCTTTAAAGTCCATCACCAGGTTACTTTTTATTGACATTTAGTTCCAATTTTTCAAGGCTGCACTATCTGCTTCATTTCACTTCCAAGGATGATGAACATAAATATAGTGTCTTTTATCTTCAATGCATGTTTACAGTTAGAAAAACACTTGAGTAACCTATAGCAAAAGAACTCCTTCAAAACCGTATTAATGAGTTTGTCAAACAGCTTAATTGTGTTAATAGCAGAGCTGTAGCCTTTAAAGAGAATCTAAATATAGGTGGTGTTGTGATCTGTGCACATTAAAATTTTATTTCTCTATAGATAAAATTTTCTTTGGATTTGTTAAGGTGGTTTTAGTCATTTTGATACATTGAGAATTTAAATATATTTGTGTCCAGTTTCTACATATGGTATTTCATTAGTCATCATTATCAGTTGTTAACTTTTCATTTTGCAGCAATGTCATTTTTGCTTTCTTTGTGGGAGTCATCATTTTGTGGTCCCGGTAAGAACTGAGCACCACACCACTACCAACGGAGTGGTGGCACCAGTGTGACACTTATGAAACAGATCCATGGCTTCTGCAACATCAGAGATTGTGCAAGTGATTTTGTGAATTTAGCCATTCAAATTTTGACTTTGAGTTTGGTTAGTGCTTTGGTTTTGGCAACAATTTACTTTGAATTTTTAGTTAATGACTTTGCTTTGGTACTTCAACCTATGATTCATTTCCTGCCAGCGTATTTATTTAGCAGAGAAGTTTGGATTTATAAAAGCAGAAGGACTTTGCCTATGTTGTTATCCTGTGTAACCGCTAGCTATTTGGTCTTTCTCTCTGCCTTTTTTATCCATGGCAGAATGCATGCTTGATCCAAATGCCAAAATGTATTGTGGCTCAGGGACATGCCATGTTCGATTAATCCATTTGATCTATAGGCAAACTGGTACTGATATGAACTGAAACTCATCTTTACCTATATTTGTTTAGGTATATTTTTGATTTATTTTAATTCTTATTTTACATTACTATTTTATTTATTTTTTTTATTTTGTAATGTCTTCACAATACCATTTTGTAAAAATTGCCATCACCATTTTGAGACATTTTTATGGGCATGACCATATTGCTACTTAGCAACAGTGCTGCTGAATGATTAATTTCCATGTATTTTTGTGGTTACTTTTGGTTTTGTTTTTTAGTCTGTAAATATGCACTGACAATTGAAATGTGTGTCCGTTTCATGCTCTGTAGGTTGTTCCCAAAAGGGGCAGAGCCAACCTAACATTGCCGATCTTGAGAACTCCCTCTGGTTATTTGAAGCCAAGAAACAAAGATCAGGAGTAGTGCATTGAGTTTGCATTGGAGTTGTGGCCATTGTTATTTCTTTCAATTTACGTTTATTTGTAATTTTTTTTCTTTGTTTGCTTTGTGTTATGATATCCATCTTAAATTATTTTTTTGTGTAGCTTACTATGCAGCTGCTAGCCATCTATATAGGAATTACATGGTTTTGAGACCCATGGGATTTAAATATGGGGGTTGATTTTATCTAGAACTTGTTTTGAGAAAGTTCTTTACTTAATCCCGTAATTTATAAAAATTGTTTGTAAGATTTGTCTCTGCAAGCCAGAGTTTCACGGTTTATCTCTCCCTTTTGAGACATTTTGATATATTGTTAGACTTTCTTTGTATTTTGAACTTTAAAGCCACCTCTCCCTATTTTTTGGGTCTGCTTTTGCTGAAGCAATTTAAGTCAAGTCTCTTCTGGAAAGCACAGTGAAGATCCTGGCCTGATTTATAGGTCTTTTGGAGGTCTCACACACCCTATCACTATGTTTGTCACTTCACTTCACAGCAGTCTCAAAACCTATAGTAATCCCACACATAAAAAGAATTGTTTTCTAATTTTCCTTTGTTTTTATTGTATTTAATTTAAATTTAATAGTTGCATCTGCTGTGTTGTTATTGTATGTTTGATTAGTAAAATGTTCTTGTAATGTTCTGTTTTTTGAAAAATAAAATAGTAAAAAAAACATTTGAAATAGGCAATAGAATCTTGCAAGGATTTTTCATTTTTTGTGTCACATCACCATTATGGTCAGATAATGTATGACAAACAAATCTAAAACTCCAATAATAATCTAATAAACAATTTCGCGTTTTGAGTGGAAAGTATTTGTGTAGTAGCATAAAAGCATTTCTTCACAAACTTGACTTCTGAATAAAGCTTCAGTCTTTTAAAGATAATTGCAGTCATAACATACAGTAACTGGCCTCTTCGACACTGGTTGGCTGGTGTGTAATACTGTAATTTACATGTTTGCTGATGTAATGTCTCTCAACATTGCTTTTCTTGAGAATGGCTAGAATTGCAAATTTAGAAAACTGGTTTGCCTTTCACTTTCATACAAAGTATCCCCTTGTCTATTTATGTTGAAACACAACTTGGAGCATTGACTTATCTTTGGTTTGCCATTTTTCACATTAGACCATACTCATAAGGTGGGATGAAACTGATCTACGGTAACTGAATGGAACAACACAAAAAAAGTTCATAGCATTTGGCTATTTATTCTCCAAGGTTCCAACTTATGCTTACTGAAAATTTTATTAATGAGTTTATGACAAACAGCTTTATGAAAACTGAAAAAAGTCAAATCTAGGAATAGGTATGATGGTTCCTGTGATGGTGCGGGTCAGCGCCATGCTACCAGTTGTATCCTGGGAGTTGCTTGAACCCGCTACCACTGATAACCTACCCAAGGGATGAGCCAGAGGATGAGGACACTCACACAAAGCATGGGGTAAGTGCATAAAAGTGCAAAAGTGCTATTATTGAAAACAGTCAAAAACCAAACAGTGTTCAAAAATTCAGTGCAAAAGTTCAAATAATAAATAATCCATAAAAAGAAGTGAATTGGTGGAGGTTAAAAACAATCCATTAAATAATCCAGTAAAATCGAGGTTAAAATTATTTGGCAGGAAGCTGTCCATAAAAACATGAGCCCTGGTGCAAACCTTTAAAAATTGATGTCTCCTTAGCTTAAACTTAAATGGGTCCTTGCAGCCAAGGAGGCATCTAACAGACAGTTCAGTTAACCCGCCCCTGCTGCTATCTGTGGCACCGCCAGGGCACTACACCGAGCCTCTGGCTCCTGCTGCCAGGCTCGCGTCTCTGCGGTCCATGGCACCATCTGCAGGTTGCCTTGCTAATACCTCTGCAGCTCCGTCTGCCTTTTTCCCGGCTTTATGTGGAGTCACTCCAACTGAGAAGTGCCTCAGTCATTCCAGTTCCCTAATTACTCGACTGAAGTGGCCGCCTTTAGGTCCTGAGCATCAGCTGCACGATTTCCCAAGGGACTTCCTACCGGCTGCCTACGTTCTCCCTCTCTTGTTTGCAGACTTAAACCTGCTCTCTCTGCCTCCCACCTTCTCTCCTTTTTTTCTTAACCTTCTTCCTTCCTTTTTTCCTTTTCTTTTTTCTCCCAATTGGCATTTTTCTTTTCATTTTCATCCCAATTAGTCTTCCTTTCATTTTTTTTGTCCCTTTCCTAACTTCAGGATTCTTTTGTTCCTTATATGCCTCTGTGGGTACAGCATCTCAGTCACGCATTGCAGGAAGCTGATGAAGCATTTGAGACAGACAGCACCCTCACATGCAGGTGTGTCTCGCCATTATTACTCCACCAACCTCCCGCAGCTACATGAGCACGCACAAGCATGGAGATTGAGCCAGCTATCCAACTATTTATTTATTTAAAAATCGACCACCTTTTTCTGAGCTGCAGACCCGCTATACTTCAGTTCACCACACCAATAAATGGAATGGCCATGCGCAACAACATTTTGCTGGATTTTATCAGCCTGTAATTTGTTGTCATTTTGTGATGTTCTTTGCTTACTGCCTTTCTTTCTATGCTACATTTTTCATTTGAACTTTTTCTGACTAGTTTACTATATATCAGTCTATGTTTTGTTTCACTGTATTTGTTAAATTACTTTTGTTACTGGCAGAATAAATTTTCTTCAATTTGGATTTATTTTATTATTAAGTTTGGATTTTTATTATTTTTTACCTTTAATCTTGAGTTATTATTTTGCCTCCATATTGGACTTTATTCCTACCATAGCGGCAAACGTGACCCTTGCTTACCGTGTTATTACTAAGCATTTAATTGTCATTACATCAATACTGTTTGATAAGATACTGCATTTTCCTCTGTCTCCAATAGAAATAATCAGTTAGGGGATATTTTGTTTTGTTATGGAAAAAACTCTTTTTTCTAACTTTTATTTTCAATATGTTTTTCATTATTTTCATTATATGTTTTGACATTTGACACACAGTTGTTAGTTTTCTGTTTTCTGACTTCAGATCTCTGCCTGCTCTTTTGACAGTTCTTATCCATGCTCCTCCAGCAGGGTTACCATTCTGTATGAAGTTAAAAAAAATATATATTTTATGGAAAACATTTCCATACATCCATATTTATATGTAGTTTATTTATATTTATTATTTATTCATTTTGCTTACAAAATATATTTTGTCACAAATAACATGGGTTGGCTGGTGTCCATGGTCAATGGTTCTTTAACCGGTTGGCATGCCTTTATAATGGAGGGCCATTAATTTAGTTTGGTTGCTGTTGCCTTTTCCAGCCAGGAAGCCATGATAGTGGAAGGACAGAGGGGACAGCTTCTCTTGCCATTTATGTGCTCATACTGTAGGTGGGGCAGCATTCCCTTGGTGAAGTTCCCATTTGTACACCTGAATTATCACCTTAACACCTTTAACTTAATTCTTGAATAAAAGTGCACGTGTTTATTTGATATTTGGACTAAAGTCTTCACACATTATACACTTTCCGCCATTATAGCATGGAAAAAGGTTCTGCTTTAGGTATGTGTTCAGCATTTCTTGCATTTCCTTTCATCCTACACTTACCCAGATCTTTGCAGACATGGAACACACATGAAATGCATGTATTCCAAATGACAATATACTGTATTATTTACCCAGTACAATTCCAGGCACCTTACCTCACATGCGGATAAGGAGCCTTGGCTTGAGCTGGGAGAACTTGTTACCCGAGTTGAGCTCCGTCAAGGCGGGGATGGGACAGCAGGATGCTTGCTGCTTGTGCTGATCGATGCATTTACAAAACAAAAGATGTCAATGGAGAGGTGCGAAGGGATTTAAGGGGGGGTGGGGATTACAAGTTTTTTCGTAGGCTTCAGGAATTCTAGTGTTAATTTGCATATCATCTGTAAAAGCAATAGTCTTTTCTAGAAGGCCAAACTTTCTGAGTAATATATACACATAAACTTAAATAGTTGTACTGTCTCATTTGGTTCCCTTTGAAAGTCCAGAAGTTTAGTCTGTATTCCGCTACTTTCCCTATCAAAATACCGAATTATTAGAGGAAAAATCTTCACTGCAAAATGATTGCGTGCATCATTAGCCAAACCACAAACAAGAATGCCTGCCATTCTGTCTATCACAGTTTAAACTGCATGAAGAGAAATCACTAACTTCATTATTGCTTCTGTTTTCCCATTACACTTGAAATGTTCTTCATTAGAGGACATGTAGTGTCTGTTGATGTATAGCTGCTGTGATGCTTTACACAATTAAATGCTAAAGTCCCTTCAACTGCACTAATGATCTCCTTACTGAATCCAGGATGCACAAAGTTGTTTGTGATCTTAGACAAGCTATTTTCACTTTTCAATTTTGTTCATTTTAAGTTTTGCTGTTTCCACATGTGCATCAAGATATGGAGTAATGCACTTTTGTTTGCAGCTGAAACAAACATGACTGCACTACAAACAGTACATTCTGTCTCAAATTTATTACAGCCATTTCAAGAAACAGCTATATTTTTTTAGGTTTGTCTGTAAATTTACATTTATGTTTTGTTATTTGTACAGAAACTGATCTCACTAGCACTAGCATTCCAAAAGAAGTTTACAGAAAGAATGCTCAGATCTGCAGATCAGTCCATGCTAACACTGGCTGCTGTTTGGTTTGCAAACGCTTTATATGGACAGAACCAAATTCTTGCCTGATTACACACAGCTGGGATGCCAAAGACTGCGGCTGGGATGTCCTCTTGAAACAGCAAACAAACTTTGAGGGTCCTTGTTATTTTATACTCCAGAATTTCATAACCTTTCAATGAAAACCCGGACAATTGTATTATTTATTAAAAATCCACCCAAACGCCTATTTCACTTGCGAAAAAGAGGACCTGTCTGGGTAAAAGAGGATGAATAGTAATCCTGTCTTACAGCCTCATTATAGTACGGTAATAAAGTTAAGTAGTATTTCATTCCACTTATTCCACCTTCTCCAATTTTTGGGTTACTTGTAGCTAAGACCTATGCATTAGGAGCATTAGGCTGAAGATAGAAACCCAACATTACACAGTACTAGTATGTCTGATTTTTATAGGAGTCACTGAAAAACATTCTATCAATGAAGCCCGTTCAGTTTGTTAAGAGCAAATAACTAATTTGTTCAATTATTTTGTCCAGATGCTTTTTAAATATTTAAAATATTACCAAATCTGCTACATCACTCACTAGTTTGTCCCAGATTCTCATGATCTTTTGTGTGAAGAAGTGCTTCTTGCCTTTCACCTTAAATGCATTCAATTTTAACATTAATTTGTGCATGATTTAGTATTTCAGTCATATAATTCTAGTTGGTTAATTGTATAACTACCTTTAAGAATTTCAAAGACCTAGATTACTTGGTTGTCATTGTCTGTACACTATGTACACCTACTCTGTCTGTTTTGGAGCATACAACTGCACATAGTACATTAGATGAAGTCTCACTAGTCCATTACAAAGTCAGAGTACAACTTGGCTTTTACTTGCTGAGTTTTAGAAATTGTGCTGAGCCAAGTACATACAGAAGATCAGATTTAAAACTCTGAACAAGAGACGAAGAGTAACAAGGAATGGAAAGAATCTAAATCTCTAACCTAACCTTAAACTAAAGCAATTCCCAAGACAGAGTAAAAGGCAAAAGTAGCCAGAGACAAAGCCAGAAAGTAGGTATGGCTTTGAAATACAATACAATACAATACAATTTATTTTTTTGTATAGCCCAAAATCACGCAAGAAGTGCTGCAATGGGCTTTAACATGCCCTGCCTCTTGACAGCCCCCTAGCCTTGACTCTCTAAGAAGATAAGAAAAAACTCCCAAAAAAACCCTTGTAGGGAAAAAATGGAAAAATCCTTGGGAAAGGCAGTTCAAAGAGAGACCCCTTTCCAGGTAGATTGGGCGTGCAGTGGGTGCCAAAAAGAAGGGGTCAATACAATACAGTACAATACACAGAACAGAACAAATCCTCAATACAGTACAAAAAAATAAAAAAATTAGAAGTATGGAGTAGAATTTAACAGTAGATGAATTGTGAATTGTGAATTTCCCCTTGGGATTTGTGAATTTCCCCTTGGGATTAATAAAGTATCTATCTATCTATCTTAGATGATTTCACATAATATGATTTGGAATTGTTTAGAGTCCTGGAGACCTCATTCATCAAGTTGCCTCCCCCATTTGGCCATTCCACAGCTGAAATAGCGCTAATTCGATGAAGGGACCCCTCTTTCCCACAATTCCTGCGATCCTCCATCAGGGATGACTTTACCTTAGGCAGGCAAAACAACTTGGCAGGTGGGCCGTTGCACCAAGTGCCACATTTGAGTACCGAGAAGAGAAACAGAATAGGTGAGGGTTAGTATCAAATTATAACTATCATGTTACTTATGTTTTAGTGCTAATGACTAACAACAGAGATGCAGTCGGTACAGTTAATCAGCAGCTCTAGTCAGGATATGCTAAACTGAAGTAGTGGGTCTTCAGCCGGGTTTAAAAGCTGAGACCTATGGAGCATCTCTTATAGTAGCAGGCAGACCATTCCATAGTTTAGGGGCCCTATAACTAAAAGCTCAACCTCCCACCATTATTTTATTAATTCTTGGAATCATAAGCAGACCAGCATCTTGAGATCTTAATGTGCACTAAGGTTTGTAAGTCATGATAAGTTCAGACAAGTAAGCTGGACCTTGGCCATTTAATGCTTTATATGTTAAAAGGAGGATTTTGAAATCTGCCCTAAACTTAACCGGGAGCCAGTGTAAGAATTTAAGAACTGGAGTTATGTGTTCGTATTTTCTTGTTCTTGTAATAATTCTTGTAGCAGCATTCCAAATAGTGGTGCAATGATGTAATTATAAAAACAATATCATAAATCATGTTAATAAAAACATAAATGACATGTCAAAACATGAAAAAATTAATTCTAAATGGCACAAAACTCAAGATCTCAATATAATATTGGAATGATATTAATCTGATTTTTTTCTCACTGGCATAAAAGATTAAAGATTGATTATAGGTGCTTTTAATAGATTTTATGGTAGTAAATCCAAAATTGGAAACAAACTTGCACTATAACATCCAATTTTTTTTGATAAATCTTTTTTTTGAAAGGATAAAAGTTTAAGATTAAAAAAAACATTATTTTAGAGATGAACAGTAATATATTTTTAAAATTAATTAGACTTGAAAAAATGATAAATTACACATAATTATTTTAAATATAATATTTCTTACAAAAGGTAGTCACGTGATAGCTTTTTCATTCTCTTATAATCCCCCCCAAATGTGTTTTACAGTGGAATGACTAGCAGATATCTGCTAATACTTTCCGCTATAACTTGTCTCCTTTTGAGCAATTTTGATAGTGGTACCCCTCCTGGGTTCACCAGAGACTGCTCTCAGGTTCTCAGAGAAAAAAAAAACTGTTTGACCTCAGAATTGCTCTTCACCAGAAAAGTCTAAGTGCAAAGGGCAAGTGAAAAAACACATCTATGCATTCTAAATGTGATTTACGAAGAAAGATTTGGCTAGAAGTCCTTAAGCAGCCACAGGACCCTGTGGTGTCATTCGGCGGCCTGTGGCTGAAGGAAGAAGTGAGGGAGATAGGTTTGGAAGGTCCACCTTCTTTTAGAGATGGAAGTGACATTGATGTTCAACGACCACAGATTATATAGCTACAGAGGAATCAGGTAAAACACTTAATATATGCCTTTGAGTAAAATAACAGTGCTAAAGTTAGATATCTGGCTCCATATCAATAAAGTCGGAGGGTGGAAGATTATCATACTGTGCCACATTATATAGCACAGCACATGTAATCGCGATGTTGCAGACCTATATTGACTGGTATAGCAGCCTACCTCCTGACACATGCAGACACTACCACTTGAATTTAAGGAGTCCTATGCACTTCTCCTATGCACTCTTATGTGGCTTGGGGAAAGGCATAAGGCGCCAGCATCTAAGAGGTTCCTCTTCGTCTTTTAGCAGTGCCAAACAAGCCACGTTGTGTCAAACAGTTAGGCTACGGATAGGCAGTAGGGCATGAGATTTTCTAGCTTTCTGTGCACAGGGAGTGAATTACACCTTTGTGTATATTTGATACAATTTTTGTGTGTATGCAAGTTTTATAAATCTAACCCATGGTCATTACCTAAACTTATGCATTATATTTGTTTACATTCATTTTTTGACATTGTTAAAGAAACTGGTTAAATAACTTGACCATGCAACCAGTCAGAAGTAAGCATTTGATTACTCAGACATATGGTTAAAACACCACCTTCCTAACTACATTGAATAAATTAATATTATAGCAAAGAATTTTGATAATACGTACTTGCCTAAACTTGAAGAGGTGCTACACAATGAGAGCAAGTAGTGCTCTGATTGCATTGATAAATATGAAAAAACAATAGAAACAGCAACTGAGATTATGAACAGTGACAGAGAGTGACAGAGATTACAGTTATAATTTACAGCCATTAGAGCACAGAATTGCCAAGTCAAATATAAAAATCAAAGAATCTGATCTGTCATTACTTAGTTTGAAAGAAAGAGAGAGAAGGAGAGAGACAGAGAGGAAAAATATGTAAATCAATAATGCTGGCACCAAGTTGTTTTCACAATCTTAGGTATTTTCATCTGCTAAGGTAAAATTAACAAAAATGAAAACAAACAAAAAAATAGATAAAAAAATAAAATTAAATTAAAAACACATCAACAGGTTTAGTTTTTCACCGGTTTGTAGATTCTGGGCACTTGTCCAGTTACCAATAAACAATACATGTTGTTCAGTAAGGCCAACAGAGTGATAGTACAAGGTACAGTTCATATCACGTCTTTGTCAAGCAACCTTTCCAAACATTGTTATTTATCAATAACGACAATTTGTTTAGGCATGTAAAGTGCAAAGAAAAAATGTTATTTCTTACTACTGTGTGAAGTAACAAGCAAGCTGTTGTCAACAAAACGAAAACATCTTAAGAGTAAACTGAAACATTTCTCACTTGTCATCCAAATCCAAGGTGTTCCATAAAGTGTTTCAGATAATGTAAGATGTTTTAATTATTGTGCAGTGTACAATAAGTGCAAAGAAAGCCAGCAGCTTGACATTACTAACATTAGACCACATAATCTCAGTCATAAACTCAGCTAATATGCGGTATTATCAGCTAACAGACTGAAATTCTGTAAGGGACCATCTGTATCTGGTAAGTCTGTCTTGGGTTCAGGGGATCAGTGAATGGCAGCTTTAAAAGTTGATCTGCTCTTTTTGCTACACCAGTCACATTCAGAAGTGGTGTCAGAGTTTACTGGCCATGCAAAATCATCACCTTCATATGCGTCACTAACACTGCAACTAGAATGTTGGCACCAGGCATTTCAAAACTGTTGTTACCTACGTAAAAACACTTTTTTCTTCAGGCATATTTCATTTCAACTGTCAGTGTTTAACTCTTCTACTACCAGAAATGATGTCTAACAGCTGCCCTCTGCTACTACTTGTAGATCACAGGAGACAAGTTAACTCAAGGAAGATGGGATGCATTCAACTAGCGGGGGAATGGTTACTTTAAGGATAATGATAAAGGAGTTAAAGAGGGCTTGACTGGCCAGTCTAAAGGCAAGAATATTACTTTTGAAAAACAAATATCTTTTCATACATCTTAACCTCCTTATCATTAGACCCAAGCATTATTCAGTTTGTAAAAAAAGTGCTAAAAGTGTTAATCCCGAGTGTCACTTGGGCAACAGTATAGACGCGTCTCACACATAAGACACAAGGCTTACGTGGGCTGTAAAAGTGCCAACAGCGTTAGTGCGGAGTGTTATTCAGTGTTACCCGGGCAATGGTGTAAACAAGTCTTCTCATAGCCTCATAATGGTGTCTAAGAAAAAGCTCTCAGCAGTGATGATGAGGTGAATCTGTCTTCAGGCAATAAAATTGAAATGGACAGTGAAACCAAAAGTGATTCTGGTTAAACTGAAAGTGATGCTCGCGTCACTCGCACATGTGCAGTATTATTATTATTATTATTATTATTAATGATCATTATTAACCATTATTATTATTATTTGTATCATTATTATACTTTTTATACTTCAGACTTTGTACTTTTAGTGTTTTGCATGTTTTATAGTAGAAATGTGAGATTTAATAAAAATGTCATTTTTCAAGCAGAATGGTGGCTCTGAGGCTAGGGCAATTAGAAGGTTGTCAGTTCAAATCCCTGTAAACACCAGAAGTGATTACACTCCTTTGGGCCCTTGAGCAAGGCCTTTAACCTGCAATTATTCTTTCCTGAGTATGATTTTAATTTACATCCAGCCCTGCAAGCAGCTGCTTCAACTTGTAGGGAGAACTCGAGGGTTGGCGGCAGGATTGGCACTCCAGCCACTGTAAAAAGCCTCACACTGTTCCATTCCATTTAAACTAGTGTGGTACTGAGGTGTTACCCATTGCACATCTGCACTTGGGACCTAATTTGGGATCCTGAGGTGGTTTGTCATGTGGTGGGTGTGGTAACTCATTGTGTCAGTGCATGCTCCCAGCCTTTCTCACGAGCCAAAAAATGCAATGCTGTTTACATGATTTTTAGAAAAAACTGTAACGCTAAGGAGATTAAATCATTTCAGGGCTAACCCATGTAGAAGTCTGGCCTTGCATGCACCCTCATGAAGATGTCTATCAAATTGGCAAAAAAGTCATGGAGTTAGAAGGCACTGTAATCTTTAGGAGCCTAAGTGACTTTAACAACTTGCCAGCCTAAGCTAACAGAACAGTGCTTTAATTTCTGAATGAATGAATATTGTTTTCCTGTTGTGCCGCTTCATTCTTCAAACCATTAAATAACTGGAAAGCTGATGAACTCTTAAAGATTCTGCAATGGTTTCTAGGGTGGCACTAATCTTATGGCATATTAAACCACATGTAAATGACAAATTAAGATGAAAATTTTAGTTAGGAAAGAATTTAGCTACTGTATAATTTTACTGTATATGATCTATAATTAAATTTCAAAACCAATTTCCCTTTCTTTAGGCTATGCAAACACTCCTTTTATAGAATGAGTGTTATATTGATCTCTCAAAGATTATATATAATTTATTCTAGTCTACAATTAAATTTTAGGAAATAGCAGGGTGTAAATTTATGAAGAGAATAGTTAAAACTGATTTATATTTTTCCTATAGAACCTACAATCAAAAGGTGGTTTCTACAAACAAATAAATTATAATAAATGCTTAACTAGAGCACCAAAAATAACCTATCATCAATTAGTTATCATAGGGTTTCCTGTATTTCCCATATGCAAAATAGTACATGGTAGTTCTGTGATAGTCCTACTAGAGTTACAATAAAATAAAGGAGAAATAACATTAATACACAGTTACAAATATTGTTTAACCATAATCTAGAGTATTCTACATTATGCTGATTAAGACAGTGTGGCAATTACCTGGAACCACAATCAAATTGGTTATGTAAATAAATGCAGGGTCTAATACAGGATTATTTTTATCATTAAAAAAATTTCTTGGTTCCCACCTTACATCCAGTATTGATGTGCCCCTGAACTGGGTTAAGCAGGTTCATATAAGGAAGGATGGGTGTTTAAATGACAGTCAAATAGGATGATACTGGTTTATACTGCAGCCATGGAACACCAGTTCAATTTCCAGCCTGACCACCATCTTTTATATTTTCTCAATTTTCTCTGTATATTCAGGACTATCCTGCATCATTGTCATCCTATCCAAGGCTAACACCTTACCTATGCTCAGTGCTGCTGGGATCGTTTCAGTCTGCAAAAAATGGGAAAGTGAATGAAAGCAAACGGTGCCTATATCAACCTCTTGAAAGTTTCACATTTTATTGTCATACAAACATTGTATCACAGTGGACGTTTTTTGGAGTTTTTGACATTGATCAATAGAAAATGACACTGCAATAACAAAGAGAAAATAGATTTCAGAAATACTTTAGTTTAGGTACTGCAAAAAAGTCATGTATTACTTGTTTATTCTTATGTAACAAGACCTTAGCAAACACTTTTTTGGGCTTTCATCACACTTACAAAGCATCAGTAAAGTGCTTAACACTAGAATTACTAGAGCCTATGAAAAACTTTATGGATCCATCCAACCTTAAATCGCTTCATAATCATCTCTGCAATGAGACCTACTAACAAAACTTCACTTTGGAATGGTCCAAGATGGCTTAACTGTGACACATCTCTTGCAATTACCTATTTAGTATAAGACCAGTGAATCCTTCATATTAACAAGTACTTTTACCATCATGTGAATATGCTGCAATGTATAGAGATAAATAACCAATCTGCTGAGTATTTATAAGTGTTATGAAGACCAAATGAAGCCATTGTTAAGGTCTTGTTAAATAAGAGAAAATGATTAATAGATGGATTTTTTGCAGTACCTAAACTAAAGTGTTCCCCAGATTTCTGCAAAGAGATCTAAATTGATTTACAGGTAATTACAAACATAAAACAACATAACTGATTGCATAAGTATTCGCCACCTTCTAGTCAGTATTTAGTAGGTGACCCTTTAGCAGCCATGACAGTCTTAGTAAAAGTTAGTACAAATTTATATCAGCTTTGCACATGTATAAACGGTGCGTACGCACAAAAAAGTTGCATAAGCTCGTTTCCACGCTCAAATTGTGATGTATAAAACCTAAAATTGGCGTAAAGCCACGCACATTTTCACGGTAGCTAAATGCTTGGTGTACGCAAGTTCTCTGCTCGGTTTTGCAAACTGGCGGCACCCAGCATCAAAGCAGTGCTACTGTTCAAGTGTGGTTTCCCTTTCCTTTTTAGATCCACATCCCTGACACGGTTTTATAAATATACTGAAATTAACCGCATATTGTTTATTAGTTTAATGCATCTGACTGTAATTAACCTATAACAATATAATGGTCCACGGAATGGCCAAACTATTCCAAATGCCATAGCTGCTTTAGCGTTGTTACTCTCACTGCACCTTCTTCTTCTTTCAACTGCTCCCGTTAGGGGTTGCCACAGCAGATCATCTTTTTCCATATTACTCTCACTGCATCACTTCGAGTATTTATATCACTGTATCTAAGTGGGGAATCACAGCTCTACAGCAGCTGATTGGAAAGAGAATTATCGGTATACAGCATCAAGCACACACTGCCTCAGCCATGCTGCCTTTCCTCGCAGTTCAGAAACAGTTTCATCCCAAGAACTATAAACGCACTCAATCAGTCCATCAAGTGCTCCTTGTAGAACTGTTTGTACTTATAAGTACAATTACCTCACTGTAAACTTGTGATACAGTTATAATATTGTACGACCTGAGCCACTTTATAAAGCACGTATTTACATATGATGACGATATCATTTTTAAGATGAAATGCAGCCAAATATGTTTATTATATTATACAGATAAAACTTTAACTTCATTTAAATAATCTATATTGTTACTAATTAAACATGTGAGGACACGGTGCTGCAGCACTAGCAAGGAGCTGGCGCTCCGTTCACGGATTGTTCCTGCCTCGCGCTGTCTTCTTGCTGGGGCTGGCGTGACACTGGAAGGATAGATGGATAGATTAATTAAACATGTACTACGAAGATATTTCAATGTTCCTTAAAAGTTTTGAAGAATCAGTGTTCTCAGCTTACAGATGCTTAATGTCTATTACAGAGCTAATTTTGTGGCGATTGGGTATTTGGAGAAAAAAAAAGTAAGGACAGGAATTGGGGGTTAGTACGTTTGAAAGAGACAGTACTGCTATTTCGTTGAAGGTTGCGCGTGAGGCGTGAACAATCACTGTGCCACCGTCTTCCCATGTTTAATAACATGCTTTAACTCCTGTCACCATGAAAATTATATCAAGTATACATCTCAGTATTTTAATTATTCAGAGAGCTGTAATATCATGAATGTAATGGATTCTGTGTCCTGTCGGAGGAAGAGAAAGCCCGTTTAAGAAGCAGGTAGTGATTCACACACATAGAGCACATAAACTACATGATTAAAGTGGAAATTTCGAGATTAAAGTTGACATTTCGCACTTTTTTCCCACTGTGTGCCTATTTTTTTTTTCTCTGTACCCTAATAAGCTTTCATATGACACTCGGACGGTGGGCTATGACTTGCCTTTTCACGGCGACTTTAATATGTGACAACTTTTTTATTTCGGGCACTGTGCGATTTTGTGAACTTGAGCTTTCGAGTTTCTCCGACATGCTATGTCACTCGATCAACTTCCTTTCGTTGTTTACGTATACCACTGTTTAAATCAACAAATAGTATGTTTTTCCTTGCCTCCACTTGGCATTCACTGTAATTCTTTTATTTCACCCCGTGCTTTTGCCATTGCCTTTTCACAGAACGCTGAGCTTAAGGGCTATTTATATTGATTTGCATATTCAAGGAGGCATAATTCTGGGAGGAGTTTGGGGAGTGGCAGCAGGCGCGTGCACATGCGTTACTTTTCACACTTACTGGGATATAAGGAGCGGAAAAACATGGAAGTTGGCGAATGCACAGATTTATGCATCTGGATTTTTTTGTGCGTACGCACATTTCCGCTTTTGTCCTTACGCCATGCTTTAGTGTGAATTCTACACACGCCGTTATGCATGAGGCTCCTGGACGCTGCCATTTTTCCCCCCATCCTCCATCACAAAATTGCTCATTCTGTAAGATTACATGGAAATTGCAAGTGAATAGCCTGTTATAAATCTACCCACTAGTTCTCAATTCAATTGAGATCTGTGCTCTGACTCAGCCAGTTAGGGCATTAACATGAAGCCATTTCAGTGAAGTTTTCTTTCTGCAAAATAAATCTCCCAAAGCGCAGCTTTTATGCAAACCACCTCAGGTTTTCCTCTAGGATTTCCCTGCATTTTGCTGCATTCATTTTTACCCGCTACCTTCACACACCCTTCAGGGTCTGCTACAGAGATCATCCACACAGCTTGATTTTGCCACCACCACATTTCCCTGTGGCGACGGTTTGTTTCTGATAATGTGCAATGTTTGTTTGATGGCAAATAAATCATTTAATTTAATGACCATAAAGATCAATTTTGGTCTCGACATACAATGTATCCTTCTGGCTTCATGTCTCCCCTGCCACTTCTGGAAAACTCTAGCCAAGGTGTTGTGTAGTTTTTTTAATAATGGCTTTCTCTTTTCCACTCTCTCATAATGCCATGACAAGTGTAGCCAATGGACAACAGTTATTGTCTGCACAGTCTCTCCAATTTGATCTACTATGATTTGTAACTCCTTCAGAGTTATCATAGGTCTCTTGATGGGCTCCCTCACTCATCTTCTGCTTGTATGATCACTCAATTTTTGTGGACAGCCAGCTCTAGACACATTTACAGCTATATCATATTCTTTTCATTTAAAAATTACTGATTTAACTGGACTCTAAGAGATATTCAGTAACTTGGATATTTTCTTGTATCCATCCCTTGAACTTTGCGTTTCTTTCTTTCTTTCTTTCTTTCTTTCTTTCTTTCTTTCTTTCTTTCTTTCTTTCTTTCTTTCTTTCTTTCTTTCTTTCTTTCATTTTGTAGGTTAGGCCACCATACTGCTTCACCACTAGCTTGGCCGTCCACTTACAGGTGCATTCATAAAACAGTCAATTGAAACCCTTTGACTACAGACAGGTGATCTCCATTCAACTAATTCTGTGACTTCTAAAAACAAAATTGGTGGCACCATTGATGATTAGGTGTGTCACATTTAAGGGGTGAATACTTATTTGATGGATTATCTAGTGCTTTATATGCCTGATAAATTTTCACTTTGCAGAAGTATCTTTTCACTTTGACAATGAACCTTTTTCTTTCTATTAATCAAAAAAGACAAACAAAGTCCTCTATGATTCAATATGGTATAACAATAAAACGTGAATACTTCCAAGGGGGAGAAAACTTTTTATAGGCACTGAAGATGAGTGGTTATCCAAAGAATTCTAATCAATCTCACAAAATTGCTGCTTTGTTGAAGTTCTGGTTAGTTTGCTGAATGAGTTCTTGTGCTCACAATAAAACTTACTAGCACTGAAGTAGTGTTATATTACTATTTTACTTGGTTCTGTGAAGATGTACAATAGTGTAAATGTATATATATATTCATTTAAAGTAAAACAGTGTTGTGTAATTTTAAATATTACTACACATTGTGGTTTATTTTTTATTTACAAAGTGAATGTTCTTTTTATTTTTAGATGTATGAATGTATTCTTGAAAATATCACGAAAAGATTTTTGTTAAAACAAAAGATTTCCTTGACACACATCAGATTTCTCTGCTTTAGCTAGATGAAATACTAATTAATTTGGCTTTAAAGTCTTTTGTTAATCAGTATCATGTCAGCATACATTCCAAGTGACATTTAAATTGTAAAGCGGAGTGAGACCACCTCAGCTATAACTAATTACCACTTCATAAAAGTCAAAGTAAACATGATATCCACAGTGGAGGTATCATTATCTGCCTGTTTACTCTCTATGGGGTTTTTGAAATTACAGTTTGTCTGCATTATATCTCTCAGCCTATATATATACTAAGATGATAGCATTGTAAGAAAATTACCCTGTTCCTTCAGCTCTGACTTTCAACACCACTACTACTATTGTGAGATCAAATTTAGTCTCTGTATCAAAAAGATAAATTATTTGAATGGCTTTGCATGTATGAGAGAAAATCATCTGAGGTTCATGTGACTCATACTGTATAATACCTATTTAAATGCAAATTAATAAATTACACTTAAAAAAGAGAAAGGCCTCAATAAGTGTACTGCGAAGGCTACAGTCTGATGGGTGTTTTGTAAAGTAATCCTTTGTTTATTTCTCAAAACTATGCTTGAAATTTACTAGGATTTTGGCAAATTAAAATAGACACAGTTAATAATCTACGCATCATCTCAGTAGGTACTGGGTTTCTTAGGCACGCTCTACAGCTACTGTATGAATAGGGTAATTAAGAACATTTTATCATTAACAATAAATCAGTTCTGCATGAAATGCAGCCTGCATCCTTTCTGTTATATTCACATATGTATTAACCTCTCAGCTCAAGCGTTAATAATGTTGCCACAACCATAAATCTACAATGGAGCCAATGACTTAGATAAAGTAACAGTTTAAAATATGCACATATACGAACAAATAAATGGACACACATTTTGGAAAGCAGCATATTAAAAACCAACTCTGCCATGTTAATTCCTACTTTCCTGAGACTGTGTACCTTTTATAATAATTACTATCATCACAGTATTAGTGTATATGTCTAAGGTAAGGTTTGGATGTAGATAAGAAATAATAATTATAGGTTATTTTGTGATTTTGTAGTATCACCTACAATAAAATGTTAGAAAGTAAATGAAGATTAGGATTTTTTTTCATAAGAACAGGAACAATGTTTCTGCAAGTATTACCAAATAAGGTTGACAGTAAGATTTATTGAGTAATAAAGCAGTGAGTACCTGTTAGAATACTGGAAACAGAAATTACATAAATCAGAAAAAATTAAAACACGAGCGTATGGCAGAAACTAAAATAGAATACATTCTTAACCCAGAACAAATTTTATTCAATAATGTGACCAGAAAAAAAGAGGTCATCACATTTCAACAAATTACTCTAGATAAATTTGCTAAGCTCAATGGAAATTCGATTGTAACAAATTAAAAAACATGACAATTTTTAACTTTCAAAACCAACACTTTAAACATTGGTTTAACATGAAAAAATAAAAGGGTCAACAAAAATAATCACTGAGCTCCCATCCTTGGCCAAAAGTTGTCCTGCTTCTTTATTTGTTTGGCAATCATGACTTCCCTATTTTCTTTTTATTTTCAGTATCCTTTGGTGGCATCTGTTGTAGCAAGGAGGGAATGTACTGTCACCAATGATGGGCCCATTAACAAACCTTAGTGGCAAACTCTAGTTATTGTTGTTGCTGTTTGCACCAGGATCCCTTGCATCTAGACCTAAAACAATGGAATCGATTAAAATGAATTTCATCATTGTATGTACTTAATCACAATTTAATGCGTCTAACATTAAAACATGTAATCATAAAATATGTACTTAAATCATGATTCACAAAATTAATGCAGAATCAACACAAAGGAATTCAAAAAATAATGGTATAGCTTAATTTTAAACAATGAACCGAAACCTGAACTTTTAACAAAGTACTACATGAGCAAGTACAGCCTGAATTTGAATGCTTTCCTAAAAGGCACGATGAAAGAAGGAATAAGAAAATAAGGCCAATATATTATAAGCACCTACAAAAATAACAACAAAAACAAAATCTTGTGTTAATTCTCAGATTGGCATAGTATATAAAACAGACGTGTCAAAGTAAAACTGAACGATTGAAACAACTATAGATTTTGAATCCATCTGAAGACTGATTTAATTTAAAATGTAAGCATCTCCTAAATGGACATACATTAAAACTTGTGCTAAAACTCCACAAATAGCATCCTTAATTGTTCATCATAATCAACAACTTAATTTACTCTGCACAAGTGTTTTTCATCTAGTGCACTGTGGAAATAACAGTGTAGTGCCCCCGAGTCCTGACCTAAGAGAAACTCACTCCTCAGATGGTCGAGACCTGTCTAAGAAGAATGGGACTACAGTATCTGGAGAATGTGACATAAAAGCAGCTCCAAGATCACTGTTTTGTAGACACCGAAACTTAGAGTGCATTGTAACAGCCAGGAGACGTGTTGGGGGTCCATCTGTCAGAGTGCATATTTGCCAGCGACTCTCACAGAGCTGAGGGACAGTAGGCATACGAGTGCTCACTAAGTGGTGTGTCAGTGAAAGCCAGTCTTCTTCTCCTTTTGGCTGCTCCTGTTAGGGTTTGCCACAGTGGAACATCTTTTCCATATATTCCTGTCCTCTTCATTTGCTCTATTACACCTATCACCTGCATGTCTTCACTCACAACATCCATAAACCTTCTTTTAGGCCTTCCTCTTTTCCTCTTGCCTGGAAGCTCTGTCCTTAGCATCCTTTTACCAATATACCCAGCATCTCTCCTCTGCACATGTCCAAACCAACGGAATATCGCCTCTCTGACTTTGTCTCCAAACTGTCCAACCTGAGCTGACCCTCTAATGTACTCATTTCTAATCCTGTCCATCCTCATCACAGCCAATACAAATCTTAACATCTTTAATTCTGCCACCTCCAGCTCTGTCTCATGTTTTTTGGTCAGGGCCACTGTCTCCAACCCATATAACATAGCTGGTCTCACTACCGACCTGTAGACCTTCCCTTTTACTCTTACTGATACCCGTTGTCACACATTAATCCTGACACTCTTCTCCACATATTCCACCCTACCTGCACTCTCTTTTTCACCTCTCTTCCAAAATCTTAGTTACTCTGACCTGCAGATCCATAGTATTTAAACTTATCCACGTTCACCAACCCTATCTAACTGCATCCTCACCACTCCACTGACCTCCCTCTCATTTACATTATCGTTTTTGTGTCTGGTCTGGCAAGGTTGTTGGTGCAAATGACGGCGTGGAAAAGTTTACCAGCTGTCCTAGGTCTTCACTTGAGGATTCGTCCCCCAGGTCGTTGAACAACTCTGGTTCAATTTCAAACCTGTTTCCTTGACTGATATTGTCTGTGGTGAGTCCCTTTCTATCCACTAAGGGGGTAGGTGCTCTGCAGGTGGCCAAGACCCTTGGGAAGAGGGCATTCCTTTTTCCTATTAGGAGTGGCTAGGGTGAGGTGTCTGCTATAGCAGTATAAACCTTAAAGTTCTTCCCTTTAAATTTCAGAGGGAATAATATAGGCTTCTATGTTTTAATGTCCACATGGACACAGTGGATGCTGGCTGCCTGCAGTTGCTCCGGCAACTAATAGGCTTTCTTCAACAGATGTGGCGATTGCACTTCGGGATGTTCCATTGAAGGAGTCCCAGAAGAGTTTAGAAACCTTACTCATATATATATATATATATATACAGGTACTCGTTGACATACGACCTATGCAAGTTACGACTGTTCGACTTTACGACGCGTTTGACTGTTTCCCCTGCCAGCTGTTGGCAGCGCCAGTTTCCCGCACTCTCAAGTCTCGCTACGCAGCAGTAAAAATATACGCAGCAGTGTTGCCCCACGTGTGTTTGTGTCTTGTTGTTTTGGCAATTTTCGATAATAATATAACCCTAACATATAACCCTATAATATTAACACTAATAGCAGCTTTCTACTCAAAACGGCAAACTTGAGAAGCTGCCAGCATCAAACCCAGAAGCTCTTGATTGGGCAGTTCTTAGGATTGCACTACGCAAGCAGTCGCATCAACTGCTTACCGCAACCTGCTTTCTTTTTTCTTCTTGAATAAAAGCGCACTTGTT
Organism: Erpetoichthys calabaricus; assembly: GCF_900747795.2. NCBI lineage: Eukaryota > Metazoa > Chordata > Cladistia > Polypteriformes > Polypteridae > Erpetoichthys > Erpetoichthys calabaricus. Next base: position 50,840,640 of record NC_041402.2, on the reverse strand, counting down.
CTGTTATACTTGTACTTGTGAAAGTGTTTATTTGATATTTGGACTTCAGGCTTCACACCAGTCATTCTCAGTCACACACACCACTCACATCCACATCCACAGTTATCCCAGTCTCGTTCGTGCACAAGTTTTATATACAATCATCACATTCAAATGTTAACAGTTCCCACACACAACTGCTGACTCCCAATCAAGAGCTTCTGGGTTCGATGCTAGCAGCTTCTCGAGTTTACCGCTTTGAGTAGAGAGCTGCTGTTATTGTTAATATTATACAATAAAAACATACATTTGATTTACGTCTGTAACAACCGCTGTAAATTTATAGTGCTTGTCAAAGTTAGCGTTCACACTCGCCCCGATATGACACTGCTCTTTTCAAATAAAGACGCGCTATAACAGAGGTGAACTCAGATCAGAGAAAACAGAAGCCCTCCCCGCAAGAAATGTCGACTCACAGTGTATGAATGGCGTATGGAAGAAGTGTGTTAACACTAGAATTACCAGAGCCTACGAAAAAACTCGTATATCCGGCCCACCTTAAATCGCTTCTTAAAACCTTTCTCACCTCTCTGCCAGCGTCTTTTGTCATCTAAATGTACTGATAAAGACAAGCTGCCAGCAGCCGGCTATTCCATCCCCCCAACGACTTAGAACGTAAACAGGCTTTTCCCAGCTCTTGCCTTGATTGATTACCTGGGAGTGAAGTGGAGTTTTAGAGTAGAAATAATAAGATTGTTATTTGAAACACACGCATTTCATATGTGTTGCATTTCTACAGTAATCTGTGTAAACACATTGTTAAAACAGAAACGTGTTATATATTCTAGTAGCAATTGACAAAATGTAGGCATAAACTATATAATGTATGAAGCCTGAAGTCCAAATATCAAAGAAACACTTTCACAAAAGGTACAAAAAAAAAGCCACCGCCAAAAAAACCCGCCTTAGTGTGAGACATTGACATGAATTAACTATCACTGCTTCCGTGGCGCAACAATATCAGTCACTGACAGGGAATCAGAAGGTCATGAGTTCGATCCTGCACAACTCCCATTTGAGAAGTGTTCTTATTTTCACTATTTTAGAATAAAAAGATACATTTGATTTCAGTCTGTAACAGCTGGTGTAATTTATGATATTTGTAAAGGTTAGCTTTATTTTTTTTAAATTCACTTTTCATTGTCTCAGTCGCGTTCAGGATCCATCCCTACCGCCCCCCACCTGACACTGCTGTTTTTACATAAAGACGCGCTGATTTAGTGTGCGCAAGAACATGCAGGTGGCCAGTTGCTGAGTGCTACAACGCACATTTTAAAAAAAGAAAGAGACAAATATATGTGACGTTTTGAAGAAATCATTTTATGACGCGAATAGTACCAATCAGAAAACATTGTCGAAGTAATGCAATATTATTTGAAAACGAACAGCGTCAGGTTGGGTGTGAAGTTATACTGGCGCTGTTTGAGTCAGGTCAGAAGCTGAATAAGCTGAAAAAGCTCCTGTTCTGACTCTAAGTAAAAAAAAATACTAGCGCTTAACCCAACACAGACAGACACAGGAGGCACACTTATAAAAACAAAGATGCTTTTATTTTTCTTCAGTCGTGTGGAATGTCTTCCCATCCCCACGAGTCCACAGCACAGTCCAAGCGCTAAATACAATGCTTTACTTTGTCTTTGTTTCTTTTTCTTTCTTCTCCACCCCCTCTCTGGCAAGCTTTGTCTCCCTCCTCCCAACTCTGGCTCTCGGAGTGGTGACTGCTGGCTCCTTTAATAACACCCCCAAGAGGGCTCAGCAGCTGTTGCAGCACCCCCTGACCGCACTTCCGGATCCTAACAGGGCTGTAGATAACTCCAACTCGCATGAAGCCCTGCGGGAAACCCAGGCACCACTGCAATCCATGGGGGCTGCCATTTAACATCCCGGGGAAGGTACTGTTCTGCCCACGCTTGCTCCCCTGGTCCTCTCTGTGAAGAGGTGTCCCAGCAGGACAAGGACTCCAGCCGTCTGTGACAACATACATATATACATATAAATATATATTGTGATAGATAAGGGGCGCTCTCGCTCCCTTGAACCCTCAGACTATACGCCAGACACCAGATAAAAGTCCAATATGACTTTATTTTATAATAATAATGTGCACCAAGCACCCTCCTCTCCACAATACTCATAAATACACAATAACCAATACAATCCTCCAGATGCGTCGCCACCCTTCCATCCAGCTCAGCTCCTCCATCTGGGATTTCCCAGAATCCTTTATAGTCCATGACCTGGAAGTGCTTCTGAACCCTCAGTCCATGTTACTTCTTAGCACTTCTGGGTCAGATCAAAACTCTTCTTTTTCATCCCGGAAGCACATCATTCGTTCTGTCCATGTGACTGGGACGTTCTTCCGGGGTGTAGGGAAAATAAACATCTCTGTGTCTCAATGCAACGTCACCTGGTGGCCCCGACGTTATCCAGCAGGGCTGTGTATTAAAACTCCATAGTCCATGATGCCCTGCTGGAATTCGGGGCATCTCCACGTTGCAAGGAGGGCTCCATCTAGCGGCCTGGGGGCATTGGCCGGGATGAATGGCCGGCCATATCCCACAGTACTCCCCACCAGCGAAGAATTATGATTCGGAGCGGCCAGCCCCGCGAGGGATGTCTTCCTCCAGGAGGGACTGCTGGTTGGACCTTGGCTGTTCCTGTTGAAGTATTCCCTGGAGAACCTGGGGGGAATATCATAACAGTGATCCACTTTATTCCCCGCTCTCCAGGGACAGTTTCGCCAAATGTGGCCCGGCCGTCGGCATCCATAACACCGCCTCTGTCCTCCTGGAATTCTCCCTCTGCGATGCTGGAAACATTCAGGGAACTCAGGCTCCGTCCCTTTTCTCGCTAAGGAGGGTCCAACAGCCGCCTCTGTACTTTTAACGCCCTTTTCTATTTCATCAGGAGACCCCCGTTTCTCTTTTGGGATCTCCTTTTTAATCTGGGGCTTGTCCATAGTTTGGGTCTCTCTATTAGAAAAGAGAGCCCTTTTACTGTCTGCACGCCCTTTGATTTTGAATTGACAGGAGGCGGCATCTTCAGCACCGCATCGCTCCAGGAGACAGCACTTTTCAGCTGCTCTGGTTCGATCGGTGGTTCCCCTGCCCCTTCTGTCATCATTCTACACTCCCTTGTAGGGCTCGCGTTGACTTGGCACCCGCTACTAATTAATCGCGGGCCCGTGTCTCTCTGCATCCCCTTATTCTGTACGGTACCGGTAAAACTCACCTGTACCGCCAAATCAATCATGACTGGAGACTCCCGACCTAATTGCCGTAGTTATTCCTCTACCTTCTTCAGCAGCGCTTCGGCCGTCACTCCCAATTCCTTTATTCTACTCTCGATCTCCGTCAGCATCTGAAAGAAACTCTGTATGGGCTCGATTAGCTTCTCAAATACCCGCACGTCTATAGAGTTATTTAATTCAGCCAGAGGTAGGCTCAGGCGATCACTTGCCTTACCTTTCAACTGGGAGCCAAGGAGCATGCCCGCTCCTGGCACGTGCTCTGACGGGCTTTGCAAGGGTTCTTGGGAATTGGAGTTTTGTTTGGCAGAGGTCCGGGGTGCTGCTACTGGCTGACTGCGATCCGCCTTTTCTAATCGGACCGTTCAGTCATATCCCGTCCCTCTATACCTTTATTTATGGCTAGCGCTGCTTCGCTTGCCTCCCCCTTCCCCTTCGGGGAGCTCGGTTCCGTCAGGGAAACGATGACCTCATCTACGGACCGATGTTGACCTTCTCCTTCCCATAATCCTTCACGAGAGATCATGTGTCCTGTTTCGGCAAATGGGACGATACCTTTGTGATCATGTGAGTCTTTGTCTTTGTTGATATCTTGGTCTCCCCAGCCTGCCTCGGGGTAGTCCATGTGACTGCTCCAGTCGAATAGGCTTCCAAGGTTCAGAGTACTAGATTGGCAATACAACCCGTCATCACGGCCATCTTGCTCAGGTGGGAAGTATGTTTCCAACTCGTCGTCAAAATCAAGAAGACAGGCTCCTGCAAAATAATTAAAATAAGGTCCCGGCGAATCGGACGTTTTTGTGGCACATACCTCCGGACTCCGATTGCGTTTTCGTAGTACATAGATGTTGTCCTGTAGGTCCGATGTTCGACAGCCATCCCGCTGTTGTAACCTTCGGGTCCTCTCAGCATCAATCGTGGCCCTGTCTTCCTCGCTTCCCGTCAGGTATGTCCATAGACGCTCGGCGTCATCTAGGGTCTGTTTTTTTTTTTGCATTCCCACTCTTCTTTTCGGATTTCTTCCCCATCACGGACCGCTGTTCAGTGAGGCTTTACTGTGTTGCAGTGCTGCCTGTTGGGTTTGCGTCAGTGTTGATTTTTTCTGTGTGTCGTGACGCTGTCTTCTTGGGGTTCTCTGTCCACAGAAATTTATTATACAGGTCCTCTGCCAAACCGACGGCCAGAGTATCCTGTCGACTACGCCACTGTGACAGATAGGGGCGCTCTCGCTCCCTTGAACCCTCGGACACCACGCCAGACACCAGATAAAAGTCCAAAATATTGGTTTTATTATAATAAATACATGCACAAAGCACCTACACGCCACAATACTCAATAAACACTACAGTAATCACTAATCAAACAATCCTCCACTCTCCCAGATGCGTCGCCACCCTTCCATCCAGCTCAGCTCCTCCATCTGGGATTTCCCACAATCCTTTATAGTCCATGACCTGGAAGTGCTTCTGAACCCTCAGTCCATGTGACTTCTTAGCACTTCCGGGTTAGAGCAAAACTCTTCTTTTTCATCCCGGAAGCACGTCATTCCTTCTGTCCATGTGACTGGGACATACTTCTGGGGTGTAGGGAAACTCTGTGTCTCCCTGCAGCCCCGACGTTATCCAGCAGGGCTGTGTATTAAAACTCTATAGTCCATGATGCCCTGCTGGAATTCGGGACATCTCCACGTTGCAAGGAGGGCTCTATCTAGCGGCCTGGGGGCATTGGCCGGGATGAATGGCCGGTCATATCTCACAATATATATATATATATATATATATATATATATATATATATATATATATATATATATATATAAAATTATGATTATTTGTATATAAAGTGATTTTTTTCTGTTGTTGTTTTAGTCTGTCGTTTCATTCCACTTTTTTCTTCATATTTATAATAGTGTGTAGTGTGCTGTGTTTTTTATTCACATGTTCTTTATAGGAAAACAGAACTTGAAACTATAATTCTTAGAATGCAAGATAAACAACTTAAAGAAATACTCCACCCATGTACTTACCCCATGTAGTGACGGCCTTAGAAATAATTTTAATCTAATGTTTTCATGGAGAATGGTGATAACATTATGACAAACGCTGGACAACAGCAAACCATATTAAACACATACATGAAAAAAATATCATGTTAATGCATGTATTGTGTAGCCAAAGCACAAGTTATCCAGTCATATGCACACAACATGCAAAACACATGCATTTTTTCCTCCTATAAAATACTCCTGGAAAATGAAAGTAATACTGAAACAGGAAACCCATTATGATCTTCAATTCAAAAGCACAATTCGATGTGGTTACTGTCCATTACATTGTCTGTGCCACAAGTGAGGTCAAGCATTTTCAAAAAGACATTGTGCAAATAAAATACAATTCAAAGCAAAACATCAAAACAACACTATCACCAAATCATCCAACCTGGTTGTTTCTTGAGATACAAGAAAGAGCAATGTCAGCTTTTTTGGTCCCCAGTCATACAGTAATTTTGTCCATGAGGACTTTTTAAATAACTGTTTGGACAAGTTAATGGCTTTTATTCATCTTTCAGGTCAGAATCATTAAATCCTTGGTGCATGGACTTGGAACTTGACTCCTTTAACTTCTTCCCATAAAATGAGATTGTTGTTTGAAATTGAATACCATTTTATACCTCAGTTCATTTTCTGAACTTTCCACTGTTGTAGGTAGCTACAGCTTATCGCAGCAGAATTGAACACAAGACAGGAACCAGCTCATACACACAAACTCACATTTACTCATACTGGTCTAATTTAGAGTCACAAGTTAATCTAAAATGTAAAAGTAAACTTTTCAGTTAAAGAAAATCCTCTCAAACACATGATGAAGTACATGCAAACTTAACAATGACATTGGTGAGTTTGGAACAAAAACAGGTCTCTTGACTTGTGAAGCAGGATCCCAAAGTGTGGGATTACAGCCCACTCTCCTTATATTTTATGTAAAACTGAAATCTTGATATGATCAGTTTTGACTTCAAAGGTCTAATTTGGCCATATTCGTCTGTCTCATGGGTGCCATCCAACGAGGACTGCCCATTTAGGCTATTTCACATTCCTTGACTTTTCAGCACTTTTCTTTCATTTATATAATCTTAGCAAGATGGACATAGTCCATGGTCTCCTTTCTGTGAAGTCAGTCGCATTATGTAATATGCCCAATAACTCACTCCAGCTTGTCTACAACTCGCCCTTTAGCCATAATAGTAGGCTGAGCTGACAACCAACGAATACTTATCCCGAAGTGCAATGAATATAATGCAGCAACGAGGAATAAGGAATGCAGGTGTTTTGGACTTTTCAAACAGAAAAGAAGCTTGTCTTTTTGATGTCTTGTATTTAGTATACCACAAGAAAATGGAAAATAATGGCAGAAATTGTGGCTTAATTAACTATACTTCTTAACTCTTTGTACATCATTGGCTTCATCACAAAAAGAGGAGAGTATAACTGTGCTGGGCATTTTGTCAGCATGTGACATTACTAGTGGTTTTCAAGCGTTTAAATTAACATGTCAAGAACTGCAAATCTTTCATACTCCACGACTAGATGTCACGTTATGTGACATCGGCTTAACTCCAAATCTCCATTCAGTAAATGGTAAGCCTATTTCACCATTTTGTGGTTGAGACCAACTTGGTTATGTGGGTAGTCAACCTATCAAGTTCCCAACAGTGCCCATTACTTCAGGTGTTGAACATCAGACAAAATTGTCTTATACAGTATGTAGCAATCATTGCAGTTATACTAGTCATGACACAATAGATTAGACCCAGGATTTTAATTTTAACATTACAGACTTGTGGAAAGTCTGTACTGCCACACTTAGTTTATTGCCACTGTATCCCTAACCAAAAAAAAGGAAAATTAAAAAAATGGATAATGTGATAAGAGAAATACTGAAATCATAATTAAAATTTAAAGTAAGTTATACAAAAGATAATTACCCGGTTGTCAGCCCCCTTGAGGAAAAATGATTCTTTAATTAAGAATACTTAATAATTTTCAGTCTAAATTATATCATGAAAGATAGTAAAATGCTTTCAGTATATACATATAAGGACAAGTTGTAATAAATTGTAAGTTTTTTTTTTATAAAGAATGTAAGCTGTCAGTAGCTAGTCTTCTGTATGATATTATTATGGTGGGTGTCTTGGTCACACTTATAGGTAATCTTACCTAAACACAGTTAAAATATTCAGCTACTCCATTGGATTTTATTAAGAGACTGGGAACTCTTGAAATTATTTTAACAGACTAAAAAGTTTAAGTAATAAAATTATTAAACCAGATCTTAATATTAAAAAGCTGTATAATTTAAAGATAGCAGTACACAGGTCTCTTTAATTTTGGCGGTGAGTAAACACACAATGAAAGACACAGCAGCAATGTCAAGAAAAACAGCAGTAACTTGCATTACACCAGACAATCTAAAATCTACCAAGAAGGTAAAAGCAGATGTGAATCTAAAAATATCAGGAGTGAAAACCTTTTCAAAAGAGAGCACACAGTCCACACTCTTAAAGTCCATTAAAACATAACAGTGAAGGATACAACCTTTGTGTGGTGCAAAGTCCAAGTTACTCACTGTGTTACCACAACACTTAATCTTCCAACTGTCCAACTGAGACACTCTGTTTGGAGAATCTCAACAGACATCATGCTAACTTGCTAAATCTCAGCATCTTTCCCTCATGGGGTGAGCGTTCTCTTTCACTTGTGCTGCTTGTGCTGGTTCTCGTCTGCCTGCTTCACTCAGTCTACAACCAGTGTCTCGCTGGTGAAACTGTCTCCTCCCCCCTGGAGGTATTGTGTCAGGTCTGTGTGCCTTGTGTCTTGCCAGCCACACACCCTCATCTGCCTATGAGTCCCATTGCTGTGTGCAAGTGATCTTGACAGCGTTCTCGGTGGGACTGTCTCTCTCTACATCATCTACTCTTGTAGCAGATTTCTCTCATTTCAACTCATCCTCTGGCCTTACTCTGTCCGTTCTGCTCATGTTCTTTCTCTTTGCACCGTCCAAACATCACCCACTGACCAGAAGTATAGAAATGCTTTAATCTCTGCGTAGATCAACATGAATATCAATTAAATAATGCTACATACCAATTTCCTTTGCTTAACAATAGTGTAAACATATTTTCATTGGTTAAACAATAGTATTGTTGCCAGCTATCAAGAAGTACATATACCAGTGTATGCTGATTAGAAACCAATGCCCCCAGAATACGTTAAATTTCAAAGGAATCAGACAGTTCTGTATTACAATATTGAATGTTGATGAGATACCAATCAAAGCAGAGGAGGTGACTCTTTTGTAAGACAGGTAAATATCTACATCCTGTAGACAGCCATCAACAATAACCTGTAACAGAATTATTAAGGAAATTTGCCTTTTCACTTATCATCCCAATCTCAAACAAAGGGTCCCTATTGCCTCTTCATCTATTGGCTTTTACATTTATTATTTACATGTTTTTTTCCCTAAGAGAAAAAGAAAACCATGCAGTGTACAAAAAATGTTCCTCTTTGACATTATTATTTTACCATCAAATCTGTGAGAAAGTCAAAGATATTTTGCATCCTTATGACCTCAGGTCTCATCCCCCTGGGCAAATTGATCTGAGAACAGCTACAGAATGGTTGAAGCCATGATTTCTGAGTTTTCTCATGTCTGTACTAATATGAGAGCAAAACGGAGCTAGACACTGTGAACTTAGGTCAGTTAACAGTTCTGAATCATTTATTTGTTGTTAATTTAAGAACCTCTGTTTACGTCTATCTGTATAAACTGTATTTACTCCAAGTCAGAGCACATGCTTTATGGTGTCTGTTATTACTGTCTATGTAGTAGTGTAGCTGAATAAGATATATTTGGATAGGAGAGGGCAGGCAAATGACATGTTCAGTTATTTTTAAAATAACATGCACACCAAAGATGTTATTTACAGTAGAAACAAGGTGCTCCTTGACTTTCACTTTACTCTCTTTGTTGCTAAGGGAACATCCATTTCATTCCTGGTTATCAGCAAAACCTCTTACACCAGACAGCTGTATCTCAATACCCCCAGGCATTTCTATCCCAGTGAACAATAATTATAAATTATTGCTTCATTAGTAGATTTCTTTGGCCCAGAAGGAATGTAGTGCCCATTGGGGCATGTGGGAGATGTAGTTTTTTTTCTCCCCTCTTAGTTCATCTTTGAGCTACAAAAACAAGCAGTCTCCTACTTTGCATTTTACTGTTGAGGCCATCTAAAGGACAACATGAACATCTGCAGCACTGTAGGTGATTAAATATTCTACTCTCCCTTTGCATCTTTACAGTTAAAAGAAGATATTTGATTGGGTTAATTTTGCTAGGGTTTTATACAAAGTAAGATAAATAGGCATACAGCATGTTTGTCAAACAAATCTGGATAATAGATTGCCACTCTTGGGAAGTCAGTATTTCTGTAGGATCTGTACCTAAGGGCATGCTTTACATTCATATCAATTAGTAATTATGCAGCTACTCCTTCTGAGAGCCTGGATGCACTAGTTCCATCTTTGGAAATCTGAGTTCTTTGTTTAAATCAAACATTATTCAACTTTGTTATACAATACCAAAGTGGCAGATTTAATCACAAATGACATGTTAGAAGTATTTGACAGAACCCTTTGGGCATCATCCTGTCACTACAGTATAAAGTGATGGAGAGGAGTGGGTGGTTCTGCTTTTAGGTATAAAAAGGTTCATAAATTTTATAAGAAAGGAAAAATGCATTAAAAAAAAAAAGTTGTGATAAATGTTGCCGTGGCTGAACCAGAGGGCATATGTTACAAAAGAGAAATCAGACTGGAACATTTATAATGTTCAACAAAGGATTTCTGGTTTATTTGTGTAAAATAATATATAATTAAAAAATAGAAAGATCACATACTTTTCATACTGAACCTGCTACTGGGTCTTCTACTGTTCTTCAGTTTATAAGGACATGAAACTCTACTTTCCTGGAAGAAATAATAATTAAAATACATAACCACACCCGTGAATAGCCTATTATATAATAAGAATAAAACTGATGGAGAATTTTAAAATGATCCATTAAGATATGTATCTTTATAGGTCTTCTATGAATATATTTGTTTGTAGACATTAATAATAAGTATTTTTTCTTTTGGTGTTCAAAGTCGTGTAGTGCTATGATTGTTTCTAATGCCAAAAGCAAAGAATAAAATAAATGAACAAGGCCTTAGACTCTAAACCAATGACTGTTGCCTAAATTCTCACCTCTGAATCACTGCAGGTCAGTTAACCTAAGCCACATGCACTCCTATATGTTTGTAATGCTTTAGGATATTATTTACTTTTAATAACTACTGTACAAATTAAAGACTGATTGTTGCAGCAGAAGTACTGACTCACTACTAAACTCTAGTCAGGACCTGTGAAAGAAATGAGCTTCAATCTGAGGGTGAATCAGAATGCACTTGATTATTGTTACATGTGAGTGCATGCAAAACAAAGGCAGCATCGGTACTGAATTTGCTGAGGAAGACTCGGCATAGACGTTGTCCCTTAAAACAATGAATAGGGATTAGGTACTCCTAAACTATAAAAATTGAGCTGGCTTTCTAACTTCACAGTAACAATAATCAACAATTTTAATTAAACAAGTAAAGAAATATATAGGATGGTCTTTGATTACAAATGAGCTTCATTCCAGAGGAAATTCATTACTTATTCTTACACTGAAACATGTCCATTAATGAGAAATTGACAAATATCTATTACTTAATATACATAAGTATTTCAAACTTATTACTAAATGTCAGTGAAGCCATATTACTGTACTTTAAGTCACATAACACACATTATTTTTGTGCTTACAGGTAACCACCCCTCTTTCGTGCTCTGTACAGGTTGTTATTATGCTGGTGTCTCCAGGCAGCTCCACTCCTTCTGATTCTCCGCAGGCACCTAAGCAACTTGACTCTCTCAGGTCTGATCCATGGCATTACATTATCCTTAAACATTATGCAGTTTCTGACTCAACACTTTATGGAGTGAAACAAAAAACATTATGATGGCACTAAAATCCACCATTTAACTGACTCTTCGAGACAACATGGCTGGTGCACCAGGCAAGAGAAGTTGAGACACATCTTCTATCCCGGCCTGGGAAGGTGTCACAAATATGTCCGGTCAGGACGCCTGTCTATTTGCTTGGAGCTTCCCGCCCGGGTAAGGAACCATCCCCTTTCCTGGTCAGAATGCCCATCCAACCCATGTGCCACTTACAGTATATTGTATATATAAAATGTGCGTGTGTATGGGTGGTCATTTAGTCATTTACACAATTTACATTTTCTTCAACAAGCAAAACAAGACATTTTATCCCTGTTTTTTCCAGAGTCAACCTAAACTGCACTTCTAGTGAGTAAAGAACAAGAATGTAATGCAATAAAATTATGGGGCATGTTTCTCTGCAAGGTCTTTTGATCATTTTATTTATCAGTCTGTGGCATAAAGCCCAGAAACCGTTAACAGAAGAGCTTATGACTGGTGGACGGATTGGGTGGGAGTCAGGAAAAATAGTTGGGGCACCAGCCAGGCTGCTGCTTTACATTAGCAGGTGTCTAGCCACAGAAATGAACAAAAGGAACAAGAAAATCACTCAATATTCAAGGCTTCAAATATTCAAGCAACTACTATAGCAAATTGGTGGATGGGGTTGGTGCCAGAATAAGCTGCCATCTTCTGAGGACAGCCCGCCTTTATTGTATTCTGACTGGAACAGAAGGGACCATCTGAGAGATGAGGGTGGATGCTAGGTGTCTCCCTAGGGACCGCCTCTCGAAACTGTGGGTGAAAAAGTAGAGAATGTTAGTGACAGCGACACTTCTTGTTGCGGGCAGTACCACTTACTACAACAGAGCCAAGGAGATGATGTCAAGGTACACCTGCACGACAAGCAAAACAAGACATTTCATACTCAGTTAGTTCAAATGTCTCAGCATAACTGCATATAGCATAAAAAGTCTGCTGGATACAATTAAGTGCCTTTTGCAATGCTAATTACTGATAAACAAGTAATATATTTTACTTAACTTTTACATGACTTGGTACTATAATTTCCAGAGTGAAATAGAAGCTATCTTAAGTTAAATGTAGTTTAGAATTACATTTTTTTCATTAATATACTCCCCCACACCATGAAATGACACTTAATAACTTAATAACTTAAGTTATTATGTGTAACATTTTCAGCCTATAAACCAATTCAGTGACTAAAATATGCCTAACTGTACCACATCTAGTTTGCCAAATATATGTTATCTGGGTTGTAGTTTTTGTTTCAAGCTTTGTTGTTGAAATCATCTTTGGCACTTTCATGGAACATATCAGTCTAACTGGGCTGATCAACATCAGTGTTTCTGAGCAGAGAAGCAGAGATTCTGCAAAGGTATCTCCCCTGGAGTCCTCAGACAAGCAGGCTGGTTTAAACATTAAGCAAAATAAGCACGTGCGTAGGGTTTCAAGGGAAGTGGGGCACCATAAAAAATTTTCCATTGACGGATTTACCATTGACCATATGGTTCAAAATTGCAAATGGTGCAGCTGAAACAGATTCCACAAAAAGGGGCTCCCACATTAAATGAAAAAATACATACATATATGTTCACAAATTCAAATAATAATAAAATATTAATAATAGAGGTTAAATATATTGTAAGAAAAGGCACTGTATTGCGCCCGACCCGACACAGAGTGACACGGAGGCACGTGTAAATCAAATAAACTATTTATTGTTCTTCAGCTGGAGGGCACGTCTTCCCCGTAATCCCTCCAGCCACAACACAGTCCCAAGCACAGTACATTAAGAAATCACCACAAAACACTCTTCTTCTTCCACCACCACTCCTCCGCAAGTTTTGTCCTCCTCCTCCTGACTCTGGCCGCTGAGTGGTGATCGCTGACTCCCTTTATAGTCCACCCGGAAGTGCTCCAGGTGTTTGATCATCGAGTTCCGGCTGCACTTCCGGGTGTGATGAATATGCCGCTCATGCGGGCTCAGGAGTCCCAGGTACAGCACCCCCTGGCGGTGCCTGCGGGATTCAACACGGCTGCACCCAACTCCAAGTCCCATGGAGCCCTGCGGGAATCCGAGGCACTGCTCCAACCCAGGGAGGGCGGCCATCTAGTGTCCAGGGGGAGGTATTGCACTGTCCCGGGCTGCTCCCCCTGAATATAGTGTGCCGGGGCATCCTGGCTGGGCATGAACCCTGGCCGCCTGCCACAATATATATATTAATCCTGGGAATACAACAAAATTAGAATCTGGTAATTATCACATGGTCCACCGAGGCTCACTTGATCGTTCTTGTCTTGGTCATGTGGCTATCCCATTCAGTCGTCCAGTCATGCTGTGCTTTATATAAGAATTGTAGAAGACAATATTGAGTGTGCTTTTCTAAATGTAGATATTTGCTTTCATATATTTATAACATTAATGGTCACAAATTGTTCAGCTAAGTGTTCATTTTTTCAGTTGAAATATATTAAAAATCCCAACAGAACAACTATGCTGCAAGGCAGGCTGGATGCCTTATCTCTACTAAGTATAGAATCAGATGTTTTACTTAAGATTAGTTTTGATCAAAAACAAATTTCACATGTAAATAAAGTGGAAGTATAAAATATAAACATCATTTTTCATTTAGAAAAATACAATTTATTTTATGGTTTATTATTATTTTTATTTTGAATTAGATATATATGGGGGCACCAAAACCTTTTAAGTGCTTAGGACCTCTAAAGGTCTTAATCTGGCCCTGTGGACAGGCAAAGGTCACTCGTACACTGTGATCAGAGGATAGCTGATTTTGAACATCAGAACATTAGAACAATCTAGATGAGAACAGTCCAACAAAGCTCACCAGTCCTATCCACTTAATTCTTCTAAAGAAACATCAAGTCTAGTTTTGAAAGTCCATAAATTCTTACTGTCTACCACACTACTTGGTAACTTATTGCAAGTGTCTATGATTCTCTGAGTAAAGAAAAACCTGCTAATGTTTATGTGAAATTTACCCTTAATAAGTTTCCAAATGTGTCCCTCTATTCATGATGAACTCATTTTAAAATAACAGTCTCGATCCACTGTACTAATTCCCTTTATAATTTTAAATACTTCAATCATTTCACCTCATCATCTTCTTTTGGTTAAACTAAAAAGGCTCAGCTCTTTTAATCTTTCCTCATAACTCATCCCCTGTAGCACTGTAATGCTTATGTTATGTTATGTGAATTTCCCCTTGGGATTAATAAAGTATCTATCTATCTATCTATCTATCTATCTATCTATCTATCTATCTATCTATCTATCTATCTATCTATCTATCTATCTATCTATCTATCTATCTAATGAACCTAGTTGCTCTTCTCTGGACTTTTTCTAGTGCTGCTATGTCATTTTTGTAGCCTGGAGTCCAAAACTGCACACAGTACCCCAGATGAGGCCTGGTCAGTGCATTATAAAGATTGCGCATAACCTCCTTGGACTTGTACTCCACACATCGTGTTATATAACCTAATTCTGTTTGCCTTCTTAATGGCTTCTGAACACTGTTGGGAAGTCGATAGCTTAGAGTCCACTACAACTCCTAAATCCTTATTATGAGGAGTACTCTCGATTTTCAGACCTCCCATTGTGCATTCAAACCTAACATTTTTACTTCCTATTGTGTAATACTTTACACTTACCAACATTAAATTTCAAGTCTGTATGCTGTCCATGTCTTTCTGTAATTATTTATTGGATTCCAAAGTATCTGCCAATCCATCTTTCTTGGTATCATTTCCAAAAGTTGTTCTTGGCATAAGACAAGTCTGTTCTCATAGACAAATACTTAGTTCATTTGTTATGTTTTTAAAGGTGACTTCTTGAGCAGAGTCTTTATTGTAAACAGTGTTTAATTGCTGTTTAATTCACAGCTTCTTAAATAGTTGGATGCCATGAGATCACATGTTGTGGAGCGCTCAGTTTGGAGTCTTAGTATTGTAGAACTGTAGTTTAAGAAGTTACTCCATTTGTGTGGGGCCACTGTGTGCAGTAGATCCATCCATCCATCCATTATCCAACCCGCTGAATCCGAACACAGGGTCACGGGGGTCTGCTGGAGCCAATCCCAGCAACACAGGGCACAAGGCAGGAACCAATCCCGGGCAGGGTGCCAACCCACCGCAGGACACACACAAACACACCCACACACCAAGCACACTCTAGGGCCAATTTAGAATCGCCAATCCACCTAAACTGCATGTCTTTGGACTGTGGGAGGAAACCGGAGCGCCCGGAGGAAACCCACGCAGACACGGGGAGAACATGCAAACTCCACGCAGGGAGGACCCGGGAAGCGAACCCAGGTCCTCAGGTCTACCAACTGCGAGGCAGCAGCGCTACCCACTGCGCCACCGTGCCGCTATGTGTGCAGTAGATGCACTACTTAATACTTTTGGAATGTAAAAACAATACAGAGTTATTAAAATATTTTAAAATATTAAAAACAGAAACTCTTAAAATTTGAAATAAAGCTCAGCTATATTTTTTTAAGAATTAGTATAAAAATCTCATGAAAATATTATAATAGTTTCTGATTTGATTTCCATTTGTAGTTTATCGATCTGTGCAATTCAGGAATTGATGCTGTATCCAATGGTAGATAAAATATTTATTCATTTTATTTTGACATTTTGAGATTTTTGGTTGCACTTTGATAATGTAATTGTTTTGTGTTAGTTTGTGCCTTGCCTGTCATGTGGCTCCACAAACCTGATTTAGAAGGGATATCATGTGTAGATGCATGAGAACAAAAACAAAATGACATCCTTATACATGACTAGAAACAGTCTAGTCAGTTTGACCCAAAAAATCTTTACCAAATTCATGTTCTTTTAATAGAAGATAATGATTTAGGATTGTTTTAAGAAGAAGCCTAATGAATTGTAAAAATATATATATGTAATAAATTTCCTAAGCACAACAGCCATTGGGTAGACCTGTATTTTTGGAAGAGGTGAGCAGCAATATGGATCTTTTTCCTTGGGCAACAATTAGCATTCTGTAAAGGAGAACACCAAGATAAGAAAAAGGTTTGGGGATCCACCCCGTATATTGTCTGAAGTTTTGTTCCATAGAGTAATCTGAAAAGACTGAGTCCTGAATGGGGAGGGCAAGTGACTGCTTTTATAGGCAGAGGGAAAGAAGAGGAGGGTCCAACAGGGCACTAGTGGAAGTGAGGTCAGCAGGACGGCGTGGTTCTGGAGAAGGAAGTGAAAATGGGTTAGGCTGTAGTCAGTCTTCTGTTCTGTGGTCCTGCACTTCGTCAACCCTCTGCCCTGCATTTTAAGCCCACATGCCTCACATGCGCACGTATGTGACAATTCATAAACATAGGCACCAATGTGTTGTAAGTATTGAGGGGCACAAAATGATAGGCTATGACATAAATAATAATAATTAAATCTGGACACATTCAGCAGCCTACCATTGATATACGTATTGGCTCAATTTAGGGACTTCTCTTTGATTTTGAAAGATTCAGCATCAGATGAGCTTTTATTTAAACAAGGCATTAAACACTCTGACATGTTTGAGGAGTCTGAAAGGATAATGCATAGCTTTTTGAATACTTGTTGGAAGGCATTGCAGGTAACTTTGAAGTCTGTTTTTTTATTTTCTGTTTATCTGAAATATATTTGCTATTTAGAATAATTCTTTGCTTGAAATCAATACTTGTATTGCTTCATTTTCATAAAACTAAAACAACCAAACAACAACAATAATAATAATAATCCTCCAAATTGAATTGCATAGGAGGCAGGATAAAATTAATTATAATAATAATGATAACAACATTCCTCTAAATTTAATTAAAATTAAATAATGATCTTTTTGACAACATATCTGTACTCATTGGTTTGAATGTCAAAGACTGGTTTAATTCAAAATCATAATATGAAAGTTTCCCAACTGGAACATTAAAATATTCCCTACCATCTATTAATTGATTATTGATGCTCCTCATGTTCACCCTTGGCTTACTCAAAATGTCTCTACAGCTGACATCCTGTATGGAAAAAGGTGACATCACGTATCATGCTGATGGTGAATTTGAATTCTCTGCAATATTCAGGCCATGACATGTAAACAAAAATTATGGTTAATGTTTAAAGGTGATTCACTAGGTTTTGAGTGAATTCATTTTTCTGATTATATTGGATTAGTCTGTGTTTTTCAGGGATCTAAATTAAATTTATGTTTAAGGGAATGCTTTGTAAGATTATGATTTGCCGTCATTGTCAGATCAAGTACAGATTCACATCTGATTAAATAGCTTGTAGCAAAGTACAGATTTAAACGATATTAAAGCACACAATATTAAAGCAATACAATGGGATCCTCTCATATAGTTCTAAATCTGAAAAAAGACGTAAATTATAAAGTGAAATGCCATACACCCGTCGATTATTAGTTTTTAAAAACATTATTGATCTTACCTGGGCTTCAGTAGAACACATGGATCTGTTCACTTAAAAGTCAGATTTAGCAGACAGCTTCTAAATTTTCCTTATCATAGGCTTCTTTGCTGCAAGGAATCAGAAAAGAGGAATTGCAGAGTGCACTCTGAGAGTAGTCATTGTACATCTGAATAAGCACCCACTGCCACCATTGCCATGATGTTTGTTAATTACACTGGGTATACAATAATTAGCTGAGCTGCTCTTCTTTGTTTAATGATTGTTTTGTTTAATTCTTGCTCATGCTCACTGAAGAATTTGAAGTTCACTAATGTGTTTTGGCACTTAATTTTATTTAGGAAATCAGAGAGGCGCATTTAATATCAAGTACTGTAGACTATAATTTGTTACAAGAATTTCAAATGTTCATGTGTCTTCATCTTTAAGTTTGTGCTGTGTCCGAATAAACCTCATACACTACTGTTTTATTGTGAACAAATTTTAAAAGTGATCTATGTAAAGACAAATACCAATGAAAAATTTAATGCCACTATAAAAAAAAAAAGTAAAGGGAAGGATGGGTATTTATATTCAAATTCAGCAAATGATAATGTTTAAAACTTACAAATAATATTCATGTATCACATATTATTTAATTCTAACAAAAATGCTCCCAATAGATCAGTATCCTCTTTTATAGTATTTATTGCAAGGGCATTTTACAACCTTCATATTGTTAATAAAATGTGGCTTAGATACACGCTTTAAGTACATCCCAAAGAACCAGTAATCCTTCTACCTGTCCAGAGTGTGCTTTGAAAGGGAAAAATGGTGGGAAGTGAGAGCTAGGTGATGTTTGATAGGGTGGTAAGTGGTAGAGCCATACCATCAGCGAGACAGGGACTCAGAGAGACAGAGAAGGTACAGACACAGGAGGGTTTCATTTGACTTCTTTTTGACTTGTACATTGTGTTCATCCCAAGGTTTACATTATGGAATAAAACCTATCCAAGTAAGAAAGCATAATAAAAATTTATTTTGAAGAAAAATATATAGAAGGCATGATAAAGACAAATAACAAAACAAGTTTTGCTAGTTGATATTGCATCTCTCCCCTCCTCGAACCGCCACCTTACCGTGGTGGAGGGGTTTGCGTGTCCCAATGATCCTAGGAGCTCTGTTGTCTGGGGCTTTATGTCCCTGGTAGGGCCACCCAAGGCAAACTGGTCCTAGGTGAGGGATGAGACAAAGCGCGGTTCAACAGACCTCCTATGACGAATAAAAAGTTTGGACGGCGTTTTCCCTCGCCCGGACACGGGTCACCGGGGCCCCCCTCTGGAGCCAGGCCTGGAGGTGGGGCTCGATGGCGAGCACCTGGTGGCCGGGCTTGCACCCATGGGGCTTGGCCGGGCTCAGCCCGAAGAGGCAATATGTGTCCCCCTTCCCATGGGCTCACCACCTATGGGAGGGGCCAAGGAGGTCGGGTGCAGTGTGAGTTGGGTGGTGACCGAAGGCGGGGACCTTGGCTGGCTCTTGGGACGTGGAATGTCACCTCTCTGAAGGGGAAGGAGCCTGAGCTTGTGCGTGAGGTTGAGAGGTTCCGGCTAGATATAGTCGGGCTCACCTCGACGCACAGTTTGGACTCTGGAACCAATTTCCTTGAGAGGGGCTGGACTCTGTACCACTCTGGAGTTGCCCCCGGTGAGAGGCTCCGAGCGGGTGTGGGCATACTTATTGCCCCCCAACTTGGAGCCTGTACATTGGGGTTTACCCCGGTAGACGAGAGGGTAGCCTCCCTCCGCCTTCGGGTGGGGGGACGGGTCCTAACTGTTGTTTGTGCGTATGCACCGAACAGCAGTTCGGAGTACCCACCCTTTTTGGAGTCCCTGGAGGGGGTGCTAGAGGGCATACCTTCTGGGGACTCCCTCGTACTGCTGGGAGACTTCAATGCTCACGTGGGCAATGACAGTGAGACCTGGAAGGGCGTGATTGGGAGGAATGGCCCCCCCTCGTTCTGAACCCGAGCGGTGTTTTGTTATTGGACTTCTGTGCTCATCACGGATTGTCCATAACGAACACCATGTTCAAGCATAGGGGTGTTTATATGTGCACTTGGCACCAGGACACCCTAGGCCTCAGTTCGATGATCGGACTTGCGGCCACATGTCTTGGACACTCGGGTGAAGAGAGGGGCGGAGCTATCAACTGATCACCACCTGGTGGTGAGTTGGCTTCGATGGTGGGGGAGGATGCCGGTCAGGCCTGGTAGGCCCAAACGTGTTGTGAGGGTCTGCTGGGAACGTCTGGCAGAGCCCCCTGTCAGAAGTAGCTTCAACTCCCACCTCCGGCAGAACTTCGACCACGTCCCGAGGGAGGTGGGGGACATTGAGTCCGAATGGGCCATGTTCTGTGCCTCTATTGTTGAGGCGGCTGACCGGAGCTGTGGCCGTAAGGTGGTCGGTACCTGTCGTGGCCGCAATCCCCGAACCCATTGGTGGACACCGGCGGTGAGGGATGCTGTCAAGCTGAAGAAGGAGTCCTACCGGTCCCTTTTGTCCTGTGGGACTCTGGAGGCAGCTAATAGGTACCGGCAGGCCAAGCGGAATGCAGCTTCAGTGGTTGCTGAGGCAAAAACTCGGGCATGGGAGGAGTTTGGGGAGGCCATGGAGAACGACTTTCGGACGGCTTCGAGGAGATTCTGGTCCACCGTCCGGTGTCTCAGGAGGGGGAAGCAGTGCAGTGTCAACACTGTATATGGTGGGGATGGTGCGCTGCTGACCTCGACTCGGGACGTTGTGGGTCGGTGGGGGGAGTACTTCGAAGACCTCCTCAATCCCACTAACATGCCTTCCAATGAGGAAGCAGAGCCTGGGGACTCAGAAGTGGGCTCCCCCATCTCTGGGACTGAGGTCACCGAGGTGGTCAAAAAACTCCTTGGTGGCAGTGCCCTGGGGGTGGATGAGATACGCCCGAAGTTCCTCAAGGCTCTGAATGTTGTAGGGCTGTCTTGGTTGACACATCTCTACAACATCGCATGGACATCAGGGACAGTGCCTCTGGATTAGCAGACAGGGGTGGTGGTCCCCCTCTTTAAGAAGTGTCTCACACCCATGTGAGTTAAATGCTGTGGAAGAAAGAAACTAATGAATTGGGCACTGGCATGGACCATGGAGAAACACCAGGGTATTGAGACCTAAAATACTTACAGGAGACAGGGAAAGAAAGAAAGAGAGAGGTGGGGTCTCAGTTAAATGGAGTTCTGGATAAAGGAGCTTGTCACATGGCCAGTGTCATGACATGGTGCCCCATTGAAGGAGACTGATACAGCAATGAGCAGGATTGGTTGTTCAAGCTGTATAAGACCAGTGGGTTGGGAGCTAATATTTTTTTTCTGCAGTATTTGACCAGTCCATGTATGCCTACCTAGAGGATCGATATTGGGAGTGAGCCCTAGACCATCAAAAGAGGGGCTAATCAGGTGAACTGTGTGCTCATTCTCTCTTTTTAAAAACTGCTGGAAAAACATTTTGTTTATCTTGAACATACTAAAAAGACAAGAAGACGTTTGTTTTTGTAAATATTTGTTTTTCTTTTTTCCATTATCTGTCATTGGAATTGTGCAAATTTTGTTGATTTTGTTGACACTGCACTGACTCTGTTTTTTTAATTATCACTGGTCATGAACTGCAAGATGTCCAGAGTGAATAATGCATGACCAAAATCACAGGGCATCACTACATGACCTACTCCCATTTTTAAATTTTGAGGTGAAAGGATTTCATAATATTATAAGCCTATAATATTATGGCATAATAATGAATGTAAAAGATGTTACAGAAGAAGCCTAAAACCTGAAAATAATGCATACAGTTCTTACAAAACATAAAATTATTAAGATTAACAACACATGCAGACTCAACTACAAGCTTTTTTAGAGCCTCTTGAAGTCTGCCATGATTTTGCTTCCTATACAAAATGATAAAGAGAGAGTACACAGTGAAGATGGCAAACAGAAGAGCGCATGCTGCACGTGTAAAACCCCAGCACCCAATGTTTAAGCATCAGCTAGCTACATTACCATAAATCATGGAATATCTAGTAGAGACTTTCTGTCATGCAATCAGACATTCTAGAAGCATAGTGCAGTTCCCGTGACCTTCCAGTCCACATCAGCAGAATATGCAAAAATATGCTGAAAATTATATCTGCTAATTTTTAACTGCTGGAGGTTGACATTAAATTCAGAATTGTTTGTAAAACCTTTAAACATTTTGATTCTTTACAAAAATGTTTACCAGATTTCTTGGATTTAAACATCCCTACTTTTAATTTCTCATAGTATATATAGTAATAGGTTTGTTTTCTGCAGTCCAAGCTCTTGGTAAGCAGGACATTGTTGTTAACTCATCATGTCCGTTTGCCTATTTAATCATTAACAATATAGATTATTTAAGTGAAGTTAAAGTTTTATCTGTATAATATAATAAACATATTTTGCTTCATTTCATCTTAAGAATGATATCGTCATAATATGTAAATATGCACTTTATAAAGTGGCTCAGGTTGTGCAATATTATAACTGTAGTGCAAGTTTACAGTGAGGTAATTGTACTTATAAGTACAAACAGTTCTACAAGAAGCACCTGATGGACTGATTGAGTATGTTTATAGCTCTTGAGATGAAACTGTTTCTGAACCACAAGGTCTGTACATTTGATTCCCCATTCAGATACAGTGATATAAATATTCTGAGTGGTGCAGTGAGAGTAATATGGAAAAAGATGACCTGCTGTGGCAACCCCTAATGGGAGCAGCTGAAAGAAGAAGAAGAAGGTACAGTGAGAGTAACAACGCTAAAGCAGCTATTGTATTTAGAATAGTTTGACCATTCCGTGGACCATTATATTGTTACTGGTTAATTACAATCAGATGCATTAAACTAATAAACAATAAGCGGTTAATTTCAGTTATATTTATAAAGACGCGTCAAGGATGTGGATCTGAAAAAGAAAGGGTAACCAAACAGGAACAGTAGCACTGCTTTGACGCTGGGTGGCGCCAGTCTGCAAAACCGAGCAGAGAACTTGCATACGCCAGAGTATGAGGTACCATGGAAATGTGCGTGGCTTTATGTCAAGTTTATGTTTTATACATCACGATTTGAGCGTGGAAACATTCGTACACAACATTTCTGTGCGTACGCACCGTTTACTTGCATATTCTCCGTGTCTGCAATGTTTTTCCCTTCACAAAAGACATGTTAGAGTTATTTGGTCATTTTTAAGTGACATGCTGTTGAAGGCTGGTTCCTGCCTTCCAACAAATCCTGACCCTTTTTTTATAGGGGCTTGCAGCCCCCTAAAAGCTTGAATTGCATTTAGTGGGTTTGAGAATGTTACAGTAAGTTTTTGTTGAAAAGCCACATGAAATGACTTTAGTAATGACATATTTCTTTTAGGTGCTTCATAATTTGTTTCATTATTGCAAGAAAGCATACCTGTTTGTGTCATTTTTTTAGATGGAGGAGGTGGGATGTTGTGTTTCTTCTTTGCTCCTTCAACTATTTGAACTAAGGTGATCCCTTTTGTAGATTTTATGTGCTCTTCTTTTCTTTGTCTGTGGATATATATTAGAAGATTTTGGGCTTTGTTAGCTCTCTTTAACTTCATTAAGTTTCTAGAGCTGCTGCTCAAGGGCACAGACCTGAGCTGTGGGATTTTCTGTTTGATGACAGTTTCACAAATGATGTCTAACTGCAGCTAATTGCACTCCCAGCTAACCTGATGACTACGTTTTGCTCTCAGAAAAATGCACGTCATATTTCTTTAGTTAAATTTGTACTATTTGCTTTTTTCTAACTATATTATATGTCACATTTATATTGTATAGATCTTTTCTCAAGCTGCCTGGCCCCCTATGCAAATGATGATTTATTTTAATTGACTGTCACCCATGTTTTACAGTACAGAACAGGGAGATGAAGAGTTTGTCCCAGGTCCACTTGGTGCAAAGTAGAAAACAACCATGATTAGAAAGACAATTCAAAGCATGGCATACTCAGTTACAGTCAAGAACTATCAACTTAGCAGCATATTGGAGTCGTTATGTTCTGAGGATATGCATATCTCGCACTGAGGTCAACCATTAATTACGTCATGTTAGGCATGGCCAATATTTTTCACAGATACTGTATTAAAGTGAAATGGTTAGATTGCATCCATTCCTCAACTTTCAGCCCCTGTTTCTCTATCCTTGTCTACAATGTATCTCCATTGGGCATTCTCCTATTGAGTCCCAGGGGGACGGGGGGGGGTTTGTGTATGAAGCTTTTCCAAAATCTTAGTAACATTGGTATAGCCGTACAGTGGGGGTCTGAGGTCCTCTAGTTTCCCACCTACTCGCTGCATTTCTTCTTATATCTGGTGAGCAATACCGGCCAACATGTTGAGGATGTCGATGGGTGTTGGTTTTAGGCATCCAGTGATATTGCAACAGCTCTTAGTGAACATGCGTATTCTGCTGCGGAATAACAGAGTGCAAGTGCAGTGGAGCACAGGGTTGCTGGGTTGGTGCCCCACCAGGTACTGGCCAATTTTCTGAGGATGTTATTGCGGGCGCTGACATTCCCAATCGTCTTTTCCACATAGGCCCATAAGTCAGGGTCCAGTCAATGGTGACTCCAAGATACACTGGGTTTGAGTGGTGTTCTAGTACCATACCATCCCAGATGATGCATAGATTCCTCTGTTTGCCTCCCGGTGGCACAGATGGAAGGCATTAGCGTGGGTCTTGATAGCTGGCTATAGTAGAGCGAGAGTTTCGACTGGGCAGATGTAAGGAGTGTCTTGATAGTGATGAAACCTTTCTCCTTTGTTGTGAAGCATAGGTCGTCAGCATATAAGAAGCTCCTGCATTCAGGGTGGATGTGCTGATTGTTCATGTAGATATTGAAAAGCATTAGTGCTAGCACAGTTCCTCGAAGAAGTCCATTTTGCTGTTGTCTCTAACAGCTCTTCTTTTTACATAGTGCAACAAAAAATTGTGTATTTTCCAACATGGATTGAATGACATGCACTAGGTGTGGTTTTGTGTCATTTCATATATCTTAGAGAGGAGCAACCTGTGACTCACAGTATCATACACAGCTGAGAGGTCTATGATTACTACATCTGTGATTTTAACTTTTTCAAGGCCATCTTCTATGTGCTGGGTATGATTGTAAATATTGTCCATTCCCGCTGCTTTTCCAGTTTTCAGGTTCTTAATACAGGTGTTGAGTTCTTCCATGATGAAGACGATGTTGAAGCAGTTGTTTTCTTTGTCAGGTTGTTGTTTGATCCACACCTTAAGTTGTTTAGTTAGTGGCTTGCCATATAGGAGGAGTTGGTTTGCAACCTGGTTCAGTGTGACATTATCATGGTGTTCTGTCTTTTTAGGATCATTGCTCAGCTGCCAGCTGCCTTGCTGCTGCTGTGAGGTCAAATCCACATTATCAATCATGTTTTGCCCTGACATGTATTTCTTTCTGTATCTTCAATGCAAGTTCAGTTTCAGCTGCAATTGTTCTATCCTAGGACGGATTGGCTTGGACCATCTGCTTGTACTTATGATACTCATCTACCATCTTTTCGGAGAGTCCAAGTACATAACTGGTTCTTCATCCTCATGGTATGTTCCTTCTAGATGTAATACATATCGCATTGATGAACAGTTCGTAATTGGTCTGTGATGGTTCAATGTTTTCCAATCTTTTCTCCAGGTCTTCTTCAAATGCCTCCCAGTCTGCTTTAATGCAGTTGAAACAACAGTGGAACGGGACCATGTTTGATGTTACTGATGATGATGTACTGATGGGCATCGGCCTGTGCTGTGTGTGTGTTATGGATTCCACATTTGCTGCAGTGGTCAGCAATACTGTAGCTTGTGAAGGCTAGGTCTGGGTTATACCCTTGTTTCCATCTAGAACTGTTGAAGGATTTACCTCAGGCTGAGGTGGCTTCCATCACTCCATGTGTCAACCAGGACACCATTTTCATCTGTTTTGTTGTAGTCTCAGTGGATGTGATGGCTGTTTTCTTATTTTTCTTTTAAAAGCTTTGTGTTGAACGAGCGAAATTAAAGAGTTCCAGAAATAGTTGGAGTGTGAACCAGTGCACATCGCTTAATAACTCTTTCAAAACAAAAAGGTTGCAGTTAAATAAACATAAACATGGGGGCCCCTAGAACACAAAATAGCCTTTTGGTTTGTCTAACTGGCAGCTCAATCCTGCTATGTGTTTCGGTTGAACTGAGACGCCACTTTTCAGGGACTGGCTCTTTTTATTTGTTTCCCACTAGAAAGGAAAGGAGTTGAGGAAGCGATGGGGTGTGGTCAGTCAGCTTCCTGGGTTGCCTTCTCTGTGCGTCAGAGGGAAGAGACAAGTTAGTGACAGCGCCCCCTCTCACCCTGGGGTGGTACTGTATACCTGATCAGAGCTGGCATGGTAATCCTCATATGTGCATGAGTGACAGCTTTTTATTTCTTTTTATGTCTGATTGGACTGGCTTAAAATTGTGAGAATCGAACTGGAGTAGAAGTGTGCACTGAATAGCGAATTGTGGTGAGTGCCTGCATTGTCAGAGAAAATTTGGACTTTTTCAGTTACTTCGTTTTTCTCTCTCATATGCATAGACCCTTTTGTGAGCAAAGACTCAGAGTTTATGCCCAAGTCACTCTGATGGTGCATCTGAGCATAAAAAAATATATGCCCTTTAGTTATGCTAGTAGAACCAACTGACATTTAGAAAAAGGTACCTTTACCCCAGACTAGTTTGCAATAGAAACACTTTACTATACATGTGGCTAACGTAATATTTAACAGGAAATGTAACTTGAGCTTCCTGCTTTGAAATGTCATGTAGTAAAAAATATAAAGTGACTTGTGTGTCAAACCTGAAAATGAGAACAGTAACTGAATGTTAGTCTGCTGACTAGAGACGTTTTCTTTTTCTTTGAGTGTTGAACACCTGACATTGTTTTGGACCACGTCTCTAGACATTTTAACATGCTTAAGGTGAAGTGAGAGCAGCATGCCTGTCTAATTTCACAAGAAGCTTCTTTTTATGAGTTTAATGGCAAAAACAAAGCTAATTTCTTTTTTGTCCCACTGTGCTTATTTTCCATGTCTAATTTAAATACACAAACTGAAATTTCCCACAGAGAAGAACAGCTGCATACCTTTATAATCCCCTGCTGATCAGGTTGTCACCTCTCTTCCCAGCTACCTCAATTCAGCATATGTGTCACCTGAAAAAACATTTGTTAATGTCTTATTGGTCTGGACATTAGATTATATCACTTTTTCTAAATATAATTTTACGTCCTGTTATTTAATTTACCTCATCCTAGAATAAGCAGTCATGGTTATTTGCAGTTAAACGGCTATTTAATTGGCACATTTTTCTAGGCAATTGTTATTTTGTTTTTCATCTGCATATTTCCAATATGAAATCAGTTATTCATAAAGCATGCTTTCTTTTTCTTGGGTCAGGGCTGTGGGGAGTGAAGCCTGGCACCAAACAGAAGAAGGCAGGAATTATATCTGATATTAGTTAAGTATAAGCCAGTCTCTTTCACCTACATCCCATTTCAGATTTGTAAACCATTAAGAGAATCGAACATACACACAGAAGAACTTCCAAATTTCACACAGAAGCCTCCTCAACCTTGAATTTTTCAGTGTACTCTTTCTCCTACTAAGCTAACATATATGTTAATATAGCTCCTATAAAAAGTAGTCATCTCTTGAACATTTTCACATTTTATTATTATACAATATTGCATCTCGGGGGTTGGCTTTTTTAACCCTGAACAACGAAGAAAGACTCACTAATGTCAAAACAGATCTCTGCAAAGTGCTCTAATTTAATTACAAATGTGAAGCAGAAAATAATCGATTGCTTAAGTATCCTCAAATGGCCCCAGGGGCCTGGGTCTGAATCTTAGCCCAATCAGTATCTATTGTGCAAGCTGCATGTTCTCCTTGTGTTTATTTGGGTTTTCTGCTCATGGTACTCCAGTTCTGCACTTATATCTCAAAGTCTTTGCATTATGTTAACTGGTTGAGAGCAGGTATGTGAAAGAATGTGCACTGCTCTGGGGTGATAGCCCATCCATTCTTGGTTTCTGCTTTGTGCCCAGGGCTGCCAAGCTAGTGCTGTGCCAGTTTACCCGGATTATGCAAATTTTATAATAAATGGATAAAAGGATTGAATTTCATCTATCTTCATCTTAGGTAGCTTTAGAGTAAATATCAAAAAAATTAAATTTAGAAAAATGGTGCACTTGTGCCTAATATTAGAGAGTTTTGAGTTTGAAC
The DNA here is from genome assembly GCF_900747795.2 of Erpetoichthys calabaricus. NCBI lineage: Eukaryota > Metazoa > Chordata > Cladistia > Polypteriformes > Polypteridae > Erpetoichthys > Erpetoichthys calabaricus. The sequence goes on along the minus strand of NC_041402.2, from coordinate 50,812,453 downwards.
ATATTGTATTCAATTAGCTAAACCTAAGTGTTTTTGAGATTTCTGAATCCATTCATTGATTATTTTTTATAAAACAAGCAATTTACAGGGGCCTAAAGTCTATCATAACAGCACAAGATGGGAACACTAGTCCATTGCAGGGTAGCATCATATATCCAAAAAAGAAGACAGTTTAAGAGTTCCCAGTGAGCCACATATTTGATTGGAATGGGAAACCGAAAATTTCAAGAACTCCCATACAGACATGAGGAGAACATGCAAACTCCACACAGGCAGTGACAAAGCTGGGATTCAAATAACAGCACCTATAAAAAATATTTGCTCCATTGTAAGTTTTATATCTTATTGTTAAACAGCACTGAATCACAGTAGATAAAGTTTGGCTTTTTTGATACATAAAAAGACATTTAAATGTCAAAGTGAAAATAGATCTTTGCAAAGTGGTCTAAATTATTACAAACATCCATCCATCCATCCATCCTCTTCCGCTTATCTGAGATCGGGTCGCAGAGGCAGCAGCTTGAGCAGAGATGCACAGACTTCCTTCTCCCAGGCCACTTCTACTAGCTCTTCCGGGGGAATGGCGAGGTGTTCCCAGGCCAGCCGAGAGACATAGTCCCTACAGCATGTCCTGGGTCTTCCCCGGGGCCTCCTCCCGGTTAGACGTGCCCGGAACACCTCACCAGGGTGGCATCCAGGAGGCATCCTGATCAGATGCCCGAGCCACCTCATCTGACTCCTCTCGATGCGGACGAGCAGTGGCTCTACTCTGAGCTCCTCCCAGATGACCGAGCTTCTCACCCTATGTTTAAGGGAAAGCCCAGACACCCTGTGGAGGAAACTCATTTCAGCCGCTTATATTCGTGATCTCGTTCTTTTGGTCACTACGCACAGCTCATGACCATAGGTGAGGGTAGGAACGTAGATCGACCGGTAAATTGAGAGCTTTGCCTTACGGCTCAGCTCCTTTTTCGCCACGACAAACCGATGCAGAGCCCGCATGACTGTGGATGCCACACCGATCCGCCTATCAATCTCCCACTCCATTCTTCCTCACTCGTGAACAAGACCCCGAGATACTTGAACTCCTCCACTTGGGGCAGGATCTCACCCCCAACCCTGAGAGGGCACTCCACCCTTTTCCGGCTGAGGACCATGGTCTCGGATTTGGAGGTGCTGATTCCCATCCCAGCTGCTTCACACTTGGCTGCGAACTGATCCAGAGAGAGCTGAAGATCACGGCCTGATGAAGCAAACAGGACAACATCATCTGCAAAAATCAGTGACCCAATCCTAAGCCCACCAAACCAGACCCCCTCAACGCCCTGGCTGTGTCTAGAAATTCTGTCCATAAAAGTTATGAACAGAATTAATGAGAACGGGCAGCCCTGGAGGAGTCCAACTCTCACCGAAAAAGGGTTTGACTTACTGCCGGCAATGCGGACCAAGCTCTGACACCAGTTGTACAGGGATTGAACAGCCCTTATCGGGGGTCCGGCACCCCATACTCTCAGAGCATCCCCCACAGGACTTCCCGAGGGAATCGGTCGAATGACGATTCCAAATCCACAAAATACATGTAGACTGGTTAGGCAAACTCCCATGCACCCTCCAGGAACCTGCCAAGGGTGTAGAGCTTGTTCACTGTTCCGCGACTAGGACGAAAACCACAGTGTTCCTCCTGAATCCGAGGTTCAACTATCTGATGGACCCTCCTCTTCAGGACCCCCGAATAGACTTTTCCAGGGAGGCTGAGGAGTGTGATACCTCTGTAGTTGGAACACACCCTCCGGTCCTCCTTCTTAAAAAGGGGGACCACCACACTGGTCTGCCAATCCAGAGGCACTGTCCCCAATGTCCATACGATGTTGCAATTACAAACATTAAACACAAAATAACTTATTGCATAAATATTCAACCATTTTAAAATGGCACACCTAAATCATCAATGGTGCAACCAATAGTTTAAAAAGTGACCTAATGGTGAGCCCCTGTAATCAAGAGGATTCAGTTGATTGTAGTTTAAATGCAGCATATCAAGAATCTCCAACTTGGGGTGAGTCAGTATCATCTCCTGTCCTACACAATGAATAGGAAAAGCACACTCCAAGCATACTCTGTGAAAAGGTAACTGAAAATCACAAGTTGGAGGATGAGGAAAGGAAATATTCAAGTCAATGAATATCTCTTGGAGTCCAGTGAAATCAGACATTAAGAAATGGAAAGAGTATGACATAGGTATAAATCTGCATAGAGCATGTCGTCCACAAAAACTGAGTGATCATCCAAGAAGAAGTCAACGTATACACCAAGAGATCTGTGATAACTCTGAATGAGATACAAACTGCTGGGATAAAACTGGAGAAACTCTGCAGACAACAAGTGTTGGCAAGGTTCTTCAAAAGTTGTAACTTTAAAGGTGAGTGGCGAAATAAAAGCTGCTGTTTAAAAAGCACACACAACATCTTAATCAGAGATTGCTAGACTGTGAAGAGACTTTCTGAAGTCAGCTTTGAGAAGGTTCACTAGTTTGATAAGACCAAAATTGAGCGTTTTGGCTATCAGACTAAAACTCATGTTTGGCATAAGCCAAACACTGCATACTATCTCATACAGGCCATCCCCACCATAAAGCATGGTGTTAGCAGCATCAGGCTGTGGGGATGCTTTTCTGCAGCAGGCCCAGGAACACTAGTGAGAATACAGATGAAAAGGAATGCAGCAAACCAAAGGGAAATCCTAGAGGAAAACCTGATGCAGTCTGCAAGAAGCATGCACCTTGGGAGAATATTTGTTACACGGAAAAGGCTTAAAAACCACAATGTTAATGTTCTGGAGTGGCTGAGTCAGAGTTTAGATCTCAATCCAACTGAGAATTTGTGTTCACTCATGATAAATAATGTGAATTTCCCCTTGGGATTAATAAATTATCTATCTATCTATCTATCTATCTATCTATCTATCTATCTATCTATCTATCTATCTATCTATCTATCTATCTATCTATCTATCTATCTATCTATCTATCTATCTATCTATCCAAAATAATAAAGCTTGAGAAGTTTTGCAAAGAATTGGGACAAACTGCAGTGTGTAGATGTCCAAAGCTAACAGAGAGATAAAGACCTGTCTACAGAGACACGAGGCTACCAAATATGCACCTACATAATACTAACTTGAATGGGGCAAATGCTTATATTATCAGTTATTTTCTGCTTTATATTTGTAATTAATGTTTATAATTTTACAGAGATCTGTTTTCACGTTGATATTAAAGAATCCTTTTTTTTTTGTTTTTGTTGGTCAATGTCATAAAAGCCAAATTAAATCCAATGTGGTTCAATGTTGTAAAATAATACAATGTGAAAACTTCCATAGGAGTGAATACGTGAATACATTTTATAGGCACTATATTTAGAGTAATATTGTTCTAAAAATAAAAATTGGGTTTATACAATATTTTCTGCAGAAAAACATCAAATTTGTCTATGAAGCTGCAACATGGAATTTTGGAACATCAGAAAAATAGCATTCATCAGTGTTTGCTCTATGGTCATTGGTACTTTAACACTTTCAGAGAGATTTTTTTAGATGACCTTATCCTTCAAGTTGTTTGCCTGACATATATATCTAATGTATCTGACAAGCGTAATCACAAAAGGTCAAGTTTCCAACACAGTGCATAAATGATGGTGATGGTGGCAGGGAGAGTCTATAGATTTGATACAGTTCTAGTGGTGACTGGCTTATGCCAAGATTAGCACTCACTTTTTTTCTGTCAATGTTACATTCTTGTCATGTTAGCCACCCATTTGTCTCCAGTATTAAATAGCTGATAAGCCAGCAAGCAGTTCAACTTCTTCCCATCTTTGTTTCACTAGTTTTTGCTTTTCCCTGTTTATCCCAAATTTTGTCAACATCTGGGGCACATGTACATCATTTTTTTAAATATTTAATAATACCTTGAAAGAAAATACTAAAAATATTTTCTTTTCTTTAAAAGCTCAATTCCATTTTATCATGCTTCACATTTGTGCCCAGCTATGATTCTCTAGAAATATTTGTTAGACAATACTTTTAAAAAAATGCTTTGAACTGCCATGTGGATTATTCAACACAACTAACACAGGTTTTTTTTCTTAGGCATTTTAATATTGTTTGCTGTTGTTCAATATTAGCCCCCATTCAACTCCATTGTATTATAAACTAACAGTAATAGATAAAAAATATATATAGTTTTTTGAGTGGAGCATTACTGTTTTCCTGGAAAAAAATGTTAATGGTCCTGAAGGGATGGGTAGGGGTGGATGTTTTTCATGCAGACTCTCACTACTTAATTACATCATTTCATCCATTCATCTTCTTGACAATATTTACACAATGCAGGGTCAAAGAGAAACTATTCTGGAAGCATCACATGGAAGGCAGGAATAAGCTTTGAAAGTTATACATACGGCCACATTCATCTGCGTAATATAGGGTCACCAATAAAGCTAACATACTCATCCTGGGATGTAGGAGGAAATTGAAAAACATAATGGCATTTTTTAACTCGATTCTTCTGTTATCTATATAACTAATTAAAGATGACAGCTTTAGATTTGTGTAACAGTAGTAGCAAATAATGCTTAAAGTTATAGCTAGAGGGCACACAAAATTGAACTGTATCAGTTTGTTGAAACAAATGAGATGTCCCTGGTTGTTTTGGCCTCAAAAACACCTCAGATACATATATCCACCAACTCCAGAAAGCCTTGGTACATCTAATACATTCTGTCTCATGGCTGTAAGGCATGACCTTAACATGTTGTTCTTCCATAATTCATCCATCCGTCTTTCTAACCTGCTTATCTGGGACAGAATTGCAGAACAGCTGGAGTCTAACATTTTGATAAATGTGTTAAAGAAATACTCCATCCAAAAATATTTTTATATATTATTTATCCCCTGTACTTTGTAGTGGTGGCTGACAAAAAGTTTTCAACTCATGTTTTATCTCTCTGTACAAAATGGAGAGAAAGAACTGAACCATGCAGCATAACACAATGGCGTGCAGTTTTATACAACAGCAAACACAGAAAAACTTCCATGGAAAAATGAAAAAAAATCTCATGTTATTTATGTCACATAATCCTCACATCTATATATATAATTCACTAAGCCGCCAGCGAGCAAGACACCCATGGAGCACGCAGGACAGAGCCACGCCCACCAACTCTAAGACCATTGGATACGACAACAACTCACAGAGCCACGCCCACCAACTCTAAGACCATTGGATACGACGACAACTCGCAGTGCCACGCCCACCACCCCAGACGCAGCAACTCACAAAACATGGAGTCATTCGCGTTTGTCTCTGCTACAGTCCACATGCACCTCTGAGCCACGTTGACTTTTCATTATTCTTTTCGGTTACGACGCAGGACCGCGTCCACCATCGCAAACTGTTTTACGCGAGCGGGCACATGACCAGGCAGTGTGTATGCTTCGAGAACAAGGCTGGACGCGGCAGGACCAGAGGCATGTTTGTCGCGGATGTGAATCGCTGTATGCAGCGTGTAAAACAGTTTGTTTGTCGCGGATAATTTGCCTTTTACTTTTACATGAAGACAATTTCCTGTTAGATTGGCCTTTGCAATGACAATTAATAAAGCACAGGGCCAAACTTTCAAAAAGATATGCATGTATCTGCCAAAACCAGTTTTCAGTCACGGACAATTGTATGTTGCTCTCTCCAGAGTTCCATCTTTTCATTCAGTTACTGTTGTATCCTCAAACCCACCCCTTTTAGACAACTGTGTCTTTTCAGAAGTGTTCAGCCATCAATAAATAATTATGCGGCGTATGCCTGCAGGAACACGTGCAGCGAGCGAGCGAGCCAGAGAGACAGAGAGAGAGAGAGAGAGGGAGCAAGCGACACACACAGGCGCGCGAGAGAGACACACACACACACACACACACACACACACAGGCATGTGAGAGAGAGAGAGAGAGACACACACACACACACGCGTGAGAGAGAGGGGGCTGGACACATAAGAATAATAATAATAATACTTCATTAGCAGGAACACGTGCAGCGAACGAGTGAGCGAGAGAGAGAGAGAGAGAGCGACACACACACGTACAGGCCCGCGAGAGAGAGAGAGAGAGAGAGAGAGAGAGACAGACACACACACACACACACGTGAGAGAGAGAGCGCTGGACGCATAAGAATAATAATACTTCATTACATTGATATAGCGGTGTTCTCAGTATTCAAAGCACTATCCACACAGGGAGGAACTGGGAAGCGAACCCACAATCTTCCACAGTCTCCTTACTGCAAAGCAGCAGCACTACCACTGCGCCACAAGGCAGAGAAGGCAGTTAAAGAATGCACCAGGCTCGATTTTGTTTTCAATTCTGTTTACAGCGATCGGGTCATAGCGTGCATTGTTGCAATGTTACTTTTCTTGGTGGCTTATTACATCACGGATGTTTCACATGTTCATTTTTTTCCCTGTGCTTAAAAGACATTAAAAAAGTGTTTCTCAACTGTGACTCCGGAACAACTCAGTACGCAAGCTATATTAAGCGTCAACAACGAAGACTCACTACACCTTAAAGAACAAGTACTGACACTTATCCCTACCGACGAAATAACTTTCACCAGCGTGGCCTCCATCGTCACAGACGATCCCGCTTTCAGTCACGGACAACTGTATGTTGCTCTCTCCAGAGGTCCATCTTTTCATTCACTCACAGTCGTATCCTCAAACCCACCCCATTTGGACAACTGTGTAGTTCAGGAAGTGTTCACCCATCAATACATAATTATGTGGCATATGCTACGCCGCGGGCTGGCTAGTCTGTTATAAAGTCACTTGCTCAAAATGTGCAAAATGAATGCTTTTTTTAACAAGATGTTGTTAAAAAATACTTAATGAATTATTAGTAAGTACATAAACACTAAATCCAAAGACACTTGGAATTGACTATTGACTTTAAGACCCATCTCTCCCCGTCATTTGTTGATGAAGAATCCTGTCTTTAATTCAAAAAGTCAATTCAGAGAGACTTTGGCTTCACTGTTTATGTATGCAATGATAATTCCATAAGTTTTTATTGAACAATATATTATCAAAAAAAACATCATTTTTGGGTAGATTATTCCTTTAAATATAGTGTTGCTGTTAGCAGACAGGAACATGGCAAAAGGGGTGTGAGGCTTCCAAAGCACCATAAAAAGCAAGCCGGACCTTAAGTGTCCAGCCCAGAAGAGGCCCACCCCTGACCAGCTTGTCTCCAACCACTACCTGCTGGCTTCAGCCTGACTAAGCCCAAAATGTGGGAACCAGCTTTTAATGTTCAAAATGATCTTAACAGTCTCAAAAATATCAGCAAGCATCAGAAGAGGCAGAAGGCAAGCAAAATTATGGCTGGTAACCAAAAAGGCAACAATGACCCTTAATAAATAACGAAAATATTAATTTACAAGAAAAGAGCCAAATTGAGTTGCCTAAAAGGCAATCCAAAACAGAAATGCTCCCAAAACATAATCCAATATTTTAAAACAGACCAAATAATCAAAATAAGCAGAAAATCCAAGCAAAAACAGTAATACAAAGTCACACAAACAGAATATTTAGTTATGGATGAGGTCTCTGCAGGAATAACACCAAGGTGGCTCTCTTGTAGAATCATCTACAAAACACATGAAATGGGGGGCACCTTTAAAAAGACAGTACATACTTGCAAGCATATCATGCAATACATAACAATATGAAAAACAATAATTCAAAAACAACAATAAAATACAAACTCAAGCTGATCCACAACAACTCCTGTCTCACAGATTATTGTTTCAAATTCTAACCTGTTGTACTGTGCTTGGAGTTTGCACATCCCCATGTCTCTGTGAAATTTGATGTTCTTGCCAAGTTGATTGTTGATTCTGAATTGGTTCAGTGTGAGTATGGATGTGTGTGTGCAGTGGATGGATGCTCTGTCTGGGCCTGGTTCTGTATTGTAACCAGTACTGCTTAAAGGGGACAAATCACCATGACCCTGAGTTGAAGAATGTTATTTTGTAATTTGTTAAAATAGTTATTTGAGGGTTGCTGTAGAATACTGTTGTCCTCAAGATGTATGTATAGATGATGTGCAATACCTGTATGAGCTTTTCCATTTCAAATTCCATGTAAATGGTGTTGTTATGGCAATACATTAAAAAAATGATGCAAACAAATGCATGGTTATAAGACTGGAACTATAACTCCAAGACTTCCTTATGAGAATTTGATTTCTCAGTTTGCAAATCAAGCCTTGACCTGTAATGAAACAAGTCATTTGATTTCTTTAAAATTGCACTGCCTCACTAACCTACTAAAAATAACCCAATAATGTTTATGGGTCACTTGAATATAATGAGAATTAGCCAATTTGAAAAGCTGTTTTTCTGAAAGTGTAGCCCTTAAAGAGCAGCTCACAGAACATGATTGCATATCAAGTGAAAACTATTCCCATGTAAAATAAAATTCTGAGCGGTGGAGATTAAATGTCTGTCTATGAAATTACAACAACATTTATTGATAAAGTGCCTTCCAATACAAAGTATAATTCAAGGTGCATAAAATGCACACCTTAATCTGATTAGTTGTTCCCAACTGCAAACACCATATTTAGAAGAGGCCATTTACAAAGCCAGATTCTGTGGCACTGGCTATGTTGTATCATTCACATCTAAATGAAGCGATGAGAAAGTTCAGAGTTGTGATTCAACCAAGGCTGTAAAAGTGTAAGATACACACAACACTCACAAAACTACATAATCCAATCCAAGTTTGGTGGGCTGAAGCCTCTACTAATAATAATAATAATGCATTTTATTTATATAGCGCCTTTCCCATGCTCAAGGAACTTACAGAATATAATAAAGAACAGCAGCGTATACAGTATATAGCATTGTACAAACCAGATAAATAAATAAAGAAGATTAAGACAGTGAATTCTGAAAAAAAAGAAACAGACAACATAATTGATGGTCTCGCGCACACATACAGGTTATATTAGCATCTTGACAGAGAAGTAAACTGAGAGAAGGGTAATAAAGTCAAATAGAGCTAAAAGCCTTCCTGAACAGATGAGTTTTGAGTTGTTTTTTAAAAGAATTCATGGAGTCAGCTGACCTGATTAATTTCGGTAGGTCATTCCAGAGTCTGGGCGCTATACAGCTGAAGGCCCTGTCACCCATGGAGTGTAGATTAGTGTGGGGCACAACAAGATTGCCAGAATCAGAGGACCTTAGTGGGCGGGCAGGCGCATAGTGATGGAGAAGGTCACTGATATAGTTTGGCGCAAGTTTATTTAAGGCTTTGTAAGTTATTAGTAGGATTTTATATTCGATTCTGTAAGACACAGGGAGCCAGTGGAGATGGAGCAGGATGGGTGTTATGTGCTCGCTGCTGCTGGTTCGAGTAAGGACTCTTGCAGCTGAGTTTTGAATAAGCTGGAGCTGTGATATAAGATTAGAAGGGGCACCTGCCAGTAGGGAATTACAATAATCGATGCGGGATGTGATAAAAGCATGGACAAGTTTCTCAGCGTTAGAAAAGGAGAGGAAGGAGCGAACACGGGATATGTTACGGAGGTGAAAGTAAGAAAGGATGTCTACTGGCCACAGTAGACATCCAACATGGATTAGGCACAAGTCTGCAAAAGGACCAATTCACAAAAACAATCATGGTCACAATTTGGAATTACCAACTGACATAACGCCCATTTAAATTATCAATTGATTAAAATAATTTGAGATGGCAAATATATTTTTTATTCATTCAGGGATTTATTCTCTCCTTTTCTCAGGTGGTCAATATTCACATGAATTAAGAAAAAAAAATGTAAAAGGTAGGATTCACTAAAAGAAAAATTTACTTTCAATAAATATTAAAAATGAAACTGAAGCAAGGATCAATGATGGCACATTAGTAAGCACTGATGCTCTGACAGCACACAAATTTGGGCCCAGAGCCGTTCTTCTCCTGTGTGGACTTTTCTTCAGGTACTCCATCCTTTTCCAGTTTCCAGATGGCATGTGTGTTGAGCTTTCTACACTGAAAAATGAAATCTAAGCAAGTGAAAAGTACTTATATGAAGACATTAAACCTTGATTTCCTTATTGTAAGAACTTTTGACTTATCAAAAAAATTACATTTACAATTATTTAGCTTATTTTAAGAAATCTTGCAAAGTAAATTTTGCTTACCCCATTGATAGATTTCTTTTTTGTTTTTGCTAAATAAAAGCAAACCATCCTGTGGTGGGTTGGCACCCTGCCCGGGATTGGTTCCTGCCTTGTGCCCTGTGTTGGCTGGGATTGGCTCTAGCAGACCCCCGTGACCCTGTGTTCGGATTCAGCGGGTTGGATAATGGATGGATGGAAAGCAAACCAACTCCTATTTAATTTTTTTTTTTGTCTAGTGTTTTGAATATGCATTTTTTGCAGTGTATCATCTGAATTAGCCCCGTGTAAGTCAGTTTGAGCATAGGTGCCCTGTGATGAATTGGTGTCTCATTCAGGGATGCTTTACTGCCTTTTTGTCAGTTAGTCTCTGCAGCCTTCTTGTTAAAAATCAAGTTTGGGAAATGCAGGGATAGATACAAATTGTAGCCCGTAGGTTTGTTAATTTTTCAAAATCACCTCCACAGCAAATGTGAGAGGTAGCATTTTATCTGGGTAAAATTGCAATAAAAATGTTCATGGTCAGGATCAATATTTCCTTTTTCATGTGGTTAAGTTGTATCCAGAGGAGACTGATGTGGTAACTTTTGATTCATTAGTATGCCCTGCAGACTTCACTAGTTTGTCTGTTTACAAGCTTTTGTGAAAAAAACAACATAAAAACAAGTTTTAAAGAGTTCTCAAAGAGACCATTTATTGAGACTCAACAGATACTTTATAGCTCACTTTTTTAATCTGGCATTTTTCTATGTGTTTTACTGGCTTGCCTCTATATCTGTCACAGCAGTCTATTCTCATATTAAGCTTTTCGTTTTAAAATGTGTTTTTTGTAAACCTATTTTAAGCTGAAATAAAAAAAAATTCTTTAGCTTCACTGGATGATAACTTATTTCTCTGACTGATCCGCCTTACAAGAGGATAGACAGCTGTAGGCAGGAGCATTGTGCTTGCTCATTGATGGATTTAATGTCACTGGTTCCCCAATGATCATCAGAATGGGAAGATCAAATTTTGCCTTCTTATGTTTGATAAAAGTTTTGAATGGATAACTTTTTTGCTCCATATTTTGCTGGCCTCTTGAAAATCAAACTATTGTGGTAAATGTTAAAGTGTGCATGCAAGCCATCATGTTCTCTCAGTTTGCATGGTAATCCTATTATACTGCAGGGCAGTTTTGATAGTTTACTAACATTAATGGACCTGAAAATATTGAGTCAAACACAGGATAGATACATAGATAAATGGTTAGATAGACAGCACATTATTGATCCATGAATTTGACTTGCCAAAGAAGGAAGATAAAGATTAGGAAAGAAAGAAGATAAAATGAAATACAACAGGGACTGCAAAATGATATACAGTGCAAACAATTACTACTGTTACTGTAAGCCCCAGAATTTACCTAATGTTAAATGTAATACTCTCTTGTCTGATGCTCTTCATTTTGAGCTCTATAAGCATTTTCAGAGAAGAACACTAAATCACCACTTCACTCTGAGATCAAACCTGGCCGTTGCAGCACAGACATCCTGATCTTAAGTCAGCTTGTACTTAGTCTGACTCAAAAGACTAATGTGCCTTTCCATCTTGGACCATACTTGATCTCATCTAGCCACAGTTCTAAAATTTTATTTTGCATTTTCCCTTTCTGTTCCTTCTCATTCGTCAAGACAGATAATTTACAGATTATTGAACATATATATTTACACTCAGTCAAATGTTGAATACAACAAACAAATAATTAAAAATGATACATAAAGAAAAAAAAAACAATTCTATATGGTTAAAACAAAATTATAGAAATCAGATGAACAAGCAGGTGACAAGGTTGACAACCTCTCTTTTAAAAAACATGAAAGTAAGGTTATGGGGATGAACAAGAAATGGGAGAAGAAAAACAGGCAGCACATGGTCCTAGGTAAAGTAAATATCAGTGTATTTCCCGTTGAAGGGTGATGACTGGCATGATACCAGCTGCAATCATCCAGTTTATTGGATGACCGCACATGGCCATGGATTAAAAAAGAAAGATTGGAAATGGGTTACTTTTAAAAGGCAGGCATCATAGAGCCTTTTTGAGAGGCACTGCTTTTGAAGTGGAAATGAAGGCTCAGGGATGTGGGGACACTAGACAACACCTATAGTTTCTTGCTCTCCTGACTCTAAAAATGGTTCTGGGCTTGGCTTAAAACCACTTCATGGCCAAGGTGTAATTGGGTTGGGGCGAGAGTTAGGGCAAAGATTCACCAGTCAGAGAAAGAGGCCAGGGTTTAGAAAGATAATGGAAGAGAGACATTGGAGTGAGAAAGAGGGTGCTTTGATGGTACTAGTTTGAAACTTGCAGTTAGGTAACTGTTGTGATCCTGACACATGAATGCTCAAAAAAGAGGAGCAGGTGCTAAAAATAATCACACAAAAGGCTAGGCCTTTTCATCCTGCACAAAGCTAAAAATGGAGCTAAGGGCTTAAAATTTCTGAATTTCCACAAATACCAAGATGAGAGAGGTAAAATCTGGAAAAAAAACAAAGATCCTTGAATATTTTAAATATTTATTATAAATGTTTTAAAAAGGTACTGAAAATGAAATGCAGAAACAAAAGAGCAAATAGGTTTTGCCTTAAAGGCAAAGAAATCCAATAATCAACAAATTAACATCAGTACCTTAAAATTGAAATAATCCAAATAAGAATTATACATTTAAAAAAAAAATCAAATAAATCAACAATTATTTATACTGTCTCTACATTATCATTAAATAAGAATTATAAATTTTAAAAAGTCAATTAAACCAACAATCATTTATACTGTCTCTACAGTATCATTTATACTGATTGGATCAGTCTCCCAGCTCTACATACAGGACACAGTGAAGATGACAATAGCCAAGAAAACTAATATAACATATAATGTTAACACATTACAAATTTACACAACCATTAATAATCATCACAATATCAAATAAATAAAACACAGAAAGATTAAAACCAAAAACAGAATTAATAATACAATGCATAAAATTATATTTAATAAACAACAAAAACATTAAATAAGCAAACAAAAAAACCCCAAAAAACCCTGACTGTACAATAACAATAACCTCTACCAAATCAAGAATCGTTTATATTTTTAATGTACACTTTTTAATTTACAGTTTGCTTTTACTTATTTTTGCATCCCAGTCTTGTGTGTTTAATACATTTATATGTATATATTTTGGTGTTATTTTGGGTGTGGAGACCCCAACAAACCCACCTCCCCATCACAGTACCAATATCTGTTATTTTCTTTATACTCACTTCCACTTGTACTTCTGTTTGCAAGGTATCCATGACTCCTTATCATTGCCCTACATTGAATGTATGTAACAAGCTATAGATCTCAGATGGCAGAAAAGGACAACAAGGAAAACAAAACAAATGTACAATAACATACAAAGCATATATACAGACCTGGCAATATTTCCCAACAGCCTGCTAGATAATCATTTATATAATTGCTGGGAGTGAGGTAAAACAGAACACCACTATTTTTCATATACTCTTCTCCACTTCAACAGGACAAGACACTGAATCTTAGAGTTCTGAACAGAGCTGTTTTTCAATTGCCTTCACTTTATCTCGCATGAGTACCGTATGTATTCGCGTATAAGTCCGGTTTTGAAACCCAAAAAATCAATCATAAAATCCTCCTCCAATCTCGCACCAGTTTCTCAGACCCATTGAATTTTGTTGCAGCAGCACAGTTACCAATTTCTTTTGCTACTTTAACAATGTTTAATTTAAAGCTAGTTTCAGCTCCATCGTAGAAAAGGGATGCTCTTATGATAAAGATGTATGAGAGTGTGAGATACTAAAAACACACAACAGTGCAAACGTCGCTTCAGAATAGTTCGGGTATTACCGTGTGGTCACGTAGCCACAATACATAGAAAAAAAAAAGGCAACGCACTCCGTGGATACTCTCTCAGGTGGGCGCTAGCATATCATAATCTCTTGGACCAATAGCGTGAGTTTTCCGTATTCAACTTATACGACCGACATTATAAAATACCAGAAATTATACGGTAAAGTCAAGCTCTGACTTATCCTCAGGAGAACTTAAATGCGAGTATATACAGTACTCATGACATCAGAAACACCGGCTACCTCAAGGAAAACAAGGGAAATTCAATAAGAATTCAAATATTTAATTGATTAAATATTTTAAGAGACCAACATGATGGGAAGTTTAATGTTCAACTTAAATTAAGCATGGAAAACAAATAAAACAAGCATAAAGTGCTAACAAAGCAGAACATTTTAAAACTGATTTAGTGTACCTGTGCCGAGAGATTTTTAGTTAAGTCCAGACTTAATTTTGCAAAATATCAAAAATGATTTAGACAATATTCCAACCTATTTCATTTTTTCCTACTCAAAAGCAGATAAAGGGTAAAGCAGAACAAAGTGCAATCAAATAAGAGGTAGAATTTATACAGTACAGTGCATCCGGAAAGTATTCATAGTCCATCACTTTTTCCACATTTTGTTATGTTACAGCCTTATTCCAAAATGGATTAAATTCATTTTTTTCCTCAGAATTCTACACACAACACCCCATAATGACAACATGAAAAAAGTTTACTTGAGGTTTTTGCAAATTTATTAAAAATAAAAAAATTTAGAAAGCACATGTACATAAGTATTCACAGCCTTTGCCGTGAAGCTCGAAATTGAGCTCAGGTGCATTCTGTTTCCCCTGATCATCCTTGAGATGTTTCTGCAGCTTAATTGGAGTCCACCTGTGGTAAATTCAGTTGACTGGACATGATTTGGAAAGGCACACACCTGTCTATATAAGGTCCCACATTTGACATTTCATGTCAGAGCACAAACCAAGCATGAAGTCAAAGGAATTGTCTGTAGACCTCCGAGACAGGATTGTCTCGAGGCACATATCTGGGGAAGGTTACAGAAAAAATTCTGCTGCTTTGAAGGTCCCAATGAGCACAGTGGCCTCCATCATCTGTAAGTGGAAGTTCGAAACCACCAGGACTCTTCCTAGAGCTGGCTGGCCATCTAAACTGAGCGATCTGGGGAGAAGGGCCTTAGTCAGGGAGGTGACCAAGAACCCGATGGTCACTCTGTCAGAGCTCCATAGGTCCTCTGTGGAGAGAGGAGAACCTTCCAGAAGGACAACCATCTCTGCAGCAATCCACCAATCAGGCCTGTATGGTAGAGTGGCCAGACAGAAGCCTCTCCTTAGTAAAAGGCACATACATGGCAGCCCGCCTGGAGTTTGCCAAAAGGCACCTGAAGGACTCTCAGACCATGAGAAAGAAAATTCTCTGGTCTGATGAGACAAAGATTGAACTCTTTGGTGTGAATTCCAGGCGTCACGTTTGGAGGAAACCTGGCACCATCCCTACAGTGAAGCATGGTGGTGGCAGCATCATGCTGTAGGGATGTTTCTCAGCGGCAGGAACTGGGAGACTAGTCAGGATAAAGGGAAAGATGACTGCAGCAATGTACAGAGACATCCTGGATGAAAACCTGCTCCAGAGCGCACTTGACCTCAGACTGGGGCGACGGTTCATCTTTCAGCAGGACAATGACCCTAAGCACACAGCCAAGTGTTTTCCGTGAGAGAGGCATTAGCTCTCTGGAAATGTGTTCTTTTCAATTGCGGCGTTTAATAACCTGAATTTAAATAAAAAAAATATTATCCCACCCAGCATGCAAAATGACAGTTACAAGCTTACACGACAAGTTAGGATAATTCTAGCTCTTTATTGATGGTTTTACGCGGCATTACAAACGGGAAGCTTATGGCAGACATGTCAAGCCTGTGGGTAGCCTGACCTATGCAGCCTGCCATCTATCGTTGCCATGCTGAAAGGATTTTAGCCGGACAGAAGACATAATCTTCTGCTCGGCCTCGGACGGAAGACATACTCTTCTGCCCGGAAGCTTCAAAGTGTTGGCTGTAGGTGTCCATTCTTATATACTCGTTGCTCCTTGTGCAGGCTCTTGGCTCTGATCCAAACAAGGACAGGAAGGATTCCAGCCCCACCTTCAAAAAATACAGGAATAGCACAATGTCTATATACAGTTCTCATTCTCCCAACAAGGAAAGAAAATAGTGTACTGACAGAAGACAGAAATATACTAGTCTGTCTTTAGGCTGACTATTCAATTCTCCAGTTGTCTGTGGCTCTCTAGTCCTGTGCTTGGCTCGGCAATTCTAAATACTGAAGCTGTGCCCCTCTGTACCATATTTGGTCTGCCTGTATGAATGAGTCTATAACAGTGGGCACAGAGAACAGTGACATTAAAATGAATAATACATAGTATAACACCAAGATATCAAAGGAGTGGCTTCAGGACAACTCTGTGAATGTCCTTGAGTGGCCCAGCCAGAGCCCAGACTTGAATCCGATTGAACATCTCTGGAGAGATCTTAAAATGGCTGTGCACCAACGCTTTCCATTCAACCTGATGGAGCTTGAGAGGTGCTGCAAAGAGGAATGGGCGAAACTGGCCAAGGATAGGTGTGCCAAGCTTGTGGCATCATATTCAAAAAGACTTGAGGCTATAATTGCTGCCAAAGGTGCATCGACAAAGTATTGAGCAAAGGCGGTCAAAACTTATGTACATGTGATTTCTCAGTTTTTTATTTTTAATAAATTTGCAAAAACCTCAAGTAAACTTTTTTCACGTTGTCATTATGGGGTGTTGTGTGCAGAATTCTGAGGAAAAAAATTAATTTAATCCATTTTGGAATAAGGCTGTAACATAACAAAAGGTGGAAAAAGTGATGTGCTGTGAATACTTTCTGGATGCACTGTATATTACTGCACCAGTAAACAATAATAAAACTCATTTGTTTGAATAGTTGTATTTTTTAGTAATTGCATATTGTGCATAAACATTGAATTTAATTCATAAAGAATGAGAAAAGCACTTGTAAACCATAAAAATGTGAAAAACTGTAGAAACCACCAAGATTGAAATTTCCTTCCAGTTTCTGCTCAAGGGAATGTTATACTCAATGGTGTTCAGCTTCTCTGAAATACAAATTGCAAGCTAAAAATAAATTGTGGGAAGCAAAGGAAGAAAAAAGCTGCCTAAAACAAAAAGAAAAAAAACTTAAAAGAAGTGTCAGAACTAATATGACATTTTAATGTCCATAGAGATCTGGAAAAGCTCACAACATTATTCTGTTTTAGCCCTGATTATATCCATCTTCCTTTATACTGTCTACTTTACAGTACATGTAAAGTATAAGGATAGATGTGAATGTCGCAGAAACTAACCTGCTAAATTTGAATTCTTTAATAAGACTATCTAAGTAAACACCAGTTTCATTTTTGTATTGCGTGTTCTACTGAAAAGCTGATCCTAGTAAATTAATTTGCAAGGAAATGTTATAGACTCTGCATGCAATTATGAATTTAGGTTAATCTATGAAGTCCTATCAAAATAAGTGAATTCATAGAAGTGAGCATATTTGCCAGTGAAAATTCATTACAGAGCAAGGCAGACTTAAAGCTAGACATTTCTACATTTTGAAATTTAAAAATTGTATAAATATTACATGTGACAGGCCAAATGGGGACTGATTGTTAGTTGGCAGCAAGTCAGAGGTGTGATTTATACTTGTTATGACAGCTACACATCTGTAGCTGGCCAGGTGAATGCAGGTGGCATTCCTCTACACATGGAAAGGCTGCCTAAATTCTGCTTCTCCTGTCACCTGTCATCTTTTTAAATTTGTGTTTAATGAAACACTGAGTAATATCAATGCTATTTTACAATACATTTATGTTCCATATCGAATCAAATGAATTTTAACGCCCCTACCCTACATAATTGAGGGAACTATGTGAACAAAAAGCCCAATATACAGTTGGCCCTCCATCAAAAAGCTTAACAGAGGCCCAGCTTGTTTATTTTAATACAACATTAATGAAATCTGGTCAAGTTCTGAAAAGCTTTGGACTGTTCCTTGCAGAGAAAAATTTATCTATTCCAATTTTAAGTAAAGTAAGACTACTAACTTCCATTGCATTAACACAAGTGAACCCTGTATGATATCACAGCAGATTTTTGCAATAGAGTCAAGCTGCAGTCAGGACAGTTTTAGGCCTCGGACAGATTCAGCGACCTGAGACATTCTGAGGCCCGTAAGATGACGCCCCTGTTTAGCTGCATCTCTTTTGACTCCACCCACTTTTCATGCCCCCAACCCTGTGTTAGCGGTACACTTTTGTGCTAAATGTACTATAATAGTAATGGTGGCAAACTGAACATGTGTGCAAAAAATATTTATTATAAATAAAAAAAGTTCACTAGAATAAACTGTCGTGCTACTGTAATAAACGTCTCATTGTGAGCCATCCCCAATGGGTACGCAAAGCCGCTTGGCTAACAGAGAAGATCTTAGCTGGGCAACTCAAAAACAACTACTTTATGCCCCTCTTCGTGCTTCTGAGGGCAAGTGCGTCATTCCTCTGGAGCATAAACTCTGCCACAATTAATGCATTAATTAATAATGCGTTATCATTAACATTTTGTACACGAGTAATAATACAGTACTAATGATATAACATAGAGAGCACCACTAAGACAGTACTCTAAAGAGCTCCTAAACGTCCAGCGCATAGTATTACATATTTTGACTGTTTACACAAATTATATGATTTATTCGATTCAGACTCTATAAGAATATGTAGTGTTAATCTTAGCTGAGTGCAGCATATAATTTATTCTTCTTCACCTTCTTCCTTTGCGTTTCCCATTTTTATATGGGGTCAGCCTTCTGATTACCAGAGTAGTACCTTAGCCACAGAGCCACTACTCTATTGAGTGCAGCATATAACTAACGTATTAAAAAGTGCAGTCACATGAATGAGACATGGCAAACTCAGATATAAAACGTATACTATAAAATACAAAATGTTAAGATTTTTTGTTCAATTTGTTTCTAATATATGATACCAGAACAACAGCTTCGGATGCAGAACTGAGAGACCTTGATAGTTTAGAAGTTAAATAAATGCTGAATCCACATTTGAGTGCAGGAACTAAAGGGAATTGAAATCATCTTGAAGGATGTGTAATATAGGCATCAGTTCACCAGCGAAACAGGAGAGTGGCTCCAGAAGGGGGCATCAATTTATGGACATAAACACAAGTCATAGTATCTGAAGTGTTCAGATCTGTCCAAGGCCTAAAACTGTCCTGACTGCAGCTGGACACTTATCGATTTTTGTGACATAGTGTTTGACGCATTTATAATTAAACTAGACAAAGAGCCCGTTTCGACAACGTAAGATGAAACGGGCACAAGTTCGTGTCAGCAGTGTATGAAGAACAAATGATAAGTAACAAAGAAGTTGTTTTGTAATGATTGTAGTCCGCTTTACTCATTACTGTACTGGGTTGTACTGTTAGTTGATGAATTTTCCAGGCCTATAGTATAATATTGAATGATGAATGTTCCAGTACAATATGGAATAGTAATAAGTATAAGCACCACAAACCTGATATAGGTGTATTGAATGAATGCGTAATTGAATCAGAATGCGTAATTAGGCCTCAAGCTGTAGTCGAAATCGCCTTTCAGGCCTTTCTCTTTGAATTTTTGCGGCCGTAAATCCGCCGCCTGCCGCGATGTTGGGGTTGGATGTCGGTCTCGTAAGGTTTTTCGGGCAGCTGCGCAGAAGGCGACTGCGCATTCGGCTTCGGACATGCGCAGAAGGCGACTGCGCATTCGGCTTCAGACGGAAGTGAGTGAGTGAGTGAGTGAGTGAGTGAGTGAGTGAGTGAGTGAGTGAGTGAGTGAGTGAGTGAGTGAGTGAGTGAGTGAGTGAGTGAGTGACTGAGGAGGCAGGCGAATTATGTATTAAGATAATAACTCCACTTTTGTTCCTTCAGTGTTAAATGAGTAACACAAATGGTTTTGTTTTGTCTTGGTACAGCAATATGTTGCTCTACTTTCCCCTATTGTATTATTAATAAGTAGCCTTTGTCAAAATACCTAATCTCTCAGAGAGAGAGGGGCTTTCTGCTGACTAGGTTGGTCAAGAAGCCGGCTTAGAGATTGAACCTGATTTGTCCAGTGAGGTAGGGGATGACCTCTCACCTGTGAGTCTGGGAAATCTGGTGGGCTATTCGGATTAGGCACTCGCACCTTTATCCTCCGCAAGCCAGCAAGCACCTATGGACCCCAGAGAAACAATGGCTGAAGAAGAGCAGAGTGCTGTATTAGGCCCTTCGGAAGTGGTGATTAATACTCTGACAGAGTTTTCACACCTGCAATGGGCCCACAGCAGCCTAGACTTTGCATTTAAACAAGCACAGTCACAAATGATGCTTACTATGCCACACTTTTTGTTTAAGGATGGTTTCTTATATTGGCGGTTTCTGTTTACATAGGGGAAAGGCAGATTGGGCAGTTCGTAGTTCTGAGCAGGCATAGAGAGACAGTTTTAAAAATTGCTCACACCCATGTCTTGGGGGGCCATCTCCATATGGAAAAAACAAGGGATTGCATTTCAAAATGCTTTAATTGACTGAATATAGGCCAAGGTGTGGAGCAGTTTTACAGAGCCTGTACCGACTGTCGAGTTCTTTCCACTCATAGATCTGCTAAGGCTTCCCTCTCACTGATGCCTATTTTGGATGTCCCCTTTCAGAGTGTTGGGTTAGATATTATTGGTCCACTTCCTAAGAGTAAGATATGTTATCAGTTACATGCTCATGTTAGTTGATTATGCACAAAGGTACTCCAAGGTGGTTGCTCTGTGGAAGGCCCATGTCCAAGCTGTTGCTAAGGCTTTATCAAAAATATACATGCATACTAGTCCCGTGTCATGAAGCAGCTGTGCGAAAACCTCGGAATTAATCAATTAAGCACCACTGTTCAACATCTATAGATGAATGGCCTGACTTAACAGTTTAACAAGACTTTAAAACAAACAATTCGGTGGGTGGCTCATGATGACCAGACATCCTGGGACACCGTCTTGCCCTTTCTCATGTTTGCTGTTCAGAAGCCAGGCATCCACTGGCTTAAGTCCATTACAACTGTTATTTGGCAGCCGAAAATTAGGGATGTTGGATATTTTTCAGGAGGAATGGACGGGGTTTCGCAATACAACTCATGGGGTCATTTCACTCCAGCAACAAATTTCTAAATTGTCCTCAGTCGCGACAGAATATCAGCAGCACGAACAGGAGGTGCAAAAAAGTAATTTTGACAGGAAAAGCAAATTTTGCAAATTTAAAAAGGGTGATTGGGTACTAGTTTTGATCCTGTCTGACCCATATAAATTTCAGCATTAATGGCTGTGTCCGACAGTTGTGGAAGAAAGTGTGCCTCCCATAAATGATAATGTTAGGATTCCTGGCCAACAAAAGTCCATACATATTGTGACAGGCGGCCTCAGACATTACCCGGCCAGGATGCCAGCTGGATGGAAAGACTGGGGGCAAGAGAATTTCCAAGGCACTTCCTCCCCTGGGACAATAGAGGGCAGCCCTCCTGGGTGGCTGCGGCACCATGGATTCCCGAAGGGCATGTTGGAACTTGGAGTTTGGCACAGCCCTACTGGGTTTCATGGGGGCTGCCAAGGGGAGTGATTCCAGGGAATACTGATGAGCCACCTGGAACACTCCCAGAAGTAGAATAAAAGGAGCCACCTCACTACATTTGAGGATCCAGAGTCAAGAGAAAGTGGACGAAGCACTGGGAGAGGAGTGGAGGTGGGGAGAAGGGAGAAGGAAAAGACTGTGCTGTCATTGTGGACATTATTTGTATATTGCAGGGAATTAGCAGCTGAAAAATAAAGGTGTACTGTGTGACAATTTGTGTCCTGCCTGTCTGTGTCGAGGTTAAGGCTGTACATGCCCCTGTGGTCCACAAAATATAACGTGACTCTTTTGAAAGAGTGGCACAAGCCCCAGGTGGTGTTGGCTACATCAGCATTAGTCTGTCAGTCAGAGGTTACTATTGCTGACAATCTGATGGACACCCAGAGTGCTGAGTTGCTGTTGCTGATTGGAAGGAACTCAGATGTCTTTTTGGCTGAACACAAGTTCATAATGGAACTCTGCGTTTAAGTATCGTTTTCTGGAGGCGACAAGGAATGTGATACGGGAGGAGGTGAGGCAAATGCTCAAACTGGGTGTAATTCCTGAAAGTAAAAGCGAGTGACAAAGCCCCATTGTTCTGCTCCCAAAACTTGGATAGCTTGGTTCAGTGCTGTATAGATTTTAAATTGTTGAATAAGATCTCCAAGTTTGATGCCTACTCGATGGTGCGTATTGTTGACTTGTTGGAAAAACTTGGACAAGCTTTGTATATTTCCAAACTGAATCTCACAAGGGGATACTGGCAGGGGCCCCTAGAGGACCCCAGTTACGAGAAGACCGCATTTGCTACTCTGGATGGCTTGTTTGAATTCACCAGGCTTCTGTTTGGTCTCCAAGGTGTGCTGTTGATTTTTCAGAGGACAATGGATCAGATTCTGCAGCCCCCATTCCACATATAATATAGCATGTCTTGATGATGTGCTCATTTTTACTAATGATTGGAAGTTGCATCATGACCGCCTGCAAGTGGTGCTTGACAGCTTGAGGATGGCTGAGTTGACAGCGAACCATAAGAAGTGTAAATTGGGGATGTTGGGATTCGGTTTGATTAAACATCAGTTGGATAAGGTGGGTGAGGTGCTTGCGTATCTCACATCCAGAAAAACGGGAGCAGGTTTGAGCTTTCCTTGGACTTGGTATCTCTTAGAAACAATTCATTCTAAATTTTGCAAAAAGAACAGGTCATCTCACAGACCTGATGAAGGGCAAAAAATGACATTGTCTGGACTGCTGATTGTGAGAGGGCCTTTTGTGACTTAAAAACAACTTGCCAGATGGGTGATGTGGGGCACATTATAACATGACCACTGACCTGGCCCCATCCCTGCCCATTTTGCTGTGTCTGTGTGTAGTGAAGTGGTAGCTCCCGTTTGATTAAATACCCTGACTGTTCCTGTTTTGATTAGAATAAAGTTGGTTTTCTTGAAGCCTTTGGACTCAGAATCTTTATTTTTAGCAAATATTATATAATTTTAGTTGTGGGCTTCTGCATGATATAACGCCAATCCAACCTACTGCATAACTAGGATAACATAAAAGTTAAAATGTTTTACTGTAGCTACGAAACACATATGTTTAAATAGGTACAAGCTTTTTATTTTTTATTTTTTTAGTTTGTTTATAGGTCATTTAGTAGAATGAAGAAAATATTTTTTTAAAAAGCAATATCTTATATAATTCAAATGACCACACACAAAGATATTGAAACCCTCTGCTTAATGTTTCCTTCTTTGGACAGATCACTTCAGCTCTCTCTCATGCCTAATCTCACTAATTCCTCCTAAAGCTAAACTCCACTTAATTGCTTTAAGTAGTTTATCTATTAAATAGAAACGGTTTACCACTTTGTCATTGCACCCTAGGTATCTGTGCCAACAGGGTTTTTAAATTGGAAATATTATCACCTTAACTCGTATATAGCCACTGTAAAAAACTAGGGTGATTACCTGAAACAATGACAGAATTCTCAGAGCCATTAGTGGCCTTAATTTTTTCCTCAAGGGGACTAAACCTCCAGCCTCTATCTATTCACTTTGATGTTCCCTTACAGTCAAATTTATTTTCAAGTTCAAATTTAAGTTTATTTTTACATGTACAGTACTTACAAGTTCTTACTTGTATGTCTGAACAGATGCGCTGTTGCAGTGTGAGCCTCACTTTAAAAATAAGGTTTGATTTTACAGTTTTTAATTGCAAAATGAAACTGTAAATTGATTGCTTGTCTTGATTTCTGGGCAATGACGTGTATTATTGTTGTGCATTGTTACTTTTCACTGTCATATTAAACAAAAAAAAATGTTTTAATTTCAGAGCTTTTTATTTACACTTATTTCAAACTCTTGTTTGTTGCCCAGATTACAATTAAAACTGAAGGGATTAATTTGGTCTTAATTACTAGTTGATGTTTTTTTCTTACCACAATATAATATATTCAGCTCCTAAAATGCAAACTTTATATTTCTGACTGAGAGTAAATAATATAACATTTCCAGTCTGGTTAAACAAATTGAGGGTCTTTGGAAGCATTATGCACAAGAAAGAAAGCAACCGTTTGCTGAGAAAGATTGTCCTGCTATATGATTCAATGTCGGCCATGCTTAACTGTTAAATTCCTTGTATATTTTTAATAATAAAAGAAGTGTTCTTCTTGGTGGACTCAATTATTACAAGTCATCCATGTCTATAATTTTGTGATATTGTTTTCATGGGTGGTGCTACTTGTTTACCATTGCCAAGCATAGCTGCTGGTCATGTGACTCACATAATCTGTCATTATAAAAATGAGAAGGGTCTAGTTACAGACCTCCACAGCTCTGTGATTCAGAAGCTCTGCTAAACAGCCATTTGGATCACACATTTATGTCACTTGCTTCACAGACAATCATCATTATTTGAGTCAGATAACTCTTACTCAACCTTAATCTTAACCACAGTGTAACCTTGAGTAACACATAACATCACTGATGTATAACGCAAACCAGCAACCTCCTCAACAGAGCAGAACTCTGGAGGTCTGCAGCTTGTCTATTGATAAAAACATACAATTTATTTTTTATAGCCCAAAATCACACAAGGAGTGCAGCAATAGGCCCCTCAGCCTTGACTCTCTAAGAAGACAAGCAAAAACTCCCAAAAAAAAAACCCTTGTTGGGGAAAAAAAATGGAAGAAATCTCGGGAAAGGCAATTCAAAAAGAGACCCCTTTCCAGGTAGGTTGGGCATTTAGTGGGTGTCAAAAAAGGGGTAAATACAATATAATACGCAGAACAGAAGACACGTAATCCTCAATACAATACAATAGTACAACAGTAATATTACAAGTACAGAGCAAAATGCACGAGTAGATGATATCACATGATACAATTCATATTTGTTCAGAGTCCTGGAGACCTCGGCCATCAAGCTGCCTTCCCCCTACTGGCCATTCCACAGCTGAGTCAGTGGTGAGATGGCCAAAATGACGAAAGGACCCTTCTACCCAACAATTCCAGTGCTCCGCTGTGAGAGACAGACGGACAACTTGGCAGTAGGGCAGTGGCAACAAGTGCCACATTTGAGTACCAAGAAGAGAAAGCAGAATAGATGAGGGATAGTAACAAAAATAGAACTATCTTTATTACTTATGTTTTAGTGATAATGACTAACAACAGAGATGCAGTATGCACAGTTAATCAGCAACTCTAGTCAGGGTATGCTAAACTGAAGTAGTGAGTCTTGAGCTGGGATTTGAAAGCCAAGACAGAAGGGGCATTTCTTATAGTAGCAGGCAGACCATTCCACACCTTTGTGGCCCTGTAACTAAAAGCTCTACTTCCCACTGTTATTTTATTAATCCTTGGAATCATAAGGCATCTTGAGATCTTAATGTGCTGTCTAGTTTGTAAGTAATGATAAGTTCAGATAAGTAAGCCGAACCTTTGCCATATAAGGCTTTATATGTTAAAAGTAGGAATTTGAAATCTGCCCTAATCTTTACTGGGAGCCAGTGTAAGGATTTAAGAACTTGAGATATATGTTCGTATTTTCTTGTTCTTGTAATAATTCTTGCAGCAGCAAATTTGAACATCCAGTGAACACCGCATTGCAGTAGTCAGTCCTACTAGAAATAAATGCATGAATTAATTTCTCAGTATTCTGCATATGTAGAAAAGACCTTAATTTCCAACATTTGCAAGATGGAAGAATTATGTTTTGGAAAATTTTGTAATGTGCTATTTAAATGACATGCTAGAATCAAAGATAATGCCTAGATTTTGGGCTGATTCAGTAAAAGTAATGATGATTCCAGCTGAGTTAAATATGAAACAATATATTGTTGCAATCAGCATCCTTCTGCCCAATAATTAAAATCTCTGTTTTATCTGTGTTTAAAGACAAGTCCTTAAATTCACTAACTCAAGTAATGAAAGACAATATCGGAAAAACTTAATTTGGTCTAAAAGAAAGATATAACTGGGTGTCATCTGCATACGAGTGATAATGAACATTATGTTTTCGATTGGTAGATCTCAGTGGAAGCATGTAAAGTGAAAACAGTAAAGATCCCAGTACTGAGCCTTGTGGGATACCATATCTCACTTTTGTGTATAATGACGGAGCACTGTCAGCACATTTCTATATATATTGGAATTGATTTTATAAATAAGAACTAAACCACATAAGGACATTGCCTGTAAGCCCAACATCATTTTTTAGCCTGTGCAGTAAAATAGAATGATCAATGGTGTCAAATGCTGTGCTTAAGTCTAACAACATAATTTCAGTGGAGTTTCCTTCATCAGATGATATCAGAAAGTCTTTTAGAACACGTGTTAGTGCCATTTCTGTACTAGAATGGAATTTCTCAAATAATTTGTAATGCATAAGGTGTGACTGAAGCTGATTGGTGATTACTTTTTCAAGTATTTTAGAGAGAAAGGATAAATTTGATATGGGTCTCTAATTATTAAGAATGTGTGGGTCTAGCTCTGACTTTTTAAGTAATACTGTGCCATGCAATAATGAACTATTAATAATGTTAAGAATAGGCGCTGCAAGAACATCCATTGCACTTTTTACTAGTTTTATTGGCACTAGACCTAGGGATCAAGAATATGTTTCATTTTAGAAATTAAATGTAAGAGTTCCAGTTCTGTTACAGGATTAACATTTCTAAATTGTTGAATGCAAGGTGTGACAGGTTCTACCAAGCTAGAATGCAGTTTGCACTGTGATGCTGAGATCTGGGATCTTATATTTTTAATTTTTTCATTAAAGAAGTTCGTAAAGGTTGTAGTGCTAAAATCTATTGGTATTTTGCACTGTAGATTTGAATTCCCATTTGTTAATTTAGCCACTATTTTAAACAGTACACAAGGATGATTACTAATGTTATCTATTATTTTAGAATAGTAGTCTGAGTGACCTTTAAAGAGAGCTTTTATATATTTTTTAACACTTTATGTCTATGCAGTTTGAAAGACCTACAGCTTTATGGTTCTAAACATGGAGACACACTATTATTAGGCCCTGTTTGGAAAGGATTAATTTTACTCAAGGATTTGAGGTAAATTAATTAATACTAAAAGACCTCTGTATTTTTAGTTTTGTCTAAATCATTCATGTCTGTAACTTTTTATGGAGTGTGCATTCTATTCTCAGTTAAGATTATGGAGCATTTTGCATTCTATAAAAAGTCTGTAAACAATAACCCCAGGTTAAACTAGTCCAAGTCAAAGTGTCAGTAAAATTCCATCCTCTTCATAGAAAGGAGCATTTGTGGAAAAACTGGAAGCAGCCAAAGGACTTGTCCACCCACATCAAACTACTTCAAACTGATTCATACTGTATCAGTCAAGCAGATGCGACTGTGAAAACGGGATCTGCAAATGCAGAATTGTCATCTGAGGAGTCGTGGTTGTGGCATCGTTAGGTAACCAACCCACTTGAGCCTGCTAGATGTAGCTAATGTTTAACAACAAGATCTACTGTTGTTTTGTTTTAATCGATTCATATTTACTTCATTAATTAATTTGCACCAACAGATTTATTTTCTCTGCTTGCACTTAATATTTCCTAACACCTAAATTTGATTGCAGCTTTGAATAGATGCAATAACAAATTTGGTTTGTGAGTAATAACAAATTTCTAATCTATTTTTAATGTATACAATTCTATTACTCATTGCATTTGATTCTGTGTATCTTGTTTTGTTGTGACAACATTGCATAACCTTAGTAAGCATGCCTATATCTGTAAAAGTGACCAACATTGTGTAGTAACGGTGACTTTAAAGACATATGTTAATCCTGTCAGAATAGGGCTTAAGTATCTACGTTTTTGGATTTATAAACTAAACCAAATTTAGCATTTTGTTTTTTGTTTTTTTGAATAACAGATTTTGACCTTTGGCAATCATTTTTATTACTTTGATTTTTTGCTGTTGTTTTGGTTCCTGATTTTTGACACTGTTAGTGTTTAGACGGTCCTCTTTCTTTTCTTGTTGTTTCTCATCTGCTGGACTATTTGCATTTTGTTTTTTTTAAGGCAATCCTATTTTTCATTTAAAGGTAGTCAAACAAATTACTAACCATGGGATGAATGTCTACAGAATAATATTTCAGGTGCTGTATTTTTACTTTATTTTATTTATTTGTTTTGCCATTTTGTTTTATTTCTGCAAGGTGTTTTGTGAAGAGAAAAAGAGTAATTTAGAAAAAAAATGTCCCAGACTAGTGAATTTAAATCTAACGACCCAAAATATATTTTACATATTATTTTTATTTATTTATTTAGTGATAGCCAGACATAGCTAAATAGCAGGGTTATTAATGTGTTTTTAATTTGTACTGTTTTAGAATTTTAGTTTGGCACAGTAATTGAAATAGTCCTCAGCTTTTTAGATGCTGTAATGAGAAATACTTATGAGTTTACTAGAAGTCACATTGCCTTAAATTAGCACTAGCAAAGTGATGTATTTCTAAATTTATACAGAGTCCTTCTTTTGCTTTTTCTGCTCATAAATAAAGCACAGAGCATAAACATACTGAGTTAGCATGTAAGTCAGTATATTGAACTTAAAATTTTTAAGACAGTAGGAAAAGCCATTTCACTGATTGATAATGTTAAATCGAGCAACCACACAAGTACTGCCACTTTCTTTTACCATATAATCAAATTCAAATCATGTAATCAAAAACCCAAAGAGATGTTTCTAGTTTCTATGCAAAATAGCACTTTTAAAAAATAACCAGCTTTCGTTTGCAGTTCTTTTAATTCTTGCAATATATTTTGTCAGTCATTCCCCTTTCAATAAATGTGCCGGTTTGCTGTACATATACAACAGAAGAAAAGATGCAGAACCGTTTAATTTCCTTCTGTACTGATACTTTGTGTTCAGTCTCCTAGAGATCATCTAAAATGTTTTGAGTCATTGATTAGTTAATCTTTGCATCCTTCTTTTCTAACACAGGGTTATGGGGGCTGTGCATGGGCTCCAGTCCGCGGTGAGTACAATTGTTACCACAAGGACAATTCAGCATTGACTACTGAAAATGACACATTTTTTGGGATGTGGGATGAAACTGAAGAACCAAGAGAAAGCCCATCATGATTTGGAGAAAGAGTGCAAATTCTATTGAGGAAGTGGCTTATACCCAGAAGTTTGAGTCTGTAAGCCAGATTTGCTAACCACTGATTTTATTTTATTAGTTCATTCTCCTCATATTTTTCTAGAATTATAGGTTGCGGTGAAACAGAGAAATTCATAGTAAGAATTCAAGAAACCAAAAATTCGAAACAAACACATTTTTTGTAATATTTAATTCTGCAACACATATTCTTGTTATCATAACCCACATACAGTAAATCATTGTCAAATAACAGATATTACTTGTAGAAAGCATGTCTGATGTCAAAGACAGCAGACACAAAACATGTTGTGTGAGCCATACTAGTACCCCTTAATCCGGATTTAGTAACTGTCTGATGCATAACTGAATCACTGGAAGGCTGCACCCACTAATGCTCAAATGGGCTTGAGGCAGGAGCCAACTCTGGATGTGATGCTAATTTATTGTGGTTTCTACTCACATGCGTACCAATGTACTGACACATACTGTGCCAATCTGGAGGCAAAACTTAACAGACTCAACCATGAGATGCAGGAGGATGTTTGAGTATCTTGAGTACCCACAGAAACACTCCCAGACTCAACAGAGATAGTGGAATTAAATCAGAGCCTCTGATGCAGTGAGTCTGCAGTAGAAATTACAGCAACCATTATGCCAGTCAACTCATCTTACGTTGTGACTTGAACATCAGTAATGTTACTGTAAGTGCTTAATGCAGTATTTTGTTAACTCACTTTCTGCACACTTTACTGTAGATTTCATTTTAAATGGATACATTTGCCATTTTGGCCCCTCAATCTACACTCCATAACCCATAATGACAAAGTGAAAACATGTTTCGGAAGGTTTTTGCAAATTTAATAAAAATCAAAAACTGAAATCTCTCATTCTTTTAGGTATTCAAATCCTTAATTCAGTACTTTGTAAAAACTCCTTTTAGAAGAGTTTTCAGCTTTGAATCTTTTTGGGTAAATCTTTACAAGCTTTTCACACCTGGATTTGGGACGTTTATACCATTCTTCCTGGCAGGTCCTCTTAAGATCCATTAGACTGAATGGATAGTGTCTGTAAAGGGCCATCTGCATGTCTCTAAACAGGTGTTGTATAGAGCCTAGCCATGGGTTTTTTTCAAGGACACTCAGGGACTTACCCTGAAGCTACTCCAGCATTGTCTTTGGTGTATACATCAATTAGTCATTGACATGCTGAAAGTTGAACTGTCACAGAGTCTGACATCATGTGCATTCTGGAGCAAGTTTTCTTCAATGACCTTTCTGTAGTTGGTTGCATTCATTCTGCCCTCAATTACGAGCAGTCTCCCTGTCTGTGCTGCTGAGAAGCACCACCATAGCATGATCCTGCCACTGCCATGCTTCACCATAGGGATTGGAATAGGCCGATGATGAGCAGTGCCTGGCCTTTGCCAGACGCAGTGATTGGAGTTCTGCCCAAAAAGTTTAATTTTTGTCTAATCATAACAATGAATCTTTTTCTTTATGCTCTCAGAGTCTTTTAAATGCCATTTGGCAAACGTCAAGTTGCAGTAAGCCACAAATTCTTGATTGATGGAGTGTTGCTGAAATGGTCATCTTTCTGAAATGTTCTACCATCTCCACAGTAGACTTCTAAAGCTTTGTAAAAGTGACCATTGGGTTATTGTTCACCACCCTAATCAAGGTCCTTCTTGCATGGTTAATCAGTTTTGTCAGACAGCCAACTCTATGAAGAGTCCTGGTGGTTCCAAACCTCTTCTATTTCACAATTATTGAGGCCAATGAGCTGTACACATTTTGTTATCCCCTTGGCCTGATTTATGCATCACCACAATGTTATCACAGAGGTCTAGAGAGAGTTCTTTGGACTTCATGGCATGATTTTTGTTCTGAAGTGCAGTGTGAATTGTGGACCTTATATACTCAGGCATGTGCCTTTATAAACTATATCCAGTTAATTCAGCTTGACACAGGTGAACTCCAATCAAAGTTCTAGATGCATCTCAAAGGTAATTAAAGCAAACAGAATGCATCTCACCACAATTTGCAGTGCCAGAGTAAAGGGTCTAAACACTTATATAAATGAATGATATCAGGTTTTGATTTTTAAGTAACATTTAATCAAAATGCTTTTTATGTCATTATGGTCAAGACCAAAATCAATTAAAATCTTACATTATTGTCCTATTTGCATTATTTTAGGCTTATCTAGCATCATCCGTTGTCAGCCTTTCCCAAAGAGAGAGCCAGGAGAGACATGTTTTCAAGTTTATGAGTGGAGTTTTTTTTTTACACTTATTTTGTTCTACAAAAAGGGTTCTGACTGATTAATACATACCATGACTTTAAAGAAATAACTTCGACTTGAAAAATATTGAACTTATGCTTTAAGTAAATGAACCTAACTTATAAAAGAAATTATTCTGTTAAGATTGATCATGCTTGCTTTAGAGAACTCAGCTGTTCAAATGGTGGAACTCCAGCAACTTGGTATAATAAAGGACATCAATCTTTGGATTAATTTGTAGTACTGACTCATAACTATTCTTTATTTACAGGGTATTTTCCCAACAGATGCATCTTTAGATTTTGTGGGTTAGGTTTTTATTCTTTTTTATATGATTTGGTGTGCTGACAAGGGCAGGTTATTACCAAATACCATTAATCCTATTATAGGCTATAGCTCCCAGCAACTCTGGCTAACAGGTCTTAAAAAATCTAATCATATGTCTCTCTGTCTCTCTTCTCATATTACTTATAGTAACTATTAGGAAGAAAAAGAAGCTGTAAGCAAGTGAGGTATCCTCCAGTATCTCAAAGTGGAAATCCATTTATGTACTTATTTTGTGAAACAACTTTTTCAATTACTGGGTTCCAGAAACACTTATAGCCATATCCAAACAAAAAGAGGAAATTAATCCTAGATGTGATAGCCATCCAACAGAAGGAACATTTATATAGTGGCAAACAAAAGTCAAGAATTAGCTTCAAGAATGTAACCAAAGAATACAATACAGGTATCGGGAGTATATGCAAAATCCATCATGATGATAAGCCAAACCTAAAAACCTGGAGTAGGGAGGTATCAGCTAATAACCATTGCCGTCACCCCAAAGTTATGTTTTATCGTGGCTTTTGAAAATTTTACACCTCTTTCTAACCTGCCTTTCTTAAGTAAAATCCCAGAGAATGCAGTCATTATGCAGCTAAATGACCACCTCAATAAACATGCTATTCTTGATAAGTTTCAGTCAGGTTTCAGAACAAATCACAGTACAGAAACTGCACTCGTTAAGTAGTAAATGACTTGCGGGTAAATGCATACAGAGGCTGTTTATCTGTTCTCATCCCCTTAGATCTGAGTGCCGCATTTGATACCATTGATCAGAATATTCTTAGAAATTGCCTTAGTCAACGGGTGGGCCTCTCTGGCAGTGTTTTAAATTGGTTTGAGTCCTACCTGGCAGGTAGAAAATTATTTGTTAGTTGTGGTAATTATACTCCAAAGACACATGATATTCTATATGGTGTCCCACAAGGATCTATCCTGGGTCCACTGCTCTTTTTGATCTACATGCTTCCATTAGGCCAGATTATCTTGAGGAAAAATATGATGTACCACAGCTATACTGATGACACACAGCAGTATTCATCAATAGCGCCTGATGACCCCGACACTCTTGATTCACTGACAACAATGTCTTACTTGTGTTTCTGAATGGATGAGTAGTAATTTTCTCAAACTAAATAAGGAGAAATCAGAAATTTTAGTGATTGGCAAAAATGGATATAATGAGGGTATTAGAAATAAACTTGATGCATTAGGATTAAAAGTCAAGACTGAGGTAAAGAATTTAGGGGTAACTATTGACTCTGACCTGAATTTTGAATCACATATTAATCAGATTACTAGGACAGCATTTTTTCACTTAAGAAATATAGCAAAAGTTAGACCTCTTATAACTTTGCAAGATGCTGAGAAATTAGTTCATGCTTTTGTTTTCAGTCTGCTAGATTACTGTAACGCACTCCTCTCAGGACTACCCAAAAAAGACAATCAATTAAATGTAATGAATTATTATTATTATTATTATTAATTGCAACGAGTGCAGAATGCAGCTGCTAGAAACTTAACTAGAAAAAGAAAATCTGAGCACATCTCTCCAGTTTTGATGTCATTTCATTGGTTACCTGTGTCATTTAGAATTGACTTTAAAATACTGCTTATGGTTTACAAAGCCTTAAATAATCTCGCTCCATCCTATAATTCAAAATGTCTTTCACCTTACACTCCAACCTTTTATCTTCAATGAGGGTCTGCTTATAATTCCAAGAGCTAAACTTAAAAGAAGTGGTGAGGCGGCCTTCTGCTGTTATGCACCTAAAATCTGGAATAGCTTACCGATAGAAATTCTATGGCTAATATGGTGGAGCACTTTAAAAAACTGCTAAAAACACATTACTTTAACCTGGCTTTCTTCATAGCTTCGTTTTAGTTAAATCCTGACACTCTGTATATTCAATTAATTGTCATTATCATTCATGGTGGCTCTGAAATCCATACTAACCCTTACTTTCTCTGCTGTTCTTTTACCGGTTTTCTGTGGTGGCGATCTGCTCCACCACCACCTAATCAAAGCACCATGATGTCCCTACATTGATGGATTAAAGGCCAGAAGTCCACATGACCATCATCATCAAATTCTTCCATGTGAACCCTGAATACAATGAGGACTGATTGAGGTCATTTATGTTAGGTAGAATGCCTAGAGGGGGCTGGGTGGTCTTGTGGCCTCGGAACCCCTGCAGATTTTATTTCTTTTCTCCAGCTGTCTGGGTTTTTTTTCTGTCCTCCCTGGCCATCAGACCTTACTTTTATCCTATGTTAATTAGTATTGCCTAATTTAATTTTCTTATGTCTTTCTTTATCATGTAAAGCAGTTTGACCTGCATCATTTGTATGAAAATGTGCTATATAAATAAATGTTATTGTTGTTGTCGGTCCACTTTGCCTTTTAATCATTGCTCTTTCCATTTGTGTCAATGATTGGTGCTAACACATCTTACATTATCTCTCTGTACCTACCTAGAAATTTTAATACCACTTGTCTATAAATAAAAACATTTCAGCAAGGTTGTTGACATAATCAGATCGGATAAGCGCAAAGATATTTTAAAATAGTTACCTGCTTTTCAGGACCACATAACCATATTTTGAAGCTCATCTCTGTTATTCACATTTCTTGTATGTGAAAAGCTTATGCAAAGGTGTTTCTCCCTTAAGGGAAATGGCTGAATGCAAGATATGTCTCAACAAGTTATACAATGTATCCATTGATGTGGGCTTTTCAGTACCATAGGAATATCTCACTCTAGGCATGATATTCAGTAATGTAAAGGTCACAAACTGAAAGGAGTTTGCTTATGTAAATGTCATGCATAATTCTGTTTACAAATGTGAAGCACCTGCTTAGGTCTGATGAGGGGTCAGACTCAGTGCCAGCTGTAAGCAGGTGTTGTTAAACAAAATTCTGCATGAAGCCTACATATTTTTTGCTTTACCATGAGATATATATGATTTCATAAGTTCCAACAGAATACTGCATGAACACTGGGAAAACTGGGACAGGACTTGGGAAAACTGGTTTAACACTTAGAAAATGCAGTTTAATGTAGAAAATAGGAAAGTGCAACACGTTCCAAAAGGAACATCAATTTTACATACAATATGGGAAGCCATGTTGTAAAGTAAGTATCCAGTGAAAAATATTTCAGGGTTTATGTTTACATGTTTTCATCATCTAAGCAGTATGCTGAAGCAATAAAAGAGGCAAATGAAATGTTATCTTACATAATTCAAGCTATGGAATATAAATCAATATATGCTCAGACTACATAACGCGTTAGTGAGACTGCATCTGGAGTACTTTGTGTGGTACTGGTCACCACGCTACAAGAAAGACAGGACAGCTCTAGAAGTTGGGCAAAGGAGAGCAGCCAGGCGCATCCCAGGACTTAAGGACATGTTGTACTCTGAGAGACTTGGAGAATTAAACTTGTTTAGTCTTGAGCAGAGGAGACTGTGTGTTGTCCTAATTCAAGTGTTCAAACTTTTCAAAGGTATTGATAAAGTAGATCCAGCAGAATTCTTTCAATTAAACAGTTACTTACATATTCCAGGACACCAGTGGAAATTAAGGGGATGTGCATTTAGGAATAAAGCCAGGATGCAGTTCTTTATATAAAGAGTTGTGGGATTCTGGAAAAAATTACTGAGACATGTAGTTGAAGTAGAAATCTTGACAACCTTCAAGAGGCATTTGGATGAGATATTGAGACAGCTTAGCTATTAGCTAAATGATTAAGCCTGATGGACTGAATGGTCTCCTCTCATTTGTCAAATTTCTCATGTTCTTAAAACTAAACTATTACAGGCCTGAAAATTTCCTGAATATTTAAATCCTGGCATAAAAAAGAAATTACTTCAATACAATACAATACAATACAATTTATTTTTGTATAGTCCAAAACCACACAAGAAGTGCCGCAATGGTCTTTAACAGGCCCTGCCTCTTGATAGCCCCCCAGCCTTGACTCTCTAAGAAGACAAGGAAAAACTCCAAAGAAATAGGGAAAAAAATGGAACAAACCTTGAGAAAGGCAGTTCAAAAAGAGACCCCTTTCCAGGTAGGTTGGGCGTGCAGTGGGTGTCAAAAAGAAGGGGGTCAAAACAATACAATACAATACACAAAACAGAACAAATCCTCAATGCAGTATAAAAATAAAAAAGTACTTGAATGCAACTTTGACCTCCATAGTGTGTGATGCTTATGATTTAAACATATATGGAAGCTACCTAAAAATGTACTATACACAAGCGAAACAGTCTAAGGACCTGCAGTTATGGCTACCCTGATGGGACAAGAAGTACCATATTTCCAAATCAATCTTGAACTCAACAGGGGGAAGATTTATTTATCTTCAGCACTGTGAGCCCAGCTGCATTTTCCATACTGGGAGCTTGATAAAAAAGAAAGTGCCCTGTTATTACTTTTTGCAAGCTTATAACTGGCTATAATGGGCTGCCACCAACTGCAGGTACAGTATCCATTTTGAACCTTTTCAGGTCACATAACATTTTGGACAGAAATACCTTTTTAATATTTGAAATTATAGCATTGAATAAATGCACTTCCCTACACTACAGAAAATGCACATGCAAAACCTAGACAAAAATACTTCAAATGGGAGTTGTTTTGCTTGTATGTAGCAAAACATCTGCCAAAGGGGTGAACAAAATTTACTTGACAAGATGTCTTAAAGTAAGCTAAATAGTCATAAATACAAATTTTTGGATTAGTCAATAATTCTTACAATAAGGAAAAGTAGATTTAATTTCATGATTTAAATGCTTATCCCTTGGCTTAGATTTCATTTTTTGCAGTCTATTTAATTACCTCAGAATAACAGTAGCTGCATACTGCTGCAGAAGAGTGACTTTGTGCAATGAAGTATGAAACTATGAAATTTTCCATGCATTCGGTGGGTAATATGAATTGTTCATTCATGCAGCCACCGGCATTCTGATGACACTTTCTGCTTTTACCCTAACAAGAGGCATGGTGTACTGTATAATTAACGTATTCATTACAGTTGTGTCCTTTCCAGTCATGTTTAAATGAACCATTGAGTCTAAAGACACGCAGAAGGAGAGAGAGAGAAAGAGAAAGAAAAAACATGTTGAGAGATGCATTCATTACAGAGCCCAATCTGCTCTTAGAAGACCTTGGACAAATGCATGAAAGCCTTTCACCTCTCAAGGTCACAGGTGCAGTGGATATTTATTAATACAGGATTGAATGAGAACTGAATGCCAGTCAGCTGCATTTTCAGAAGGCATTTTTTATTAATTACATTTTTTACAAGCAGCTGTTTTTAATTATTTTTTAATCAAAGCAGTTTATTCAATATAAAAATAATTTAAACACATTGGGGTAAACCGCATTTAGCCTGAAGGATGACAGACAGTTTTGTCTTTTTTTTTCCCCTCTTTGCTTCATTTCCAAAGAAGCTGCAGTGGAATGATTTGGGAACCTGTAACCGCAAAGATTATGATATGAAGTTAAAAACGTTTCAAATTGAGAATCACTGTAATAACTTCAATTTTCAGTGCCCTGCATTATCCCTGAAGCCTGTCAGGGTGTGTATTTCTCTATGCTTTATGACTTTAATATTACCCTGATAGCTCTTTTCAGTTCACTTTGAAATATTATGATAAAAGTGTGTTCCGTTCCTTACCAATGAGCTAATGAAGAATGATGTTGATCTGCTCTTACCAGTAGATGTTTTCAGCTGTGAAATCCTGCCACACAACTACTAGGGCTCTGTACATATTTAAAATGTTTTGGGAGGGTTACATTTATGTCTGACCTACATCTAAATTAATAATTCAGAACTTGATATTTTGATGCCTAGTATCAAAATCTGCCTGCTATCTCCGGACGTTGTGTTGTCTGTCTATATTTTCAATGAATGCACTGCAGAATCAGGCCTTATATGTACTTACATTTGAGTAAAGATAGTTTGCCACTTTGACAGTGTAAATTTCACAGGCTTGGATCATTACTAAGTTCACACTTAGAGCTGGAAATCTCAGATTCAAGGCATGACTGCTCTTTCCAAGTAGCTGATTCTTCTATTCCTGTGTGTTTTAGCAGTTTTTATTATTTTATTTGATATGATGATTATTTACACTTGGGTATGTTCATATATAGTGTAGATATGCATCTCTTTTAGACTTTGTTTTGTTCTTTTCCATGTTCGAGAAGTGCACTAATCGACACTCATCACAATTTAACCCCATCCATCAGGTATCTACTGCAATGCTTTACAACTGAACACAAGTTTCTGCACAAATTTCTGATTGTGGCAATAACAAATGCAGAGTATACACCTGATCAGGATCAAAGTGCCAGGGTGCAGGTGAAGTTTTAATCATCAGGTTTTGCAGATGTGCTTTATTTGAAGTGGCAGCCCCAAATGATCTTTGCCACCTTTGTTCTTCTGTGCAACGTACACCAAACTTCCAGAATTTGGACATGGTTTGTCATAAAGTGCATTAAGGAGAAGTTGAAACCCAATAATCTTCACTCGTGTAAGGATTATTGCTGTTTCTCACCCGTTTGTGTTTTTCCTTGTCTTTGTCACCTTCCCCACTCCCTTGCCCTTAAATTTTCTTTTGTGTTTTTCTTTCCCCCAATTCCTTTGCTTCTACTGTGTTCTTTAATTACAGGGCTGAGGTCTCTAATTAATTTACACAATACTGATGGTGCTGTCATTAGTACCACAGTCACCTACAGGCTATTTAAAGAAACCTGCTGCCACCGACCACTTTGTTGTGGCATTAGATGTTTTTATTCTGATAGGGATAAAAACAAGCAGCGAGAAATGAAAGACTAAGAAGAGATGCATTGATGAAGCAGGTAAAGGCCGTAACAAGGAAATTACTATAAGAACATTAAAAACCAAAAGTCAAAAGGACAAGTAAAAAAATCTTTAATCACACTGAATTGAAGAAAGGACTATTGACCAGTTCAAAAGTACAGACCCCTGTGAAGGGGCTTCCTGTTTGTGGACTACCTTCTTTTTCTGGAGCTATTTTGTTTCCAATATTTTATTAAAAAATGCATGTGGTTTGCATGTTGTGAGCATATGACTGGATTGCTTGACAGGTGGCATATGCAACAGGAATAGCAGGAGATTTGTTTAATGTATATTTTTGATATTGTTAGCACTGGTCACGATAAGCTCCTGTTCTATCAGAAATATTGTTATCTCCATTCTCCACTGATTAACATTTGTTTTCAGCCTTCATTACACTACTTGTGGTAAGTAACATATTAAACAACATCATTTCTCAGTGGAGTATTCCTTTAAGGGCCAAAGAAGCTGTAACATAATGTGCTTGACTTGCTGTGAGTCACGTCTGAAGATGGCCTATATTGATCACCCCATTACTCTGGACTAACTAATCTTTTTTATAAACATGTATATTTTCTGTACTGTGTTAGAAAAATCCATTCCTTTACTAGAAATGTGATAAGACTCATCTATCTAACTTTATCCTTTTTTATACATTGGAATAGGTTCTTATTTTTAAATAATTTGTGTCTTGGCTACATTAGTATTCACATATTAAACATTATTATTTTTAGGGGATGAACTTGTCCAAATATTTATCATCGACCTAGCCTACATTTGTACACTTTGACTTTAGTAGCTTGAACTGTAGTTTGAGTGATTCAGTGTCAGATTTTCAAGTCAATTAGACTATCTTCCATTAGAAGAGGACACTCACTGAAACCCATGATATTTTTCATGTTTAAAATCATAACAGAAACTAGAAATGTGCAAGCATGTAGCTATGAAGTCTAATTATATTATGCCAATATATATGTACATATACAGTATATGCATAGGGCGGCACAGTGGCGCAGTGGTAGCGCTGCTGCCTCGCAGTTAGGAGACCTGGGTTTGCTTCCTGGGTCCTCCCTGAGTGGAGTTTGCATGTTCTCCCCATGTCTGCGTGGGTTTCCTCTGGGTGCTTCGGTTTCCTCCCACAGTCCAAAGACATGCAGGTTAGGTGCATTGGCAATTCTAAATTGTCCCTAGTGTGTGGTTGAGGTGTGTGTATGTGTGCACTCTGCGGTGG
Organism: Erpetoichthys calabaricus; assembly: GCF_900747795.2. Lineage (NCBI taxonomy): Eukaryota > Metazoa > Chordata > Cladistia > Polypteriformes > Polypteridae > Erpetoichthys > Erpetoichthys calabaricus. The sequence goes on along the minus strand of NC_041402.2, from coordinate 50,772,277 downwards.
GCTGGCGCCCTGCCCGGGGTTTGTTTCCTGCCTTGCGCCCTGTGTTGGCTGGGATTGGCTCCAGCAGACCCACTGTGACCCTGTACTTAGGATATAGCGGGTTGGATAATGGATGGATGGATATATATGCATATATTTCATACTGTGTACATAAACCATACTATATACATAAACCACACTGTACAATAGGAATATTTAAAAATACACAATGTCAATATTTGATTTTATCTATTGCCAAATATTTTCACAGAAAGTAATGAGGGGAAAATGTAGGATAATTATTTTTTTCTTTTGTACAGTAAGTTTTTCTTCCAGATGTAATAAACTAAAACTTAGATAGTTTTGGTCCATGTAGCTTATTAAAATTTTCCTCATTTAAATGGACTTTTTGCTTAAGTACTTGAAGCCAAATGTAACAGCAATATGCAAATAAGCAAAAAATATAATTGGGTAACTGTAAGCTGATTACGGATGCTTCATTGAAACCTTTGATTCAGTTCAATTAAAACTGAGTTCAATTCAATTCAGAATTTAGTATTCCCAAAGCTAAATTTAGTCAGAAGGGTGGTTAAAGACAGAGCCAGACAGCACAGAAAATAATCTGAAAAGTAAAAAAATAATTTTGTACAAATAAATAAATATAATAACATTGTGAAAATGGATAAATGTGATAAATATCAAATTGTACCAAGGAAATTTTAAATTAATTGAGTGTAAAATCTTAAGAAGAAATTACCATAAATTAAGTTATGGCATATTTGAACTGGTTACTTTATATCCCAGACAACATTGCCTTCTGAACTGAGGGCAAAAGGTGAAATTTTGGAAGAAGTATGTTTCGGTTTCTACACTTTACCGAGCATACTTTCTGCTTTTTTGATACCTTTGTTATCTATTAACATGATTTTTAATTTTGTATTATTTGGTTAATTATCCAAGATGTCCAGCATATTAAAAATCATTGGGACATGGCCATGAGATTCAATAGACACAGTCCTGTGAATGACACGGACAGCAACAGGTGCTGGTCATTTCATCTTGGTGACCTCTCTAAATTCAGATAAGGAAATATTTCTCTTCCTTTTGATAAAGACTGACTTTGTTGATGTTCTTTTTTTGCTACTTTAAATTTATTTGCATGTTTTTCTATTGGTTCTACTGTTCACAGCTGTTTTGTCATTTTCTCTTTGTTTTATTGTCACTGCTTTGCTGTTTGTACCCATTAATGGTTGGTTAAAATAGGCAGGCATCCACACTGATTGTTCAGGGTTAGTGTGGTGAAGAAAGCTATGCAGAATTACAGCTCTGTGCTTCAGTAAAATGTATTATTATTGTATTATTAATGTTATGTATTACTTTTAGCATTTTTATCATTATTTTGTCACATTTTTTTGTTTTTGCATGGTCACCACCACTTAGTGATGACCTTTGCATTGCCATCGCCATGTTGTTTATAGTTGGAACACTCATTGCTGGGCAACTGAATGTAATATCAGTGTTATATATCAGGGGTCGCAAGCTCCGATCATTGAGGACCACCGTGGCCTGTATTTGCTGCTAATTAACTTCAATTGAACTAATTTTAATTGACTTGCTCTTGAAGACTCAGACCCCTTCATTGTTTCTTTTTTTCTTAATTAACAGCCAAACAATAATGAGATACAAAATGAACCAAAACAACTGGTGTCCATCATAGAATATCTGAAAATAAAGAACCATGAAGGTCTGAGGTATGTTGATCTGCTCAGGTCCACAAAACATTTTAACAGAAAAGAGAAAATCAACATTTACAGAATTTATGCTTTTGCACAATGAGAGTAGCAACAAGCCATGGAATTAAAGAACTGGTTTAATAAACAACAACAATCGGCAACTTATTAAGCAGCTGGATGGAGTTTGAGGCCCTGACTTAGTTGGTCTTCTAATGGCTCCCTCACTTCACGTTTCATTTCTGTTTGGAAGCCATTTAAAGAAGGAAATGAAGCAATTCAGAGGAACAATGAAGAAATTCAGGGGAACAAATATTTAAAAAGCAAGTAATTTAAAATGAATTCACAAGAAGTTAATTAGAAGCATAAACAGGGCACTCATTAAAAAAGGGTTAGAATGAAAACCTGCAACCACGGTGGTCCTCCAGGACCGGAGTTGGCGACCCCTGCTACATATGACATCCGTATGCAAAACCTATTAAGATTGTGGCACACGTAATAAAAACTTTTGGATAAAATCTAAAGAAGACTCCAGGAAATCAATAATGTTTAACTCGTTTAGGGAAAGCAGCTATTAATTAGGACTCTGGCATTTTTTTTACTAAGGATTTTCATTCACAGTTTTGTTCTAATGAGCAATAATGTTATGACTTTTGGGAATTAGACCCCAAAACAAATAAACAATTGGGGAGAATATGAAACATTCAAAGTGACAGTACCTTGTCCAAGGACATAATTTGTGATTCATGAGTTCTGAGGCAGTAACGCTAACCACTGCACCTTTCCCTCTATTGCAGTTTGTGTCATAGCATACATTTGGAGGGACTTTCATTTTCCATGTATATTGTAGAATTACTCTTGCCCATGCTTAAAAGAAGTCAGTTCATTATAGAACACAATCAAACATTCATCTGGTTACTCATCTAATTAAAGGCACCATGTTTGACACAGAGATAACTTTATTCAGTTGGGAATCAAGCAGGTATTCAAAGTGCTGTCAGTCCCACTGTGCTTGGAGCAAAAAGTTACAGTAATAAATAAAAATGCAAGAGTTGAAAATTAGGTTTGAAAATATAAAGTGCTGAAAAATTAAAGAGCTATTAAACATAGACTTTAATAATGAGGGCAAAAAAACAGATTTATGTTTTAGTCCTTAAGAAAGACAAAGAGAAATGGGGCTAAATATTGACCTAATAAGTATGTGAAACAAGAAATACATTGTGAAGCAACCAGTTATCACTGAACACATAACACAGTTTCAAGAAAGAGGCTGTTTAGCATGCTGGCAATGATGGTGAAAAGAATTTTACAGATTCATTTAGCCCCTTGTTCTCATCAAAATGCAGTCAAAAGCATGCTCTGTGATTAGAATCCATGCTGGTTAGTTCCTTGATGAGTTAAAGTAATAGGTTTCAGATTTATCATTAACCACCCTGTCCTATTTATTAGGGTGGCTCGAAAGCTGTCCTGTGAGCGAAATTTAGCAGGTAAGTGAAGCATGCATTATAGCATCTGAGAGAGAAGTAAAGGTTAGTGAGGATTCAGGAGAGGCAGCAGTGATTGAACTACTTTTTCTTCTCTGCACTTTATGCTCTAAGAAGCTCCATGGAAGGGCTGCTAAAGTGCTGACATAACCTATGATTATGTTTATAACCATAAATAGTGGTACTTGAAAGTTTTTAATCCTCTAGCGGTAAAGAATGGACAAATGTTTTAGTAACTTGCACTTTGAAAGTACAGGTTTTAACGTCCCCCATCATCAAGACTGTTAGAACAGAAGCATTTCGAGATAAAGATTCTTACACATATGAATTTTTAAAGCTGTTATAGAATTCTGCTGACAGAACCATAGTTGCTCTTAAGTTTTTATTTACTGAGTGTACTGTACACAAAATGGCTAATGTGTCAGATAGACAAATAAATAAATAATCAAAGAAGGCAAATGATTTACTGTGGAGAGTATTCCACCTACTTTAATACTTATGCATTATTAGTTTTAAATGTTGTGCCCTTATAATACAAATGGAAATTAGAAGACTGGAGGTTTTCTAGAAAACTTGTGTTTCAGTGTTTTTTTTCTGTTTTTGCCTTTCCCTCTATCCCCACCCAATCAAGCAGTAATTCCAATATCTCATTAACTAATAAAGACCATTTACAACATAGATCCTTCCATAGTGGATGTATCATCTAATGTCATTTAAGGCATTATCCTGTATTTGTATTTAGTTACTTATATACCAGTGTTAGGGAATATGATTTTATTATGTAGTAGAAGTAATCAAAAATGTCAAAATGTGTTTTAGTTATCTGTCTTCCCTTTTGTCCTAAGTCATTTTTTAAAAGCATTTTCTGGACAGTAATTCAATCTGATCTCTGTAAAAGTAGCTTGTCTAACCATGGAAAGAGGAAGTGTTAGTGGAGATAGCAGACAGAAGGCTAAACTAACAAAAAATAAAACTTAACCACTGTAAAAAAATCCAGTCTAGCAAGGTGAAAGGTCAGAACTTTAAGTGTTAAAATGATAATTTGTCTACACTTTTCAAATGTGTAAAAGTGAAGCCCTCAAACCATTGTTTTTCTTTGTGCAGGTATACCTCATAAACATGTGCTGACATGGTCTGACAAAATATCATTGGACAAAGAGGGGCTGGGGGTGTTCACTTTGGCCCTAACAAGCTGTAAAAAGTCATCCACTTAAAGTGAAAGTACTGATGACAGGGAGAACCAGGATGAACGCATTCACCAAAAGCCATGTTGTGTGACACAGCAATGTATCCTTAATAGACTGAATTCCATACCCATTGGGCATGTCAGCCAATGTCTTCTATGACAGCTCTTGAAATATCCAGGTTGTTTCATTGACTTTGCCACACCCATTTACTTTTATTGCTAATTTCTGGCACATTAAGAATATTTAAGAATATTAAAGTCTATAAAAGATTGAACAAAAATGTATTGCCTGCTCCTCTTACTTGTATTATTGCGCTATTCTGCCTTCTAGGGTAGAGAGAAAAGAGGAGAAGTGATTTACAGTAGCAGTCAGCTCTGAGTGAATTCCATCTGTAGTCCAAGCGGCAAATGCATTGTGTCAGCAGACTGTGTCTCCTTCCAGGCCAGGCAAGTGCAAGGAGAGAAGTTGTGGTGGAAGACATAAGAGTGGGTCTACATAATAAAGAATGTGGGCATGAGAATAAAAACATAACCATCCATCCATTATCCAACCTGCTATATCCTAACTACAGGGTCACGGGGGATAAAAGCATATATGTTTTATAATTGGGTTACCCTAAAACCTTTCTATGATAAAACAGTCAATAACTATTGTATTTCTGTGCAGGAGATAATGCCTGCTTCAACAGAATAGTAAAGCAGGTTGAAGCACAGAGCCACTGTACAGTACAAATAAAGATTTCTTGATATGTATTTCTTAGTAGTTTCCACCACTATCCCCCATGCTTAGTTGTTAATCTGGAAGTAATCTAATTAATATCTGCTTATATTTCTAAATGCAACTGGCATGTTTCCTTCACAAAACAGAAAATTCTTTTCATATAATAGACAATATATAAACAGGTCAAATTCCATTAGAATGAATTTCGTTTTAATGAAATTTTATTTGGTCCTGGCCAATTTCCTATAGAACTAATAGTAACGACGCCTCATTAGAGTGAAGTCAGTTTTATTTGTAAAATACATTACAACAAAATCATTTCTCATTAAAAAAGCAGAAAAACAGATGTATTTCTTCTGTACTTGGCCCAAAAATTGTGATTCTGGAGCTCCACTGAACAGCCAATTAGATTGTAAATGTATGTCACTTGGTTTCTTCAATTTGGATTCCTCCCCTCCCTCTGGACCTCTAAGTCTAATAATATTGACTATGGACGATGGGCACCGAGGGGCACCATTTACTGTAGTGTATCTAACTAAAGGAATTTACTTTACAGAAAAAGTTGGAACTTGTCACTGCCATTGATGCTAGCAATAAGAACATACAGCTGTGGCCAAAATTTTAAAGTTAATAATAAAATAATAATAATAATAATAATACATTTTATTTATATAGCGTCTTTCCCATGCTCAAGGCACTTCACAGAGTTTAAGATAGAATGGCAGGGTATACTGTATATAGCATTCTACAAACCAGATAAATAAATAAAGAAGATTAAGACAGTAAATTCAGAGGAAAAATCCTAACAGACAACATAAATGATGGTCTAGTACACACACATAGGTTACATGAGCATCTTGACATAAAGGTAAACTGAGAGAAGGGTAGTAAAGTCAAGTAGAGCTAAAAGCCTTCCTGAACAGATGAGTTTTAAGTTGTTTTTTAAAAGAATTCATGGAGTCAGCTGACCTGATTAATTTCGGTAGGTCATTCCAGAGTCTGGGCACTAGACAGCTGAAGGCCTTGTCACCTATGGAGTGTAGATTAGTGTGGGGCACAACAAGATTGCCAGAATCAGAGGACCTTAGTGGGCAGACAGGCACACAGTGATGGAGAAGGTCACTGATGTAGTTTGGCGCAAGGTTATTTAAGGCTTTGTAAGTTATTAGTAGAATTTTATATTCGATTCTGTAAGACACAGGGAGCCAGTGAAGGCGGAGCAGGATGGGTGTGATGTGCTCGCTGCTGCTTGTCCGTGTAAGGACTCTTGCAGCTGAGTTTTGAATAAGCTGGAGCTGAGATATAAGATTAGAAGAGGCACCTGCCAGCAATAATCGATGCAGGATGTGATATTTTTTTCAGCATTAGAAAAGGAGAGGAAGGAGCGAACAAGGGATATGTTATGGAGCTGAAAGTAAGAAAGTTTCTTAATGTGGTTTATGTGGACGGAATAACAAAGGGAGGAATCAAAAATAACACCAAGATTCTTTGCAGTAGAGGCAGGTCTGATGAGATCACTGCCAAGTTGGACTGGGAAGGAGCTCATTTATTAAGTTGCACTTTAGTCCCAGTTTGCAGGAGGTCAGTTTTTTTGCAATTTAATTTTAAAGAGTTCTGCTCCATCCAGGTATTAATTTCACTGAGGCAGGTTGTGAGCTGAGAAAGCTCTGATGAAGTTCCACTTTTAACATTGAAATAAAGTTGAGTATCGTCTGCATAAAAATGATAACCCAGTCCATAGCTATGTATAATATGGCCAAGGGAAAGCATATAAATACAGAAGAGAAGAGGGCCGAGGACAGAGCCCTGAGGAACTCCTTGTGTGACTGGCGCTGAGCTGGATCTGCTGTTGGCAAGACTAACAAACTCTTGCCTATCAATCAGATAGGACTTGAACCACTGGAGGCAGTGCCAGACATACCCAACATGTTTTCCATTCTGGACAGTAGAATGTCATGTCTGACAGTGTCAAATGCTGCACTGAGGTCTAATAGAATTAATATTGCTGGTTTGTCCAGAGTCTGCTGCCATAAGTAAATCATTGGTTACCCATAGCAGAGCAGTTTCACAGCTGTGCTGCGCCCTGAAACCAGACTGAAAGGGTTCCATCAAGTTATTAGAGTTATTAATTTTCACAAAGTTTGCTGCTTCAGTGTTTTTAGATCTTTTTGTCAGATGTTTCTATGATATACTGAAGCAGAATTACAACCATTTCATAAGTTTCAAATGCTTTTATTGACAATTACATTAAATTTATGTAAAGAGTCAGTATTTACAGTAATGGCCCTTCTTTTTCAAGACCTCTATAATTCGCCCTGGCATGCTGTCAATCAACTTCTGGGCCAAATCCTGACTGAACACAGCCATGAATAAATAATGGTACCAAAACATCCTCTGAGAGCAACTTCTCCTGACCATCCAAGAACAGTTTGGTGAGGAACAATGCCTTTTCCAGCATGATGGAGCACCATGCCATAAGACAAAAGTGATAACTAAGTGGCTCGGGAACAAAATATCAAACTTTTGGGTCCATGGCCAGGAAACTCCCCAGACCTTAATCCCATTGAGAACTTATGGCCAATCCTCAAGAGGTAGGTGGACAAACAAAAACCCACAAATTCTGACAAACTCCAAGCATTGATTATGCAAGAATGGGCTGCCATCAGTCAGGATTTGCCTCAGAAGTTGAGTGACAGCATGCCAGGGCGAATTGCAGAGGTCTTGAAAAAGAAGGGCCAGCACTGCAAATATTGACTCTTTGCAAAAACTTAATGTAATTGTCAATAAAAGCCTTTGAAACTTATGCTACTTATTGTAATTATACTTCAGTATACCATAGAAACATCTGACAAAAAGATCTAAAAACACCAAAACAGCAAACTTTGTGAAAATTAATATTTGTGTTATTCTCAAAACTTTTGGCCACAGCTGTAGATGTTGCCATTGAGTTTGTATTCCACAGTCATTCCTGTCAACTGTACATGCCGAAAGATTGCACTATGTTCCAATTCCATTATAATGAATTATTTTTTTAACTCCCAAGCACTGTGTTCTAATGGAATTTGACCTGTATAACACGTGGGCATGTTGATAGAACTGTCAGATAAGAAAGTAAGTCACCATGCAAACAGAGGTAGGTAATATTTGCAACATACTGGACCATTTACTAAACAGAAACACCATTCTAAACGTTATAATCATGGTGTGGATTCTTTTCAGTAAGGCATGAGACCAGTAAAAACTACATCATTTATTTAATTCAGTCAGACATACAGTTTTCTACACATGCACTACAGCACAGCAAAAAGGCAACAATTTTCAACAGCACCATCCACTGTCACCTCCAACACAGTACAGAAAGCAGAACGTAAAAGCGTAAATGAGAAAATGTTATTGAGTGCAATCAGATAGAAGTCTGAGTACTGTAATAAAAGCTTTTGGAAACAACTGATAAGCACTTTAAATAAGAACACTAAATGCTACCTCGATGAAAAAAATTCACTTAATCCTAACGCCTTCTACTCTATTAAATGAGCTATTAACATTATAAATGAAAAATACATTCAAAATAATTAACTACAGACAGATATGAAAGTACAATGGCACCCTAGCATTAGAGAAATGATGGTTTTAATTATATGTTTACAGTGAAATCAATAAATAAATAAAAGCATTTATTTGCATCTTGGTAGCAGCCCCCATGGGTCAAATATCTCAGTTTTATAGTTTACATTCCAACATCCTGAAAACTTGCTAGAGAATGACAAAGTGTCTCATTTATCATCCCAACAATTGTTAGTGTCCCAGTTTAGATCATCAAGAATAATACAATTTGAATGCTACTCCGCACCAATGACTCACATACCACTCTTCCCTATTTATAGAGCCATCTCAAATTGACATATGTCAGTCAGTATCACAGCATAATTTTAACAATGGCATCCTACACTCATGTAGATAAAGTTTTTAATCAAATGTAAATAGCTGCATCTTACTTGTTCCCCACTGAGAAACTGACTAACAAGTAAAATATATATTTGGTTCCAGTGTATTGGAGAAAAGGAAATCTTTGTGAAAATAATAGGTAGATATTAAGATACAGTGTTTTTATATTCATGATTGAGATGATAAATCACTAACCATCATTCTTTCAATTAAAACTATACTATCGTGCAGACTTTCAATGGCTGTGGTAAATTTCCTAAAGAAGATGACTAGGACATATGACATGTGCTACATAAGCACTAAATTTCCATGTGGAGCACATCATTAATATTTGATAAATCAGGACAAAAATATTTAATTTTTAATGGTTCTGTCCTTCTAAATACAAAAGGACAGAGAGCCATTTCATAACTTTTACATGACAAGCTTTAGCAACTGAAGCAGAAACCAATATGTCACTTTTATATACTCTAGCTTGAGGAGCTAAATAGCAAAAAGGTATTTTGTGATTTTACATTTATAGTATATCAAGAAAAAAGATATACAGATGTATACATATATGTAATATTAAACAGTTACTTGTTTAATGGAATAAACAAAGGGTATCTTTTACTTATTTTAGTTAGTACTAGGGTGTTGTTGTGTGTTCTACTGTAGTTTGCTGTTCTACAGCCACCAAACCAATATATATTTCAGTTATTGAAACAATAAACATTTTAAATGGTTATAATTTTCTGTCACTTTTAATTTGCATCACTATTGCTAGTTTGCCATACTGCAAGTATCACTATTTTGATGAAAAACAAAACATGGGGCCAGTGGTGCTGTTGCTTTTTATTCCATGTGGACTGAACACATTAGTCTTTAAAGATTTTTTACTAAAAAAATGCATGCCTACCCCAGTTTTGTTGTCTATTTTAAACTAAGTTTGTATTCCGACTAAAAATATGTCAAATAGTGTTAAACATACCCTCTCCCTGTAGGTATATGTGAAGTCTTCAGATGTGAATATGTAACACTGCTTTTGTTCAGCCATTAGACACACAAAAATCCTTGAAGTACAATATAAGAGAGACAAAAGAAAAATCAAATTAAAAAAATACTATACGATGCTTATTTTTGTGGATCACCTTTGGTGCTTGAATGAGCAGTGAAATAATTTCAGTAAATGACCCCTATCACATGCCAGTTACAATTATCATTAATTGAACTCCCTAAGGATTCCCAAACTGTAGTTAACTGCCAAAATGGCTAGGGTTTTGCATCATGATCACCCATATGGTCCCTCAGCCAAAAAATGCATATTCATCATTTGCACTCACCTTCAGGAAGTGGTGGGTCAGCTCTTGCAATTTACAAACACACAAAAAAAAACATAATTAAGGGTTGTAATCACATTTTCACTTACTTTTCATGTAATTCAGACATAGGTTCAATTTCCAACAATGACATTACTACTGATTTGTGTCCTATTGTATAGTCATGGGCATAAATAAGAGAAATTAGTTTTGGGACTGCCAGTTATAAAGACACTACTAAGATACAAATACCATCCCTGCTGCTGCCAGACCTTCCAAAGGACAACAAGACCCTCACTTTCAATAAGAGGACTTCCCTGCATGCCAACATGGGAAGGTAGGGTCTTCTGTGGGGCAGAAAACACTGTCATGTTTGGTATCCCAGACTTGAAACTGTCTGGTCAGATGGTTAGAGAAAGTAAGACATACTTTAAAAGGAAACATGCAACGTTCTTCAAAGATGTTAGAAGGCAAGTGACTGAGTAGATGCCAGGTGTGCTTAACTCTGTTCTTGTTACACTCAGTGGCCTGGTGCATGGGTGTCAGCACAGGTACCTAAAAATTGAATTTGGAGCCATGTTGTCCAAATAAAGGTGAAGCTGGAGATGGGATTAGCAAGTGTCAAGGGAAGAACAAATTGTTCCTGACTGGAAGAAATTGCACTGAGCTATCCCTTTAAGTAAAACAGGAGTAATGATGTCATCTGAATGACAAGCCTTTACGAGACACATAGCAACAACAACATTTATTTCCATCCATCCATCCATTTTCCAACCCGCTGAATCCGAACACAGGGTCACGGGGGTCTGCTGGAGCCAATCCCAGCCAACACAGGGCACAAGGCAGGAACCAATCCTGGGCAGGGTGCCAACCCACCGCAGACAACATTTATTTATATAGCACATTTTCATACAAATGGTGAAGGAAGAAAACTTTATATGAAACAAAAATAAGATTAGGAAATACTAAGTAACAAAGAATAAAGTAAAGTCCAATGGCTGGTATGACAGAAAAAACAAACAAAAAAAAAAACTCCAGATGGGCTGGAGAAAAAAAAACAAAATCTGCAGGGGTTCCAAGACCAAAAGACTGCCCAGCCCCCACTGGGCATTCTACCTAAGATAAATGATCTAAATCAGTCCTTATTGCTTTCAGGCTTCACATGCAAGAATTTGAAGATCATGTAGGCATCTGGGGTATTACCTTCACTCTATCAGTGTAGGGACTACCGGGTGAATTGATCAGGTGGGCTTAAAGTTGTAAGTAAGTGCACTTTGGAATTTCTAGCTTGGTGGGGCCCTCCCAATCTACAAAGAACCCAGAAGTTTCCTCCAGATGGAATTTAATCTTACCTTAGCACTACAGATTTTTTAAGACTAGAGTCTGTGGGGTATCCTTTAAAAGTCTTGGCACCACTATTGCTCACAATTTGTACTGTAATGTGAACAAAATTCACTCAACCAAACCACAACAGAGTATGTCTTTTCTCTGCTGACTTGAATATTGTCATCTGTTCTAGTCAGTACTTGTCCAATTTTATAGAGAAGCCATTAATAGCATCCCAACTTCCTGCTTAATGGTCTGGTTTGACAGTGTACTGTATCTCCTCTTTCAAAACTGCATAATTAGCAGTATGTTGATCATACAGCAGAATGGATTGTGTTTGAAAGTGTACACTAATCAGGATCTTCATATGTATATCCTGGTTCAGAAAATTATGGAAATCATGGAAACATTACTAGACACTGAAAGTACTGTACAAACCACTAGGCATGTAATGAGGTTTTTCCTGATGCAGTCACTGTGGTCAGACACAACTTTTGATTAGTTCTCCAAAAGAAATTCAATCCAACCTTAATTTTATTTAGTTTCAATGAAGCATCAGTGTAATTCTGTATATTGTCATATTTATTTATATACTGTATTTATTGAGTTTAGGACATATTCCTAGCAGCTGCTTTTCTTGCCAATTAAATTCAATTCATTTCATTTCTATCTGTTAGACCACAGCAGTGAACGGAAGACTAAGTGGTGGCTATAATTTTGTTTTACGTTTGTCTTTTGAGTTCTCTCTGACTGCAACTGATGACCCTTCCTGGATTTGGTTTTTGCTTTGTATCCAATATAACTGGAATGATACTCCATCTCCCAAAGACCCCAAAACTTGAAAGGAAAGCTCAATAAAGGGATATTTAAATGGACTGTATATTTTGCAGTATTGTTGATCTGGAGGAAGATGCACACAGATAGATTACATCCTATGCAGAAGAGTTGATCTGAAAGATTTGAAGACTGCAAGTGGTGGGAGGGGAAAGTTTAGTTAAGCTGCATAGGATGGTGGTCTGTAGGATGACGTTGGAGATCAAGAAGAGGAAGAGAGTGAGGGCAGAGCCAAGGACCAAATGGTGGAAGTTGAAAAAGGAAGACTGCAATGTTGAGTTTAGGGAGGAGGTGAGACAGGCACTGGGTGGCAGTGAAGAGTTACCAGACATCTGGGAAACTACAGCAGATGCAGTAAGGGTGACAGCTAGAAAGGTGTTTGGCGTGACATTTGGAAAGAGGAAGGAGGAAAAGGAAACCTGGTGGTGAAATGAGGAAATACAGGAAAGTAAACAGAGGAAGAGGATGGCAAAGAAGAAGTGGGATAGTCAGAGAGATGCAGAAAGTAGACAAGAGTACAAGGAGATAAGGCGCAAGGTGAAGAGAGAGGTGGCGAAGGCTAAAGAAAAGGCGTATGATGAGTTGTATGATGAGAGGTTGGACACTAAGAAGGGAGAAAAGGACCTGTACCGATTGGCTAGACAGAGGGACTGAGCTGGGAAAGATGTGCAGCAGGTTAGGGTGATAAAGGATAAAGATGGAAATGTACTCACAAGCGAGGAGAGTGTGTTGAGCAGATGGAAGGAGTACTTTGAGAGGCTGATGAATGAAGAGAATGAGAGAGAGAAGTGGTTGGATGATGTGGAAATAGTGAATCAGGAAGTGCAACGGATTAGCAAGGAGGAAGTAAAGATATCTATGAAGAGGATGAAAAATGGAAAGGCCATTGGTCCAGATGACATACCTGTGGAAACATGGAGGTGTTTAGGAGAGATGGCAGTGGAGTTTTTAACCAGATTGTTTAATGGCATCTTGGAAAGTGATAGGATGCCTGAGGAGTGGAAAAAAAGTATGCTGGTGTTGATATTTAAGAATAAGGGGGATGTGCAGGACTGCAGTAACTACAGGGGAATAAAATTGATGAGCCACAGCATGAAGTTATGGGAAAGAGTAGTGGAAGCTCGGTTAAGAAGTGAGGTGATGATTAGTGATAAGCAGTATTGTTTCATGCCAAGAAAGAGCACCATAGATGCACTGTTTGCTCTGAGGATGTTGATGGAGAAGTTTAGAGAAGGCCAGAAGGAGTTGCATTGCGTCTTTGTGGACCTGGAAAAAGCATATGACAGGTTGCCTCGAGAGGAGCTGTGATATTGTAAGAGAAAGTCGGGAGTGGCAGAGAAGTACATAAGAGTTGTACAGGATATGTATGAGGGAAGTGTGACAGTGGTATGGTCTGCGGTAGGAGTGACGGATGCATTCAAGTTGGAGGTGGGATTACATCAGGGATTGGCTCTGATCCCTTTCTTATTTGCAATGGTGATGGACAGGTTGACAGACGAGATTAGACAGGAGTCCCCATGGACTATGATGTTTGCTGATGACATTGTGATCTGTAGTGATAATAGGGAGCAGGTTGAGGAGACCCTGGAGAGGTGGAGATATGCTCTAGAGAGGAGAGGAATGAAGGTCAGTAGGAACAAGACAGAATACATGTGTGTAAATGAGAGGGAGGTCAGTGGAATGGTAAGGATGCAGGGAGTAGAGTTGGCGAAGGTGGATGAGTTTAAATACTTGGGATCAACAGTACAGAGTAATGAGGATTGTGGAAAAGAGGTGAAAAAGAGAGTGCATGTAGGGTGGAATGGGTGGAGAAGAGTATCAGGAGTAATTTGTGATAGACGGGTATCAGCAAGAGTGAAAGGGAAGGTCTATAGGACGGTAGTGAGACCAGCTATGTCATAAGGGTTGGAGGCGATGGCACTGACCAGAAAGCATGTGACAGAGCTGGAGGTAGCAGAGTTAAAGATGCTAAGATTTGCATTGGGTGTGACGAGGATGGATAGGATTAGAAATGAGTACATTAGAGGGTCAGCTCAAGTTGGACGGTTGGGAGATAAAGTCAGAGGCGAGATTGCGTTGGTTTGGACATGTGCAGAGGAGAGATAGATAGATGCTGGGTATATTGAGAGAAGAATGCTAAGGATAGAGCTGCCAGGGAAGAGGAAAAGAGGAAGGCCTAAGTGAAGGTTTATGGATGTGGTGAGAGAGGACATGCAGGTGATGGGTGTAACAGAGCAAAGATGCAGAGGACAGAAAGATATGGAAGAAGGTGATCCGCTGTGGCAACCCCTAACGGGATCAGCCGAAAGAAGAAGAAGATTGTGGATCTGGTGAGATGCTTGCCAGGCACTCTCCTTTTTTACACTATAGGCTCAAACGTTAAAAGTAGACAACCTAAAACCTCAAGTGTATATAAAGTGTATAAATATTAAATAAAAATGGCCTAACAAAATGTTAATATACACTACATTAAGCATGTAATCCAAGCTATAACCAGAATAAAGTCACCATCATTTTATTCATCATGTGCAGAAGTATGTGTTCATCTGGATGCTTGGATATACCAATAAACTTGAATAAACATAAGGTTCAATGGAGTGCTCAGAGTGGGCCAATACTCCCCAGTACTCCATTATGGCACTTCCCTTCCTTATCCCACTATTAGGAGTAGCAGCGCCTATTGTATGTGTATCATATGTACCGGCACTTTGCCCCCACAAACAAACCACCTTTTGAAAACAATCTCTAATTTCACCAAGCCTTCGCAGTTCTAAGGGGAGTAAAGCCCTCACCCTTAACACCGATAAAGTTCATGTATATCAGCATGGTTTTTTGACCTCCAAGGGGAATTTCCCCCTTCCACTACTCATCAGCCAAAACAACAGGGAATACCATCAGCTTTTCTTTTCCACTTCCACCACTGGTCCAATCTACAAAGTAAAGAATATACTGTATGGACTGCTAAGGTGCTTTTGCATTTCAGAGAATGGACCAGTGTCTTTTTCTGGACACAGTTGAATTAAATATACAGTATTTTTAGATCTTGGAGAATATTTCACTTTAGCATTCAGACAATTACTATCCAATGCATTTATATTAAAGTTAAACCTTTGGGGGTTAACCTGGCTAAGAACAACATTTACTCAATACCAATCACTTAGGCTAAAACCATGTATAGTCATTAGAAAAGAAATGAAACTACATAAAAAGACTGATAAATACAGAATGAATGAAACTCCTGAAAATTACTGCCAAAATGATATAAGAATTTGAAGAAAAAAAATTAGATATTCAAGCCTGTGTGGGTGAAGCTACTAAGAGTACTGCAGAGAAGTCATAGACAAAGAGAATCAAATTGTTACAATAATTTGGCATATCATTTATGAGTCCCTTCACTGCTAAATACACTGTTAACTAAATCTTTTCAACTGCTCATCACTTTTACAGCTTTAACATGTGATACTTACACCTTGCTTACACATTTTTGTAATTTTACAGAATTATTTACACACTTTTTCAGTGATATTTTTAAATGAAAGAAACAGAGAGACATACATATAGAAACTGAAAGATACTCTGATTATCAAAGTGGGGGTGTCGCCACAGTCATAAATCTTTTCCAAGAGAGGTGATCAAGCAATTAATTGAATGTTAAGTTGTTTAAATGTGAAACATTGGTGAGACAGAGTGGTTACAAATCTGGACTTAAGACATGTTGATGTAATAAATTCATCTGTAGCAATAGTATAGGATTTCTTCAGGTGCAGGGCTTTGTGTGTGATGTGGAAGCCGCACGCCATCTCCGCTCCACACAGCACTGTCTTGTTAACAGTGCCAGTGGCCACAAGCTGACAATCATCAAACTTAAATGCAAAGAAGCCAAAGGTTTAATTTGTGTTTTCACACCAATGACTACAAGTTCAGTCTACTTGAAATGAGCTGCACCAAGTTAGCTGACATCCAAGACTTAATGCTTCAAGGCCATTTGTCACTCCCATGGCTTTGAAAGACATGCCAAGACAGAACTCGAGAGAGAGAGTTAAAAAAAAAAAAAAACATAGATGTCAACATCGGAAAGATACAGAAGTGCCAGAATGCTTAATGATATCCGACAAGATGAGCAGATTAAAGTTGAAGAACACAGCTACCAGAATAGTGGAGGTGGAGATGAAAACAGAACAGGGCACTGAATGCCATCTCTCTCTCTCTCTCTGTCTCACTCTTACTGCTTCTCTTTCTCCAATCTGAATTTTAGTATTTGCAAGATTACATTTGTATAACTCACATGACCTTTAATCAGGCAGGCAATGGAGAAATGTATACTGAGTGTACATCATTTTCACCTTCATCTTCCAATCTGGTTTTGTCCTTAGGCTGGTCTGTTCATATATTTATGTCTTGATTTTCAGTAAAATGGAATCCTAACAAACCCACCTCCTGATGTAATTTACATTGGAGCCTAAGCACCTTTTTCAAATTTAGGGAAAACTGAACTTTGCAAATAATTGTCATTTTTTATACTTCTGAAAAAAATAAAAGTTTGGATCCGTATTCACTAAATCCACTACTGAAGCAAACTCTAGTGTTATGTTTCAGCATAAAGGTGCTTCAAGTATAAAAAGTGCTAACAGCATGAAACTCCTGTGAACAACACTACTAAAGCTTGTTAATGGCTTGTCATTGTTTGAGATGCTTATAGGTTTAATTAGCTTCCCCTGGAATACAGATTAACATAAGATCACGACACATTTGAGTTCATGTACAACAGACTTGTACAAACCCTGTCCTGTCAGGTTAGACATCAGACATTAAAGTAACTCATTACTTCTTAAAATTCGACTAATTAATTACCATTCTGTTCTTTTTTTTACATAGCCTGGCGTAGGTTTTCTGTTGTTTTCATCCATTTCAATGAATCTGTTATGTTTATGACTTCTTTCAGAAATTATACCAGAGTGAGTAGGTGTGAGTGCATGTGTGTGTATTTCCATGAGTGTTTCCTACAATGGATTGGAACTCTGTCCAAGACACTTTGTTAACTTGTGGCCAATGCTATAAGACCATACAATGGCTTTCCTTGATCCTGAACTGCACAGTAGAGTTAGAAAATTGATAGCTGGCTGGATAGGAAAATGACAGTGTGCCAGTAAAAAGTATTCACCTTTTGTAAATGATCATATTTTATTACACAACATTGAACCATAGTGGATTTAATTTGGCTGTTACACTGATTAAAATAAAAAAGACATATGTCAATGTGAAAGTAAAGCTCTGCAGAAGTAGTCTAAATTAATTATAAATTGTGACCCTTGACCCCACCCAGTGCTGAAACACAGGCGACGCGTCCAGCAAGTGTTGTTTGTCCGCATGCAAGGCAACGGGCAGGTTCACCATGCCACAGAGGTAACTACGAGTTTGTAGTCCCACCGTGTAACGAGTCCATCGGCCAATGGTTGATGCAGAGATTACTTTAATCCTGCCACTGATCTGGCCCGTTTGTTTTTATTTTCTTTTATGTCCACTCCCCTCCAGAATGACCTGATCCATAGCTGCTTTACCAACTGGACAATGAGGACTATCTGTTCCTGAACTGAAGAAGGGGACCAAGGTAGGATGACTGATAATGTCACAGCTTGTTTGTTGTGTCTGTATGTATTGAAGTGGTAGCTCCCATTTCAATAAATAACCTGGCTGTTCCTGTTTTGAAGAGAATAAAGCTGGTTTTCCTGAAGCCTTTAGACTCAGCCTCATCTTACGGGTGCAAGACACTAACTCACGTGATACAAATATAAAGCACAAAGTAATTGACTGCATTCACATTCACCCAATTCAAGTCAATAAATAGTAGATGCACCTTTGACAACCATGACAGCCTTGAGTCTATGTAGACAGGTCTCTGTTGGCTTTGCACATCTGGACACTGCCATCTTTCCCCATTTCTCTATGCAAAACTGCTGAAGCTCTGTCAGATTGCAGGAGGATCATTAATGGACAGCCACAAATTCTTAAATGGATCAATATGTTTAATCTGACATGGCCATTCCAGGACATAAACATTGTTTTTTAGGTCATTCCTGTGTAGCCTTGACTTTATGCTAGGAGTTGTTGTCTTGCTAGAAAACAAATTTTCTCCCAAGGCACAGGTATTTTGCGAGCTACCTCAGGTTTTCCTCCAGGATTTGTGTGTATTTTGCTGTCTTAATTCTATGGCCCTGCTACAGAGAAGCATCCTACAGCATGATGCTACCCCCACCATGCTTCAATGTGCATATTGTGTGTTTTTGATCATGTGCAGTGTTTGGTTTACACCACAGATGAAATTTAGTTTGAAAGCCAAAAAGCTCAAATTTGGTCTCATTAGACTACAAAACATTTGCCCAGGTGATTTCAGACTCTCCCATGTGCTTTCTCTCAGACTCTTGCCAATATGTCATGTGTATTTTTTGACCTGCGACTTTCTCTTGCTAGTCTCCCATAACAATGTGACTATATAAGCAACTAGACAACAGTTGTTATATGCACAGTCTCACCAATCTTATTTACCATAGCTCCTTCAGAGTTCTCATAGGTTTCTTGGTGACCACCCCTCACTAGTCAACTTCATTTTGCACAATCACTTAGTTTTTTAAGAGTGGCCTCCTCTAGGCAGATTTACAGCTGTGCCATACTCTTTCCATTTCATAATGATACAGTAGATTTACCTGGACCCCAAAGGATATTCAATGACTTGGATATTTTCTTGTCTCCATCCCCTGACTTGTGCTTTTCAATTACAGCACCTTTTCACAGAGTTGCTTGGAGTGTTTCATTATGTAGGTTAGGCCACCATAATGACTGACCATTCAGTCTGGACATTCCAGATAAGATGCACTTAGTGAGACAGATGACCTCCATTAAACTAATTATGTGACTTCTAGAACCAATTAGCTACCCCAGTGATAATTTAGGTGTGTTGTATTAAAGGGGTTGAATACTTATGTGATCAGTTATTATTTGTTTTATATGTGTAATTGAGATTATTTAAGAGATCTGTTTTTATTTTTGACAATAGTTTCTTTTCTGTTAATCAGTTGATTAATTTAGACACCTCTATCTTTGACAACTTTAGACCCATTTCTAACCCACCTATGTTAACTAAAATTCTAGAAAAAACTGTTTTTCAACAATAAGTGGCTATTTAAATAATCATCCTATTCTTGACAGGTTTCAGTGAGTTTTTACAACAAATCATATTAAAGAAACTGCACTCGTTAAAGCAATACATGACTTGTGGGTTAATGTGGACAGAGGCCACACATTTGTTCTTGGTCTACCAGACCTGAGTGCAGCATTTGACACTGTAGAACACAATATTCTTATAAATTGCCTTAGTCAATAGGTGGGCCTCTCAGGCAGTGCCTTAAATTGGGTTGTCTTATTTAATAGAAAATCTTTGTTAGCTATGGTGATTGTAAGTCAGGTATCCAGGATATTTGTATACTGCATACCACAAGGATCTATTCTGGGCCAGCATCATTTTTAATCTACATGCTCCCATAAGGCCAGATTGTCTCAAAACACAAGGTGAACTACCACTGTTATGAAGATGGCACACAACTTTATTAAACTATAGTACCTGTTCACCCTGATGTTCTGGGCTGTCTAATCCAGTGTCTTACTTGTATTTGTGAATGGATGAGTAATTTCTTCAAGCTTACTAAGGAAAACACTTAGTTAGTTGTTTGGTAAAAATGGTAATAATAAGAGTATTAGAAATGAACTTAATCCCTTAGCATTAAATGTCAAGGTGTATTCAGACTCTGATCTAAACTTTAAATTGCATATTAACCATATTACTAGGACTACATTTTTATATTTAAGGAACTTTGCATAAGTCAGACCTCTTATAACATTGCAAGATGCTGAAAAAGTAATTCACACTTTTGTTGTTAGCTGATTACACTACTGTAATGCACTCCTAATAGGACAATCTAAGAAAGACATTAAGTCGGTTGCAGTTAGTTCAAAATGTAGCAGCAAGAATCTTAACCAGAAAAAAAACATTTGAGCACTTCTCACCAGTTTTAGCATCATTACATTGGTTACCTCTGTCCTTTAAAACTGACTTTAAAGTACTACTAATGATGTCCATCCATCCATCCATTATCCAACTCGCTATATCCTAACTACAGGGTCACGGGGGTCTGCTGGAGCCAATCCCAGCTGACACAGGGTGCAAGGCAGGAAACAAACCCTGGGCAGGGTGCCAGCCTACCACAGAACGCGCACACACACACACACACACCCACACACCAAGCACACACTAGGGACAATTTTTAGAATCGCCAATGCACCTAACCTGCATGTCTTTGGACTGTGGGAGGAAACTGGAGAACCCGGAGGAAACCCACACAGACATGGGGAGAACATGCAAAATCCACGCAGGGAGGACCCAGGAAACAAACCCGGGTCTCCAAACTGCGAGGCAGCAGTGCTACCCACTGCGCCACCGTGCTGCCCATTACTAATGATATATAAACCTTAAATTATCTTGCTCCTTTAAATGTTTTCAAGTGCCTGTCCCCCTACATTCCAAGTACTAACCTTAGATCTTCTAATAAAATAATAATAATATTCCAAAACAAAAGTGTAAAAGAACTGGTGAGGAGACCTTTTCCTGTAATGTACCAAAACTGTGGAATACCATATCATTTAAGATACACCAGGCTAATACTGGGAATCATAAAAAAAAAACACTTTTTTAATTTTGCTTTTTCATAACTACTTTTTAGTTCAGCACTTAATAAACCAGACATGCATAGAATGATCATATTCCTCAATGAATTTGGAATCATTACTTAATCTTTAGTTTTCTCTGTGGGTTCTTTTTCTGCAGTTATATTCTTGAATGAAAGCACATTTGTTTTGTTATACTTGTACCTTTTGTGAAAGTGTTTATTTGATATTTGGACCTCAGGCTTCACACATTATATGCTCCATGTCTACATCTGCCCCTGCTGATACACACACATACATCTACCCCTAACCCCTAACCTGCCCCCTTGTAGACATGCACACGCACTTTCCCTTGTAATCAAACACATACCTGTATACACTCGTATTCCTCCTCTGCAGACCCACACACACAGATCACTGGTCTCTGCAGGTGTACTACCTCTGGAAAAGTCTGGACTTGATGATGTTTTATTGCTGCTGTCTTTTATACTTATTATGTTTATTTTATTATTTGTAGTGTATTGTGTATTTAAGTATTCTGCCTTGAAGCCGAGTCATACCAACAAAAAATGTTGTTATGTGTATGCATAATAACAATAAAGAATTCTATCTATCTATCTATCTATCTATCTATCTATCTATCTATCTATCTATCTATCTATCTATCTATCTATCTATCTATCTATCTATCTATCTATCTACATTTTGTCAATTATTACTAAAACAAGAAAAAGTTTCTGTTTTAATGATGTGTTTACATAGATTGTTGTAGACACGGAACACACATGAAATGCATGTGTTCCAAATAGTGATATAGTATTTAGTCTATACAACTCTAAGCAACTGACACACAGGTAAACAGACTTGAGCTGAGAAAACTGTGCGGCGGTGGGGTGATGTGATAGCAGGCTGCTTGCTGCTTATCAACACATTTAAAAGACAAAAGACGCTGGCAGAGAGATGCAAAGGGATTTAAGGTGGGACGGATTTATGAGTTTTTTCGTAGGCTTTATTAATTGTAGTGTTAAAGACTTAAAAAAATTATACACATAAGGACTCTATATATTAATTATATATCAATCTTATGTAAGTTTACATTATTTTCTTGTATGTTATTTATTTATTATTGTTCTTATCTAATTTAATTTGATTTTCTTTGTATATATTTCTTTGACATCTTATAAAGCACTTTAATTACATTCTGTATATGAAAATGTGCTATAGAAATAAATGTTGATGTTGTTATTGTAAATTATCAATATCATACTTGTTTACCTAACAGTAGTTTGAATGTGCTTTGCATTAATTTACATTTAAAAATTAAAATCTTCCTTGTTTAGTCATTTCCATATAGTGTTCTTTAAAATGACATTTAGCAAAGTACAGAAAACAATAGACTCCAGAAGACAGGGTTTTGGGTCCTGGCCCTGCCTCTAACTGTAGAGTGTGCATGTTCTCAGAATGTTTGTATAATTCTTTTGCTGGATATGCTCAGTTTGCATTTTAAAATGTGTGTGTGACAGTGTAAGAAGATGACTTTGGGGTATGTGTATTTGAATGTGGCCTTTTAAAAACTGATATTCCATGCTTTGTGCTCCATACTGTAGGGAGAGTCCATGGCACGCCCCGTCCCTAAAATAATAAGGTTTGCAAACAGGTGGATACATAGTAGAGTTGTTACTTTAAAAAGATATTTTGGGTGAGAGATTTACCCACCATTTAACCCTCTTCTTTAGTTTTAATTAATTTGAAACTGAGCTTTCAATATTATAATAAAAGTCAATTAAATCTTGATGCTTTGAGTATAACTTCAGGGTCTCTATCCAGAACTTTCAAAACAAAGTTTAGCAATTTAAATTCGCAAAATGTGTGAAATAATGAAGAACAAAAACCATCCTGAAAAGTATAGATTCAAATCACACCAAATCCATGTACAAATCCCAAGTTTGCAAGCTCCTGATCCTCACAAAACAATGGAACCCACTGCACTACACCCCTGCTGCCAGTCATAACCAATCTGTACACATTGAATAAAAGTATGTTATTCAACCAAATGCAGACGTTTACTTGTATTTATAGGGCATCAAACACAATCTAATAACTTCATTATAACAGGCTGAGTACTTGGCATTTGGATTAGCATGCTTTACAAGTTGGCAACTGGAAAAAAGCACAATAGCCTATACATACATTGTATATGATAATAAGGCACAATAATATGAAAGAGAAAAGAATTTGAGCATTTGTCTGCCTTCCTTCCTAACAAATCTTAACAAAACTCACAGTCACTAATTCACTGGAACTAAAACTGTTTTTGTTGAAGCTAGATTTTCTTAACACTCACTAGCTGCACTCTTAATGTTCTGATTTGCAGCTGGCAGTTAGATGTACCTGAACAATTCTGCAGAGACACAAAAAATCATATTAGTGCCATCAACATGATCATGGTTTAATAATATTCTACCGCACTGATCACCAGATCTAAATATAGTAAAAGACACAACTAAAGAAACATGGAATAATACTTGATAAATTAGTTGTCCTGCCTTAAATGGCGTTCAGTCTTGATTTTCTCCTTACAAATTTATTAACAATATCATCCAAGTTCAAGTTATTTTCAGTTCACACTCTGAGGACATTACCATCATACCTCAGTTCTGAGAATTGGATGGTTTCATTTTCATGAGAGCACCCTTACCTTTTAGCCTGTTAGTCAGTCCAGATGGGCCCTTTTGGGGATCCATATCTAACCACACCTCCCAACTAATGGCCTTTGTGGAATAAAGGCTTTTCTCCTAATGCATTTTTCAATAGTACTTTTGCATTTTTTGATAGTACTTTTCGCTGGATAATTATAACTGAACCAAAAAATGGAAAACTATATGCAGTCAATATTGCATCTCAGTCTGTTTCATTAGCCATTTCTTTCTCCAAGGCCATTCAAGAGGACATATTTAAATGGGTCACCCTGTAATCTAAAATTCATTGTACTCAATGACATTTCGTTCATCAACATTTAATGCATTCTTAAAATAATAAGAATCAATATTTTGTTAGTTTTCCTTCTGGTAATAGAAACATAAAATCATAATGTGATCAAATATAATTTAGACAACTAAATGAGCACGAAAGGTTTCACTGTGTCAAAAGGACAATCAGAAAGATTTACAAAGTAGTTCACTCATTTTCTAAACATATTTGTCTGGGTCACAATTTCAGGATAGCTACAGCCTTTTCCAGCAGCAATCAGGCACAAAAGTAGAAATCTAATTTTTTAGACTGTTTTTATCTCCTTTAAAAGTCAGAATTGCATGCAAGTTTATTATGGGTTTTTTTCATGCAGTAACACTAATATACAAGCAAGATATAGCATAACACTTTTCCATTAAATGTTTAAGCAATATTTAGAACTGTTTGTGGAAACTGAATGCAATCACTAAAAGGAACCTGGATAAATAATCCAATTAGATTAATTCTAAATTTGATCTAAAAATACCATCTATACTATAGTTTTTCAAGTTTAAGTTTATTGTGATATGGTTCCACATATGAAATATGTAGGTGGAATCCTGCCACTACATTGGCCACTTTATAAGGGGCACCAATATATTACTAGATATGGCTCCTATTTGCTTCAGAACGGGTATGAATTCAACAAGTGCTTGAAACATTCCTTAGATCTATCCATCCATTATCCAACCCGCTATATCCTAACTACAGGGTCACGGGGGTCTGCTGGAGCCAATCCCAGCCAACACAGGGCACAAGGCAAGAAGCAATCTCGGGCAGGGTGCCAGCCCATCGCAGGGCTCCTTAGATCTATGTTGACTCAATAACATCACACAGTTCATACATGCGTTTTGGCAACTCATTCTCCTCCCTAAATTAATGGAGATTTGAGAACTGTGGGACATTAGAGTAAACTGAAGTCTCTATAATATTCATGGAACCAGCTTGAGATGATATATGCTTTATGGCATGGTTAGTATCACTATGGAAGAATCCATTTGTAAAATGGTAGACTTTAAATTGTTCTTGGCCAGCAAAAATGCTTAAGTATGCTGAGGCCTTCAACTGACATTTATCCCTAAACCTAATCCCATCATTACACTACCAGCAATAATCTATGGATGGTTTTCAGGGATTTATGCTTTTTTACATCAAATGCTGATCCTGTTATCTGCATGATACAATAAAAATTTAAATTCATTAGAGTAGGCAGCATTTAATCTGCACTAGCCCAATTCTGTAGACGATATGATCAGTTTTCTCATCTTTGCTGACTGGAAGGGAATCTCAATGGTCTTCTGTTCCTGTTCGCCATCTTCTTCAAAGTTCAATGCATTATACATTTAATGATGCTATGCTGCACATCACTGTTATTGAGTATTTTATATTTTATATGTTGTTTTTAATTTCCTATATATTTTTCTATTAAAATTATCCTTTATTAAGTTATAGAGTCAGTTTATTTGTTACCTCAATTATAGGATATTTGGTATAGGACTCTCAACAGCAATGCTAATGTTTGCCATGCACCATCTGTTGGAATGAAAAATGAAGTGGATTTTATTACTATATGCATTACAAAATATATTCCAGTAGAAGGTGCATGGTAAACATTAACACTGAATATGCTCAACAGAGTGTAACTGCTGAACTGATAGAAATAGGCTTATATAGATTTTAGCATATCCTCTTACCTGGAAAAGCCACTGTGGTGGCACTGCTGCCTCGCAGTAAGGAGACCTGGGTTTGCTTCCCGGATCCTTCCTGCGTGGAGTTTGCATGTTCTCCCCGTGTCTGCGTGGGTTTCCTTTAGGTACTCCGGTTTCCTCCCACAGTCCAAAGACATGCAGGTTAGGTGCATTGGCGATCCTAAATTATCCCTAGTGTGTGCTTTGTGTGTGTGTGTGTGCGTGCCCTGCGGTGGGCTGGCACGCTGTCCAGGATTTGTTTCCTGCCTTGCACCCAGTGTTGGCTGGGATTGGCTCCAGCAGACCCCTGTGACCCTGTGTTAGGATATAGTGGTTTGGACAATGACTGACTGACACTTACCTAGAAAGACATTAAATGTTACGATTCATTACAGTAGTATTTTGTACAAGTGAACAACCATTAAAGTATATCCTTAGGGATGTACATCCTTTGGTTCTGTGTCTCTCCGGAGAATCCTTGGGTACCGTTGGTTTGACTTTGTGTCAAATGAGCGGTTGCTCATGGAATCCCGAATGAGGCACATTACCTGCATTGTGAGGGAGCGTCAGTTACGGTACTATGGCTATGTGGTGCGATTCCCAGAGGGTGATCCAGCTCGTAGGATCCTCATTGTTGGGGACCCAAGTGGCTGGAACAGGCTAAGCGGTCACCCAGGTAACACTTGGCTGTGGCAGATAGAAGGTCATTTCCAGAGGGTGGGATTGGAGCGTGTGTCTGCCTGGGGGATTGCCAACCAGGATCCCGAGCTGTTTCATCGTGTGGTGGGTGCGGCAACCAGTGCATGCTCCCCGACTTGCCTTGACTTGACTTAGGGAAGTAGTGAGTTGAAGATTAGAAAGAAACAAGGAACCTTTTGCTTTCAGATCTAAGGCCTGTCACATATGCAATAATAAACTGTTGGTTATGAGCATGTTGTTATTTCAAATTAATATGTCTGGTAAATTAATTTGTACTATTTAAAATAATAGCTCTATCTTATATTATTCAAATTGGTTTTATGGTGCACTAAGTACATTTCTTACTTTATTTGTAAACTGCTAAGATTACAAGAATATGGAAACTGACCCATACATTAATCTAAAATTACTGTCCTATACTGTATATGCAGTAAACAGTATGTTGTAAAAGTAATAGTCAAACAGCTTCATATGCTTCACAATAGTTTGAAAAATGTTATATTATCTAAGTATGCTGTCCATGAAAGAACTTGGAAACAAAATGCTGAACCTGGCTGTTTCTGAGCATTTGTGACTGGTTCCTCAGTTGACTCATGCAGTTCTATAATATTTCAGATCTTTGATAGAATACAAAATGAAAATGCTGTTGGACTCCTATAGAAGTCACACTGTTCCACACAATATGCTGCTACTACATGTTTACAATTTACAGTTAAATTAATTCAGAAATCCTGGCATTTTATTGTCATCAATGTCAGCCGGGGGACTGTTAGAGGAAATTAGCCAGATGGCAAAATCCGACATGCAGTGCATTTTCTGTTGTTACAGCTTTTACATATTCAGTTGGAGCTGTCCTGAGAAAGAAAGTTTCACTTTTATTTAATATTCTTTAGTTTGGGTGAAAATGCTAGCCTTTATAGACTACCACAGTTGTTTTTTGTAATGTGTCTGGCAACAGTTCACAGTACTGAATGTGGCATTATGCTGTCTGACACCCAGAGAAACAAATTTGTTTTAAGATCAAGAAAAGACAAGGCTCTGTGGGGTGCCTGCCAGTGTGAGCTGTTAAGATGAGAACTATAATTATGCATTCACTGTGAGGACCACAGTATATTGAAATTTCAAGTAGACAGAAAGCAGTATAGTGCAATTAAAGGGCAATTAAAAGCCAACATTGCCAAGTTTGTCCATCCATCCATCAGATTCCATTACATGTTTCTTCCTGTTCACAGCTGCAGGGTGCCATAGCTTATCTAGCTTAACAACAGACCTGGTAGGACTCCCCACTGGAAAAGATCAATATTCTATAAATGCCTTATCTTCGGTTATGTGCTATAAATATTTTCCACTAGGGTGAAAAAAGTGAGACCTGCTAGTTATCCCAAGATTAAGTTATGCAGATTTTAGCAGTTCTCTGCAATGATGATGTTAGTCTGTCCATTTTCTTAACTCTCCTATTTAAAGCCTTTCTCAGTGGCTGTGTTTGCAAATCAGAACCAGCAGTGAATAGGGCATGGTTATGTTTCAGAGGATTGATTGTGGCAAATTTGGAATTGTGTGCATATCTTTGGGGTGTATGAATGGAAAACCCATGCAGACAGATAACGAATGTGCAGGTCTCATAAACACTAGGACAGGATTCAAAACTCCCTGCTTGCATTAATATCCAATACTATTTCTTTCACTAGTCTTGTTTTATTTCAAAGCTGTTACATCACAGCATGGTGGCACAGTGATTCACATTAATATCTCATACCTCCAGTACCCTGAATTTGATTTCCAACCTTCCTGCCTGTGTTGAGCCTCTTACATTCTCCCTGTACTTGTGTGGGTTTTCTTAGTGTGCTACTGTTTCTTTCTCCTCTCAAGTATGTGCATGCTATTTTAATTTATATGTCTGAATGAGTCTAGCACCATGTCCAGTGTTGGTTACTTGAATATGCCCAGTGCTGCTAGGGTGGGTTATGCTTCTCTGTGACCTATATTAATAGATTAAGCATTTACAAAAAATTTATTATTTCTTGAAAATTATATACCTTGTTCAAGTTCCAAAATATACCTTCTATATGCTTTGGGACACATCATCAGTGATGTTACTAGGGTCCTCAGGTGTTTCGAGTCTTTCAACATCATACACCCTCACACATCCCGGTTTGCATCTCAGCAGCAGCCTTCTCTGGATTGTCTCTCTTGATCCATAGCCATTAGTGGCTATCTCTGCTGCATCTGTTACAGTTTCTTTGGCCCTCCTCTTTGCATCCCACACTTACCTAGTCAAGATAATGCCCTGCAGAGCAACTTCCATGCAAAGTACCAACAACCCACTTCTTTTGGCTCACAGATAGTCCACCAACCACTAATTGAGCACTGTTTCTGGTATTTTGCTTTCTTTCTTTTATTCACATTTTCCATGCATTCTTCTTAGAGCACTGTGAGTTTGAATATCATCAACTGTTTGGCCGCCTCTGAAGGGATGACCATGACTGGCCGCAGTGCTGTTTGTGTGATGTGGTCTGGGAATTTTAGCTTGTTTCTCAGATCTACTTTGATCTTCCTGTCAGAGGCTATGGTGAGGAGACCAATCCTAGATTTTGGCTGAGTGTGTTTTTTCTTGCCTTGATGAAGAAGATAACCTTCTTCAAAGGACAATGGTGTCTGCAAATGTTGCTTGTCTCATTTGCCCTAGTCTAATCTAGTCTATCTCGATACATGAATGTTGATGTCTGGGTGCAACAGATAAAGATGCCAGCTGCAGGCAACCTGTGCATCACAAATGATTGTGCTGCAAATTAAAATATTCTAAACATAATTGCTGCAAGAGATTTTAGTAATTTTGTTCAAGTCTATCATTGACATATTATCTAAATGCCTCCCAATTCAGTTAGTGTTACTCACTTTTAGCAGTTGTACTGTACTACATAAACATATCCAACAAAAATGTTCTAAGCTTGTTTTATCCAGTAACAGTGTCATGAGGACGCAAAGTCAACTCCTGCAGTGAAAGGTGGCAGGCAACATCCCTTCCAAGATAGATAGATAGATAGATAGATAGATAGATAGATAGATAGATAGATAGATAGATAGATAGATAGATAGATAGATAGATAGATAGATAGATAGATAGATAGATAGATAGATAGATAGATAGATAGATAGATAGATAGAAACTTTTTTAATCCCAAGGGGAAATTCACATACTCCAGCAGCAGCATACTGATACAAAAAAAAAAAATATTAAATTAAAGAGTAATAAAAATGTAAGTAAAAACAGACAATAACTTTGTATAATGTTAACGTTTAAACCCCCCCCCCCAGGGGTCGCATAGTTTGGGGGAGGAACGATCTCCTCAGTCTGTCAGTGGAGCAGGACAGTGACAGCAGTCTGTCGCTGAAGCTGCTCCTTTGTCTGGAGATGACACTGTTTAGTGGATGCAGTGGATTCTCCATAATTGATAGGAGCCTGCTGAGCGCCCGTCGCTCTGCCACGGATGTCAAACTGTCCAGCTCCATGCCAACAATAGAGCCTGCCTTCCTCACCAGTTTATCCAGGCATGAGGCGTCCTTCTTCTTTATGCTGCCTCCCCAGCACACCACTGCATAGAAGAGGGCATTCGCCACAACCGTCTGATAGAACATCTGCAGCATCTTATTGCAGATGTTGAAGGACGCCAGTCTTCTAAGGAAGTATAGCCGGCTCTGTCCTCTCTTGCACAGAGAATCAGTATTGGCATGCTAGTCCATTTCCCATTGCATCACACACTGATACATTTATAAACTAACTCATGCCAGGCCCAGTTCAGAGTCACTAATGAACATACCATAATTTCTTTGTTCAGAAGTAGGAATCTGGAGTCTCCAGAACAAACACAAGGAAAACATGAAATGTCCACAGGCAGAATTGAAACTGCAGTCCAGGCTCTATAACATCTGTACCTACTGCACCAATCCACAATAATAGTGGAGAAAGTTTTTAAAGTGATTATGTAACATTCTTCTTCAAGCCATTAATTGGGAATTTCACTTAGTGTATAAAGTTGTTACTGTCTTTTCACACATTGCCTCATCGTTTATGGTTTTAATGGCATATCACAGTTGATATAAGCTTTCTTCACAGTGAACTCAGGCTAATTATAAAAGCAAATATATATTTTACAATTAAAATAATCTGATTAAATGGGTTGAAATATTATGTCTTAACATATTTACTAGACCCTTTTTCAAATACGATAGTAGGTTGGTAAACTGTCAACCACACTGAGTTAATGAGGTATTTAAAGAATTTTACACACAATGAGGGTGAGTATAAGATATTCAATTAAAATACAAATTGTTAAATAAAAATATAAGTTTGAAAATAACAGCATAAGTTACATCTTTAATTGTATAATCATCTACTGTACAATGTTAGCTGTGTGATATCCCTGTGTAGTGGGAAGTGGCCCCAGCCTACACTCTGGACATCTGATAGTTTATGAACCGGACAGGATCAGTGGAGAGATGAGACACAGAAAAAAATTGAAGGGTGAATGGTGCAAGTTTATTTATAAAAAGTGCTGTACGACCAAAAATACAGTAGTGTCAGGTGGGCTTTGAGACACAGTCCTTCAGCACTGACACTTCTTCAGAAATAAATAAAAAACAAAAACAAGGAAAAATACGGTGTATTTACAAAAACCAGTACACTACTGCAAAAAAATACACACTAAAATAATGAAGGTTGTCTTCTATCTCTGGCTCAAGAAGCTCCTCCAGCAGGTAAGAAAACAAAAACAAGTGTGTGTATATACAAAAACAATTGCACCAAACCCAAAATCAAAAACTATCCCAGCACCAAATAAGTGTATATATACCTCCACCAAAAATGATCACTAGGAGATATATACAGTAACTCTATATACAAAAGAATATATACAAAGCCGCCAAAATCACAACTGCTCCTCCAAACAGCTCAGCAGTGCTTACTCCTACCTCACCTTTAGGTCCACTGACGACCCCTGATGGCCGGTAACTATAAGCGTCAAGATTGCACAGCCAATCTGCCACCCTGTCTCCCTCACTCACCTATCCAGGTAGACGCTAGCGTGTTCATGCCACGAGGCCCCGAGCTACTATGCATTTAAACTCGAATCCCTGTTGGTCGCGCGCGTAAGCCTTCCTGGACAGCCAACGGTTATGCTGAGCTCAAGCACACCCGTTGCCGACACACCAGTAAGTAAAGTCATCTATTTACAATATGGGATCCCCAATCTCGGACTCAATCCTGTTTATACAAACAAATACCGGCTTTTTCTTTCAGGCACACTGCGACTCAAACCGCCTGAGCTGGGCAGGCTGTGAGGACACCGGCATGTAAAAATGAACACATGTGGTGGAGCCCGTACTGGCCATTATACTGGCTCCACATGTGTCCAGACACACAGCGCCTCAGAGCGCTTACCTGCTAAACGACTCCACGTTCCCACGGCAGTGCTCTCAACACATAAACGGTAAGCGCACTTCCTTAAGACCATATAAATACCGCTGCTTCAAGTTTAATGCTTCTTTAACTTAAATTTGGTATTACCACAAGCTGAATCTGCAAAACCTAATTTCAGATTTCACCTTTCCACAAATCTGCTTTATTCAATGCTTAGGCAAATAACACTGCTCCCCAAAGACTAAAATAAAACCCACCCATCCGCTGGGGGATAGTCATGACAAAAATCAAGAACTGCAGTTTCCCTTAAAGCAGATGTTGTGGTGTTCAATTTCAAGGGACTCTACATTTTTAATCTAACTAAA
Organism: Erpetoichthys calabaricus; assembly: GCF_900747795.2. Lineage (NCBI taxonomy): Eukaryota > Metazoa > Chordata > Cladistia > Polypteriformes > Polypteridae > Erpetoichthys > Erpetoichthys calabaricus. The sequence goes on along the minus strand of NC_041402.2, from coordinate 50,739,882 downwards.
TAAGGGTGTAAATTAACTCAGGTTGGTAAAAAGTGTGATGTATTGCATAACAGGAAGCAAACAATAAATAAGAAAAAATGGATACTGGAAGTCTAGTAGTAGCCAATGAGCATACGGACCTAGGTAGTAATCCTCTAGCCTGGATGATGTTTTAGTAAGGTTTCAAAGAATTCTGTAGTGGCAGTACAGAAAAAAAGGCTTCTGGACATATTTAATTGTTTTATTTAGTAATAGGTTAGTCACATCATTAAGCTTTAGGCAGAAACCTAGAACTTCCTTCCAAAAAAATACAGGTGACCTTCTCTCTTTCTTCATTCAAGGAGTCTGGTCTTCCTTCTTTGAGGTCTACTCACTGGTGTTGGATAGTCAGCAGCAGCAATGAGAAAAACATACAGTTTCGCAAATAAGATCGTGAAATTTGTTTAAAAAAGTATTCAATGTATATAATAATGGGACTACTGCAGAGAAAATGATGCTATAATTGCCTGCACAATTACCAATAATAATAAGAAAGAAAGAAAGAATAAATATAACTACAACCAATTAATAGAGCATTCAATTGTAGAGCAATCACCATATTTAAAAAACAGAATTAGTATTTTTGGCACCCCTGTCCTCCTTGTTGGGCTGAACACCGTGAGCAAGGCAGGTGTTCAGAGTAAAACATGAACAGAATGATGGAGGAATGTATTTAGGTGCAGACTGAATTGTTGTCTAGTGAAACAGCAGAATCTGAACAACCAGAAAAGGCCACCAAAAGTGATAGCATGAGCCAGAACACTAAGCAAGACTCAAAAGTTAAAAAAAAAAAAAAGTTGTAAAACATCATATCACTACATACATTTTCTTATTGTTTAACTAGCACTATGACATTTGTTACCTTTTAAAGAGAATACCTGGACAAGTTACTGCTTGGTGCCACCATCTTAAATAGGAGGAAGGTGATGACATAACATGTCACATGATCTCAGAGTCACATATTGGCAATGGGCATATCACCTGTAACCAACATGGCCATGGGCATGTAAAGACAATGAATTTAAAGACAGATTGGCCACAGCCAAACTTAAAAGAGATATAATTTGACAGCAACCACACAGACAAAAAAAATACAGAATGATGTTGCTTGAGTAACAATTAAATAAACAGTCAAAAAAATAAACTGAGAAATATTCCAAAAATAACAAATTGATAAATGGAGGTTAGGCAAAATGACACCTTTTATTGGCTAACTAAAGAGATTACAGTGCCCCTTAAAGCCCCTTCTGTTGCCTCTAAAGCTCGCATATTGTAATATTGGAGGTTAAACATGTAAAGTCAACACTAGTCCACCAGCTTCAGTTTTAGTGCTATAAATTCACTGTCCATTAGTACAAACATACTGTATTTGCACACTTTTTTACTGTGCTCCCCCAAAGTGGTGCTGGAGAAGACTCCTGTTAAGAGAGGTAGAAATGGATGGGTCACAGTCAAATGTAAGCACTGACAAGAACTTCACATCGACTCCAGAGGTTGAGGTTTCTAACTGTTTTCTGGATCTTACACAGCTGGATGGTGGCTCTGATAACCCTCAGGTTATAGCTAGGGATCAACTCAAAACAAATCCCCAGAAATGGAGAAGCTGTTACAGTGGGGGACTAAGTCACTAAGGAAGGAATTGAGACAAAGGTTTGCACCAGAGACAGAGGTAATGTGTTGCCTTCCGGGGTGCACAGGTAGTAGACCTCCCAAGAAGGATGGATAGTTTCTTGGCTGCAGCAGGGTTAGATCAAGTTCCTATTTTCCATGCTGGAACAAATGATATACATAAGGGAAGGCTGTCAGTACTGCAATCCAAATTTAAAGACTTACTGTAGCTGAGGTGAAGAACTGACAAAGTGGTCTTCTCTGAAGTTCTGCCTGTTCCACGTGTCTGGCTCAAATCTTGGTGTAGAACAGAAGATCGTAGATTTGTGGGACATTAGGACTTCTTCTGGATCCTATTCCTCCGCAATCCAATTTAGGACAGGCCAGGTTTAGAATTTCACAAAATACAACAGGCAGTTTTAGTGCACTGTTAAAAGCCAAAGTAAAGTAAGATATTAAAAATTTCCTGCCTTAATCCTAGTAGTAATAAGAATAATATGTTGGATTTATATGTAGCTGCACATAGCTATGATATAACAGAAATAACTGTTAATATGTGTAGAGAACCCCAGCTCCAAAAGTAACAGGGACTACTAAGGAGGTACATTATAGGTTTTGAAACTATAGACAAAGAAGTAATGTTTAGATGAAACAGGCTAAAATCTAACAAATCACCAGGACCACAAAAAATGTATCTTTAAGCACATAAGGAAGTTATTGAGTATAAACACTTTATGTATATTTCTCATACATCTCTGCACAATGGCAAATTCCTAAAGACTGCAAGGTAACAAATATTCCTATGTATAAAAAGGGTGATTAGGCGGTTCCAAGTAACTATTAGCTGGTCAGCTTGATAAGCATCATGGGTAAATTAATGACAGCAATTATTAAGGAAACTATCTAACAGGTGTATTAGCAAACAGGCAACATGCGTTCAGACAGGGAAGATCATATTTCACTAATAGGCTGGAATTCTATCAGGAAGTAATGAAAACATATGATAAGAGTCCATATTTTATTATTTATCACATGAAAGGTTACAGATCAAATTAAAAGAACTGGGAAAAATATGGTGAAGTTGTATGTGGGTACAAAACTGGCTCAAATGCAGGAAGAAAATGGTTATGGTGAGGGGATGTTTTTTAGAATTAGGTGACATTAAAAGTGGTTTATTAGCAAAATAAAAGGCAACTACTTCGCTCTGCAGGTGGATAAGGCTGCTTATATTACTTATATCTATACAAAGTAGTTTAGTGAAAGTTTGATCTTTTGTAAACATGTCTCAAATAGAGCAACAGCTGACAAACCTTTTAGGATAACAGATACAGTGGATCCTCGGTTCACGACCATAATTCGTTCCAAAACTCTGGTCATAACCCAATTTGGTCATGAACCGGAGTAATTTCCCCCATAGGATTGAATGTAATCTGTTCCAGACCATACGAACTGTATGTAAATATATATATTTTTTAAGTTTTTAAGCACAAATATAGTTAATTAAACCATAGAATGCACAGCATAATAGTAAACTAAATGAAAAAACATCTGCGGTGGGTTGGCACCCTGCCCAGGATTGGTTCCTGCCTTGTGCCCTGTGTTGGCTGGGATTGGCTCCAGCAGACCCCCGTGACCCTGTGTTCGGATTCAGCGGGTTAGAAAATGGATGGATGGATGGAAAAAACATTGAATAACACTGAGAAAACCTTGAACAACAGGAAAAACTAACACTGCAATAGTTTGCACTATAGCGGTACCAACCGCTGGCTAAAAACACTTTTTTTTAATGAGTTTTAAGCACAGGGAAAAAAAGAACATTTGAAAAAATCTGTAATTTAATAAACCACCAAGAAAAGTAACATTGCAACAATGCATGCTACGAACCGATCGCTGTAAACAGAAGTGAAAACAAAAACAAGCCCTGTGCATTCTTTAACTGCCTTCCTACCTTATGCGTCCAACTCTCTCTCTCGTTCTGCCTGTGTGTGTGTGTGTCTCTCTCTCTCTCTCTCACGCTGCCTCTGTGTGTGTCTCTCTCTCTCGTGCTGCCTGTGTGTGTGTGTCTCTCTCTCTCTCTCGCGCTGCCTGTGTGTGTGTGTCTCTCTCTCTCTCGTTCTGCCTGTGTGTGTGTGTGTCTCTCTCTCTCTCACGCTGCCTGTGTGTGTGTGTCTCTCTCTCGCGCTGCCTGTGTGTGTGTGTCTCTCTCTCTCTCTCTCGCGCTGCCTGTGTGTGTGTCTCTCTCTCTCGCACTGCCTGTGTGTGTGTATGTGTCTCTCTCGTGTGTGTGTCATACTCTCTCGCTCTCTCTCTCTCTCTTGCTCGCTGCACAGGAAATGCACAGGGAGAGACTGAACACGTACAAACCGAAAGGGAAACTGGCTTGTTTGTATACCGAGTGTGTGGTTGTGAACAGATGCAAAAGTTTGGCGAACTTTTTGGTCGTAAACCGATTTGTACGTGTTCCGAGACGTTCGTGAACCGAGGTTCCACTGAACCTCCTTAACCAAAGATGAACGACAATGGAAAGTCTGTTTGGAGATCTGCAGTGATGGGCATGTAATATGGCAGACAAAGAAGCTGTACTTCTGTAAGTGGCTTGAGAGAAGACATATCAAGACTGCAGCCTCATTTTGAAAAGTTGAGTAGAAAGTAAAACTACAGTCATTAATTGATGTTGGTAAAACACTATGTCATGTTTACGGGTTATAAAAAAATATGCAATAATATTAATAGAGTTTTTATTGGTGTGTAAAGTTTTTTGATGTTCTTTTATTATTTAACAATACAATGGGCATTTTTAATTAGAGGCAATATATACACATTTATTAAACTGGAAAAGATTATAAATGGGGGGGGTGAATTTTCTGTTTTTTGTCAAAGGGGGACTCTGTCTGAACATACTTGGGAACCATTAATTATTACTTTAGGTTATGTCAGGTAGAAAGACAAACTACCTTTGTACGTGATATAAAATTGTGACCACAGCTATAACCCTCATTATAATAACCAGCCAAGGAATTGAATATCATTTTTTATTGTAATTATTTCCTTCCTAACAATGAAGCTTTTGTTTTTCACTTAAATATTGTTGCTTTCACAATTTTTTTAAAGATGATGTCCTGATTTGTATTTATTTCAGCTTTTACTTTAACAAAAGCTGACATTGTAAACAATAAGCATTTTCATACTCATTGTACATTACAGATCAATGGATAAAGAAAATATTGTACAACTGTGTTGTAAAAAAGTGACAAAAATAGATAGGTCCACTATATATGACCTGAATACCATTGTTAAAACAGTTCTTAGAAGGTTTAAGGGTTGTATAGATTTACATACATAACATACTGCATACTCTCAAGGCTTCAGCAGTCAAAGTTGGCAATAATAAAACTTGAAAAAAAACATAGTATATCTAATATATCCTTTGAATAGTTAAAACTCCCTTAAAAAACAGATGTTCATTATGCCTTATCAAGTCACAGTTGATTGTATTTGGGTACTAAGGTGATGTTTCTTTTAATTAGAGTTCACAGGCAGTGTATTGTTTTAAATAATAAACATCTTTGACAACTTAAAATTTTTCATATATTCACATCTCAAATGCACCCAGAGAAAATAAGACATACTATATGTTGCTTTAATTATTTAAAAGCACACATTTAATTGCATGAAGGGTAACTTTAAAGGCTAAATGTGAATATCATTTATGATTTCAATATATATGGACTGAAAGAAAAAAAGCCCATAAAATAATGCTCCACATACAACACCACTGTTGGCTGCTTTGAAAATGAGCTTCTGTATTTATATAAAAACCCTATTGTACAAGTTCAAAGAAGAAGAAATTAAACTGGAGATTACAGCCACGACATGGCAGAGCTGACACCGAAGACTATGATTATCTCAACAAAACATTTTCCCTCAGATAACATTGAAAAAAATGACAGTAAATACAAAAATTATTTTAATGATTAATAAATTTCAATGGGTGTGTTTATGTATCATTTTCTCTGGAAATATACATTTTTTCTTCACTGAGCATGCTAAAAATAAAAAGACCTTTTGGCATTTTAGTAAGCAGTTTTACTCAGTGAGTTGTACCAGGTGCTCTGGCTACTTTAAAGATTTGACTAGACTGATGAGTAAAGACGTCTCTCAATAGGAATTTCCAAAACCATAGAAATTTGTCTTTGTCCTGTGACACACAATCATTTCAGTTTCACGCCATCAGTCCCTGCTAAGTGTCATTATGAACAAGACAGGGGAAATTTAGGAATGCAGATGTATGAGTGTAATTATAAAAAAGTACATAACATAAAGCAGCTTATATTTTGAAAACAATCATTAACATCACAGTGAAAGAACTTTCCTCATGGAAATAATCTGCATTGATTTTTTTAATATGGACTGTCCAATGGTCCCTCTGCATATTACAGGAGTGAGATGGAGCTTTTCCTGTTTTATGTGTCATTATTTCTAGTTATTCTTTCTTTGGTCCTCACCCAATGTCTTTCTTGACCCCAATTATCTTGTTTTTTCTGCTCCATGTGGCCAAAGATGCTTTTCCTATAACTTTTAACTGTGACACCTCTGCCAGAATGAAGCAAAATTCTCAGTATTTTTATCTCATCTCACAAAGTGACAATCTGCAGACCTTACTGATCTTTGACACCTCTTTCTTGCCTAATATATACCCATTTTTGTCTTTAAGATTTTTTCAAGAATGTACACTTGGCTATTTACTTAAAATTAGAAATGACAAATCATTGATGTATAGTTTGTCCTCAATACAGTTTTTACAACAACTTTTAACAGTTCTCTTTGTGAAAACATTGACAACATTGTTCTCCAACTTACATGTGTCGGCTTAGTGATGCCGCCAGCATTGTCTGTCTGATTTCCTTTGAAGAAGCCAGCAAGGCACTAAGAACCCTTCATTACACACTTCTAAAGACTTTGTTTCAATTTACTTCTTTTTGAAATAAGAAGATCACCTAAGCTCTGTCAAAAGCACGACTTATTCTTTACAGAGCTTATAAGGAGTCAGATGCCAGATGGAATATATTCTGATTTATGTCTATTCTCGAAAAAGAACTAACTGTAAATTGGGAAAATATGGAAAAAAGGAAAACTCTAAATTGAAACAATGTTTAAAATCCTCATATCTTCAAGCTTGAAACTTCATAAAAAAAAGCCACTGCTGTTAGAGTGAGCCATCATAGAATAGGGCCAAACCCCAAAGTAGAACCAAAATGACTGAGGCCAGAGAAAATTACTGTATAAAGTTAAAATGAATCCTGACCATGGTGCTGCAGCCTCTCGGTGAACTCCAGAAATCTGGTAATTGATATAGGAATCAAAACAAAGCCTTCAGAAAAGTGCAGGACAAAGTAATATCTACATTGGTACTGGCATTTTATCATAAAAAACTGTAAGTCCTGATGTAGCACTTACGAGAAATGTAGCATGTTAGTACAGGACAAGGGTCTAAAAATGCTGCTTGTTGCCATTTTTATTACTGGTACCTTGGAGCTGAATTTGTTAAATCTAGTAAAGACAAAGCTCAAGACACCAATGTGTCCAATTAACCACAAACATCTGGATGAATTTTTCATTTGCTACAAGTGATCACTTATGAAAATGATGAATTTCAGTGTCAAAGCTTTGTAGATGTCAAGCAAGAGACCTATTGACACACATAGGAACTGCTAACCTGCAATAGAAGAACAGAGGCCTGCATATGAGTAAGGGTGAACTTTCAATCTGAAAACAAAGAATACAAAGCAAACAACAAAGGATGATGACAAGATGCTAAAAGCATCAAATTACCTAAGTCACTCCTCTGCAACACATATAAAGATGATGCTTAATAATTATATCATAAACATCAAATTTTATTAAAAGGGGAAAATCTCTGAATCAATAGACCATTAGTAGAAAGGGAAAAAAAACTGCTTAAACATTGATGCAAGTAAGGCATAATCTTCTTATATAATACACTACCGTGGCTGTCTGTTTGTCTGTCCAGGATTTTAAATCACCTGTACCTTGCATACCGTTTGACTTATTGACCTGAAATTTGATACACATATACTATGTGAGCTCTACTGTCTGCTTTCAGGGTGATGATTTTTATTACTCTTTTTATTTTTAATTTATTTTATTGTAGAATCAACTCTTGGCAGCACGCAGGAGGGCGTCCTTGCAGCGCATGCGTATGGGTGCCGTTCTCATCCCTACCACCTTTGCCATCACTTCCCCTACCCCTTCATATCTTAAATCATTCTTGAGGCAGATTGAACACTTAAGTGCCAGCTTAAATGAAAAATTAAGGAAAACATACTAAGTAATTGCAACACAAACACTGACTTAATCAGTTTTAACGTGAAAAGATGCCAATGAAAGAAGAGAAGAAGCGGGCCGCTAGAGTGGAGAAAACAAGAGCTGCTCATGAAGCAGCAAGCATATCAACCTCTGAGCAAATGAATGCAAAATGTACAGAGACAGAGTATGAAAACTATAAGTCAAGTATATTCACTGCACTGCAGTACGCCGTTACTGGTGGTAAAATAAATCACAATAAATGAATATAAGTTTTAATTCAGTCAAATTGGAATCTAGCATCTAAGAAACTGAGGGACTAGTAAAACTTACAGTATATTTGATAAAGAAGGATTGGGTGTTCACACTTTGTCTTTCTTCAATGTAAAGTGGGGTAAAAGTGGAGTCATTGTGTTGACCTCAATGTCAACACTATTAAGAACCAATTTGCATACTTGATGAGATGCCAACCTCGCTTTCAAAGTCATTTTGGGCTCCACCAGAGCTAATATGTGGAATACCCACTTCTCTTACTTGTGTAGGTAACATCATTTTTTCATAATAATATATTGAAATATTTTGTGAAAAAGATGTAGAAGGCAAGAAGGATGTTCATAGGGTTTGGATTATTTTAAAGATAATTGAAGTGGTCAAAAATAAAGCTTCTCACAATAAATGTGAACATGTACTGATAGAAAAATTATGTATAACATAATCAACATTTTACTTTGGTTAAAGAAAAAAAACTCAAATTATCTTAGAGCTCACAGAAGCCATACACATGTAAAATGAGACACATTAGAATTTGTTTTTGTAATTTGTCCATTGCTACCATTTATTGAAATCATTGGATTATTCATTTGTTTTGTACTGATATGCAGTATTATTTTGTGATATTACCAGCTGTTATAGGTATGCATACCTCATAGTTTGATTTTAAAAATACAAGGGTGAGTCAAAAATTATCTGCACTCTGGTTATATTAAAGCTTCTGTTGGCAGCAATTTCTTATTAGCTCTTTACGTACGAGGTCCCTGTCTCCCCAGTCACTGCTGTGCAGGTTGAATGTGTTACATCAGATCATTTGTAACTGCAGTTGTTGAGAAACAAACATCTGCCCCATTTGTGATTTGTTAGATGAGCAACATGCAGTGATTTGTTTTTTGTGGTTTGAGGATATTCCTGGTGCCGATATTTATTGAAGACTTTGTGCACAGTATGGAGAAAGTATTTTGTCACAAAGAAGTGTGTATTAATGGATAGAGAAGTTCAAGGAAGGTCACACAGTTGTCAGCCACGAAGTAGGAGTTGGACATCCATCCACGACAACGACTGTTAACAACATTGAGCGTGCACGTGAAATAATTCTGTTGAATAGACGAGTGACAGTAGATGATGTGGCAAATCATTTGTAAATCAGCCATGGCTCTGCCTATGCAATTGTCCATGACAGACTTGGGTTTTGAAAGAAGCCCTACGAGGACAAAAATTCACTTCTGATGAAGAGGTGAAGACAGCAGTGCATTCGTGGCTCGCAGCTCAGCCTAAAACGTTTTTTAATGAAGGAATACGAAAGCTTGTTGATCGATGGACAATGTGTATTTAAAAGCAGCTTGATTATGTCGAAAATGATGTATTTGTCTTTTCTGAAAGTTGATTAAAATAAATTCTATAGCTGGAGTGCGGATAATTTTTGACTCACCCTCGTTTTATTTGTACAAGTATTAACTTAGAGCACAGTCCACTTCAAATCTACACATCTTCTTTGGTACTACCAGTTTACCCTCACAGAGCATTGAGATGAGAAAAACGTATTTATTTGATAGCCCATATTTATACACACAAAATTGCAATTCAGTAAGAATGGTTACTAAGAATTTCAATAATAACAGGTCAAATATCTTTTATTTTTACAAACAGAAACACAATAAAAATTCAACTTTTTTTACTGACTCCTCAAAAATTAGACATGGGCATAATGAAACATCACAGCAAAGAGCTATAATAAGCCAGGAAGCAACACCTCCATCAGTATGCTATGCACGAATGGATGCAAAAAGGTAAACGACATCTTCCTAACCTGACAGACCCTGAAGATTCTCTTGAACATCACAAGGTCAGAAGGTCTTCAATGTGTTTTCCAGATCTTTCAGAGATATAACTGAAAACCTCCAAATACACATGTAGTTAAGTGCTATATGTCAGTACTCTTGTTTCTTTGGGTTTTGTTTTACTCAGAAAAGCAGGCATGTCCTGTTTTCAAGAAAAAATTCTCCTTTTAAGGCATTTTCCTTACGTTAGCTGATACACTGATGTGCATTTAGAGGGGAAACTATTTCTCATACAGGTCAGAAAAAGAAAGCAAGAAATTCCTAATCCTCTGTCTGCATTGTCGTGATTGTAAGGCTATGTTACTACTTCCTTTAGCCTAATGAAGGATAAAAATGTTATTAGTTAAACCCTGAAATCGGTAATGGCCAAATCGTATTAGAATTGAAAAAAACAAACTTTCAAAGAGATTTCTAGCTTTTCAATGAAATAACTAAAAATTTCAATAGGTCTTGGTTAAAATATGAATAATTTAGGAACAACCAGTTATTATAGATTGTAGCTATATTATTAATTTTTTAAAATAATTTTAAATAATATTTATACTAATTAGATTATTTCTTATATTTTTAATATTATATAAATCATAAGCAGAACTAGAATTACAAATAAGTTAAAACTACACAGCCATTCCTTCTTCTAACACAACAAGAATCACCATTACACCGTTATGAATATCATACTGTACGACTTTTCCAAGGGGGACTTATTATAGTTTACAGTGTGTGAAGCAAAACCATCCACACTAGAATAAATATTTAAAGAAATGCTCCACCCAAAATAATTTTTTTTAATATTTAATTTACTTGATTGTAGTGATGGCCATTAAAAATATGTTTCAGTCTTAGGTTTTCATGCACATAGAGAGAAAAACGTTTATGATATAATAGAACAAGAGCAAACAACGTGTTACTCATGTTGCATAATCCATGTGTCTGTTATCCAGTTACATGCTCAAAACATACAAAGCATGTGTATTTTTTGTTAAAATATTAATATTGCTGTGTACATCATAAACAGGAAAACACATTCCAATAATTTTGTGCTTTTGAACTGAAAACCCACCTCTTTCACAGATTCATTGGTCAAGACTCCTGTCTTCACACCGTTTCATACTGTTTTGTTGTACAGTACAGGTCACCATTATGTTCTGATATATCATAAGTTTTCCTCTCACTCTCCATGAAAACATGAGATTTAAATTTTTTCCACCAACACTATAAATTATATAGTTTTTCTTGAGCTTCTAAAAAGTTTTAATTTCCCTTTGGGGACAAATAAAGTCTATCTATCTATCTATCTATCTATCTATCTATCTATCTATCTATCTATCTATCTATCTATCTATCTATCTATCTGTCTGTCTGTCTGTCTGTCTGTCTGTCTGTCTGTCTGTCTGTCTGTCTGTCTGTCTGTCTATCATTTTTGGGTGGAGTATTCCTTGCCGTAAGTACTTTTTTATGGTAAGGATCAGCCACATAATAACACTGTACTTCCCAAACTTCAGTGCCAGTCTGTAGGTTCTGACTCTTTGCCTTAAATAAATTATCAGACAGTGGTCCCCAGGTTGATCATCATGGTAGCCCCACTCCCAGATATTCTATTTTAGGGGGGCAGAGCACATAACTAACATTAATGCATTAACACAGAAATAATCATAACACACACACAACAAGTAATTGATAAACAATAATAATCAAAATGTAACACACAAGAGAACCAACCAAACATAATACCAATAACAAAATATAAAAAATTATATTTAACTAACAACAAAAGTTTTCATTTAGAACTTGAGATAGGGACACAACTCTGACTAAAACTTAACAGAAAGTCACTCAGTCAGTTATTTTCTAACCCTACTAGTACTGAACAGGGTTGCAGGGGGTAGCAGAGGGTGCCAGTCCATCACAGGGTAACAGAAAGTCACATGATGAAAAGATTTCCCGAACACATTGTGCAGTTAAACTACCGCTAACATTCTGCAGATGAAATCAACTCTAGGTAGTGGCAACCCCTATTTTCTTCATACACTATTCAAGAGCATTGTCTGTATTGCACTGTTGTCCATATCACATTCATGTGAAAATTCAGGGGTCACCAGTGCCATAACAGAAATGAAGCAACACCATTAAATGGTATTCAGGTCTTAAACCAGTGCTGACAGAGACAGTAAGCATTTAATACATCAGGGACATAGAAATACAGAATATCTAAAAGTTAAAATCAAATGGGATAAAAGAAGATTAGAAACACTGAAGCAAATGTGGAAAGAACACATAAAAACTATGGTAAGGATGAAATCAGGTTAGCTGATTTCTACTTTCTAATAAATAAAATTAAATTATGTATTTTATTACATTTTTGTTCATTATGGTGCTAGAAATTATTGACATATGGCATGTTGGTTAGATGTACAGGTAAGAATTTCACAATACTCTGTACACTTAACTAAACTTCTACTGGTAAAACTGCTACTACTATTCACAAACATAATAATAGATGACATAAATGAATGTCTCCATGTCTGTGAATCAAATCTATTGTTAAGGGTGTTGCTAGCTGCTCTATGGATGGCAGGAAGCATTAGCATATACTGTATGCTGTGACGGTCTGTGCTGCCATTTACATGTTATCCAGTACTGTTGGTTTTCCCAATCAACAGACTTTCCACTGTCCAGTATACATGGCTAACTTGTGCCATTATGTTAGGTTGACAAAGCAGCTATTCTCAATGCTCTTTCTGTGTTTTGTACAAATGATGATCCTTTTATTGTTATTATCAACTTTTTAGGGACACACTTTTTGTGCAGCAATTTAAAGGCAGTTTTAAGTCTTATATACATTGCAAATGTATCAATGTTTATCTCTTATGAAATTATTTTTGTGACTACATACGTGATATATAGGGCAGCACCCTGTGTTAAGTGTTGCTGTCTTGTAGAACGTAACTTCTAAATTGAGCTTGCCTGCTCTCCTCCTATTAGTGTGGACTTTTTGTTATGTATATGATTCCCTTTCCTTGACCAGTCATGTCTTTAATATGGCTAATCTATTCCATTATGCAAATATATGTATGTATGTCTGATAAAGTGCCAACCCATTCAGAGTTGGATTCTGCAATGCAATTGTTGATAGGAGTCTGTGCCACGGTATGCTGCTATATTGTGTATGGATGGTATGAAAATTAAACCACTTCACTTTACTTGACAAATTCAAACCTTTATCAATTTGCTCATAATATAATATCTAGTCCATTCATCTTTGTATTGTGATACACTTGCAAACACAAATTGTGTTTACAAATGGAGTCAGTTCGTTGTGTTTCACATTTTTTACTTGTGCAAATGTAATGGCTGAATTTCTCATAGAAATCATTTTGCATCCTGCAATGTCATTGATAAGGCCCAAATGGGTTTTGACAGGTCAGTTAGCCAATGTCAGCACAATTATTCTATATCCTTATTGATTTAGGTCAGTGTTGCTATATTCGTGGCTTCTTTGAGCTGTTTGTATTTTTTTTTTCTAATTAGGTTTCCTCAACCGTAAAAGGAGCTGTTCCGTGATCCATTTAAAATTTGTTTAGTTGCTATATTAAATGTTCTTGGGAATAAAGCTTGTGTCTGCTCCACTTCTTTTCCTGGCCTAATGTATCTGAGCTTCTCAATGCACAAATATCACTCCTTTCATTTGGCCCAAAGCTTAATAATATGATATATGTGTCAAATTGCATTCATCTTTAAAAGAGAATCTTAATAACAAGGAATTAAGGTTTCATTACTGTATATGATTCTCACTGGTGATGTACCACTGTTTTAGATATTTTCATTAAAACTAAAAAGGTATCCCTACTGGTAAAAACAAAGCCACTGTATTAATAGACTCTCTATTTTTCACACTTCCCTGTGCACCGTGAATAATATTAACAAATGGTTGGCAATGTGTTTTGACAGACCAGTTAGTCAGTTGTCAGTAGCAATTATTTCTCATCCTTATTGATTCTGGTCAATGTTACAAAGTTTAGACTATGAGCATGTGTTGTATTGACAAGATAGAACAAGAATAAAAAAAAAGGAAAATTCATGTTCTGTGACATAAAAACAAAAGTAGGAGTCCAGATCCTTACCAGGTCCCTGCAGGTGCTCAAGGGTGTGAATAGCTGCTGCCTACTATAACATGTCGACAAGCAACATGAATGCCTGTTGAAGTGTGACTGGCTTCCAATCAGTGCAGTTCTCATGCTGTGACTGCCCCAGGTCATCTTTCAGCTATTCTCAGCAGGGAAGTGAGTATCTCTGATTAGGCCTGTATCAGTCAAGAGGAGGGATGACCAGCTTATGAATTAAATTTGAGAATCCATAATTTTAGGACTTGTGCTATTCATTCAACTTCAGGCTGAATTTGATAATCTGTCTAACTCACAGTTTTTTTAGAAGGGAATCCTAACATTTTTTAAATATGTTAGTTATGGTTATAGTTATAGTTTTGATATGGTTTGCATATTTGTAACTGGAAATCTACAAAGGGAGAAAATGAATCATATACCTTAAAATGATTTTTTATTCCTAAGCATTCAATTCCTACTAGAAATCATCATCAGAGGAACATGATTACACTTACAGGAATCCACGACAATATATAGTAGCATATAAGGAGGGAAGGGTAGATGGATGTTGGAAGGTGGTGGGGGGGGGGGGGTTTGATGATGAGGTAGGGTTTGGAGGGTGTTAGTCATAAAGACTTATTTATTATTTAGATGTTCATCTTAACAAGCCTGCATATGCTGGATTCATTTCCAAATGTCTGTTCATGGAGATCTAATTAGACAGTCAGGTTTTAGCCAGTTCTCTGGCACTTTTAATATTAGCCTTGAATTTTACTTGCACCGAGTCCCATTTAAAAGTGTGTCTGGTTGAACTTGTATGTGTGTAAATCAGAGACCGTGGGTCTTTTCTTCTGCTTGCATTGTGATGTTCCTGTATACGTGTGGCAATTGTTTTTGATGTTTGTCCCACGTATACAGCTGGTAAGAATCACATGGTATACTGTAAACCGTGTTCCATGTCTCTGCTGCTGATTTTCTGCTTTTATCATTAAAAAGGACTGAACATAGAGAGTTTTGTAGGCCTGTTCGCTACCTTGATTCTAACAGGATACGTGCTGTACCTTCTGATACCCTGCAATGATTTCTACTTTATATCCTTCCTTTGGGTCAGATTATTCGCAGACATGGCCTTAACTTCCACTGTTATGCAGACAATATACAGTTATATCTTAGTACAGACTCCCCTACAGATTCACCTCCCAGCACACTCACGGAATGCATCACTGATCTTGAGCTATGGATGGAAAATAACTTTCTCAAACTTAAATGCCAATAAAACTGGAGTGTTACTGGTAGGTCCAAAATCCCAACTTTCTAAGGCATTCAATTTCTCTATTTCTGTTGATGGTACACTTGTCAAACCTGTTCCTGTTGTCAGAAATCTTGGTGTTTTGTTTGATTCATCACTTAACTTTGAGTTACACATTAGGTCTCTTTCCAAAATTTCATTCTATCATCTCCGTAACATTGCCCGCCTCCGTCCATTTCTGTCCTTGTCTGATGCTCAAACTCTGGTTCATTATTTCATAATGTCTCATATTGATTACTGTAATTCCCTCTTCATTGGCCTCCCTGCAAAATCTATACAGAAGCTACAGTACATTCAGAACTCCACAGCCAAAGTCCTCATCCACACAAAGCGTTCTGCTCACATCTCCCCTGTTCTCTCCCAGCTTCACTGATTACCGGTTCCATCAAGGATTAAATTCAAAATTCTGCTTCTCACCTTCAAAGCCCTATATAACCTTGCCCCCCTCTACCTCACTCAGCTCCTAGCTCCTTACACTCCTTGTCGCTCTCTCAGGTCCTCGAACAGTAATCTCCTTACTGTCCCACACACCAGACTCTCCATCTTGGGAGGCAGGTCCTTCAGTGCTATATCACCTCAAATCTGGAACTCTCTTCCTCAGTCTCTCCGAGATTGATCCTGTTTCTGCACTTTTAAATCACAATTGAAAACTTTCCTCTTCTACAAACTTTTGTCATCTGTGTATTTTTTTTTTTTACTCTGTATGTAAAGCAACCTTGAGTTTGTGAAAGGCGCTCAATAAATGTAACCTATTATTATTATTATTTTTTATAAGGAAGTGTGTGCCAAGTGGGATGGGAGGTCAGGTTAGAGTCGATTGTTTGCTGGGGTCTCTTGCGTCTCCTATGTAAGCATTGTTTGATGAATGTATTTGGGTAGCAATTTGATGTGAACAGTTGGTAAAGAGAATGCCTTTCATTCTTTTTAGTCTACTTGGTATTATAATGGGTGTGAACTTTATTGAACAGATTTTTAACACAGCTCTGTTTATGTGATGATGGGTGATTTCTAGCAAAGTGTAATATTTTGCCTGCATAACATTCCTTATGATAAACACCTGTAATCAGGGTGGTATTGTTACCTCTTTCAATGGATATGTCCAGGAAATTGATGTGTCGGTTTGTTTCTTTTTACATAGTAAACTCGATTGCAGGGAATATTGTGTTAATGTAGTTATGGAAATAATTCATCTGGTCATTTTTAAATATGATGAATGTGTCGTCAACATAGCGTATCCAAATTTTCATTGTGTACTGAGTTAGAGCCATGCTTTCAAATCACTGCATTGCCAGTTCCGCTAAGATTCCTGATAATGGTGATCCCATTGGCATGCCTTCTTTTTGTCTGTAATATTTCCCATTAAAATGAAAGTGAGCTTTCTGGCAAAGTGGAACTAGATGCATTATATCATTTGTGGCCAGTTTCGTTTGTGTCATTATGGTGGGGTCTTTATTTAGCTTTGTTTGTAAAGTTTCTGTGGCCAGATGAAATGGGATCATGGTGTTCTATGACACAATATCAAACAAGACCATGATCTTATCCTCAGTGATGGATTCATTTTTCATATACTGTATATAGTATATATCTTTGTTCTTAATAAATAGTTGAATAAATTGTCCAAAATGTTTCCAGGGCAAGATCCAACCTGCGAACGTTGCAATCAAGTTCCAGCCTCACTAGGCCACATGTTCTGGACCTGCACCAAATTAACATCATTCTGGACAAAAATCTTTAAATGCCTATCATTCAGCCTTAGTGTCACAATCCCTCCTAACCCACTAACAGCTGTGTTTGGTGTACTCCCAGATGGGCGTAAAGCGGAGAAGGACAAACAAACTGTATTTGCCTTTACTACACTATTGGCACGTAGACTTATCTTGCTCAACTGAAAGAATCGTAACTCTCCTATTCTAAGTCAGTGGGTAACTGATGTTTGTTACTATTTGAAACTGGAAAAAATCAAATTCTCTCTTAGAGGATCTGTGCAGAACATTTTCAAAACCTGGCAGTATCTAAACAATAACATTTTAGAATAAGCTTTTGAAGCACTGAAGAAGCAGATTCTGTCCCCTTTTTTCCTTTTTTTTCTTCTCCATTTATCTTTATTTACTTCTTAATTCACCTATTTACTTATTTTTACTAGCTTTAATTTTACTCTGCTGGCTTAGCTCTCTTTCTCAGGGGTGGGGGTTGATTTGTTTTCAATCTTATGTATGTAAAAATTAATTTATTTGTATGGAATGTTGAGTGATTTCAATAAAATCAAAATAAATAGATAAATAAATAAATATATCTGAATGACATGAGCCTGATTTTAGCCCTCCTAGCCACATAATCACTAAAGTAGCCACTCTTTTATTTGCTTGATTTGGATAGATTAAAGAATAGTATTTGTTGGGACTCTTTTCAACACCAAGCCACCTTCATTACCCCCTAAAAGTCCAAAAGTTACAGTATATGTCAAAAACCTGACTTGTTGTGAGAAGTACCTTTGTGCCAATATTTTAACTCTGTGGCTTAAAAAACAAAAATGTGTGTAAAGAAAAAAAACAAACAAATTTAATGTGATTTCCACATTAAAATTTAAGGCCAAGATGGCAGGAACAGTCTCTTTATTTTAAAAGTTAAAAATAGGAATTCAACACAACTTAGAACATTGTGGGCACCAACTCTAGCTAATGTCTGTAGGTTGAGCAAATGAGCTCCCAAACTGTGTAATAAATAACAAATAACAGAATAACAGAATTTCCATCCATCTATCCATTTTCTGTGACTATGAATCAAGCACAAAGTAGTAATCATGATAAAAATTCTTTTTGGGTAATACTCTTGCATTTACACACAGTGATTCATACCAGCCAATTCTGTGTCTACAACTAAAATATGCATCTTTGTTATGCATGAGAAAAGCAAGAAAACCTACAGAAACAAAGGGTGAATGTGTACACTCAAAACTAGACAATGACTAGTACTGTGGAAAAAAATGATTTAAAATGTTAGTTAAGTTCTATCAAATCTCCAGCTGGAATGAATACTAATCAGGAGTGTATGTTGATCCACAACTCTACTCATAGTAGTAGCAGTAGTAGTAGTAATAGCAGCAGCACTAGTATTACTGTCTCCACAAGCAGAGCAAGATATAGCCTAGTTTTATTTTGGGTCAAGGGTTGTTGTGTGTTGGTCATGCAAGGCGATAACTCACCATTGTATTCAGTGGAAAAGGGTCACTAATGGCTTGCAATGTATTTTGCGATGGGTCAGCTGTGACCGTTGATGGCAACTCTCCAAGGGGCACACCCTCTGCTATATTTGGTGGCAGAGACTCCCCAAGGGGAATCTGGCCACCATTCTGCTACCATTTTCGATGGTGATTCTCCAAGAAGAACCCCTGATCTGACAGTCATCATGGACTAAGTCTTGAAAACACTAAGAAGGGCAAGATTGGGTTGTGGGAATAAAAGTTTAAGAACCACTGATAGAGTAAACCCCCAGCCCTGAACTTGATAAGCAAGCAAATAATGTATGAACAGATTTGCTGTACATATAAAGCAAATAGGCAATATACTCTAAAAAGATCTTTGTTTTTTGTAAATTGTAAGATTTATGTCCAAATACGTTTCCCAAAATAAAATAATTAAAGTAACAAGGCTGTGTTACTAACTTTCATATCTCTGTCAGACTGTGCACAACACTTCTCCTTAGCACATACACATTGCCTTCCAGATTAACATCCTCAACACCTTTGGGTGACAAACTGTTGTGATTTCATTACAAATATATCACGGCACAAAAGAGTGTATATTTGTCGTATTAACTTGAAATGTGTAACCACAAGCCTGAGGCTATCTGCAAGATATGTTGACTTTCTACCTACTATTCAATAATGTTTCCCAAGAACACAAAATGAGATTTTTCATTACTATGCTGCCTAACTTAATTGCCATGATTTTTTTTTACTGAGTCTGTCCTTTCTCTATAAAGCTGTGTTGGTAAAAAGCTGAAGAGGATCAACTAGTTAATGCAGCTGTCATTTCTTTTTGAATCACTCATTTTCATTATGTTACAGAGCTGTAAAAGATTTGAAGAAAAGAATTTAACAGAGTACTGTTTAATAAAGGAACTGATCACAACTGCTTTGTAGAGCTATCCTTCACACTGCGTAAATAATTTGTACTGCCAGATTCTTCAGGGATTCAGTTATAAAGCATAATGGAAAAAATGAAAGAAAAAAAATATATATATATTGTACGTATAGATAAAGATATATTTTTTTCCAACACTCATACACATTTAAATTCAATTTGTAAACAGTATTTTTTATCTGTCTATCTATTTATAAACTCAGTAGCTACATTATTAGGTAAACCTATCAGGTAAGACAGGCTTCTACCTCCAGAACAGTGAGAGGTAGAATTCAGTGAGACCTTGATTCAACATCATGATAACATCACAGAGTTCCTGTAGATTATTTGGTCACACATTCATGCTGAAAACCTCCTATTTCACCTCTTCCCAAAGGTCCTCTGTTAAATTGAAATCTGTGGACTTGCAGGTGTTTTTTGCTAACAGAATTGTCATTCAGTGGATTTGTTTTGTTTATCGCTCCTATAGAATGTAGTACATGAAACGCTTGGGGGTGTCTGTTTCTGGGTTGGCACCTATAATCACACCACAGGCATGCATCTTGCCTATTCTAATGTTTGGATTATCATCAAGTAAGGCCTCTGAAAATATATGACAAGTATTGAAAAAGAAAAAATATATGTTTGTATGCATCATTTTAGCAATATTTACAGCATATTACAAAAGCAAAAAGTCCATTATTTAATGCATAGACACTTATAATATGAATTTGTTATCAGCATAGAACATCATAATTAGATTTATGCTTTTTAGTGACCTTGGAAATTTGGAATGGCTCTATTGGCCTAAGTGCATGCAAGAAATGTTCATGAGGATCTCTGTTTAGACTCCTCTGTGAACATTTAAGTGGTGCAACAAAGCATTTTTACTATAATTGATATTTTATTCATACAGTAGGCTAGTAAACTAAGACATGAGGAGGCTTGTATATTAATAACTAAATTTTATTAACCTTGTTTAGAGATTTAACATTAGCACCTCCAGGCATGACAAACCACCTTGAATTACAAGAGATTTTATTATCGTAATTAATTGGCATTCCAATCCAGCCTGCTTATGCTAAAATATAGGATTTAAGGAGAAACCAGCAGGTGAAAACTCAGATGTAGGGATGGTGTTTGCATCTCCAAAACAAATGTAAGCAAGTCAACAGAGAGAAGACTGCACAATAATTATTATATCATTAACAAGAATTGCTAAAATAAACCTATTATATTAAAGCCATGGTAACCATTAGGTCTAAATTCTAATTTTAGGTGAGAGTTGCAATTTGTTTGTTGTTTTTTGAGTTATGTAGTTGAAGCAAAAACTTTGGGAACCTTTAAAATGTATCTGGATGGCATATTAGTTAACCAAACCAGGACTTAATGGACTGCTCTTGTTTGTCAGACTTCTTAAGTTCTTATTTTTATCTGATGATTTGAAATAGAGATTATGAAAGTTGTAAAGAGAAGGGCATGTACAGGGTAATATTTTATGAACATAGGATGTAGTGTTTCTGGGTTTCTGTTTCAGAAACTGAGTCATCTTCTTGCATGTCAGCCACAATTCACAGAATTAGTATGCACTGGTCATTGTGATGGCCGTAGGGAAGTAATCCACATGGATTAACAGTCCTGAAATGCATTCACCATAGCGTTTGTAGAAGATAATGACTTAATGTTTCTGCTGATATGACTCTGATTCTCTAAAACTAAAGAAGCAAAGAAATATGTCCTGATGTGGCAAAACGATTCAACACATGTGCATCTGTAAGGGTTCTTTTTTCCGTTAATAATTTGGTAATATCTATCTGGATTTTTTCATTAATATAAGGCACAACTTCTCTTTTTCATTTTTGAAGGCATTCATAATAAAAATGGTATGGCTATGAATATTTATTTTTTAAGATGAACATATAACTGAAGTAATATTTCTCAACTCACTGAACAAGAAAAATGTTTAATAAATATATAATATACATCACAAAAGAAAACATGCCAAAATATATATTATGAATAAAGAACAATATGGTAATATCTATGATAATTTGATATTTAAATACAGTGCATCCGGAAAGTATTCACAGCGCATCACTTTTTCCACATTTTGTTATGTTACTGCCTTATTCCAAAACGGATTAAATTCATTTTTTCCTCAGAATTCTACATACAACACCCTATAACGACAATGTGAAAAAAGTTTACTTGAGGTTTTTGCAAATTTATTAAAAATAAAAAAACTGAGAAATCACATGTACATAAGTATTCACAAGCTTTGCCATGAAGCTCAAAATTGAGCTCAGGTGCATCCTGTTTCCCCTGATCATCCTTGAGATGTTTCTGCAGCTTAATTGGAGTCCACCTGTGGTAAATTCAGTTGATTGGACATAATTTGGAAAGGCACACACCTGTCTATATAAGGTCCCACAGTTGACAGTTCATGTCAGAGCACAAACCAAGCATGAAGTCAAAGGACAGGATTGTCTCAAGGCACAAATCTGGGGAAGGTTACAGAAAAAGTTCTGCTGCTTTGAAGGTCCTAATTAGCACAGTGGCCTCCATCATCCATAAGTCCATCATCCTAGAGCTGGCCAGCCATCTAAACTGAATGATTGGGGGAGAAGGGCCTTAGTCAGGGAGGTGACCAAGAACCCAATGGTCACTCTGTCAGAGCCCCAGAGGTCCTGTGTGGAGAGAGGAGAACCTTCCAGAAGAACAACCATCTCTGCAGCAATCCACCAATCAGGCCTGTATGGTAGAGTGGCCAGACAGAAGCCACTCCTTAGTAAAAGGCACATGGCAGCCCGCCTGGAGTTTGCCAAAAGGCACCTGAAGGACTCTCAGACCATGAGAAAGAAAATTCTCTGGTCTGATGAGACAAAGATTGAACTCTTTGGTGTGAATGTCAGGCGTCACGTTTGGAGGAAACCGGACACCGCTCATCACCAGGCCAATACCATCCCTACAGTGAAGAATGGTGGTGGCAGCATCATGCTGTGGGGATGTTTTTCAGCGGCAGGGACTGGGAAACTTGTCAGGATAAAGGGAAAGATGACTGCAGCAATGTACAGAGACATCCTGGATGAAAACCTGCTCCAGAGCACTCTTGACCTCAGACTGGGGCGACAGTTCATCTTTCAGCAGGACAACGACCCTAAGCACACAGCCAAGATATCAAAGGAGTGGCTTCAGGACAACTCTGTGAATGTCCAGAGCCCAGACTTGAATTCGATTGATCATCTCTGGAGAGATCTTAAAATGGCTGTGCACCGACGCTTTCCATCCAACCTGATGGAGCTTGAGAGGTGCTGCGAAGAGGAATGGGTGAAACTGGCCAAGGATAGGTGTGCCAAGCTTGTGGCATCATATTCAAAAACACTTGAGGCTGTAATTGCTGCCAAAGGTGCATCGACAAAGTATTGAGCAAAGGCTGTGAATACTTATGTACATGTGATTTCTCAGTTTTTTTTTATTTTTAATAAATTTGCAAAAACCTCAAGTAAACTTTTTTCACGTTGTCATTATGGGGTGTTGTGTGTAGAATTCTGAGGAAAAAAATGAATTTAATCCATTTTGGAATAAGAATGTAACATAACAAAATGTGGAAAAAGTGATGCGTGTGAATACTTTCCGGATGCACTGTATGTACTAAATCATTAGTTTTCTTTGAAATTTCAAGTCATAGGAAGATAAAAGCTCTCCAGGTAAAAAGAAGAAACTGATTTTGCATGCAACACAACTCCATTGCAGAGCACACTAACTCACAAAGACTTCATCAGACAAGTAGATTCTCCCATAACCTTTACATTTGAGGAAAAATGTTACACAGTGCTCAGACAAAGTCCACTTTAAAATGGGAAAACTATACCTGAGCAGAACTGCGCACAGAGAGTGATCTGGACAGGAATTAAATCAAGACCTTTGAACTTTAAGGCACCAGTTCTCCACTAAGCCACTATAGCAGTATTTTTTCAGGTCTAATGTAGCTAAAATAACATTCCAGATCCAGCCTCCTAAATTAAAATTAAGTCACATTCTGGCCTTATTAGTTTTGTAAAGCATATTTTATTAGCTGATTCTCAAAAGAAGCCCAGGTTTCTCTGTAACAATTCTAGTTTAATCACAGATTTCAACCCTTTTTAAAAAATAATACACTTTATATTATATATTATAATATTAATTTCATATTTCACCACAGGTAATTTCTAACTCTCATATAATTTGCCATCACAAGAATTCCAGAGATGTGGGGGACTAAAGGCTACCCTGGGGAGCAGTGAAATCAGAACTACCAAACAATGAATAAATGATAGACCAATGTTACAGAAAATACAGTGCATATATCAATATCAATAAAGAAGACACTGGAGCAATTGTTATACTGTATATGAACTCCAAACATGGATATCCTTTACTTACATCTACAGGTGGAGTGCCACATGGAGGACTGCACCAAGACAGACTGAAGATATCTAACAGAAACCGTTCTTTATTCAACTAGGTTAAATTACATAAAACAACTACTACACAAGAGTCAGCATGCAAGTAAATGATATGGTCCAGAAACACACTTCTGCTATTAAGAATTTAATAAAGTCTGAAAATAGTTAATCATTAAGAGTCATGGGTAATACCTGTTTAAGAGAAAAAAGACTTAGTTAAAAGTTAAATGTTATATATGATGTAATTTTATAACTTAAACATACTGGTACAAATGTCAGAATGTTCTAGTTTAACAGGCAGGCTGTTTCAAGTATATTTTCCTCTTTTGTTGTTTGATTTTATATACTTTATGAATTCTTGAGGGGAAATTGTCTTTTCACATGACCTGTTATAGATCGGTCACCTGAGATATGGAAGCACAAAAAACTGGATTTCTTTGTTAGAGGACATATTGTACAGCGACACATGTTGTTTTGAATGACAGTTTTGAATAAAATCAGTAAAGCAAAACTGTCAAGCAAAGGTATCTTAAAATGATTTTAAATATTTAGAGATGTCTTTAGGTTTTTCAAGATAGCTTTAAATCCATTGTCACACACGTGCGCATGGGAGGCAGCTAGAGTGCTTAAATAATAGGAGCACCATGCCAGACCAGGGGGTGGCAAGCTGCACTAACTTTTTCTCTCCGTCCTCTGCACACTATCCTCGGGAAATCCCACTAGGTGTCTGCGCCACTGATAACATCACTTCCGGCACCAGCACCATTTCATGATGTCACTTCCGGTCCCCCGCCCGAAGATGCCACTTCTGGCACCAGTGCTCTGGCTGATGCCACTTCCGGTCTTGAAGATGTCACTTCCAGTTCCAGTCCAGATGATGTCACTTTCAGTCACAGCCTTTAAAGTCGCCATTTTTCCAAACTAAAGTCAGTTCTGTTTTGGAAGTTGTACCATTCACAACTCACACAAAAATACCCATTTTTGCATCCAGGGATATTATACGGGTGGCTACCCCAAACCTTTGATGCTTCCTTATTGTGACACCATCTAGGAATATCTCTAGAGTACAGCACTGGTGTTATGGTTATCACACCAATCTTGTCGATGTTGGGTCCAAATCCCATGCTATTGTGCTAAATGGATGGGGTTTTTGTCGTGTGCCTAAATTTTCCTTCCAAATCTCAAGGAGTGGGCTTTTGCATGAATGGACCATGCGATTCACAGGTTGCCCATCCATTGTTACTTTCTTGTTGCCAGTGTTAGAGGAATAGGATCATCTCCATGACACTGAAATGCATTTGAGAATGTTACTTTGTGCTATCTCTAAATGGATTATTAGAGGGTACCATAACACACTAAGTATTAGGGCCTTATGTCTTTATCATTGTCATACAACTGTATCAGTACATACTTTTGAATGTTTAAACTACTAACACTGATACACAAAAAATACAACACAAAAGAAGCCTCTATAGTTAATCATTCCTATATAAACTGACATTCAATCTAATAGGAAAACCTGCTCATCCACTATTGGCACACTTTTCTCTTGTCATTTTTATTTAACACCACAGAACCTTTATCATTACATTTTCCAAACTTAATTTCTGCTGCTATTGCATTCAATCACCAGCAACTACCACATCCATGACCACACTATACAGTAAAATGGAAGAGTAGCTTTTCTGCACAGTAGGGTATCCTTCTTTAAGATTGCAGGTTCATGAATTCCCAACTGACCCATCTTCCTTCTTACGTAAACCATGCCTGAGAGCTACCATTTCAACTGACCTTGCGTGGTGATTTGTTAAACTTCAGGTGTATAGTATAAGCAGTAACTAATCATTCATGGCTCCCAAGGTAGGTGCTCGGTGATCCCTTCACAACTATATGACCCTGTACTGTGTGAAGGATCTATTATTCTAAAAAGACTAAGGACGGAAAAACCTTCATACTGGTATAAGGTCAGACATAAACAATCATACCTCCCATCTGAATTTTCTTTCGGAAAGTTCTCATTCCTCTTAATTCATCTTCCTTTTACCTAAT
Organism: Erpetoichthys calabaricus; assembly: GCF_900747795.2. NCBI lineage: Eukaryota > Metazoa > Chordata > Cladistia > Polypteriformes > Polypteridae > Erpetoichthys > Erpetoichthys calabaricus. The sequence goes on along the minus strand of NC_041402.2, from coordinate 50,713,794 downwards.
TCAGTGTCTTCTGTATAGTTAGGAATGAGTGAATCTGATGTTCATAGGTCATGTCAGGGTGATTCGGTTTGTCACTTTTAGGAACTACAATATGTCAAGAAGAAGTGTGATCACAGGAACTTCTCAAATCTGGGGCTACACCTATACCTTGGAATCATACTTTCACTAACCAGAGGTAAACAGATGAATCCTAGGTTTTATAAAAGGTATTTTAGAAAGTATTATTTTTTAATACAACATATACAGTGCTGAAAATGAAACCTTTCTTCTTTACTTATAATTCAAAAGAATATCCCTCACTACAAATCAGCTATGATATCTGTAAACTATAACAATAATTCTTTTTATTCAACTGACAACTTATTCCTTCTGCTTAATAAGACAACCATATTGGATGATGTTTTTTTCACATATTTTGGATGAGCGCAGTTTGGAAAATTCTGATGTCACTCTTTATTTGCTATTTGTACTGTGTGGATCTGCAAGTAAAATAGTTTAACAGATTGGTTTTTTGGCTTCATTCTCTGGTATGTTATCACTTGTGACAGAAAGCAAAGAAAAATAGCACCGAGTGGGTGTACCACTCCGCAAAAATTCAAAAAAACAAATTATTTTTGAACTTTCAAAAAATTGTATATGGAATGTTTATTATTCCATGGTAGATGTAAATACACAGGCAGATCATTTTAATCGGACTGAAAGGTTGAGGCAGAGCTATATTAGATTACTTTGACTTTTTGGGAATTCTGAGTCATTGTTTAAGAATGCAAGACTGTAAGCGCTGCCTTAACTAGAAATCCTAGGCTGCCTCCACACTGATTTATATAAATAAATGAAATGTCAGGTCTGAGAAGTCACACATAGCAGATAGACTATAGACTATATGCAGCTGGTTACAGCATGGCCGATCAAAGGCTGCCAGCCCCACTGTGTCCTGTGATTTGTATGTGCTTTCAGGCTCTTGTGTATATTGCTTTTGGGTTAGCTTGTAAAGAAAATTGAATACAAATAAACATGAACTGCACTGTAAAACTTCATGCCAATGTACACAATAGACAACTCCTCCTCTCTGTCTCTTTAAATATTTTAGATGTCATCTAACAAGCATGTTGTATATTCTTTTGTATTTTGTACATATCTTGTTTAACAATGTTATATTTTTAAATTCCAGAAATATTAACAGATGTGCTACATGCTTTCATTTGTTTATAAAGTTTTCTACCTCCCAGAATGCTTTGGGCACTTGTCCATTTTGCTAAAGAAACACTCATGGTGAAGAAGGGCCGCAAAAATGTGCTTTTGGCTTCTTCACTACTTCATTAAATGTGAGTCTTTAGCTTGACTTATAACATATTTTAAATACAGGGGATGCTATCATAACTGCCCATCTCATTCAGAATGGAAAAAATGATTCCAAGTACACAGTAAAATAAAATACTGTGAGGAATAATTAAATAGAGAATACAAAGAAAAAATTGAAACAAAACCCTTTCTGCCTCTTGGGGCCCAGTGAAAAAGATCATGAACCCCTGATTATCTTAGTGGGATGACTTTCCCATTTGCCTACCTCTAGTACTGTTTCTTCTTTCCAGTTCACCTCCTCTCTCTATTTCACTCTATCATGCTTCTTAAAATGCCCTGTCTTCCACATGGTAAGTTGAATGTTTACTTACACTCTCCTTCTCTCTCTACAGTTGGTAGGCCATTGGCAGGGAGTAGCCTCTAAAACCCATCCAGCGTTTACTTCAGGGATGATTTCCAGAATCACCTGAGGGGTCAGCAATAACCTCTGATATACAGTGATGAACTAACACTGCTGAGTTTGCTTTGCCGTGATCACAGAAATGTTTGTGATATTTGCCAAACTTTGTAAACTGTATTAAAGTCAATGGGGAAGGACTAACTGAGCAAGATTTCTCTGGATTATAATGGTGCATTCATCTTTAAAGTGTCCATGAGGGCTAGGGAAATGTCTGCCAACTATAATGGACCGATTATTGTATGGCCTCAGGGCCAACCATTGCACCACCGTGCCTCCGTGAGATCAAAGAAGAAAGAACGCAGTCAGAGGTGTGCAATCATATATTACATCAAAACAAAGAAGAAATGCCAAAATCATAGTCAAAAGTCATAAAAAATAGGTAGGTTTTTTAAAGGCAAAACATTCAAAGTAATAATAATAAAATAATAATAATAAGTTGCATATATAGAGCGTCTTTCACAAACCCAAGGTGGCATGTCATGATTGTTCTGTTTTTTGATGCCGCTTTTGAAGGCTCTGTAAACTGTCTGTGCTGATGCTTTGTACTTTTTATTCTATCAAAAAGATAGAAATGTCTTGTAGTGATACATTTTTCATTATTATTATTATTATTTCATAGTGTCTCCTCTGTTGGGGTTGTCAGTCTCCTTCAAAGTTTGTTTTCACTCTTGATGTGCCACGTGGCTAATTATTATGCATGCAAAGGACACACACCTCCTTCTCGATGTGGAACTCACAGATCAATCTGCACATTTAGCTACAAGCACAAATAACTCATCCCACAGAGTCTGTAATGCAGATGATCAGCATTATATACCCAAGGGGCAGTCCCATCAGTGTTGGCTGTTACATCTCTGGAGGACGTCGCACTGGCTTCTCAAAGCTTTATGGGGTGTTGGTGTTAAAAAGAAATGTTCCTAAACCAGCTGAATTATCAGTTAATAATTTGACTAACAAGGGTGAACACAAACACAGCAAAGTCGCTGTGAATAACGCTTCGGCATTAACACTACTGATCTAGGCAGCTCCAAGTGTATCTGCTCTTCTTAAGACAAGACATTCTCTTATAACATGCCACTTGAGTTTTTGGAATTCTCTCTGTTCCTTTTCATTTTTTCAAAACTTCTTTCCTTCTGCCTATGCCAATGAATTAACTAATAACATTTGGAAAACCTTACTAATTTTACTAATTGGTTAATTTTTAATTAATACAACAAGAGCAATTGCGAGGAGCTAAGGTGAGAACTTTGTTTTTGTGGTTCCTTCGAGGCTTTGCTCCTACTTTGTGTCTACTGGTATTGATATAAGCTATGGCTATTTTTGATGTGGCACTGCAAAATAAAAAGTCAAAAATATGTACTGGTCATCTGTTAGCTTTAGAGTTTTGCCATTATTTGCTGCTTTTTCCATCTCAACATCACCAGAGCTGGAGCTGAATATTTAAAAATGAAGTAGACATCTATTAAAGAGTACCTCAAAAAGCTCAGACACAATGCCAGGCAGACAACATTGAATTCCAAGACGTGGACAACCTCCAGAGAGAAGAAATGATTCTGAAACACCATTCTTCTCTAAATGAACAGTAATTAAACTGTTTTATTAGAACTCTACCTATCTACACATTTATTAACTAGATGGATACATTGACAGATATTTGTGGTTAAGTAAATAATCTAAAAATTAAAAGATTACAGTCTGTGTTATCATTGAATTTACTTTGTGTTGAACATTTATAATCTAAAAATTGCAAGGGTTACTTTCATTACCATGTAAAGTGAAGGTAAGTCCCTCATTTTAAAGGCAACGGACCTAAAATTCCTAATCTAGCAGCCAACATCAAAACTGTCATCCATCTATCCATTTGCTTACTCCAAGGTTTTCTTATCAGAGCTGTAAGATAAGTATGATAAAATCTGATATAAAGTAAATTAATGGTTTAGTTTCAAAAACTTACAAGCAAAGAGATAGACATCATTATTGTATATTGGTATGCTTTGTGTTAAAAATGATCTATTGTGCAAATCAGGAATACTGCATATAATAACAAACATAACTTACAATGCCTATGAAGAGTATTCTCTCCTTGAAAGTTCTTGGAAGTTTCACAATTTATCATTATACAACACTGAATCACAGTGTATTTAACATAAAAGTAACAACTCCTATCTGAAAAGTTGTCCAAATGAATTACAAATATAAAATACAAAGTAATTGATCACATAAGTATTCGTCCCTTTTAATATGACACAACTAAATCATCACTGGTGTTGCCAATTGGTTTTAGAAATCCCATAATTAGTTCAATGGAGATCACCTGTCTACTGTCAAGGGGTTTCAGTTGATTGAAGTATAAATGGAAATTTAACCCACACGCCAAGCAACTCCATGAAAAGGCAGTTAGAAAGCAAAACAATACAATATGACCTCCGAGTCCTTAAATATCCTTTGTAGCCAAATTAAAGAAATCATTAAGAAGTGGAAAGAGTATGGCAGAGCTGTAAATCTTCCTAGAGTAGGCCATCCACAAAAACTGAGTGATCATCCAAGGAGACTCATAAGACAGGCAACAAGAGAGACTGTGCCTGCAATAACTGCTGCCCGGTTGCTTCATCAGTCACAACTTTAAGGGAGAGTTGCAAAAAGAAAGACACTTTTAAAAAACACACGTGACATCTCAGCCTGAGTTTGGCAAAAGACACATGGAAGACTTTGTTGGAGGAAGGTTCTGTGTCATGATGAGCTAAAATCGACCTTTGTGGTCATCAGATTAAATGCCATGTTTGGTGTTATCAAAAAAACCCCAAAAAAACACTGTCTCTGGCATGAAGCAAGGTGGTGGTAGTATCTGGCTTTGGGAAGCTTGTGATGGTAAAATGAATGCAGTAAAATACAGGAATCCCTGGTAGAAAACCTGATTTAGTCTGCAAGAAACCTGCCCCTTGAAGTTTTCTAGACAGCAACAACTAACATAAAGCTAAAGCTATACAGGAATAATGGGTTAATGCTAAGCTTGAGCACATTTGCAAAGAAAAATGTGAGAAAATGGCAGAATCCAGATGTGTAAAGCTGAGAGAGACTTGTGCACTCAGTCTCAAGGCTGACTTGAAGGGGGTTGAATATATATGTGATATTTTGTGTTTTATGTTTCTAAATAATTTAGACCACTTTGCTTTTTTTTGCTGATCAGTGTCAAAAAAGACAAATCCATTTTGGTTCAATTTTGTATAATGAAAAAATGTGAAAGCGTCTAAATGGGGTTAATACTTTACTTTTTATATGCACTGTATTTTGTACAACTATACACATAAACAGCTGGTTTTGGAACTAAGATCTTCACAAGCAATATTAAGAAGATTATAGGAATAAACTATTACTTTTTAAAATATACATTTAGTTTTACCTGATATCCTAAGGATACAGCGGGTTGGATAATGGATGGATGGATGATATCCTAATTTAAATTGTGTATATTTTATAAAAGTAATAATCAAGTGTAACCCTTATGTGCATGAACGCCAGAAAAAAAATCCAGGTTTTATTAGGTATTGAATTTTACCAAGACTGTTATATCAGAGTCATTGCCCTTGAGCTAGAGAATCCTAAAATACAGATTTACAATTTAATGTCAGACACCTTTTAATCATGTTAGGAAACCTATTCCATGAGATCCATTACTTTCTTCCCCAAAACACTGCCAGGTTTTTGATTTTCTACCAGCAGAAATAATCTGGGCCTTGAGCTGAATGCTCAGTAACACCCGTGACTTACTTTCAAGTGGTAATTAGATAACAGGTTCCCAATCACTTATTCCAAATCCTTTGGAATGGATGCACTTTTGGAATTCAAAAGTTTCAGATTCTAAGATGGCACGGGTTTGGCAGGGTAATGGGTGCCAGGAGTACAACCTGTGGGTATTCTGCCAGACTTCTGCTAGTATGGGTAAGAATATACTCATAGCCATGCAGTTGCGGATTACCCATGGAGACTGTCATTTTTGGAGAAAAAATATTACAAGTTCTTTCAGGCATGGATCTGATGGGGATCAAAATATTAATTAAATTTGTATTCCCATATTCTGTTATACTAGAATATTATGTCTTTGGACAATGCCAAAAGCTTCATCCTTTTGTGGAACTCTTTTTTTTTAAAAGGGGACATGCAATTGTTATAATCAACAGTGTACATGCCTGCTGTTCTCCCTCATACCAATGCAGAAAATGATGTGCTGTTTGTTAATAGGACATGCACACTCATGTTTGTATGTGATTGCTTTTATAAAATACATCCATCCATTATCCAATCCGCTATATCCCAACTACAGGGTCACGGGGGTCTGCTGGAGCCAATCCCAGCCAACACAGGGCGCAAGGCAGGAAACAAACCCTGGGCAGGGCGCCAGCCCACCGCAGTATAAAATACATCTTGCTAATAATTAGTCTTGTCCACTGGTCAAACCCAGTTAAATTTTTAAAATAACACTGAGACTGCTGTTTGTAAGAGTGCCATGCATTGTGCAAAGAATAATAAATTAGGGACTATAACATCACACCACATCTATTGCACACAGCAGATCTCAATTAGCTTTGATTTGTAAAAAGATTTTCATTTTTAAAAAGTTGTATATAAAAATTCAAAATTTTTTTAAAATTTGGCACATCTTATTCTATTTTTCTTTGTAAAACAGAAATAATCGTTACAATTACTATATAACAAATTTAACAACTTCCATTAATCTTATAATTGAGATAAGGTGATGCCAAAGGAGATTCCAATCAATAACATCCATCCATCCATCCATTGTCCAACCCGCTGAATCCGAACACAGGGTCACGGGGGTCTGCTGGAGCCAATCCCAGCCAACACAGGGCACAAGGCAGGGAACCAATCCTGGGCAGGGTGCCAACCCACCGCAGGACATCAATAACATTCATGAAGAAAATAATGGTTTTAATAAACAATATCAAAATTTTGATGACCAATGCTAACTGTCCACCTTCTCTGCCTATCAGAAGTACATGCAAGATTGTCTAAGAAGGAGCAGATTGAATCCTTGTATCATTCAGCTTAGTCAAAAACTAAGGAAAGAAAGGAAAGAATGTCAGTTTTCAGGTATGCTAACACAAGGCCAATTACCCATGATGCTGGTATTAAACTACAGTACATACATCGTAATATATATTAACTACTTACGATTACATGGTTCTACCCTCCACAATACCAACAATGAAGACAATTATTTTATTTAGAAAATGTATAAATTTAGCTGAGGTTTATTTTTGTAGACCATTGCTGTTTCATAAAAGAAGCAATTTGCATTTGTTTACTATGCATATTTTACCATGCACAATTAGATATTTTCCATTCCTGCACTCGCAATTAGAAGTGCAATCAGTTGATGCCAGTTTTCATGTCTGAGTCAAAGTTTCTAAAATTTAAAAAACAGCTGAGCTGATTCCCCAAAGTAAATTTGTCTGTTCATTTTGATCATCCTATCATGTTACACTTTTTGTTACATTTTGATTGGATTTGCATTATAATAATATGTAAAGGCATTCTTGTCCCTGAAACAGAATAGCTGTCATGGTTTCATAACTAAGGGCTTATATACTGCATAAACTGCATATGTATGCTAGTGAAGCCTTTTGCTGGAATAAGAAATAGACCCAAAGATTTACTTTCTAAAGGTAAAAGTTCATTTTTCTAAAAGTATTGTCTGAGTCAGGAATTAAGGGAATATGGTGTGTGAGAGGAGAGTCGTCCAGGACTGGTTCTTGTCTTATCTTATCTGCTGGGATTGGCTGTGATCCTCCTGATTCTGAAATGGATAAAGCAGATTTGATTAGTGTTACATTATGTTATACTGGTGAATAAGTTTATATTTTTAGTTTTGGTGGCACAGCTTAAATATGGAATATGGAACTGGCGTGAATGTCCTTTAATTGTGTAAGATATGTAAGATATGTGATTTCTTCTTAAATCCAATAACATGTTCTTAATATGAGCAAAATCTCTAAATTATGTATGGTCCATGCAATGAGTTAATTTGTTCAACTTTGATTTTACTTCTTTTACCAGAAAAAGGAAAATATAAATGAGCAGTCTTTTACTGTCTTGATTCTTATTAAGACAGAAAGGCAGAACCTCCATTTAGTATTTTTCCTAGGGAATGATCTAAAATCAAGATAAATGTTGTAAAAGTGAAGGATACTACAGGCCTGTGTTCACTTTGTTTAAGTTTTTTTAATAGTTTCACTACAGTCATTTTTGAGATTACTAGTCGGAATTTGTCCCATTTGCTCTGTTCTTTTGTGAAATTCGTATTACTCTGTTTCAAATTATTATTCCTGTTCATGAACACTACCATGTTGTTGACAGCAATGGAACCACTGTTAAAATGTAAGAGACTAAGTCTATAATTTCACTTACAACCTTGCGTCTGATTTTTTAAAACAAAATAAGGCTACAATTACACTGCAGCTAAATTAATATGTATTTAAGTAAAGTGTGATCAGCAAAAAACAATATGGTATTTCAGCTTTTCAGAATGGATTTACATTACTTTTATAACAACTCTCCACAATCTTGTTTCCACCATTCCCGGCTCCTCTTTCATGCCCACGGGCTTCTACATAGAGACACATCAGTCATAACTCTGCTCAAAGCAACTGCTATGATTTTTCATTTTCTGTTTCACTTCCTTGTCATTTCGAACTGACAAATTTGCAGACATCCTACACTGAAATGATTTGAATAAGAAGAACACCTTGCATGTGTCTATTAGTTTGCTTCTGTCTGACAAAATTATTTTTATTAATTTTGTGCATGTGGGACACATTTATGATAGATAGCTATGCACACTCTTATCAGATATGGATCACTCACACAATTAATTTGAACAGTCAAACAAAAAAAATCAGACATTGGCAAAAATCAAACTATAGTCACTTTTTCAGTCACTCTAGTGTGAACATAGTCTTAAAGAACTAACACTTGTTTAGAAGAGTTTTTTTTTAATGTTCAGCAGCAGCATCTCAAAAATATATGCGTGAAAATTCTAAATATGCACATTTTAAAAAGAGTCCTATGTAGCCCATGATTTTAAATTAACATGTAAAAATAATCAATATTTGTACTAAACTGCATTCTACAGCATTTGTCATTAATACAAATTATTAATGTACCAGTAGCAGCACACTGCAGTGAATACGCTTGACTGGAGCATTCATAGTTTTCATCCTCTTTCTCTGTACGTTTAGCATTCGTTTGCTCAGAGGTTGATGCGCTTGCTGCTTCCTGAGCAGCTCTTCTTTTCTCCACCCTAGCAGCCCACTTCTTCTCTTCTTTCGTATTAAAACTGATTAAGTCAGTGTTTGTGTTGCAATTACTTAGTAAATTTTCACTTAAGCTGGCACTTGAGGCAGGTTGAAGACTTAAGAATGATTTAAGATATGAAGAGGTAGGGGAAGAGATGGCGAAGGTGGTAGGGAATGAGAACGGCGCCCGTACGCATGCGCCACCCTGCTGGCCACTGTCAAGAGTTGATTTTACAATAAAATAAAATAAAAAGAGGAATAACCTTGGAGGTCAATCATCACCCCAAAAGCGGATAGTAGACGTCACGTAGTATATGTGGACCAAATTACAGGTCAGTAGATCAAATGGTTTGCAAACTACAGGTGATTTACAATCCTGGACTGACAAACAGACAGACACAGTAGTGAATTATTTAAGAAGATTCATTTTTAATGAAATGCTCTTAATGTTTACAATATTAGGTTTTCGTACGAAAGTTATTTATTGTGTTTGCTGAAACTAATAAGTACTACTACATAAAAATAAATCACTTTTTAAAATATTATATTATGAATTGCTTGTTCCAGTAAAGGTGTAGATGAGTAACTGTTAACATGACAATTTCCTTTCAATGACAAAGGCAATTAAGCACCAGCGTCACAAAAATATTTTACAACTATGTTTGACAGAGATGTCTAACCTTGCAGTCATTTCTAGATGTTACTGGAGACTTCCTAGGTCATCTCATGATTACCAAGAGACACACACATGTCCCAGATCTCCTCCCAGTGTGAACAATACAAAACCCAATCAACTTCACCTTAACCCACTCAGTTCAGAAAGGCAACAGTCCTGCTACAAGGTCCTGTTTTATGGTTGGGCTCTTCACTCTCTGAACCTTGCATAAGAACCTTGTTTTGGCCATTTGACCTAAAATCTCATTCTGTTATTCACTACCCACTGCTTGTGACCATAGGTGTGTGGATGGGGATGTAGACTGACTAGTATATGAAAAGCTGAAGAATTACTTCTGTTTTACCGTTACAGCTCAATACAACACTTGCAAATGTGCAGTATAGATGCTGCACTGAGTCACTGGACACTGTCTTCATATAATTATTAATATTTAATCCTACAGGACAGAAAAGGTAAACATTTAGAAAGTTTACAAATCTGTTAACATTTTATAAATGGTCAATTCACATTTGATTTTAAAATGTCTATTTGTTCAATTTAAACATTAGCTATCATGAAAGAAGGCACAGACAAATTCACAGCACTGCAAGTGTTGGTCACAATTGACTCCCAGTTTGCAAAAGTATGACACTATCCTGCACTTTGCTGTTGAATGAGTGTTTCTTTCTTTTAAAAACACTGTCCATGGATTTATGCATTTATGAGTTTTGACTTTTTTAAACCTTGTGACAAATTCCTCATCCATCTCTTTAAACAAATGGCAGCTATATTGACTGATTCACTTGACTTGCTTGATGCTAATGCTATGTCGTGTCACATTTGCTTTGCCAGGATTGAAGAGAAATGCAGTAGGTAACAGCAACCTGCAATACGGGGACATGGCTCAGAATAAATGTTAAAGCAGCTGCTCCTCCAATGACAGTTTGAAATTTTCTGCCTTTTGGCCAGAAGGAAATGTAGCATTTCCTCTGAAGCAACATCTCTGAAAAGGTTCAGCAGGGTCTGAATAACCTAATAGAGTCTGGGTCATCTCCTGTGCCCTGTCTACAAAGGCACACAGACAAATGCAAGTACCACACTTTTGTCTGTCACACTTCAGTGCACTCTAATGACATCTTATTCAAAGGGGAAACTCTTTTTTTTTTTATCTCATAAGCGTCATTAAACTAAAACTCATTACTTACTGGGGCATGAAAAATGCTTTGTAGGATTTAGATGTTACTGTGCAAAGTGTGGTGGAGATATTTATTTTTGCAAGAGGTTGCAGAATAGCCCTGGTAACCAAAATCATTTAATTTCAAACTAAGTAATATTAGTGTTTCCTTTACTTTATAATTTTAATTAATTCAGAGGAGAATGAAGGTGTGTGTGCTATGCAGATTCTAACTTTTCTTTCTGGTTTTTCAGAGATTTTCTATTCCTCAATGGGCAGTATTTGATAAAGTGAAATTCAATCTGTATTATTGATTTATTCCAAAGGCATGCAGTCTCATATTATTTTCCCCATCTGAGATGCTCATGTCCACCAGCACATATTACAATATTATTACGCTTCAATGTACATTGGTGTCATTTTAATAGTTTGTTTTTCCCATTAACCCACAATCAACCTAAGATAATTGAATAGCCATTGAAGCTCGGAGCAGTTAATTTTACTTACAAGAAACTGCTTGCTAGTCCACAATCGAATCAATGGCAGCCACACAGCATTACCAGCTAAGTCGTACTTTATAAGTTGTTTTTACTGATCAGCCTTGTCATATCCAAGCATTTATGACAATATTTTAGACACGCCATTCTCTAAAAATACACAAACTGTATTAAATCATATTCATGTCACACTAAGAATCAGACAGGGTAAGTCTTGGGCAAGATATTAATAAAGTCCATTGTTTTTACCTTAGCAAAATACAGTCATATAAAAAAGTCTGGGAACCCCCCTCAGCCTGCATAATAATTTACTCTATTTTCAACAAAAAAGATAACAATGGTATGTCTTTCATTTCCTAGGAACATCTGAGTACCTGGGTTGTTTTCCGAACAAAGATTTTTAGTGAAGCAGTATTTAGTAGTATGATATTAAATCAAATGTGAAAAACTGGCTATGCAAAAAATTTGGGTCCTCTTGTAATTTTGCTGATTTGAATGCATGTAACTGCTCAATACTGATTACTTGCAACACCAAATTGGTTGGATGAGCTCGTTAAGCCTTGAACTTCACAGGCAGGTGTGTCCAATCATGAGAAAAGGTATTTAAGGTGGTCAACTGCAAGTTGTGCTTCCCTTTGACTCTCCTTTGGAGAGTGACAGCATGGGATCCTCAAAGCAGCTCTCAAAAGATCTGAAAACAAAGATTGTTCAGTATCATGGTTTAGGGGAAGGCTACAAAAAGCTATCTCAGAGATTTAAATTGTCAGTTTCAACTGTAAGGAATGTAATCAGGAAATGGAAGGCCACAGGCACAGTTGCTGTTAAACCCAGCAGGTCTGGCAGGCCAAGAAAAATATAGGAGTGGCATATACGTAGGATTGTGAGAATGGTTACAGACAACCCACAGATCACCTCCAAAGACCTGCAAGAACATCTGCTGCAGATGGTGTATCTGTACATTGTTCTACAATTCAGCGCAATTTGCACAAAGAACATCTGTATGGCAGGGTGATGAGAAAGAAGACCTTTCTGCACTCACGCCACAAACAGAGTCGCTTGTTGTATGCAAATTCTCATTTAGACAAGCCAGAGTCATTTTGGAACAAAGTGCTTTGGACTAATGAGACACAAATTTAGTTATTTGGTCATAACAAAAAGCACTTTGCATGGCGGAAGAAGAACACCGCATTCCAAGAAAAACACCTGCTACCTACTGTCAAATTTGGTGGAGGTTCCATCATGCCTTGGGGCTGTGTGGCTAGTTCAGGGACTGGGGCCCTTGTTAAAGTTGAGGGTCAGATGAATTCAACCCAATATCAACAAATTCTTCAGGATAATGTTCAAGTGTCATGTCACAAAGTTGAAGTTATGCAGGGGTTGGATATTCCAACAAGACAATGACCCAAAACACAGTTCGAAATCTACAAAGGCATTCATGCAGATGGAAAAGTACAATGTTCTGGAATGGCCATCACAGTCCCCTGACTTGAATATCATCGAAAATCTATGAGATGATTTGAAACAGGCTGTCCATGCTCGGCAGCCATCAAATTTAACTGAACTGGAGAGATTTTGTATGGAAGAATGGTCAATAATACCTCCATCCAGAATCCAGACACTCATCAAAGGCATCTAGAGGCTGTTATATTTGCAAAAGGAGGCAAACTAAGTATCGATGTAATATCTCTGTTGGGGTGCCCAAATTTATGCACCTGTCTAATTTTGTTATGATGCATATTACATATTTTCTGTTAATCCAATAAACATAATGTCACTGCTGAAATATTACTGTTTCCATAAGGCATGTCATATATTAAAAGGAAGTTGCTACTTTGAAAGCTCAGCCAATAAACAAAAATCCAAAGAATTAAGAGGGGTTCCCAGACTTTTTCATATAACTGTATGTTTCATCGCTAAGTAAGTCACTTCTTCAGCTTACTAAATTTATAAAAAAAAAGATATAACACCTGCTTAGTCATTGAGCTATAAAATACCAATAACAGTACATATGTAATCAGTTAATCTTAACAGCATTTTAAACCATTTGCATCAGATAAAAAAAAAAATAATAAACCTAGGTTCATTAAAAAACGAAGAAAACTAGCTTCATTAGGATGTGTTTTTGTATATCCAAAAATGGAAAATGATTTTGCCCATTACCATTGTCATAAAAAGATGCAAGATTATTCTTAGAAATAATCAGTGATAAAGAATAAAAACAGCACACATTGTTTACAATGACCTGCCTTTACAAAAACTGTTTTTTTATTTGTGTATTGTAATAAGTTAATCTAATGGGATGTTGTTTGTAAGAAGAATGGAATGTCAAAGGAAATGGAAAAACCCCACTAAAGCCCAATGAGTGAGAGGAAACCACACACTAGTGGTGGAGAAGCACATTGCAAGTGCACTGCTAGAGGATAGTAAGCCTTATAAAAGCGGAGCAATGCACATGGACACTAGTACTAAAAGAAAGAGTTGCACTCTTGGAAGAAAAAAGCAGAGCTCCTTCAAGATGCTAAACAGCAGACAACCCAGCAAATGCATGTCAAGTTAAAAAAATAGAATTATGGAGAGGTAGGAAGGGGATCAAAGACCTCCTTGGTGACATTGGGCAATTCACGGTTCCAGGCTGGTGTCCAGTGAAGGCAGCAGGAGAGCTGCTTGAATAAACTGCACTTTTTAATGTTGTGGAAGGGTCATGGGAGCAGTAGCTTCAAGAACCAGTAGAGGGTACATTGACTTGGTATACATAAGACTTTATAGGCCTACCTGTTACCCTGGAAATAATAACAGGCTGGTCTAGAACTGACCTAGGTCAATGATTTAAAACAAGTGGCTCCATCGATATAGGATATGGAGTTGGCTCAGGGCAATTGCTCAGTAGTGGGGAAAAAGGAGAAGCCAGTATTGAGAGAGGGGTTGAAAAAGGGAGAGTGCAAGTACAAGAGAGACAAGAATGATTTGTAATAGTTTGGCTTAGGAAACTGTGTCAACCACTTTATCTCGTAGAAAAAACATCAAGACATAAATTTTGTGAATGGGTTCATTATTAATGTTTTTCTTTTTCAATTTACAAGGTTAAATTAATTTAATAATTTCTAATCAGTTAATCGATAGAAACTGTACTTTTGTTATTTTGTACCATTTTTACCACCATTTTGGTCATCCAGTCATTACGACAGCTCCGTGTTGTCAATAGGCAGTGGTTGTGAACTTCCAGTATCAATTTAACAGGTTAAAAGTTTAGTTAAAAGAGTTTGCGGATTCCAAAAGTCTTTTTGATGATTGGTGTTTTGTTTAAAACAAACCTCTTTCTAAACTATTTTTTTAGTCTCGACTTGTGCCTAAATTTTTGACTAAGATTTTTGATTCTCATTTTGGTTTTGGTTATGGTGTGGAAGTCTTCTCAGTTTTGACCCCTTTATCTGATTTTGACTCTCCTGCCGATGTCAAAATGACAGGCCCCTTCTTCAGGCAAGATGTAATCAAGTAACCATTACATCCTTCATGAAGAAGGGGCCTGAGTTGCCTTGAAAGCTTGCATATTGTAATGTTTTAAGTTAGCCAATAAAAGGTGTCATTTTGCTTGACTTTTCACTACATTCATAATGGCTAACATGGTACAACACCCTAGTACTAAAGAGCTTCTGTAAAAAGACAAATTTCCCCCTGGGGACAAATAAACGTTCTGTCTGTCTGTCTGTCGTGTTTTTATTTTTTATTTAACCATATATGAAACCAATTTTAATAACACATTTTGCCCCGTTGACATTGTTCTCAGTAAGAACGATCACTACAAGAGCGCCTCTCCTATTACTGCATTGTTAATATGTATAGTTACTCCAGTGGCGGACCGTGCATTTCACACCTAGGCCTTCAGTAGTGCTCTGTCTGAATTAACTAGCCCCTCAAAAACTAATTTATGGTTATAAAAACCATCTTAATATGCAGAAATACAGTATAAAGAGCCATTGCATCGCAGATAGATAACTCCTGTAGCCACAATAAATGCCTTTATTGAATAGACAAACCAGGGGTGAACAAGTTCCCTTCTACTGCAGCTACAGCCGCGACACACATAAAAAACATCAATAATAACTCATAAACTTGCAATATTATTTAGGAAAATCGCAACATTTTACTCACCAAAAATTCGGATTATTTGTAAACAAAATCCATCCTCCTCTCTTTCCTCAAAAACAGTTAAATTACTCTGTCATACAGATTATTCGTGCGCTTCAGATCCATCATGAAGTCCCTTTCTATTGCCATCAAAGCTAATGCTGAAAGTCGAACCTGCCCTGTCGTATTTCTGGCATAAGTTTTAATTCGCTTTAGGGCTGAAAATGTCCGCTCGACAGAAGCAGTGGACACGGGAATGCTCACCGCCAAACATACCAATGCATACTAGCTGCCCCATGATGCTCTCATTCAGATTTTTATATTACACAATCCTATCCAATCAACAGGTCTGAATACGGTGACGTTGCCGTACGCCTGCTAGAGGGCCCTAGTGAAACCAACTCAAAATCTGATTGGTTGAAGCAACAGTTTAATCAAAATTTATTTTGTGTTAGAGGGCCTGCAGAACGGATTGTGAAGGCCTCCTGGCAGACTTCTTTGACTTTGACCCTGCCGGGCAACAAATGATGGCTGAAATGTGATTGGTTAAATGCTTTAATATGAAAATACATGTCTGGAAGCAGGCGCAGCACAACCATCGGATAAGCTATGAAAGGACTATTTGGAATTATTTAATAAGTATTCATGGACAAAATATAATTAACATCAGTTTGTGATTCCGATATTTTTTTAGGACAGCAGAGAAGGCCTTGCAGGCCCTGACGGCCCGCCACTGAGTTACTCTTATTTTGTGGCAAAGCATAGACAATTTAATAGTAGTTATAGGTCTCCTGCCCTCTTTTTATAGTGTCATTCCTCCTGCAGGACTCCATATTACGAACTGACTCCATTATACAAACTGAACAGTTTTTCTTATTAGTTACCCACAGGAAAACATTATGGTAGTGCAATAAGATGTTAAAATAAAATAACGATAGAAAATATATTCTAATTGATAAACCAATGAAAGACGCAGACTCAGCACTGTAAAAAAAAAAGAACCAGGAGAATAACATTGCAAAAATACTTCAGTATATCCTCTGTTAGACACTTTCTTGGCCCAATGCAAGTCAACAGTCCTTCTTCCATATTGCAAAATCATGATTTTCACCTGGGGCCTAATTTGCAAACATTAGAAGATTCTATCAGAGGTGTCATGTGCTGTTAATTTAACATTTGGGAGTGTACCTGATGGTCTATTGCTTCTGTTATAATGTGAACCATATATTGCATATGTTCTTCTCTTGAACATCCTGTAAAAAATATTGTCATATGGAACAGGTTTTGTTTTCCTTTAGTCACTTAATTTGTTTTTTACATTTTTGGGAAGTATGTCTCCTTCTTCATGCTACAGTACACAGACAAGCACCACAAAACTACTTTGAGTGTTCCACATGCATACAGATAAGTATTGATATATACATTTATGAGAATTTGCTTAATAAATAGAGAAGATGAGTCAAAGGACTGTTTATTTTAAAAGGTTTTCATCACCATGCTGAATCAAAGGTGATTAATTCCTACTGTTAAGAGGAATCAACTACAAATTGATTTTATTTTTTAAGACTGTTCTGTATAGTTCCAGTTGATGTAGCCAAGGGAAGGATAATAAAGTTGGAGTCAGACATTTATTTATTCTACCCTAAAAAGTAATGAAGCTGTGGCTGGACACATAGTATGACAGTGAAGACTCAGTGTTCACTTAATGCCAGCTACATTTATATATGTATCAGAATTGTGTACCCTTTTTGCCCACAAGTAAAATGGGAAAAGAGAGATGCTGTAATGATGTTGAGTATTTAAACACACAGAAGGCAGAGGTGTGGGATCCACAGACTAGCCCTTTCTAAGAAGCACTCCATCCTCTGCAGTTTTCCTTATCTATTGTATAAAACCCAGTAGGATTACAGTAATGTTAGTGAAATCTTAACGTCTAAACATTGGCTGAATGGTCTTCTCTTTAGACACAGGCTCTTAAAATGTAAAAATGAGATAAGACCTAGGGAAGCATTTGGCCTGAGGGTTTTAGGCTTTGTAGTAGTGCCAGGTAGTTAGTTGCTGCCTGAAGGAGGGTTACACCAAGAAACAGAATCACTTTCTAAGCTTGCAGTGGTCTTCTCTGATCCTGACAAGGCATCCTGCAGGCTTGATCAGATGTTTGTAAAGTTCATAGGACCAATAAAAATGCTATTATCTATTATGAGCTCTCCTGCGGTTCAGTACTACGATTTGAGCAGCATCCAAAGCTTAAGCTCAGACAGATAAATTGTTGTGAAAGCAGATGGGAATATAAAGTAATACAAATACAAAATTTTAAATATTTACTTTGTAATAGACGGCTCTTTTAGTACAAAAATGTTTTGTATACAAAAGAATGGACTTTAGGATTGATTATTATTTAAACTGTTTGTATACATCATCTAAACCTGTAAGAGTCTGCAGAAAATCTGTGGGCACTTTCAGTTCATCTGCATTTTCCTGTGTAGTTTTCCAATTCTGGATCCCATTTTTTTCAAACCCACAGCAGTATGGAAATATTTCTATGGTTACACAAGATAGAATAAATAGCTACTGTTGTGTTACCTATTATGTTGGCAACGATGATTGTTTTACAGTTATGCAGTGTTTCTCCCAAAAGCAAAAAAAACATTAGTAAGGATGTTAATAGTCAAAATGTATCAGATGCCTTATTTGAGAGAAGGTGTGTTTGATTAAAATTCTCACTTCTGTTGTCATTGTCACAAAACTCCATTCAGAGTAAGAAATACAATAAAAAGAAAGCATTTCATAAAAATAGATTTTCTTGTTCACATCAGCCATTTATTAATGTTATCCCATATGCTTTTCCACTGCACAAATGCTGCTTTATCACATTTTGTGATGATCCATGTTTTCCCCAGGACCCTTACAAATTAAAGCAGCCAGCTGCAGCAGTCTGCACTCACCATTACTCTAAGCACCAGTGCAGTGTATCAGTTAGATGTTTATTTTACTTTTATTAGAATACAGTTTAGTTTTTTACATCTTATTCATGTTAATTATAGATTAGATGAATGAAAGTCATGTGTGAGAAACATAATTAGGTTATCACACCTTCCAGTCTCAATTATCACTTGCTGCTGTGACTGTGTCATGCGAGTAAAGTATGCTATAGGTGGACATACTAGAAGCAGTGAAGTTCAGAAAGACCTGTCCTGTGATAGATTTAAACTATAAGGTACATTTTTCCTGCATAGAATTGTTAAAGTCATTGCATCTTTCTTAAGCAAAATCCATGGTGCTTTTGTCATGAAACTTCTGGTAGGGCTTAGCATCTGTAAACTGTCAGAAGTGGCTGAACAATCCTAAAAAGCCATTCATGAAAGGAGTTGTACACTGTTTGTGTGTCTGTGAGTAAGTGAGAACTTAGAGCAGTACTTTCTACTCTTATGCGCTCCGCACCTCTGCTTAAATCCACTGGACTGCATATGTGACTGCCAGTGGGGTCTCCAAATTAAACAGGTGTGCAGTTAACAGGGCTGCCACCAAACTGCTCTTTAAGGGGTTTTCCTTTGTTGTCTTTGCAGTCGACTCCTCTTTTCTTGTTTCCCTAAGCATTTTGTACTTTGCAAGGTTAATATGGAATTAATTTACTTTGTATTTTAGTCCTTAGTGTTTCTATGAGGAATTCTTTGATTTTGTACAGTATTTTACTCGTTAGTGTTTCTCGGCACATTTTTGCCTTTTGTCCTGCTTGACCTATTTTGTATTTTTTTGGTGTCTTGTGTTGTTTAGCCTCTTCCTCATTTTAGTCTTTTTATTCACATTTTTTGTATCATTTGCCCTTTTCTTCATAATGTTGTAGGTTGTAGGTTGGCTTTTGTATTGCTTAGCTTTTATCTTTATTGTATTTTCACTGTTTGGTCCATTTGCCTAATATATTTCAATGTTTTATTAATTGATTTTACTTCAGTAATTAATCAGTAGACCAATTAAGTTATTATCTAGTTATTTTTGGAGCCCATGGTCTGCTATTAGATCTATATACTAAAATCATAAAAATATGAATATGAGTTTGTTTAATTTTTTTGCAGTTTTTATGCCTAGTTTTGTTTTTATTGTTAAGGTAAATGAGAACCTACATTACCCTGCCTCAAGGAAACAAAACTTTATGTTAGCAGTACATATAAAAATGCAAATTATTAAATAAATAAAATAAAAATAATTTAAATAAACTCTAAAAAAATATCGAAAAACTTTATTTAAAACAATTATTTAAAAACAATTAAAGAACAAAGAGAAAAGCCAACTGAAATAAAAATGGTATAATAGAAATAAAGAAATAAAGACCAATGTGCTAATCAAAAGTCAAAACCACAAAACAAGAACAAAATGTCAAAATCTGGAGCATTCCAAAATAAAAATGATGAAAAGAATGACAAACTTATGAAGAAGGATGAACCAGAAAAGGCCAGATGAACAGCGAGAGCAGGACTAGTTAATACTGTAACTCAGCCAAGAGCTTAAACAGTCAGAAGAATTCCTTCTGAATGTTATCCTGCTGAGCAGCCAAGGAGCAGGCACAACCATAATACACTGGAGGACTCTCTGTGTAAGGTGGCACCTCATGGATTGCCACAGGATGGGCAGTGGGGACTCGAGCAGGACCGAAGGGTGTTTGCGCCTGTTTATTTGACGTCTCTCCGTGCTGCAAGATCTGAAAAGGATAAGCCAGGGTGATGTCCGTTTTAAAGGGAAACACTGGTGACTGTGATTTTAAAGAGCAGATTCCTGCATGATTGTAACCTTGTTTTAATGGATTATTTATGTGATATTTAACCTCCACAATTCACTTCTTTTTATGGATTATTTGTTTATTTCTTGGAAGATTTGCACTGCACTTTTGGGCACTTTGTTTTCGACTTTGTTTTAATAAAAGCACTGGAGCACTTTTGCACCAACCAGTTGTTTTGGTGTGTTGTGTCCTCATCCACTAACTCATCCCTCGGGTACATTATCGGCGGCGGCAGATTCCAGGGGCTCTGGGAATGCAAACGGTAACGTGGAGCTAACCTGCATTATCACAAACAATCAATTGGAGTATCGATTAGAAGAAATTAATTAGTGTAAGGGCCTTTTTGCTACAATATTTTGACTTTGATTTTGATTTAGTGTTTTTTGGTTTTGATGACTGGTTGACTCTGTCTCTTTTGTTAATTTCTGATCTCTGCCTCAATTCTCTCTCTCTCTCCACTGGACATCGTATTATTTGCAAGGTGCTCATAACACTGCTGTTAGCAAAACCAATACCAGGACATTCATCCACTCACTGAGAAAATTATAAGGAACATTACAATAATACTGGCTAAGACTTGAAAACAGCCTCAGTTCTTCTTGGCCTGGATTCCACAAAATGTTGGAAGCATTCATTTGAGATTCTGGTCCAAGTTGAACATCACCCTATATCTGCTGATTTGTCAGCTGCATATTCATGTTGCAGACCTCCCATTCTACTACATTCCAAAGGTGTTCTCCTGGATTCAGATCTGGGGCCTCATGCATAACGCCGTGCATAGAATTTGCACTATAACATGACGTAAGCACAAAAGCGGAAATGTGCTTACGCACAAAAAAATCCAGATGCATAAATCTGTGTGAACGCCAATTTCCACGTTCTTCCGCTCTATAAATCCCGGTCAGCGTAAAAGTAACGCATGTGCACACACTTTCTGTCCCGCACCAACTCCTCCCAGAATTACGCCTCTTTGAATATCCAAATCAATATAAATATAAAAAGCAAGTAGGAAAATACAAGAATTTCAGCAAATACCAAGTGGAAGCAAGGAAAAAGTTACTATTTGTTGGTTTAAATAGTGGTATAAACAACAAAAGGAAGTTGATCGAGTGACATAGAGTGTCGGAGAAACTTGAATGCTCACGTTCACAAAGTCGCACAGTGCCCAAAATAAAAAAGTTGTCACATATCAACCTCGCCGTGAAAAGGCGAGTCGTAGCCCACCGTCTGAGTGTCATATGAAAGCTTATTAGGGTACAGAGAAAAGAAAAAAAAACTAGGGACACAGTGGTAAAAAAGCATGAAATGTCAACTTTAATCTCTAAATTTTCACTTTAACCACAAAGTTTATTTTGTCATTAAAATAGATATCATAAACTTCATCTTAAAATCGTTTAATTTACTGGTTTCTCAATCCCATCGTAACTAAAGTAGGATGTTAAATGCTTTGTTTTGTATTTGCTCAATGTGTGTGAATCACTACGTGCTTCCAGGCTTTCTCTTCCTCCGACAGGACACAGAATCCATTACATTCAATATTACAGCTCTCTAAATAATTAAAATACTGAGATGTATTCGTGATATCATTTTCATGATGATAGGAGTTAAAGCATATTATTAAACATGGGAACACGGTGGCGCAGTGATTGTTCATGTCTCACGCAAAATGCTTGCTGCACCATGCGCGACCTTCGATGAAATACTTTATTGTAGCAGTACTGTCTCTTTCAAATGTACTAAACCCCAATTCCTGTCCTTACTTTTCTTTCTTCAAATACCACACCACAATCACCACCACCAATCACCACACAATCAGCTCTGTAATAGACGTTAAGCCATCTGTAAGCTTAGAATGCAGATTCTTCAAAACTTTTAAGGAACATTGAAATATCTTTGTAGTACATGTTAAATTATTCTATCCATCCAATGTCGCGTCAGCACCTTGTAAGAATACAGCGCGAGGCAGGAACAATCCGTGAACGTAGCGCCTGCAGCTCGTTAGCGCACCAGCACCATGACCTCACATGTTTAATTATTAACAATATAGATTATTTAAATGAAGTTAAAGTTTTATCTGTATAATATAATAAAAATATTTTGCTGCATTTCATGTTAAAAATGATATTGTCATCATATATAAATACGCGCTTTATAAAGTGGTGCAGGTTGTGCAATATTATAACTGTATCGCAAGTTTACAGTGAGGTAATTGTACTTATAAGTACAAACAGTTCTACAAGGAGCACTTGATGGACTGATTGAGTGCGTTTAGAGTTCTTGGGATGAAACTGTTTCTGAACTGCGAGGTCAGTACAGGAAAGACTCTGAAGCATTTGCCCTATGAGAGCAGTCAATAGACAGCATGGCTGAGGCAGCATGTGCTTGATGCTGTACAGCTGTGATTCCCCACTCAGATATAGTGATATAAATAGTCCGAGTGGTGCAGTGAGAGTAATATGGAAAAAGATGATACGCTGTGGCAACACCTAACGGGAGCAGCTGAAAGAAGAAGAAGGTGCAGTGACAGTAACAACGCTAAAGCAGTTATGGTATTTGGAATAGTTTGACCATTCTGTGGACCATTATATTGTTACAGGTTAATTACAATCAGATGCAATAAACTAATAAACAATATGTGGTTAATTTCAGTGTATTTATAAAGCCATGTCAGGGATGTGGATCTAAAAAAGAAAGGGTAACCACACAGGAACAGTAGCACTGCTTTGATGCTGGGTGCCGCCAGTCTGCAAAACTTGTGTACGACAAGGTATGAGCTACCGTGGAAATTGCATGGCTTTGTGTCAAGTTTAGGTTTTATACATCGCGATTTGAACATGGAAACGTTCTTACGCAACATTTCTGAGCATACGCACCGTTTATATATGAGGCCCCTGGTGACTGCGAAGGTCTTTGAAGAACAATTAAACTCATTGTTATATTCAATAAACCAATTTAAGCTGACTTTTGCTTTGTGGCAAGGTGCAGTATCATACTGGTTGTAACCATTAGAGCATGGGTAAAGTTTGGCCATGAAGGGATACACATAATTAGAAACAACACCCAAATAGGACTTGGCATTTAAGTGATGATTGATTGGTATTAATGAGCCTAAAGTGTGCCAAATTCGACTGGACTGTTGACAGAAGTCAGGTTGGGTGCATTGATTAATGCTGTTGGTTTCAAATTCTGACCCTATCACTTGTGTGCCTCAGCAGAAATTGAGATTGATCAGATCAGGCTACTTTTTTTTCCAGTCTTCAGCGGGCCAGTTTTGGTGAACCTGTGTATACAGCAGGCTCAGCTTTCTATTCTTGGCTGACAGGATTAGAACCCAACGTTGTTTTCTGCTGTTATAGCCCATCTGCCTCAAGGTTCAACATGTTATGTATGCTGAGATACTTTTCTGCTCACCACAGTTGTACAGAGTGGTTATATGAATTACTATAGCCTTTCTGTCAGCTCAAACCAGTCTGGCCATTCTCCTCTGATCTCCCACATTAACAAGGCTTTTCTATCCACAGAACTAACTCTCACTGGGTGATTTTTAGTTTTTTTACACCATTCTGAGTAAGCTCTAGAGATTGTTATACATGAAAATCCCAGGAGATCATCAGCTAACACAAATAATCAAACTAGCCCATCTTGCACCAAAAATCATGTTATGTCAAAATCATCGAGATTGCATTTTTCCCCATTGTGGAGTTTGGGTTGAACATTAACTGAAGCTTCTGACCTGTTTCTGCATGCTTTTGTGTATTGTTCTGCTGCCACATGATTGGTTGATTAGATAATTGCATGTATAAGCAGGTGTACAGGTGTTCCTAATAATTTTCTCAGTGAGGTTGGGAAGGCTAACATCACACAAGCAGCCTCCAGCACTAAAAGAAACTTTGCAAGAATAGCAAATTAAGGGTAATACCTCCTAAATACATTTCATGGCACATAGTTCATAATAATAAAAGAAGTAATTAGACATTATAAAACATGGAAATTGCAATGGGTACAGAAAGGTACATGAATACAACTAATTACATTAACAGCAAACAATGATAGAAAATGAAAATAAGACATTCATTTATTTATTTTCCATTGCTTATCCAAAACCGGGTCTCGGGGGAAAACAGTCTTAGCAGGGAGGAGCACACATTCCTTTCCCCAGCCACACTTGCCAACTCATTCTGTGAAATACCAAGGTGTTTCCAAGCCATCTGGGAGATATATTTCTCTCAGGGAGAACTGGGTCTTCCTCGGGGTCTTCTCAAAGTTGGATGTGCCAGTAAAACCTCTGCAGGGAGGTGTGTGGGAGTTATCTGTATCAAATGCCATAACCACCTCAGCTGGCTCCTCTCTATGTGGAGGATTAGCAGCTCTACTCTGAGCCTCCCATGAATGTCTGTGCTTTTCACCCTGCCTGTAAGGGAGAGCCCACCACTCTACGGAGAAAGCTCACGTCAGCCACTTGTACCTGCTATTTTATTATTTCAGTCATTACCCAAAGCTCATGACTATAGGTAAGGGTTGGGATGTAGATCAACTGGTAAACTGAGAGTTGTTCCTTCTGTCTCAGCTCCTTCACCACTACAGATTAGTGTAGCAACCGCATAACTGTGTTCACTGTCTCCATCCATCTGTCAGTCTCCACATCCTTTTATTAAACTTACTCAAGAACAAGACACAGAGGTACTTAAACACCTCGACTTGAAGCTCTAACTCACCACCCACTTGGAGAGACAGTCCATCTTTTTCCTACTGAGAACTGTGGCCTCAGATTTAGAGTAGGAAAAAGGTATGAAATTAAAACATAAAACCAAAAATCAAAACAGCACAAAAGGCAGCCCAACAGATGTGTGAAAGTAAACTAAAGCCTACAATAAATGGGAGTGTGATTTTTTATTATTAACTTATGTAGTTTTATATAGTTGAATTGTTGGTTAATTAGTTATGCTTTCATTCACTTATCTTCTTTTCTTTGTCCTTTATCTCTTAATATCTGGTACTTATCTTAACAGGATTATAACCTGGCTGTTATTTTTGTTTTGTTTATTTTTTTTTTGTGTGTTAGGACACTTTCTATAGCATACTGGGAAGAGCAGCTTAGGGGAACTGTCACTGCTGACCATTATATGGTGTCTAACAGATCACATAATCAGCCAGAGGTGCTGAAGCTTTCTGTTGATGACTGAGATAATCTTATTTCACTTACATATTAATGTTAATGCTAGCGGGTGTTTAAGAGGAACATCTGCACATTTTATAGAAAACCAAACCTTGGGCTTATTTAATCTCTTTAGACTTTGGATAAAAGTGCAAGAAAAAGCCATTTAATACTGACCGTTGTAATGTTTTCAAATTTTATAAAGATTCGTTGAATGGTTTACTTATTCACTATCAATAACATCTGATGTGTGTTAGCTAATACCTTCTTATCTGCCATTTCTGGAGTTTGTTTGAGAAAGCCTGCAATGTTTCAGCAGGTGCAGAGGATTTAGGCTTATCCAGCAGCATATGTTCATGGCCTTCTTCTACAAATCAGAATTGAAATCCTTCTTTACTGTGTTTTGTTTTAACATCACAAACAACCACAAAGCATTTTTATTACATGTAAGCTTAAAATCAGCAGACTGTGAACTACATTAACAAGAGGCCAGACATAAGATAGTAAAACCAACTATATCGGTTTTATGATACATTTTTAAATGATTTGCCTATAATTACTAATAATGAGACCAATTTCTAATAATTTATACAGTTGAAAACTAATCCTTTATAACATTATACATCAACATCCTGTGCTCAAATTTAAATTTTGTTCTCTATACCTTGTTAACTTTCTAACTGCTTTTGTAACTTGCCTTGGATAAAGGTATCTGCTACATAAATAAATTATTATTATTATTATTATTATTATTATTATTATTATTATTATTATTATTATTATTATTATTATTATGCACTTGCAGATTATAAGTCAGCTTAAATATATCAGATAAATATATACATATAATGTACAATAGTCAAATAACATTATATTCATCCAGCTAAAGTACATAATTATTACCTATTTTAATTCCTCATCACTTGCCATTTCAGATCTCATAAGCAAATGAAAAATCTGAATGAAATTAGGCAAAAGTACTACATCTGCATTTGACCTTCAGTGCTTATCCTGCTGATTTGTTTGCTGGATTCCAATAATTCTAGTTGTTTAGCCATTAAAGCTAATGCTGTTTTTGAAAATAATTTATAAGACTGAGTTGCATTTATAACAAGCCTTGTCTTTATGTGCATAAATGGTTGATAGTTTGCCCTGGCAAATTAACAAATCTAAATTGGCCTTGTGTAATTTAGTGTGGGAGTATGCATGAATGTGCCCCGTGATTAACAGCTGCCCTATCCATAGTTGGTTCATGCCTTGTGCCCGATGCTGTAAGAAACTATTGACTTATGTTCGATAACAAATGTAAGAAAGGAAGAAATGTTTCCCATATATAAATTATAATGCCATGTCATTATCAAAATTAGTTAAAAAAATTGTTGCTCTGACATGTTCTTAATAAAGCCTGAAAATGTATTGTCACTAAATGCTTTGAACTTGTTTTGTCAACGAGTTCACACAATTATTGTACATTAGTGAGTATCTAGTGAGTTGATGCTTTATTATTTTTGTTCTTATGATGGTCAGTATGTTGTGTGGTAGTGCAGTGTCTAAAACTGCTGTCTCAAGGCTCCAGGCTTGGTCTCTCTCTCCATTGTGGGACATGACCCAGACACAGACATTCAGACACGTTTGAATCACCCCACACACGTTTATTATACAAAGTCATATTTACAAAAGTGCTCCACAGTCCCCAAAAGTCCCCAAAGTCCTGGCCACAAACACAATGCCTTACTTCTTCAGGCCGTCTCCTTGCCTCCTCCAGAGACCTCGTCCTGCTTCCACCCGACCCAAGTCAACGTATGAAGGGAGGCGCCCCCTTTTATACACACCCGGATGTGCTCCAGGTGCTTCCTGGCAATCTTCCACCGGCACTCCCCAGTGTTGCGAAAGTGCCGGCTGCGTACCCGGAAGCACTCCGGGTGTCCCTGCTCCTCTTCCCCCCGGCACTTCCAGGTGTGGAGGAAGTGCTGAGGTCCAGGGCTCCCAAGACATCGGGGCGCCCCCTGGCGTTGGTCCCCATAACAACCAGGGTGGTCGCCCCCACGTGGTCTGGGGCAGGCGTAAGCCCTCTTCCGGTCCTCCGGGGCGTCCCAGTCGGGTCGCCCCCCCCCCCCCCAGCCACCTGTGACACCATATAATGTACATTCCCCATCTGTGAGTTTTCTCTGTGTATTTTAATTTCCTCCCATACTGGACACTCTTCATTTGCTCAGTATAAGTGAGTTTGGGTGTTTTGTGTTGAACTGATATCTCAGCTAGGTCTGGTTCCTACCTTGCCTGTGATTGGTCACCCCTTAATGAAATGAAAGTATGTATTCAGGTAGATTTATTTATTTTACAATTAATTGGTTATTTATTTATTTTAATAATAGTAAAAAGCTAAAAAAACACTTTCCACAAACCACAAAGGAAAAGGAAGAATAACTGAGAAAAAAGGCAATCTTCTACCTTGAAAATACCCTTTATAACTCCTTTAAATGTTGATATCCATTCACAAAAAGCCAGTCCCCTTGAGGGAGAAAAATGTGTAAAGTTAAAAGGAGCTTAATCAATAAAAGATTTGATCTCTGCCACCACCAATTTCTATTTAGAGTCCCTGTGCACCAGAGCCTTTTATAGAAAAACACAAGCAAAATCAAAGGTACTCTTGTATAGATTAGTTAAGAATGCAATTTATTTAATAGGGGGCCACCCCCTTTCAGCATTTGATAATAATTGGAGTAAATTACACATCTTTTCAAGTGAAAAGTGTTTTATTGCAGATTGTGTTTCTGCTTAGCAATGTTCATTTCTGTTATTTGTCTCCTTAATGAATCTAGTTTATTTATTTTTATTACGGACGATTTGAAACATGAGTTTAGTTGAAGGAATATATAAAATGTTGAAATCAAACAGTCTAACAGATGTTAAAGGAATATTCCACCAAAAAATATATATTTTTTCTTTATATGTTACGTACTCCATCTACTTTGTAGTGGTGGTTGAAAAAAAAATATTTCACGTTTTCATGTAAAATGAAGAAAAAGAAGTGTATGATATAACAGAAGCTGAAAGTGACCAATGCTGTGCAATAACAAAGAATGTGAAAAACCACCACAGAAAAAAGAAAACATCTTCCATTACTCATGTCACATAATCTACATGTCAGTTATCCATTGTATGTTCAAAATATGAAAAATGCATTTTTTTTGCTAAAATATAGTTAAATAAATCTGGAAGTATCTGCACATATCATAAACAGGAAACCTAAACCCTCATCAGAGTAGCAGTTTGCATTGAACATAAAACTCTTGACCACTCTTACTATTATTATGAAGGACCAAGAAGAACAAAGATGTTCCACCTAAATGGGGCAGAGAAGTGACCACATTCCAGTGGTGGCTAGTAGCTAAAATTAGTGGGGGTGCTGCTCCAGAAAATTTTTAGCCTTTGTTTTAAAATTGTGTAAAAGGAAACAAACATGTATAAAAAGAAAATTTATTCAGAAACTGAAAAAAAATGAATCAAATAGAATAGCTGGAAGCAGGATAATAATCTAATTCTACACTTTATCACATTCAAGAATATGGTACACGGTTTTTAAGCACAACACACGCGGAGTAAAAAAAAAAAACAATACCTTCCACCAGCACGCCAGGGTCGGCACTGCGGGAGCCTCGCAGCCTCGCGTGCAGCTTCCTATGTGCACATGCGCACAACAGCCAAACACCACGCCGCTGGACAAATATTTTTGTATCTTTTTCATAAACTGGGGGATGGCTACTAACATTAAGCTTAAGGATTATATATTGTACAAGTACAAAGAAAGAATTAAAGAAAAAATGACTCATTATATTAAATGTTATCGATAATATCAAGTGGAAATAGGGGGTGCTGCAGTTCTCTCTCTCTTGCACATGCTCTCTCTCTCTCTCTCTCGTGTGCGCTCTCTGTCTCTCTTGCTCGTTCGCTCGCGCGTGCTCTCTCCCTCTCTCGCTCTTTTGTCATGCAACAAAAACAGAAGGGCATTTCGCGGAAAACGTGCCCTAAACTCTTCCTATACAATCACAACGCGCGTTGTACATGGGGAATTTTTTTTAACATGATTTTTCTTTTTAAAAATTAGGGTGCGCGTCTTACACAAGGGTGCGTGGTACATGAGTAAATACGGTAATAACCAACTATATTTTGGAGAACAACTATATTGACCCCAGCTGCTGAAAAACAAGTGTTTCAGATTTCCAAGGCTGCATAGAATACTCATCTATTATCTGGGAGCAGATCCAGGCTGCAAAACAAACAAAGTCAGAATCCACGTTGTCTGGTTGGATCTAGAAAATGCCTATGGCTCTGCCTCACCCAAGCTCCTAGCATGTACCAAAATCTTCTTTCATATTCCAGACTGCATCCAAAAACTCATAATTACCTATTTTAACAATTTCCAGGTCTGTTACACATTACAGGAGGCACCTACTGGTCAGCACTGACTTGAGAAAGGCATCTCCATGGGGTGTTCTGTTTCCTGTTCACAGCCACCTTTAAGATTGGTGTCAGAGGTTACCAGCATGGAGGATCAATATGGATAATTTTACCATAATTGTCCAGACAGTAGGCTGTACAAGCTGACTTTTGAAAAGACCAAAAGAGCTGTTACACTGGACCAGAATGAAGATCAAACCAGTACAGTCAAGGCAAGGAACTAGGAGCAACCACATGGCTTTCTGTGTGGATGGCAAAAGAATTCCATTCCTGGCTGATCAACCAGTTCAAAACCTGAGGAGACAAAATACAGCAGAATTGTCAGATAAGCACATGGCAACCACTGTCATGCAGCAACTCTGAAGGCCTGAAGAGGATCAATCAGAGCCAGTTGCCAGGACGGGTTAAGGCATGATGTTACCAGTTCACCCTCTACTAGAGAAATATGAAATTGCAGCAACAACAACAGTGAGGATGGATTGCATGGCTAATAATTACACCAGGAAGTGGCTAGGCCTAGCACAATACCTTTCCTTTGTGTGACTGGTTGGAAAAAACAGGCTTCAATTGACACTAAAGTCAGTCAGCCTGAGCTACAGGCAGGAGAAGGCGAGGCTGGTGATGAAACTGAGATAGTCACCTGATCAATTGGTACACAATGCAAAGGTCCAGGTTAAAACAGGGAGTAAATGGTAGGCTAGACCAGTTGACAAGCAATCCATTAGAAGAATGAGACTCCAGCAGGTGGTTGACAGGACACAGACAAGGAGTGGTCTTGGCTGAGGAAAGGCTCCCTTGTTGTAGCCTGTTGTCACAAGAAAGGAGATGAAAGAGATGGTGATTTCTGAAAATAGCTAATATCGAAGACGAGATCTACAAAGTGAAAGCTGTTAGTCAACAAAGGAGCTGGACAACCTGAGAGGGAGTAATTATTAGGGACTGAGGTGCAATGACATGTGGAGGATACCAAAAGCCAGACTTTGTTTCCTTATAAGATCAAAATCTGTGTCTTTGGTACAGTTCTTCTGAACAATGTCCACTCCGCAATTCCCCAAACCCCACACTACAGTATATACTTTACAGCTATAAGGGTTGATGGTAGCCTAACCAGGTATTGCAGAGATTAGCAGAGATCTTGGAGATGTGCAGACAAGAATTAAATGGAGCTCATCCAGCATGACCAAGTATTGTGGAGATTAGCAGAGATCTTGGAGGCATGCAGACAGGAAGCAAATGGAGCTCATCCAGCACTTAAAAATGGTTGATGGCTGATTTCCTTCATTAGATCAGAAGGTGGAGAACAGAACATCTCTCGGAAAGCACCAATCATATCAGCTAGTGACAAATGGAACATTAGAGTGGACCTTGACTGGAAGCTTCAGTTCACCACTGAGAATACCACAACTTTCCTCTGGCTAGACACAGAACCAAAACCAATAGTTTTTTACCTGACCGTGCTATGTGAAAAGGGTATAGAGGCAGCCCACAAGAGAAAGAGAGAAATATACAGATTTGAAGGCAGAATGAAAGGCAGGATGAAGGGCTGTCATTAACCCTATTGAGGTGGGATGCAGAGGCTACATGGGGCCAGCTACCCAGCATTTCCTGAGGAGCATAGGTGTGTCTGGGACCAAGCTAAAGTAGGCACTGAAGGAGCTGGTGGAAGAGAATTGAACAGGAACGGTTCCTAGGGCCAGCTACAGGAGGAAGTAGGGAGACATCTCTGCAACTGCCCCACCACCTGAAGATGTTCTGGGATTAAAGGGGCAGAACATCTTTGAGGGGTGGCTATTGGCGATTATAGCTGGCCCAATAGCACCATTAGAGGTGCATCAGAAGTAATGCTTTGCTGGTAATCCAAATACCTGAGCAGCAACTGTTAGGTGACACTGTTGTATAATTTTAGGAGTTGTTTGTATTAAATGTGCCTTGCTGAGCTATGAAATAAATACTATTTAAAAATGTTTCCTTGGTAGATTGTCATTTAGTACAGTTAATGCAAAATAGGAAAATGTCACCAAGCCAAAAAAAGGAAAATTGTTAAATATCACTTTTCACAGTAAACCTGTGAAATAGATAAGGAAGGTGAGAAAAAATGCTACATTAAAAATAGGCTGTTTGTAAGTTATTTTTTGTATAAACATATGAATTAAACATTGGGTTACAAATATGATTAAAATGAAGTGTAGTAGCACTGCTTCTTTGAGTGCATTTTCATAACAACCAATATTAAAAATGCACATGGTACATCTTGAGTCAAAATTAATAATATTTTTATTCCACAAAAAGTATGAATTTGATAATGACTCAGAATTAGTCAAAATATCTCTTCTGTTAGGGGTACCTTCTCAGTGCAAATGCAAAAGAGGTGAAAAAAGTCATAGCCCCTATGAATATTCTGCTTGCTCAACTAAAGCTCAACTTGGTTGGCTTTTTTTGCAAAAGAGGATCTGGCCATTACCAAAATCTTTTACACAAAATACAGTGCCACTCTCTACCCTACATAATATGGTTTATTCATTAACCTCTGCCTTATACTGCATAGTGACATTTGGAACAATACACTCAGAGCGACAGCAGAGATTTGTGGCCATGTAATGAAGAGATGGCTCCAATGGCTGCTGCGTAACTTCACTCACGTTGACCAGTTGTCATCCAGATTCCTCTTATATGATTTATATTCCTCAGTTTGGCATTAATGGTGTAAAATGTTTAAGAATGAAAGCCCTTCCACTCCCGGTTTAAAACACCTTTAAGAAGCAATGTCTGACACATAAAGGAGTAATGACAATGCTCTAACCCCAGATTATATAACTAATATTGATATATTTACTACACAATTGCTATTGCATAATAAATAAAACACAAAGCCAGTTATCTGTCACTTACTGTGAACTGTCAGACCAATAGGCATCGCAAACGTTTTATTGATTTGTGTTGGAAAAATATGGGGAAGGAATTTAGTGTGACACTGCCACTAACATTGGTTCCGTCTGTTTTCTTAGAGTGGAGGAAGAGTAAACCCTAGAGGGTGACAGAGGTGACATCCGATCCTTGCGAGTCCCTGTTCCTATTGGCTACATCCATACTTAAATCGAACGACCAGCAGAAGTTTGTGTTCAGTCTTCTGAGTTGGACCAGAGCTATGTACCTCTGAAGATTATTTTATTTTATTTTAGTGACAAATGACAATTACTTTTCTTTTTGGCAGCAATAAGCCTAATGTTTTCCTTTGGAAATAAACAGGGCATCTTTCAGGTCCCCAAACCTCATTTATATGTTTTGTTTATTCATGTACAGTACGTATTTGAGATAAAAAGGAGAGACACTCTCAATTACAGTACTGCATTTAATAAATATTCAACTAGTAGTAATTTAGATGTTTCCATTGTGTACTGGGCTGCCCATATTCTGAGTAAATTTTTTAGAAACTGTAGAAATCCTCTGTAATTCTCCTATATGAAACGACCAAATGAAGTACACATGCTTAAATATACAGTGTACATTTTAGAAGATTATTATTTTTCACTTCTAAAGTAGTCAAGTTTCTGCTTCCTGTATTATTTGTCACTTCTCACTAATCACTTGTCGCTCATAACTTCTCACTTGTCACCTTTGACTCATCTTTCATCAGTTCTTACACATTACACATTACATGACCATTTTCTATTGCTGTTATATTTGTGTGTGGATCTATTATGTAACTTAAAAAAAACACCAATCCATCATCGAACCCAGTAATTATTGCATCATTGTGTCATCAGTAAGAGATGACAATTAAATAAAAAATACAATAATTCTGGTGTTTCAGTGAAAGAAAGATTCATGGCAGGCTTCAATTTCTACTAAGAGTAAAGAAAATTATTATGTAACTTGTGTACTGTATATATAATATTTTCATTTTCTCAAAGCCAGACCCACTTCCACTTGTGTATTTCTCTATTTTTAATTTGTTCTTCTATTTTATAATTTGTCTATCCATTTCTGAGTTCTGGGAGGATGGTACCTATCCAGGCAGCACTGTGTACAAGGTGGGAACCACGCCTGGTCAGGATGCCATTCATTTATATTGCATTTTGCTTTTATGAAGTGTATGCTGTGGAATCAATAAAGTCAGTCAATAAAGCAGCTAAACTCAAATTTAACTTTGATAACATTGACACTGTCAGTTATTTAAGCACGAAATGATATTTTGCTCTTTCTCTAAAGACATTTTCTCCTCCTATGTAGTGAAACATTTGCATTTTGCTATATTACATTTAAATGGAGCAGACAGAAAACAATCTGCTGTGCAGCATTTTGAAGCATATTGGATGAGACAAACAATGGGGCGTTGCTATATGTAAGCTTATGTTGCATTGCATGGCCAGTTTCATCTTCTGACAGTACGGAAAGCATCACTTTGACCTTTCATTGAAATCAAGCATCCTCAGAGTGTGAGGAATGAATTTATGAGGTATTATTCTTATGTTATTTATCTGTGCAGCAAAGAAAGAAACTACAACACCATGAAATTAAACTCCATTCTTTATCTGAGATGTTTCCTTCACAACCTAGATTCGCTTTAGAATGATAAAAGATCTAACTAAATGGTGTTTGGGGTGCAGAAATATCCAGGCAATTCAAACTGAGGAATCAACGCAAACATGTGTACAGAGAAATATTATACATGTTAAACTAGACAATGGTGTGAAATGTCAAAGGGATTCTCTTTAAAAGCATTACAAACACACAAAGAAATGCAGAAGACTGTGTGCCTTCCATGATAATCGATCCACTCCTTTTCACTTGCAGGATTTGAGGAAACACTGTTCATCCTGCAAGTCTTGAGAACAAAGCAGGAACATTCACCAAAGGGATGTCAGTCCATCACAGGTCCCTAAAATGCTAAACCCCTGGATTGTTTACTAATGTTTAAGTTGTAAATTTTATGTGGTAGGTCAGTCATAGAATTAAAGTTAAGTTTGCCCTGGGGCCTTGGCATTGGACAAGGAGGCCAGTTCAATTTTTGTTTAATTGTATAGTATCTTGGGGTAGTGTTTATTATACAAAGGCACTATAAAAGTGAAGTTTTCTTGTGTTAATAAGTAAGTGAAAGTTATCTTCTGATAAGTTTAAAAAATCTTTTATATAGCCTTTGAAACAGGTTTTGTAAGAAATACAGCTTTTGAGCAAAAATCTCTTTTCATGATACCAATTTAATTGCTAATTTAACTTAAATTTTCTACTGACTTGAACTAGCGGGAAAATATTATTAGCATATGAATAACTTATTATGGAGTTTAAAAATGAATGAATTATAGACATATATACAGACAAATCTATCTCATGATTTGTAAGGGTATTAAGAGTATTTGGATTTAAAACTCTTGTAAACTGCAAAGAAAAAGCATACACTTCATTGCATATGACTCCCATGAAGCAATTTGCTTGCATACACTGCATGAGCACATACTTACATTTTACATTACGCTTCCATTATTCAGGTCTCCCAGGGAGATGGTGTATCACTTTCATGTTCTAAAGCCAATAAACACAATATTTTTAAGGCAGGCTATTATCCCAATGATCAACAAGTGGGCTTTAACTGCCCCAGAAAACATTACAGAAAATGAGAACATCCTCTAGTTCTGTTTTCACGAAATGTTTAAGCTCTTATATACTGTAATGTGTTTAAACACACATTTTTTTCTCCAGAACATAGAACATAAGACAGTGACTAGCTAAAAAGAAGTAATGATTTTCTCCTTTGTTTCACTGAAAAAGCTCTTAAATTTAAATCTAAAAATTACTATAAAGGAATTGCAAAATGGATGGACAGAAGGAAAATTTTATTATTAGACTTACTGTAACAAATTCTTCGAACATGAGTTACAAAGCAACCATTCTTTCATATATTTTACTTTATTGTCTCTAATTTAATTTGTTTCAGGTATGCATGGAAAGTGTTTAAAGACGAAGTCTAACTTAACTCTGTCTAACATGAGAACATGCAACCACTTTTACTTTTAATTTTATAGGCACATGAGGGGATAGAATTTGACGTTGCATAGGAAGTTACAGGCCTGTCCTTCCTACATTGTCAGGAAATAGCGAACCCAGAAGAAAATCCACAACCCTGGCCATGCTGCACCCTTCAGCCAACCTCTGTGGTCAATCAGATTAAACAACAACCCTCTAGAGCAACAGTCTACTGCCTTAAATGTACTAAGACTTGCTGATAGTTGCACTAGTGCTGACCCAAAGTTCTTTTTCATATTGCTTATTAACAACATCATATTAAACAGATTTTCCCACTTTTAACTCTAACGCTGTCTATGCTCTCTTTCTGTTTATTTTACTACTCATAAGTTTATAGTGTCATTACTGTCACATGTACAGAGTACAATGAAATTCATATTTTCATGTGTTAATCATTATACATTGCTTCACCAAGGTTAGTGATTACCGAATATACTCACGTTTAAATTTCCCACGGATAAGTCGGGGCTTGATGTTACCATATAATTTCTGGTATTTCATAATGTTGGTTGTATAAGTCGAAATGTGGAAAACTCACGCTATTGGTCCAAGAGATTACGATATACTAACGCCCACCTGAGAGAGAGCAACCGCGGAGCACATTACCTTTTTTCTTCTATGTATTGTGTCTACGTGACCATACGGTAATACCCAAACTATTCTGAAGTGACTTTTGCACTGTTTTATGTTTCTTGTATCTCACACCCTCATATACCTTTATCATAAGAGCATCCCTCATCTACATTGGAGCATTCGATCAGAAGAAAATATGAAGCTGGTTTTAAATCAAAAGTCATTGAAGTGGTGAAAGAAATTGGTAACTGCGCTGCTGTAACAAAATTTGATGTGTCTGAAAAACTGGTCTGTGGTGGGTTGGCACCCTGCCCAGGATTGGTTCCTGCCTTGTGCCCTGTGTTGGCTGGGATTGGCTCCAGCAGACCCCCGTGACCCTGTGTTCGGATTCAGCGGGTTGGAAAATGGATGGATGGATGGATGAAAAACTGGTGCGAGACTGGAGGAAGCAAGAAGATGTAAAAAAAAAATTAAGTGTTGCATTTTTGAACGGGCGTATAATTCGGAGCCTGATTTTATGATTGATTTTTTGGGTTTCAAGACCCGACTTATACGCGAGTATATAAGGTATTACCTCAAAGCCTTTCCTTACCAGAAATGACTATGCTGCCTTGAAAATTTTGCCTTCCTGTATAAAGAAGGAGCAGAACGTTTCTTGCAATGTCTGAATAAGGATATTACAAAAATTACTTGAAACAGTAAAATGGACATTGCACTTTTGTGTTAAGATAAGAATTGCCTGAATATTATAGTGATTATAAGTAGAAAGTGTCAAGATTCTGTGGCACTATAGTTGTTTTGTTTAAGGAAAGCTGTGTAGAGTGTACTGACAAGGAAAATTATTGGTTTCACAAGTGAATACCTTGCTGTGATAGTTTTACTTTTTACATAAGTGTAAGTTAGTTTATGGTTCAGAGACAGGAAGCCTAGATGTAGGAACCCCGGAGAATGAGACCCAGATGAAATGTGAATTTGCCTTATGGATAGGTCTATACCTTATGTATTGTATACATGATTAGACAATGAGCTGATCAGATAGATGAGAGAGAGAGAGAGAGAGAAAGGTCAAAACAAAAATATAATTAATTCACTGCTGGAATTTCATGCAACTGAATGAAAGAGGTGCCTGGAACGTCACCTGATCTTTATTTGCTTTACAGAACTAGAGGATGGCCCAGGTGATATGGTCTGTATTACCACACTCTGTTTGCTTTCAATTATTGCACAGTTATTAGGATAAGAATATAATGTATTAAGTCTGTTCCCCTGGTTTTATTTTCTCTGTTCTACCACCATGGAATGGGAGCCTAGTTCCTTATACAGCTACATTAATCATTAGTGAAGAGGAACATTTCCAACACACAGCAGTACAGTGAGACTAATGTATTGATAGTTGGTAAGTGCTATTAACCAAGACATATTTTACTTCCTTTGAGTTGATATCAGCTTAAGGCATTTAGGTTAACTCCCAGGAAAACCTATGTGTTGCTAAAGCTAGTGGATCTCCATCTGGAGTAATTTGGAGTGATAGGCTGTGCAGATATTACTCGCAGTTTTTAACCTGATAGGGGCCTATATGTGTGTCTTTCTGTGTGTGTGTGTTAAGTTTAGAGTTTGAGACTTGGCCAACTCACAATAAACTCAATAAGCTCCACTAACCCACTGATAAGATACTTCCTTACCTGAACAAAAATCTCATATTTGTCATATAATACAAGAAAGCGTTGATAATGCACGTGCAACTATCATCTCTCGAATTATAGCCATGGTGTGAAAAAGGTGGAATCAAATC
The DNA here is from genome assembly GCF_900747795.2 of Erpetoichthys calabaricus. Taxonomy (NCBI): domain Eukaryota; kingdom Metazoa; phylum Chordata; class Cladistia; order Polypteriformes; family Polypteridae; genus Erpetoichthys; species Erpetoichthys calabaricus. The sequence continues at coordinate 50,675,492 of NC_041402.2, read as the reverse complement.
ATTTTAAGGCAGGGTCACAAAATTCCAATGATAAAATTGCAGAACCAGAAGGGAAACCATTTCCTTATCTCCAGGATAAAGAAGTCTTACTAATAAATGATCTAATAAATCATGCACTTAGGGCATAGCAATCATAGGTGCTGAAATTTTAAGTGTGGATAGGTTAGTAAGCAACATGGCTAAGTCTCTGTAACACTGCATACTGGAAGAGCAGAACTCAGTCTAAGAACATTAGGAATACAAATATTTTCAAATGATAGATGGTATGAAATAAATAAAGGCTGAAATTAGGTATTATATGTTCATTGTAGTAATATTCCATAAAATAATAGCAGCAATGACACTTTGCCCGTAATGAACAAATTTTAAACTGAGTTAAATCACGTGCATTGTAATGACTAATATTTTATATGTGCTGCTAGAAGTACAATTATTAAACCGAGTGTGCTAGGACAAAATTAAAGAAGAGACATTGCTGTGAATGCCAGAAGTAAAACACTTTTCTTTCACATTCATGTGGTTCACTGGCCCAGAAGAAGAACAGTGACACAATCTATTAACCCTATATGTTGGTCACTGTAAAAGATCCCCCAGGCCATTCCAACACCACCATCATGCCTGCAATAATCATCAGTGTGATGGGCCTGCACACACTCAAATCTTCATTCTTTATAGGAGCAAACAGGACTTTTTCCCAATTGGGGATACCAACTCTTTTCCCATTTCTCCATATTATTTTTTACACTACCAAAAAGGTGTTGTAGGGTCACAAGATGACACTGCATTATGTGTGTACATGTGAGTGCCAGAGAGCCATTTGCACCAAGGGTTATCAATCAAGCACACCTTTTTTATAAAGTGCCAGTGGTAACTTGCAAAACTGCAAGGGACTTTACAGGCCTAAAAATTTTACAATGCTATATCAAATTTAACATCTTATCAATGCAACTGTAGGAATAAACATGCAAATGGCTAATACAAGAAGTGCACTACTAGTAATGCCAGGAGGTCATTGTAAGTATACCTGACAGAATTTAACAGCAAATGTTAAAAGAAGCTATACAGATCTAGGATTGCTATGGTATGAATTTATATTGCAGGTTGCATAGCCATACTTGTAATGGTAGGAAAGATAACTCAAAAGACCTACTGCATATGGGTTGAGCACAGCTGAAGCATAAAAGTACAAAACATGATACAACTAATGGAAAAAGTAAAATGAAACATTCTAAGCAGAGCCTTCAAGGGCTAATCATATTAGGTATTAGGGAAACAGTATAACTAAAAACCTCACCCATTGTGCACAGTTGCTTTTCTCACTCCTTCCTTCTGGCCAATACAGGACCATTGGCACTTGCATGAGCACATAAGTCATAAGATTGCTGAACAGTCAATCATAAGAACAAATATTATAACATTAGAATCAGTGTGTGCAAATTTGGGTTTTGCCTGAACATATGTGCATGGGCCAAACTACTGTATACCAGTCCAGGAGCTTCAGTTTTTATTAACAGCATTGTTTCAGACTACTTCAAAGTAGAATGTGGTACTAGACAAGGATGCCCCCTATCACTATTGCTATTTGCAATCACCATTGAGCCACTGGCAGTTCACCTTTGAAATGCTTCTGAGATAAAGGGGATTATCATAGAAGGAATTGAAATGAAAATATCACTATACTGTGTGCAGATGATATGGTACTACAGTATATATATCAGATCCACAAAATACTGTGCTGCAGTCTTAACAGCACTAGCAGAATTTCAAAAGATATCTGGACTCAAAATTAAATTGAATAAAAGTGTACTCTTTCCAGTGAACTCTCTAGCACACAATATTAGATTGGACACCTTCCCTTTTATCATTGCAGATCAGTTTAAATACCTACAGGTAAATATCACAAGTAACCATAAAGCTCTTTTTCAACAAAATTTTGCTCTCTGCATAGAAAAACGTAAGCAAGACCTGTATAGTTGGTATTCCATCCCTCTCACTTTAGCAGGAGAATTAACACTGTCAAGATGAATATCCTTCCTAATCTTCTTTTTCTATTTCAAGGCATCCCCATATACATTAACAAATAATTTTTTAAGAAATTAGATTTAATCATAACCTCATTTATTTGGAATTCAAAACATCCACGCATCCAAACGACAGCCTTACAAAGACCATAGACGTATCTTGCTCAGCTGGAAGAATCCTAACTCACCTCTTTTATGTCAGTGGGTAACTGATGTTATATACTATTTGAAACTGGAAAAAATCTAATTCTCACGTAGGGGATCTTTTCAAAACTTTTTTAAAACCTGGCAGGATATAATCAATAACATTTCAGAATAAGCATTTATATTGTGGAAAAGGATTCTTACCCCTTTTTTTCTACTCTTAAAGTTTTACTCTGGCTGTTGGCCTTCCTCTCTTTCTCATGGGTGGGGGTTGAATAGAATTTAGTTTTGTCAAGTTTAACTTGCTTGAATGGAATGTTACTTGCTTTTAATAAATTCAGTAAAACAGAAAAAAGAATCAGTGTTTGCATATATATATATGAAATATTATTGTATATGTTGCATGCTTTTTATTTTTTGGTATTGTATTTTTGTGAAATGTTCTGACGAGACAAGTAAGAATGTAAACATTTTCATTCTAACCTGTTTCTTAATTAGTGACCTGTTTTTGTTGCTAATTAACTTCTTTTGAATTAATTTTAATTGACTTGCTCTTGAAGACTCAGACCCCTTAATCGTTTCTTTTTCCTTAATTAGTAGCCAAACAATAATGAGATACAAAATGAGCCAAAACATGACCAGCAAACTGTGTCCATCATACAAAATCTGAAAATAAAGCAAGATGAAGATCTCATGAATGCTGATCTGCTCAGGTCCCCAAAGCATTTTAACAATGCTCTTAGAAAATAGAAAATCAACAATTTCAGAAATGAATGCTGTTACATAATGAGAGCAGCAATAAGCCACTAAATTAAAGAACGGGTTTAATTAACAACAAAAATAGACACCTAATTAAGCAACTGGTTGGAGTGAAATTGGTTGCAGTTTGAAGCCCTGACTGAGTCGGTCTTCTGTTGGCTTACTCACTTCACATTGCATTTTTGTTTGGGTGCTATTTAAGGAAAGAAATTAAGCAATTCAGAGGAATGTTGCAGAAATTCAGAGGTACACATTTTAAAAATCTAGTCAATCAAAATTAATTCAAAAGATGTTAATTAGCAGGAAAAAAAGGTCACTAATTAAGTAAAGGGTTAGAATGAAAACCTGCAGCCACTGTGGCCGTCCAGGACCAGAGCTGGGGACCCCTGATGTACACTATGAATTATGTGCACCTAAGAATAAACTTGACCCAACTTGACTTGATTTCTACAGTAAAATCAAATTGAATAGCACTTTGTGTGGAAATTCTTGATAAAGGGACAGCTTTTAGAATCCAAAGAGAATAGGTGGGCTTTTAGCTAAAATCTGAATGTTGAAACAGATGGAGAATTGAGACAGGACAAGATTGATTCAGTCCTATGTAAAAAGATTATATAAATCAGACAGTAAAGAGGTGTTTTTTTCTGACTTGTTTACAGTGTTACTTGACCAGTTCAGAAATCTAACAGCAGGGAAATGTTTTCTAGTTAAACCGTTATGACAGTAAACATTTTTATAAGCAGTGATGAGATCACTACAGCTTTGATCCATTTTAACTTTGATAAAATATTGATAAAATAGAAAAGTACATGTCAGCTCTACTGATATCTTTCAATGAACAAGAGATGTGGAAAAAGCAAGCAAAACGTTGAAGTGAGCCTGACATCTTTTAGACAAGGAGAAAAAACGTTTTACTGATGTGTAATTAAAGATCAATAGCAGAATTACCTCATTGTGCTTTTTATGTTATTATGCTATTGATGCTATTATGTCTATCTAAAGTCCCAGTAAATACAGTACTTCTAATTTCAGGGCAAAACTCCTTTGGTTCTTCTAGTATGTAAGTTAATATTAGCACTCCTTATTTCAAGCACAGTGAATATTTAAATGGACAACACAGTGGGTAACGCAACTGCTTCATTGTCTATGTGCCAGAACATGAATCCCATCTTCACAACTACCCATTGTCAACCGAGAAAATGCACTGGTCATGGAGGAAATGTTGGGTCACTAACCGGGTTGCCCCTTTTAATATTTATACAGTCCTCAAACAGAAACAGATGTTCAATAGTGTCCAATAAAGAAAAATGAAAAAGTACATAAACTGAAAATTAAACAAGATGCTCCTTCAGTTTTTTCTCGGGTATGTCAGCTTCAGGTAGGAGCTCCAGTCATCAGTTTACTCTCTCCTGAGTGAGATGCACTATGCCGTCTTACTTTTATAGTTGAGGGACTGCAGGCGGGGAGTCAGTTTCTCCATTGGGCAGGTTCTCATGGTTATGGGAGCAAAGAGAGACGTTACCATCAGTGACCATGACAACTTGTGTCCTGGAGTGGTAGTGTTTAACTCAAAAAGGCCCAGTATGCAAACCTCAAGCATGCATGAGTGACATTGTGTGGCCTATGCGCATTACTTCAATTTCTAATAAGAATTTCCCAGGTCACTCCATTTTCCTATCATATTTCAAAGATATGTAGGTTAGATTAGCATGCAACTGTAAACTGACCCAGCTTCAATATGTGGGAATATGGACCAGCATTCCAAGAATGACTGAGTTCTGTTACAATAGTTTCTGACTACTCTTGAGCATTTAATATTTGAATGGATGGAGGATAAATATTTGCACATATTTTAGTTTACATTTTCAGACCTCAAAGAATATAAAACTACTCATATTTTGCAAGTAGAATATGCATGAGTATAAAAACTAAAATTGTAGTCATAAGGCTAATGAGGGTTAATCGATTACGTGAAATTTTATAATGAGGCAAAACCTGAATTTGTTTAATCTGAAATTCTTAAACACAAATACAGCAAGCCATTGTAATCCCTTTCACAAAAAAAGTCTCTTTTTAGATAAAAGTAAGGCAAAGAATTATCTCAACCCCTGGCTAGATAAGGGGGGATCTAACATATTATCAAATGACATGTTCACTGCCACAGCAGGAAGAATTCTATAAATGTAATACTGCAATACGGCACAGGATGTTGTCATCAACAAGTTGACAACAAAGAATATGAACAGTAAATAAAAACACGTTTCAGGAATTTTCCAAAACTCCAGCATTACTCCAACATTAAACTACAGTTCCTGACATTACTATACAATTAAGTAAGTTCACACAACAGAATAGAAGGGACAAGTGTGTCTGAGACAAGGATGACTATAACAATCTGTTGAACACCCTAAATGTTTCACTAGGCATGCTTGGGATTATCAGTCTTCTGGATTGCACACACATCTCTATCATTGTCATATCATTGTCTAGAGCTGTATGTTTTAGAAGAGAAAGATATACCACTAAATAACAGCAAATACGACAGAGTCATATCAATTTATTTCATATATACATATGAAAGGGACCATACAAAATAATTAAATGAATTGTCATTTTACCAGATGGATCAGCACCTGGAACTGTCCAGACTTATGTCTCTCTCTCTCTCTCTCTCTCTCTCTCTCTCTCTCTCTCTCTCTCTCTCTCTCTCTCTCTCTCTCTATATATATATATATATATATATACACACACAAATATAAAATAAGAATATATATATATATAAATAAAAGAAGAGGTAAGAAAGGTGAGTGCAATCAATTTTGGTGTTGATTACATAAGCAATTCCTTTTTGTGCCTTTGTCCACATGTTATTCAATAGTAGTCTCACTTTCAAAGCACTTCTTGGCTATCTAGCCGCAAAACTCAACATAAAACTCTTTTCCTCATGAGAGTATGGTGCTGGTGTTCTTGTCAGGATTTTCGACATTATATACAGCACTGCTGATTCCCAGGATAAGATATAGCTTATGCTCATCATTATAACATTACACTTTCCTGATAATGTGGCTTGTCAACAGACTGTTTGCCTTTTAATAGTTCATGACAGATTTTGACTCAATTTTTGAATGAAAGAGGCCTCGAAGTAGCTGATATACTTTGCTATCCCTAGAGGGAAATTTATTTTCAACAGAGATATACAAGCATGCACTACTACCACAGATACAGTAACAGAGAGTAAATCAAAAAAGACAGAAATAAGATATATTGCCATAATCTAATCACAGAACTTGGGAGTTTTGAAAATGGGAATGCTGAATTCTAACAGTACACAATATTACTGAGGGTCTAACCTTGTCTACACCCACTTTGTTATTACTCCTCAAAATGATAAAAACACTCCAAGCTGCTAAATCTATGGCTCTTGGTAACACTAACCAAAGCCAGTGGACTATTTGTTTTGATGCTGATGAAATATGGATTATTTATCCATTTATCAATTAATTAATTCACTTTTTTCTTTCTACTTGTCATAAGATGCACTACTATTGGGATGGTTAACATCTGTCATACAAGGATATTTGAAAATCATGAGATAAACATGGTGAAATATGAAATTATGTGTGGAAACATACTTCATTGTTATTGTGCATTTTGCATTTTCACCTCAAAAACAAATCTCTGGCAAAACTTCAATTGATCATGCAGCACAGTTCAATAGTATGAAGATAGTTCATTAACCATTACGACGGTGCAGCACAAGTGTGAGTGCAGAAGTTCCCAGCTACATGCTAAGCATTCACAGTGACAGGTTTTAAAACTATACCCAAAACATTCAAAACCTGGTCAAAGTCTGTCACATTTTACTGCCAGTGCAACTGCACTTAGTTTTCTGTGAATATGATTTGCCCAAAAATAATATTGCATGAGTCTGACATATTTGACTAGCTTGAAAAAGCTTGTGAAGAGCAACCTGGGTCAACACACATTAAAATTCTGTTCAATACAATTCAGCTGATTTTTGTACAGCATTCTTCAGTGAGTGCAGGCCCAGTGCACCGTGACCAAGTTCTCAGGTAAAATTTAAATATAAACTTCACAAATTACTATTTACATAATGAATACACATAATAACACATATTTGCATAAATAGACAGGAAATCAAAGCAGTTTAAACTGATTAATATAAAAAGAGCCCAGTCCATTAGTTAAAATTGTGCTATGGCCAGCGCAAAATGGAGGGAGGAGAGGAAGACAGAAACTCCAGTCACCAGCATCCTTGGTAAAAATAACCTCTGCAGGGTCCATGATCAAATATGACAGAGAATGTCAAAGACAGAGTCTGACACAGTCACTATCCTGAAGACCTAGGCCAACTGGTCATTCAACTTCTCCAGGATATTTTATTTCAAAGTCTGTGCTGGGCTGTTTAATCAGATGATAGAATCTTTACATCCGTTTATTCTGAGGCTCCCAGCATCTCAGGTGCCTTTTCCATTTGCAACCGAGCAATTTGGCAGTACAGCTATAGCACCAACTGCCACAACAAGATACTCAGAAGAGAAACAGAAGAGAGTAGGGTTAATAAGGGTTTGTATTTTTCTACAAATGTCAAACAGAGATGCAGTATGCTCAGCTAATCAGCAGCTCTAATCAGGGTATACTATACTAAATAGTGGGGCTTTGGCCTGGATTTAAAGGCTGAGACTGAGGGAGCACCTTTTATAGTAGCAGGCAGACCATTCCATAGCTTCAAGGCCCTGTAACTAAAAGCTCGACCTTCTACTGTTATTTTATTAATCCTTGGAATATTAAGTATGCTGGCATCTTGAGAGTTCAGTATGTGCTCTGGTTTGTAAGTAATACTAAGTTAAGTAAGCATGGCCTTGACAATTTAAGCCTTTATATGTAAAGAATGCTTTTGAACTCAGCTCTAAGCTTCAATGGAAGTCAATGTGATGACTTATGAACTGTAGTTAAGTGGTAGTACTTTCTAATTCTTGTAAAGATTCTGGCAGCAATCTTTTGAATTAACTGAAAGATGCATTAAGAACGTTTAGAACTGCCTGTTAATAATGCATGACAGCAGTCAGTCGTACTAGAAATTAATACATGAATCATCAAAGAGCAGGAATCATTTTCTCTTCATGGTCAATAAATCAAATTGAGCTACTGTTGGCCAAAGAAGGAGTAGAAGAGTGGGGACACGTGTCCGGAGGCAGGAGGAGAGGAGGAAAGTAAAGAGATTGGAACTGAGGGTAGGAACTTTGAATGTTGGCAGTATGACTGGTAAGGGGAGAGAGTTAGCAGATATGATGGAGAGAAGGAAGGTTGATATATTGTGCATGCAAGAGACTAAATGGAAGGGGAGTAAGGCCAGGTGGATTGGAGGTGGATTCAAATTGTTCTATCATGGTGTGGATGGGAGGAGAAATGGGGTAGGAGTTATTTTGAAGGAGCAGTATGTCAAGAGTGTTTTGGAGGTGAAAAGAGTGTCAGGTAGAGTAATGATTATGAAGCTGGAAATTGGAGGTGTGATGATGAATGTTGTTAGTGCATATGCACCGCAAGTTGGGTGTGCAATGGGTGAGAAAGAAGATTTTTGGAGTGAGTTGGATGAACTGATGAACAGTGTACCCAAGGGACAGAATGTGGTGATTGGAGCGGATTTCAACGGGCATGTTGGTGAAGGTAACAGAGGAGACAAGGAGGTGATGGGTAAGTATGGTGTCAAGGAGAGGAATGAAGAAGGTCAGAGGATAGTGGATTTTGCCAAAAGGATGGACATGGCTGTGGTGAATATGAATTTTAAGAAGAGGGAGGAACATAGGGTTACGTACAAGAGTGGAGGAAGATGCACACAGGTAGACTACATCCTATGTAGAAGAGTTGATCTGAAGGAGATTGAAGACTGCAAAGTGATGGCAGGAGAAAGTGTAGTTAAGCAGCATAGGATGGTGGTCTGTAGGATGACGTTGGAGATCAAGAAGAGGAAGCAGAGCCAAGGATCAAATGATGGAAGTTGAAAAAGGAAGACTGCAAGATTGAATTTAGGGAGGAGGTGGGACAGGCACTGGGTGGCAGTGAATAGTTACCAGACAGCTGGGAAACTACAGCAGATGTAATAAGGGTGACAGCAAGAAGGGTGCTTGAAGTGACATCTGGACAGAGGAAGGAGAAAAATGAAACCTGGTGTTGGAATGAGGAAATACAGGAGAGTATACAGAGGAAGAGGATGGCAAAGAAAAAGTGGGATAGTCAGAGAGATGCAGAAAGTAGACAAGAGTACAAGGAGATAAGGCACAAGGTGAAGAGAGGGTGGCGAAAGCTAAAGAAAAGGTGTATGATGAGTTGTATAAGAGGTTGGACACTAAGGAGGGAGAAAAGGACCTGTACCGATTGGCTAGACAGAGGGACCAAGCTGGGAAAGATGTGCAGCAGGTTAGGGTGATAAAGGATAAAGATGGAAACATACTCACAAGCGAGGAGAGTGTGTTGAGCAGATGGAAAGAGTACTTTGAAAGGCTGATGAATGAAGAGAACGAGAGAGAGAAGAAGATGGATGATGTGGAGATAGTGAATCAGGAAGTGCAACAGATTAGCAAGGACGAAATAAGTACAGCTATGAAGAGGATGAAAAATGGAAAGGCCGTTGGTCTAGATGACATACCTATGGAATCATGGAGGTCTTTAGAAGAGATGGCAGTGGAGTTTTTAACCAGATTGTTTAATGGAATCTTGGAAAGTGAGAGGATGCCTGAGGAGTGGAGAAGAAGTGTACTGGTGCTGATATTTAAGAATTAGGGGGATGTGCAGGACTGTAGTAACTACAGGGGAATAAAATTGATGAGCCACAGCATGAGGTTTTTGGGAAAGAATAGTGGAAGCTAGGATAAGAAGTGAGGTGATGATTAGTGGGCAACAGTATGGTTTCATGCCAAGAAAGAGCACCACAGATGCGATGTTTGCTCTGAGGATGTTGATGGAGAAGTTTAGAGAAGGCCAGAAGGAGTTGCATTGCATCTTTGTGGACCTGGAGAAAGCATATGACAGGGTGCCTCGAGAGGAGCTGTGGTATTGTATGAGGAAGTCGGGAGTGGCAGAGAAGTATGTAAGAGTTCTACAGGATATGTATGAGGGAAGTGTGACAGTGGTGAGGACTGCGGTAGGAGTGACGGATGCATTCAAGTTAGAGGTGGGATTACATCAGGGATCGGTTCTGAGCTCTTTCTTATTTGTAATGGTGATGGACAGGTTGACAGACAAGATTAGACAGGAGTCCCCATGGACTATGATGTTTACTGATGACATTGTGATCTGTAGCAATAGTAGGGAGCAGGCTGAGGAGACCCTGGAGAGGTGGAGATATGCTGGAATGAAGGTCAGTAGGAACAAGACAGAATATATGTGTGTAAATGAGAGGGAAGTCAGTGGAATGGTAAGGATGCAGGGAGTAGAGTTGGCGAAGGTGGATGAGTTTAAATACTTGGGATCAACAGTACAGAGTAATAGGGATTGTGGAAGAGAGGTGAAAAAGAGATTGCAGGCAGGGTGGAATGGGTGGAGAAGAGTGTCAGGAGTAATCTGTGACTGATGGGTATCAGCAAGAGTGAAAGGGAAGGTCTACAGGATGGTAGTGAGACCAGCTATGTTTTTATGGGTTGGAGGCGGTGGCACTGACCAGAAAGCAGGAGACAGAGCTGGAGGTAGCAGAGTTAAAGATGCTAAGATTTGCACTGGGTGTGACGAGGATGGATAGGATTACAAATGAGTACAGTAGAGGGTCAGCTCAAGTTGGACAGTTGGGAGACAAAGTCAGAGAGGCGAGATTGCGTTGGTTTCGACATGTGCAGAGGAGAGATGCTGGGTATATTGGGAGAAGGATGCTAAGGATAGAGCTGTGAGGGAAGAGGAAAAGAGAAAGGCCTAAGCGAAGGTTTATGGATGTGGTGAGAGAGGACATGCAGGTGATGGGTGTAAAAGAGAAAGATGCAGAGGACAGACAGATATGGAAAAAGATGATCCGCTGTGGCATCCCCTAATGGGAGCAGCCGAAAGAAGAAAAAGAAGAGGAGGTGCTTGGCACCTAATTTAGGTCTTCAAAACTCTCAAAGGCATCGAGAAAGTAGATTCAGATTAATTTATTTTTCCTAATGGCATACACTTTTAAGATTGAAGCAAGGAAGCACTTCTTTAGGCAAAGAGTTGTGGAATTTGGAACATCTATCTATCTATCTATGATCCGCTGTGGCAACCCCTAACAGGAGCAGCTGAAGGAAGAAGGTCAATAAATCATTTCTATTAAAATGGATTTATAATTTTCAGATTCATATACTAATATGACAGAAACAAATATGGTTTCAATTTGATTCCAAACCAGCAGAAACAAGAGCAGTAAATTGTTAAAATCTCACAATGTACAGTATAACAAATAATTCCAACCTCATGTAAAACAACAAGGATTTGCCTAAAGACATAAATCAGTTGAAGCTGCCCATCTTAATGCCAACCAGTTGCCTGGTGCTACATTGCTGTTATAAAGAAAATCTTGATTCTTTTATTTACTGTTACCAGGTAATTAGACACTTTAAATAAATGGAATGCTAGAATGAAAAGGATTACTGATACTTATAAAGTGTACTATATTTGAAAGCAATACATATGCCACAGAATAAATACAACATGAAATGTTAAGCATGAAGAACTTTGGCTCGTTAGACAGGGTGATCACTATGTTACTAACATGCTACACCCCGGCACATGTTCATCACTATGTTGTAAACTTTGCCTTTGTTAACTCTTCCCATAAGCAGTTTGTTTCTAGCCATGCCTCCCCTTTGTAGTTTCATGGCAACTGCAATAATGTGACAGATGTTTTATATCATTTTAACTGTTTGCTTTGTTTCCTGATGTACTGTTTCTAAACATGAGTTTTTATGTTTGAGTCTTTAATGCTTCAATATCTTTTCTAGTCTCTGTACTCTTGTGCTGTGTTGGTATCCATCCATCCACTTTATAACCTGCTAGTTCTGCTGGGTATAAGGTGGGAACCAAACCTGTTCATCATAGCGCTCATTCACATGCTGACATCTACAATTACACATCCAGCCACAATTCAGATTCACCATTTAAATCATTGATTTTTGGCAATGTCTGCCCTTTTGAGTATGTTTGTACCTGAATGCCTGTTTCTAGTTTGATGGTGTCTACCTTTGCACCAGCCATACGTTTTATTAATAGGAATCTATCCTTTAATAATATAACCCATAATGCTTTTAGACATGGCTGAGTATTTCTATCCTAATGAATAGCATAACTGACAAACCTACTCTAGGTTTAAAAGGTTTTAAAGGATCATTCACTGAAAAAGTAGATGTGGAAGAACAGCCACTATGGACAGGACTAACCAAGGAAAAATGTGAGAGGTAAATTCAGCAGAAGTGATGGAATCTGAGCAGCCAATGTGCAAAGATGCGCAAGTATGAATTAGTGAATCCAAGAATATGCCCGGCATTTTATAAATCCTACGTAAATTCCACAGATTTCAAATATTCATCCATTAATTTTCAGGCCACATATTTTATTTCCATTTGAGTATGTGCAGCATCAAATATAAAGCAGGATTCCTCTCTGGACAGAATGCACTCATTCACAACCATGTACTGATCCAGTCTGCGCTCTCCAATTAAGTTGCATGTCTTTGTGAAGTCAGAAGACAACCATAGGAAAGCTGAGAGAATGTGTAAAGTCAACATGTATTAATAGAAACGGAATATCTGTCCCTGGCATTGTGAGGTAGCAATGCTAGCTAGATTCTCATCCTTATTACTTTCTCGTATATGAATTATAGGAAAAGTATTGTAATTATTCAAAAATGTGATGTCGAGATTTTGATGAATCTTGACATTTTAGTCCTCCCTGACTTTCTCATATACGAAGTACTGTATAGGGAAAGTGTTGGAATCCTCCAAAATTTCCATTTCAAGATTTTGATGAATCTCGACGTCTTAGACCTCCCTGAGTCTGGAAATAACGTTTTTACAATTATGTCTGTGTGTCTGTCTGTGTGTGCGTGTGTGTGTGTGTGTGTGTATGTAAACACGATAAGCTGAGTACACTTTCACTTAGGTCAACCAAATTTTGCATACAAGTATTAGGTATGAAAGGCATATTTCTATCAACTTTTGGGCTATTTCTGCTAACAGGAAGTGGTATTTTACCTTTTATTCATGCATCTGCAAAGTCCGATTTATTCAACTTTACTTTTGTAATAATTGTTCAATATATTATTCATTTGATTTGATTTGTTATTGATTGTTCTTTAATATACATAAAATAAAAATATAATCATTGTCTTGTGGTTTACTCCTCAAATATCCATCCCCATATTTGAGCATACGAGAAAGTCTAGGGGAGACCACTTCCGATTTTTTGTAACATAATCAATCCATCTCAGACCTGCTTTATCCAACTTTTATTCAAGAATGGTTGTAGTCTTTCCTTGCAGCATTGGCAAAGCAGATGCAAACCCTGGAGTGGCAAAAACTTGAAAAATATTGGGAGATACTTAAATATACGTGGAAAAAAAAATTATGATTGTGTATTGTATTAGTTACTGTAGGAAATATTCTACTTGAAAGAAAACTTTCTATACATGCACACATACAGTATATGACTTTGTGATTTTCCCCTTGGGATTAATAAAGTATCTATCTATCTATCTATCTATCTATCTATCTATCTATCTATCTATCTATCTATCTATCTATCTATCTATCTATCTACCATGATGATCAACCTGGGGACCACTGTCTGATAATTTATTTAAGGCAAAGAGTCAGAACCTACAGACTGGCACTGAAGTTTGGGAAGTACAGTGTTATTATGTGGCTGATCCTTACCATAAAAAAGTACTTACGGCAAGGAATACTCCACCCAAAAATGATAGATAGATAGATAGATAGATAGATAGATAGATAGATAGATAGATAGATAGATAGATAGATAGATAGATAGATAGATAGATAGATAGATAGATAGATAGATAGATAGATAGATAGATAGATAGATAGATAGATAGATAGATAGATAGTGTGGAACCTGGCCTGGACACAGACAGGCAGACATCGTTTTAAGCACCACAACACATGTTTATTTGCAATGTCCTACAGTGATCCCTCGCTATATCGCGCTTCGCCTTTCGCGGCTTCACTCTATCGCGGATTTTATATGTAAGCATATTTAAATATATATCGCAGATTTTTTGCTGGTTCGCGGATTTCTGAGGACAATGGGTCTTTTAATTTCTGGTACATGCTTCCTCAGTTGGTTTGCCCAGTTGATTTCATACAAGGGACGCTATTGGCAGATGGCTGAGAAGCTACCCAACTTACTTTTCTTTCTCTCTCTTGCGCTGACTATCTGTGATCCTGACGTAGGGGGTGTGAGCAGGGCTCCTCAGGCATTGGGGCGCCCCCTGGCGGTGACCACAGGCCCCTATAGGGTTGAGCTTCTAAGCTCTGTTCCCGTGGGCCCCAAAGCCACCAGGGCAGTCACCCCCTTGTGGTCTGGAGGAGGCATAATTCCTCCTCTGGTCCTTTCGGGCATCCTGGCTGGGTGCCACCCCCACCCACTTGCCACGATAGATAGATAGATAGATAGATACGTACGCTCGTCTAAAAATGCTGAAAGATTATCTTCACGTTGCTACCTTCTGTGTGCAGCTGCTTCGTGAAGCGACATGCTGCACGGTGCTTCGCATACTTAAAAGCTCGAAGGGCACGTATTGATTTTTGACTGTTTGTTTTTCTCTGTCTCTCTCTCTCTCTCTCTCTCTCTCCCTGCTCATGACGGAGGGGGTGTGAGCTGCCGCCTTCAACAGCTTTGTACCTGCGGTGCTTCGCATACTTAAAAGCCAAACAGCCCTATTGATTTGTTTGCTTTCCTCTCTGTTTCTGACATGCTCTGCTCCTGACGCGCACTCCTTTGAAGAGGAAGATACGTTTGCATTCTTTTAATTGTGAGACAGAACTGTCATCTCTGTCTTGTCATGGAGCACAGTTTAAACTTTTGAAAAAGAGACAAATGTTTGTTTGCAGTGTTTGAATAACGTTCCTGTCTCTCTACAACCTCCTGTGTTTCTGCGCAAATCTGTGACCCAAGCATGACAATATAAAAATAACCATATAAACATATCGTTTCTACTTCGCGGATTTTCTTATTTCGCGGGTGGCTCTGGAACGCAACCCCCGCGATGGAGGAGGGATTACTGTATATACAAGTGCACACACAACCCCAAAACTCCCCCAAAGTCCAGGCCTCAACAATGCCTTTTCCTCTCTTCAGGCCGCCTCCACTCCTCTACTCCAGAGCTCTGTCTCTCTTCCTCCCGACTAAAGCCCCTTTAAAAACGCACCCAGACGTGCTCCAGGTGCCTCCCAATGATCTTCTGCCGGCACTCCTAAGTGTGGCGGAAGTACCGACTGCGCACCCGGAAGCACTCCGGGTGTCCCTGGTCTTCTTCCCCCCAGCACTTCCGGGTGTGGTGGAAGTGCTGAGGGTCAGGGTTCCTCAGGCATTGGGGCGCCCCCTGGCGGTGACCACAGGCCCCTATAGGGTTGAGCTTCTAAGCTCTGTTCCCGTGGGCCCCAAAGCCACCAGGGCAGTCACCCCCTTGTGGTCTGGAGGAGGCATAATTCCTCCTCTGGTCCTTTCGGGCATCCTGGCTGGGTGCCACCCCCACCCACTTGCCACGATAGATAGATAGATAGATAGATAGATAGATAGATAGATAGATAGATAGATAGATAGATAGATAGATAGATAGATAGATAGATAGATAGATAGATAGATAGATAGATAGATAGATAGATTTTGGCTTAACTTACTACACTCTTTCTAATAATCTAGCCATGCCTGGTCTGAATTTGCTGATTATTTTGTCACTTTTAAGAATGGACATAAAAGGTACAGTCAGAACCTCTGGAGGCAGCCATTTATATCCCTCACCCACCAATTGTGATGTTTGCTTTTTCATACATTATACACCCTTGCATTATTTATCATCTTCAGAATAGCAATTGCATTGTAACCTTGTGTTTTAGAGAGGACAGAGTCAAGCTTTCCTGTGAAGCTTTAAAAGCTGAATCCCTGCTGCCCCTCTGAACCAAGCTACCTAATGCATTTTGAGTGTTTTCGGTTGCTACATCCTTAAGATAAAAAGGAATGAACACTTTGGTGATGTCAGTTGTTCCCATGGCTTGATGGTTTAATTCCTATATTGCATTTTCCCCCCTTTGGTACAATATGTGCAGAATGCATTGCTGTTAGCAGTAAAAATGACAAAAATTGAGATGACTAAGTTTGTTTGTTTGTTTGTTATTTAACATTTGTGAATTATTTTTTAAATCTTACTGTAGCAAAAAAAGTGCCATTCCAAACCTACTGGGTACAACATTCTTAGCCAGCAAAGCCCCTAATGTAATGTGGTAAACCCACTTTGCTAACCAATAGACTGTGGCACACTGGATGCTTGCTCCAGATTAATCACGTATGAATAATAGATGTGGTATTAATTTACTATATTGCTTGCATTTTAATTGCTTAATTAAGTAAAAGTTTGTAGAGAATGGAGTTAGAATACTATAATAGTGGATAGTTATTTTTATTTTGGGTAAATTATGTCTTACTCCTGGCTTAGAGAAAGTATTAACATTGTCAGGTTAACTTAGAATAATAATTTTATTAGGAAGTATTTACTTAATAGGAGAAAAGTGGTTTTGATTAATACTAGCCTACAAAGATGAAGAACTGAAAAGTGAAAGTAGGATTTAGCCAAAACAAAACAAAACAAAAATAATATTAAAAAAATAAGTACTAGCCACCATTTAAGCATTTCTCTGACTATTTACTAACCAGCCATCCATTTTTCAGCCTACTTATCCAGCTCAGGAGCCATTGAAAGGCAATTAGTAGTCACTTTAGGCCTTTGAATATTTTTTTTCCTGGATAGAAAATAAAAACAAACTTTGTTTAAGATAGATCTTCCATATCTTTCTGTCCTCTGCATCGTGCTCTTTTACACCCATCACCTGCATGTCCTCTCTCACCGCATCCATAAAAATTCTCTAAGGCCTTTCCTCTTTTTCTCTTTCCTGGCATCTCTATCCTTAACATCCTTTTCCCAATATATCCAGCATCTCTCCTCTGCACATGTCCAAACCAACGCAATCTCACCTCTCTGACTTTGTCTCCCAACCGTCCAAATTGAGCTGACCCTCTAATGTACTCATTTCTAATCCTATCCATCCTCGTCACACTCAGTGCAAATCTTAGCATCTTTAACTTTGCCACCTCCAGCTCTGTCTCCTGCTTTCTGCTGAAGACTAAACAGTTTTATATTTCTGAGCTGATAAGAATATGACTAGTCTTTAAGTTCTTGGATGCACCTGGTTGCCCTCCTCTGTACAGCTTCAAGTGCTGCTATACCTTTTTTATAGTGGTAACCAGAACTGCACACAAAACTCCCAGTGAAGCGCATTATAGACTATAAGCATAATGTCCCTTGATTTTTATAACAGTTTTTACAATATAACCTAATTTTTTGTTAGCTCTTTTAATCGCTTCTTCACATTGCTTAGATGATGAGAACATTGTGTCAACATAAACTCCTAAATCCTTTTCAGAGGTTGTTTCCTGTAGGACAGTGTCTCCTATCTTCTATTTATAATTGAGGTAGCTCTTTGCTCTTTTCTACATTAAACTGAATTTTCCTAGTGTTTGCCTAGTTCTTTCCAATTCTTCCTGAATTATTTTTGCAGCCTCCTCAGTATTTGCTCACCAGTTTAGTATTGTCTGTGAATTTCACAGGTTTACTAGGTTCACCAAAATCTATGTCATTAATATAAATTAGGAAATATTCACATGTGGGAAGAGGTGGAAATTCCACAAAGACAGAGACAGGGACTTGATTCAGACTTTAAATTACCCTGTTATTAGTTTGTGTGGTTTGTATAAGTGAATACGTTGTGATGGATCAGAGACATATAAAAGGCAACTCTAGACTAAGTAGAGTTTAGAAAAGAGATGATGGGATAGATATTTATATTTCAAGTTTGTGTGTATAGATGAAAGGATGTAAGGTATGAATATAGAACACTTGTCCATGAGGTATGTAAATAATAAGGTCTGTGGTAATAAAATGTGAGAATCCTGTGAGCAACTCACCAGGATATGACACTTTGAAACAAGATATGAAGGAAGGTATATAATGATAAATTATATATAAACTGCTCAAAAAAATTAAAGGAACACTTTGAAAACACATCAGATCTCAATGTGAAAAAAATCATGCTGGATATCTCTACCGATATGGACTGGGTAATGTATTAGGAACAAAATGATGCCACATCATTTGATAGAAATGAAAATTATCAATCTACAGAGGTCTGAATTCAAGGATACCCTGAAAATCAAAGTGAAAAAATGATGTGTCAGGCTAGTTCATTTTGCTGAAATTTCATTGCAGCAACTCCAAATCGTACTCAGTAGTTTGTATTTCCCCCACGCACTTGTATGCATGCCTGACAACTTCGGGGCATGATCCTAATGAGACGATGGATGGTGACCTGAGGAATCTCCTCCCAGATCTGGACCAGGGCATCACTGACCTCCTGGACATTCTGAGGTGCAACCTGGTGGCGTCAGATGGACAGAAACATAATGTCCCAGAGGTGTTCTATTGGATTTAGGTCAGGTGAGCATGGAGGCCAGTCAATGGTATCAATTCCTTAATCCTCCAGGAACTGCCTGCATACTCTCGCCACATGAGGTGTTGCATTGTCGTGCACCAAGAGGAACCCATGACCCACTGCACCAGCATAGTGTTTGAAAATGAGTCCAAGGATTTCATCCCGATACCTAATGGCAGACAAGGTGCCGTTGTCTAGCCTGTAGAGGTCTGTGCGTCACTCCATGGGTATGCCTCCCCAGACCACCACTGACCCACCACCAAACCGGGCATGCTGAATGATGTTATAGGTAGCATACCATTCTCCACAGCTTCTCGAGACCCTTTCAGTTCCGTCACATGTTCTTAGGGTGAACCTGCTCTCATCTGTGAAAAGCACAGGGTGCCAGTGGTGCACCTGCCAATTCTGGTATTCTATGGCAAATTCCAATCGAGCTCTACGGTGCTGGGCAGTGAGCACAGGGCCCAGTAGAGGACGTTGGGCCCTCAGGCCACCCTCATGAAGCCTGTTTCTGATTGTTTGGTCGGAGACATTCACGCCAGTGGCCTTCTGGAGGTCATTTTGTAGGACTCTGGCAGTGCTCATCCTGTTCCTCCTTGCCTAAAGGAGCAGATACCGGTCCTGCTGATGGGTTAAGGGCCTTCTACGGCTCTGTCCAGCTCTCCTAGAGTAACTGCCTGTCTCCTGGGATCTTCTCCATGCCCTTGAGACTGTGCTGGGAGACAAAGCAAACTTTCTGGCAATGGCATGTATTGATGAGCCATCCTGGAGAAGTTGAACTACCTGTGCAATCTCTGTAGGGATCAGGAATCGCCTCATGCTACCAGTAGTGACACTGACTGTAGCCAAATGCAAAACTAGTGAAAAAACAGTCAGAAAAGATGAGGAGGGGAAAAATGTCATTGGCCTCCACCTGTTAAACCATTCCTATATTGGGGGTCGTCTCATTGCTGCCCCTCTAGTGCATCTGTTGTTAATTTCATTAACACCAAAGCAGTTGAATCTGATTTACAACATCCTCTGCTACTTAACTGACCAGATCAATATCCCAGAAGTTTCATTGATACTCTGAATAAAAAGTGTTACTTTAATTTTTGTGAATGTATTAATTTTCTCTATATATGAATAGGCTGTTTATGGTCCTCTTAATATTCCTTTGTTATTACTTTGTTTGGATAACTTTTGATGTTTTTTTCTGTTTAGAACAATACTTTTTGTTTTTAATATATTTTTGCAGTGTATATGCATGTTTCTTACTATCTGACTATTGGATTGTTTCTTTCATCACACTTTATTTATGTTCTTGTTAAGTAAGATATTGTTATTAGTTGATCTTTTTGGATTACATTTTTAACTTTATTTAACAAAACTTATAATTATTTTTTCATTTGCATTTATTTTGTTGATGGCCAGCAGCACTCCATCAAAATGGCGCATTTGATAGAGTGACTATGTGGAAGCCACAAAAGGCATATGACAGCCCACTTGAAGATTGCCAAAAAGTATTTAATGATTAGACAAAAACTGAACTCTTTGCATAGACCTCCAAGCACTATGTCTGGCGAAGACTGGGCACTGTCTAATACCAGCCCTATGGTGAATCATGGTTGCAGCTGCATCATGTTATGGGAGTGCTTCTCAGCAGCAGGTACAGTAGCAGACAGTAGTGGTTACAATGGAGAGAAGGATGAATGCAGACAAATACAGAAAAGGTCCTTGAAGAAAACCTGCTCCAGAGTGAACACCACCTCAAACTGGGGCAACAGTTAACCCTTTGACATGACAATGACCCAAAGCATACAGCCAAGACAACACCTGAGTAGCTTCAGGAAAAGTCTCTGACTGTCCATGAGTGACCAAGATAAAGCACAAAGGACATATGTAGAGAGACACGAAGACTGCAGTTTACAGATGCTAATTCAGCATCCTGATAACGATGTGTGATTTACGCTAAACGTACTGTTGACTTCTTTGCAGTTAAATGCATGATTGGTCTAAAATTGGTGTACTTGGCTCAGACTTCTTGCATTAAACTTACTCAGCAGTTTACTAGCCTTAGTACTCAAAAGAGTTTGTGAACTGGGGATTTTACAATGGCAAGATTCAGATGCCTGTGCAGCAGCGGACACTTCTACCATCACTGACACAGCAGGAAGTGACACAAGCGGTGTGAGAGACCACATAAGTGCAGCACTTGAGCAGGTATTAGAGCTAGAATAAAGGCCAACCCCTATAAACCTGCACTTCCATTGATTCTCTTGTTTAATGTCCACTCACTGGAAAATGAAATGGACTGTGTGAGACTGGACTTAACTACTGAGTGCAAGGTAGGAAACTATTGTGTCCTGATCTTCACAGAGACATGGCTAAATTCTACTATCCCCGTTCATGTAAATGGACTAACAACATTTTATGTGGACAGGAACCACAACCTTAGCGATAAGTCTCAGGGAGGAGGTGTATGTATTTACACTAACAATAGTTGGTGCACTAATAGTGAAATTGTCTGAAGCCACTGCTTAGAAAATATAAAGTTCCTGATGATGAAATGCCTACCATTCTACTTACCAAATGAATTCACCGCTATTAGCATCTGTGACGGTGCGGGTTGGGTCCATGCTCCCACTCTTGCTTGGGGACCCTTTAAACCCTGACACGGTTGATAATGTTACCGGATGAGTGTGGCAGACGAGGACAAAACACACACAAAGCAAGGGAATGGTGTAAAGTCATCCAGCATGCCAGCTGTTCTCCTTGTTAACGTCTGGCAGACGATACAGGAGTCTGGCTGCAAGGACTACAATACTTAAGAACAGTTTTTACCACCAGGTCATTCGACTCCTCAACAGCAACACCTGAACACTTACATACACTTATATTACATCTACATTGAACTACTCACACACAAACTGCACCTGCACACACTCTGAATACTGACCGGAACATGCATCTGCACTTAATGGAATATGCATCTGTACTTATAAAACATTATCTGTGCAATAACTGTCATTTGTACTTGCTGCTCATTCAACTAATATAGCTCTATAACTTCTTTTATACGTACACATTTTATTTTATATGGCTTGTCTATTTTTAACTTGTAATTTTTTTTTTTTAATTATTTTTTATCTTTATTGGATCTAGGCTGAGTGACTTGTTTTTCTCGTCATACACATTTCATTGTATGTTGATCCTGTGTTAACCTATATATGACAAATAAACCTAAACCTAAACCTAACCTAAAGGTGCTTGGTGCTTTTATTGAAATCAATTCGATAAATCAAGTTGTCCAAAAAGTGCAGTGCTCCAAAAAGTTCAATAAATAAATAAAAACAGTGGAAATCCGTGAGATAAAAAACAAGACTTAAAAGAATACTAAAATCAACGCCACAACCAGCGGGTCATTGTTTCTTCCTGACTTGGACAAGCCCAATGCAACTCTATCATCGCCCACCCACCTCTACCACAGTTCACTAAGCTGGAGGAGACACTAGCAGCCGCAGTCCTCTCCTCCAAACCCCTATTTTAGCCGCCTCGAGCAACATCAGCCAGACCACTTGGGGTCAGTTGTCCTTCACACTCTCGCAGTCATCTCTTGGATCCCTGGTGAGGATGCCAGCTCGATTGCACCCGGTCCTCAAGGAACAGTCAGCAAGCACGATCTAACCCTAGAGCACCAAACTTTTGCTCCAACGTGGGGCAAATGACCATGCTGCCTTTCCAAACTCTGGCTGGCTTGACCTGCCTCTCTACCCGCTGCTGTTCTCACGGCTCTTCTCTACTTTCTGCTCTTTTCTTTTCTCTCCTCCTCCCCTCCACACACTCTCGCTTCCCTTTTTAAAACAGGGTTGTAGCATAGCTGTGGAAATCAGCAGCTCTCACCACCTATTTGGGTCACAGGCAATCCTGCCCCTGTGCACTAAGGGCAGGGTCGTCCTCTCCCAATCAGCTGCGGACCTCATTTTACAAAAGCATCACAGCTGTAGTGTGATCACAAAAGATGCATGATACATGCTGTATTAGTCCATTAGCACAGTGAAAAACACTAATCTGGACTGTATTCATATTATAGCTGAAGTCTTTATCCAAGCCAACTTAAGAACACTTTTACCACAATATTACCAACATGTGGACTTAGCAACCAGGGGAGAAAACACATTATACCATGATTACACAAACATACATCCATCCATCCATCCTCTTCCGCTTATTCGAGATTGGGTCGCGGGGGCAGCAGCTTGAGCAGAGATGCCCAGACTTCCCTCTCCCCGGCCACTTCTTCTAGCTCTTCCGGGCTAGAATCCCGAGGTGTTCACAGGCCATACGGGAGACATAGTCCCTCCAGCGTGTCCTGGGTCTTCCCCGGGGTCTCCTCCCAGTTAGACGTGCCCGGAATACCTCACCAGGGAGGCGTCTAGGAGGCATCCTGATCAGATGCCCAAGCCACCTCATCTGACTCCTCTCGATGTGGAGGAGCAGCAGCTCTACTCTGAGCCCCTCCCAGATGACTGAGCTTCTCACCACTGCCACGTCACACTGCCTTAGGAGACCTACTAAGACACCCACCCAGCACAAGGACTGTTCAAACTTTTGCCCTCTGACAAATGCTACCACAGTATGCGGTCTAAGACTGGCAGACTCAATAAGAATGCAACACAAGTTATGCAAGATTTTTTTTTCTTTTTTCCATGGATATTATTTATCGATGTCCAGTGTTGATCATAACTGCATTCTGTTCAATCTGCATTTTTTAATATGTAATTTCTACATGAGAGATTAAAATTTTTTCTTGGCCACGACTAAAAGCTATTTTGGGTATATAACAAAATAAAAAATATCATTTTTAGGTGAAGTGTTTTGTGAAGTGGAAATGGCTTAATAAGAAAAATGTTAGTAAATTGAATAAATAAGACACTACTACTTCAGTTGAATGACTTGTATTATTCATTGTTTGGCTGTCATGATGTACACAAATAGCAGATTTATGAAGGTGTAGAAGACACCAAGGTTAAAGGTTTGTTCTATTCCTAGAAAAATTTTATGATGGCAAACAATATTAGAAATAGAAAAATGTTCCTAGGCATGCAAGAGATTTATTTATAAGTGCAATATCCTAAAGGCCATGTCACTATGAGACAACTTTTTTAGTAGTAGCATTCAATTACATAACAAGTCTTAGTGGGATGGATGCAGTCAATGGCGCATTCTCCTGAAAGTCAGTCTGACATACCCAGGGACTCATTCCAACTAGTCTATGACTCGCCCAAGCAAAATCAAACAGGATGATTTTGTCTTTAATTGTAGGTGTGAGCTCCATGTGCAAAAGAACTGGACAGCAATGAATGGTCATCCAGAAGTACAATGCATATAATTCAGCAATGAGGAATAAGGAGAATGGGTGTTTTGCACCTCACAAACAGAAAAGAGGCTTCTCTTTCTCATGTCATGTGTATTATGTACCACAACAGAATGGAAAAAAGAAAAAAGGGCTGAAATTAAGCCTGAACTTACCATAGCTGATAACCCTTCGTAAAGCTCTAGCTCTACCAGGCAGTATGCTATTCACTGCAAGAAAAAGGGGCAAGCACAACTCTCCTGGAAAGTGGTCAAGTCATTTTGTTTTGTAAATTCACGTGCCCAGTCAACAAGATCAGCAACTATAGTCAACAAGTCTGACATAGACATAAACGTGACTATGTTTCAAATTAAAAAAAAATGTAAACAATAACTCACTAGGGAGATGTGCTGGTTGGCACTGCTGCCTTATGTACCCTTAGTTATAATCCAGCACCCTGTCACTGTCTGTGTTGAATGTATACATTCTCCTGATGTCTGAATGGAGTTTACTTTTTAGTATAGTTTTTCTTCCATATCCCAAAGATGCTCCTGTTAGGTTTATTAGTGATTCTAAGTTGTCCCCATATTAGTGTGTGCATGTGAGTGGGCCCTGTAGGAAGCTAATTCCCTTTCTGTGGTTCGTTTCTGCCTAGCACTAAGATCTGAATGATATTAAGTGGGTTTGTTATGTAACAAATCAATGAACGCAGGCAATTTCACAGTAGCAGGCTTTCTTCTTCTTGCAAACTATGTGCAATGTGTTATTAGCTAACACTTCAAATCTATTAAATCTTTGATCTGATACTTCAAATAAGTCCTATTGCAATCTGAGTCTTCATCTAACAAATCGTGTATGATGCTTGTCTTTGAGAGTTTTGTTAGATGCTGTAGTTTACTTACACCCCTTGACCTAACTCTTTCAATTATTAGCATGTAGTACTAAATCCCTAATTTGCTGCTGTTTATCAGATATTCTAGTTATCTAGTATGAAAAGGTGGGTCACTCTATGAAAGTGTCTCAGAATCCAATTATCAAACAGCATCGCATATAATTACTGTTTTATTTTTAACACTAGCATGATGTCACCCTTTTATTTTCTACTTTAATTACATGGTTCAACTGGAAAATGCATATTTAGAAATAAGAATTAAAAAGGCATATTTTTCAAAAGAACCACATTTGTTGCAGCAGTCTTGGCCTAATTTGTACAAACAGATGGAAGACGTCTGTCTCAAAATGATTTAATAAAAATGGTAAATAATCCTTATATTATTACTTAAAATTCAATATCTTAAAATTAGTTAAATTGCACACTATATTTTACTCAATTGGTTTTCTGCCTTTTTTGGGAGAACCAGCTTTTTATAACAGGAATTCAGGTATTCTCTTCTTATAATTAATCATTTAGCTTTAATTTGTCTTCTTGGTAAACAAGAATGCTATTCACTGTGAAACAATGTTATTCTGGTCCAATTAACATATTTAGAAACTGATAGTATTTGACATCAGTTTTCATGAATAATAACTTACAAGATTTAGTCACAGACACACTATGTCTAAAAAGAATATGATAATCAATTAAATGGGTATCTTTCAAGTTGAGGGCAGCAGAAATGTTTAAATCCATTTGTGTGTGTGTGTGTGTGTGTGTGTGCATGTGTGTGCGTGTGTGTGTGTGTGAAACTTCCTCTCACTTTCGTCAAATCACTGTTACCTCTGGGTAACAATGTAGTAAATATATTGAAAGGGTCCTCCCAGTTAATAAGGTGGATTCCAGCAGCATATTATGGAATACATAATATGGGGTTCATACAGAGGACCTGACCCTTTAAGAGAGTGCAGGTTGCAAGGCATCCTAAACCCAACTTAAGGAAGCTATGGAGCAGTTGTTGGCAACCTAAGGGACGCATACCACAGCAGGCACACAGATCAGTAGTCATGTGTCTACAAAATTGTTTGATATTTCTTGTTAAAATATAACTGGAATAAAGTTTCTTAAGTAGTATGTAGTTCATAGTATCATCGAAGTTTATTGCAGCCATTATATATATAAAAAAATAATGAAATCAGCAAATAATAAATAACACTTAAGAGCAATATTCCACATATGTGCACTCCTTGCTGAGCAGCTGTACCTATTGCCAAAAACATCCAAATGGTGTGGCCAAATGGCAGAAAAGTGTAGCAGTCATTTGGTTTAAAACAGGAGTTCGGTGTTTTTGCAAGAAAGAATTGAGCCATATGTTTCCTGTATTGTGAAACTGTTGTGTGCCGAACATAAAGTGTATGGTATCACTTTGAAAAGCATCAGAAAAAAATCAAGGTAAGGCAGAGAGAGTGGAATTTATAAGGAGAGTAGTAGCAAAAATGAGAAGCAAAGCCGTGTGCTCAAAACTCAAACTACAGAAGGCAGCTTTAAACTTCACAATGTGTCGACAAATATGGATAGCCATTTACAGATGGAGTACTTGAAAGAAGCCTTCCTAAACAGTGTAGAGGTTTTATTTGATGGACTGTCAAACAAAGAAAAAACCTTTTCTAAAATTAATGATTTACCATTCCAGGAAGAACTTTAGAAAGACTGATTTCCAAAGTAGTGAAAAACGTCTATTTCCAGCAATCAAGTGTACTGAGAGATGCACAAGTTTGCAGTGATTATATCTCAAATCTAGCTGCTGTTGTTGAGAGGAACTTTATTGTCCCAGGCCTATGTATTTTATCAACAATTTTGAAAGAAGAGGGATAGACATGAAGAAAGTATTCACCATTACAACAGTCGGTGCCCTGCTATGGTGGAGGAGCAGATGGGGATTATGAGCTTAATTGAAAATCAGATTGGTCACCCTGTCATTACATTTTATTTCATTATTCACCAGGAAATCTATGTGCCAAAAGAGCTTACTTGGCTGCTGTTATGGATACAGTCATTAGAATTGTTAACTTTTCTGTGGTATCATTGGACAATGTCACTTTGGTGATGCGATCGAAAGAGGAAGTGCGAGCGCTAGACACTGACAGTCACCTTCAAAAAAAGGGAAGTATAAGCAAAGACACGAGGTGACCAAGGTACCTCGAAATGACAGAGTATGAGTTGCAGGCTTTACAGGAACTTGATCAAAAGAGGAAGCATCGGGAAAGAGAGGTTCAGACATATGAAGATACAGAGGAAAGGCACTGAAGGTTCATGTAGAGAAAGAGATATCAAATACTTTAAAAAGTATTCTATTACCAATATTCACTAGGTAACACAGCAAGTATGACAGTATTTAAGATGATTTTAATTTGCTACAAATGGTTCAACTATGAGGGCAACTATATGCTATTGTACACTGACATATCAGTTGTCTAATGCTTGTAAAATAACACTTTATATGAGAAAGGCTGCTGAGCTTCACTATGTGACTCTGAGCAATTTACTGAATATGCCTTGTTAGAACTGTAAAAACCTGCACTTACAAATGATTTTAGTGTATTCTGATCTTGTAAGTCATATTTTGTTAAAGGGTCCGACAAATAATTAATAATCATAATTGGCCATGTATTAAGTTGATAAAGCAATTCATCATCCTGAAATTCCATAGTTTTACTCAATTGTGCTATTAATGTATAAAACATTTAAAGGCAAACTTCACATTGTCCATGCAATTTTAAGGGCTTCTTATATAGTGATCCGTTATTCTTGGAATTGTCATTTATCTCATCATAAATTGGGTTGAATTTGATCAAATTTCTAAATATGCTAGACAGTTGTTAAAGCAAAAAATAAAACTTTTATGTGACAAGAAGAGATTCTGAGGTGCTTATGTTGCTGATCATCATGTAACAGTCCTGAAACTGAAATCATCAGTGAGTTAAAAGCCATATGGTGGATTAAATCCTTTCTAATATTTTCAGTTATTATTTTATGTGTGACCTCTCCTAGCAAGCTATTCCATGAATACTGAAAAGGCCAACAAGAAATCTTTAGGTTTTGACATTATTTAAATGAGCTAAGCAATGTAGGTAAGTAGTGCAGGTTGCACTGTCTAGGGAATCTCAAAGAAAGCAGCATATTCTTAAAAATTATTGTGAAATGAGCAGAATAGAAGTGTGGCAAGTAGATTGGTGTTTGAGAAACAGCAATGAGACACCTTGATCATTTTTTTAGTTAATGCAGAATAAGTTTGCCTCTCTGTTTAGCAAATAAATATAAGCAAATCAAAGAAAATGACTGTATTCAAATTTCCTTTATTACTGCCATTCCACATATGAATGCGATTGGAGTGTAAAGTACCATGAAAACTCAAGGAAACTATTGCTAAACATCAGATAATATACCAGGACAGTGATTCCCAGCCTACATGGCCTTTTCCCACACCAAGTAGCCTCTATGTCTAGTCACTATCCAGTGAGTGGATGTAGAGGTGGTCTATTCCTATGTGTACTTGGTGGTCCCCAACAATGACAGATTGGACTGGTCTCAGAACACAGAGGAACTTTATAAGAAAGGGCAGAGCAGATTCCTCTTCCTTAGGACACTGCGTTCCTCTAATGTGGGGAGGGACGTTGTCACATCTTCTATAACTCTGATTTTTCTACTCTGTGGTGTGCTGGGCTGGTAGCATCACTTCAAGAGATGCCCACTGAATTAACAAGCTAATTAAAAGGGCAGGCTCAGTTATAGGATGCACTCTGGACCCCCTGGAGGTAGTAGCGAAGGAGAGAATGAGAACAACAAAACTGATGGCTTTTATGAACAATACTGCAGATCCTGTCCCTGACACACTAACATTTTCAGCCAATGACCATAGTCTAGTCTGTGTGTGTGTGTATATACTGTATATACAGTATATATATATATATATATATATATATATATATATATATATATATATATATATATATATATATATATATACATATACAGTGGAACCTCGGGTCACACACGTCTCGGACCACGTACAAATCGGGTTACGACCAAACAGTTTGCCAAACTTTTGCATCTGTTCACGACCACACACTCAGATGACGAACAAGCCAATTTCCCTTCCGGTTCGTACGCGCCGATGATTTCTGCACGTGTTCAGTCTCTCCCTGTGCATTCCCTGTGCAGCGAGCAAGAGAGAGAGAGAGCGAGAGAGCGAGAGAGAGAGAGAGAGGGCTGGCTGCGTAAGGCCGAGAAGGCAGTTAAAGAATGCACCGGGCTTGTTTTTAAAGAGACTGATTCGAGCATTGTTTTAACCTCGTTGTATTTAATGAGAACTTTTTTCTATTGGATTTTAACCTCCACTTCACTTCTGTTTACAGCGATCGGTTCGTAGCATGCATTGTTGAAATGTTACTTTTTTTGGTTGTTTATTAAATTACGGATTTTTCAAATGTTCATGTTTTCCCTGTTCTTAAAACTCATTAAAAAAAAGTGTTTACAGTGAGCGGTTCGTAAGGCTATAGCGTGAATTCTTGCAATGTTACTTTTCTCTGTTCAAGGTTTTCTCAGTGTTATTCAAAGTGTTTACATTTAGTTTACTATTATGCTGTGCATTCTATGGTATAATTAACTATTTTTGTGCTTAAAAATCTTTAAAAAAATATATTTACATACAGTCCGTACAGTCTGGAATGGAATAATTGTATTTACATACAATCCTATGGGGGAAATTACTTTGGTTCACGACCAAATCGGGTTACGACCAGAGTTCTGGAACGAATTACAGTCGTGACCTGAGGTTCCACTGTATGTATATATATATATATATATATATATATATATATATATATATATAGTAATAAGCAACAAATGAGTCACAAAAAGGTTTGGGGATGGCCACCCTCTAAAAAGAATGCAAAGAAGAGACACATTTTTCCAGACAGGAGCCCAAAACAGATCTGACTAATAGGTTGTAGGTTGATCTATAAATATGGCTGAATGGAGGAAGAGGCGGACTCAGGAAAGCCTGAACAGTAATTGATGTGGCAGGAAGATGGATTCTGGGTACCAGATATGCCATCAGAGGGTGCTGGAAGTGACGTCAACAGTGTGTGGAATGGTGGTGATGTCATTGAAAAGCAGGGTCTTCAGCTGGTCTGCAGAGAGACAAAAGGACAAAGAATCAGGTGACAGTGCCAACTCCTGGTCCAACTGAGAAATACCATCATTTGAGCCTATAAACCATCTCCCATGTGCGCGTGTGTGACAGTACATATATACAGTACTACATACTATATATATTTATATCTTTCTGTCATCTACAGTAATCTGGCTTTATCTATTTTTGTTCAGTGATAACACTTTGTTAGCAGCAATTTTAATGTAAATTAGCAATAATTTCCCCAGAATGGCACACATTAAATAATAACAGTAAATACAAATTCAACATTTAAATACAGTGCACATAATAGATGAAATATGCAAAGTGCTCATTCAAAAATAACTCGACACATTGGTGTTTAATATTAAATCAAATTTAATTTCCATTTGTCTTTTTAATTGGTAACCTAGGCTTGTTTTATTTTCATAATTTTGTTGAAATCTGAGGTAAGTGAAGAAGAGCAAAGAGGAATATGTTTTAGTTTGCAGGTGGCTGACTTGTCTAGAATAAATTTTGGTGCACATGGCAAGGTGAGCTGTTCTGTAATTATATATGCTTTGCTTTATTTGGCAGTTCAATGTGCAACTAAATGTTGCCCTGAGTGCCTGCTGGATTGTTGTAGAAACACATTGGAAGCCTCAAGGTTTTGATTTGTTCATTTAAAAATGTCAGACAGCTTATTTCAATAATTAGTATGCTTTGTTTACAAATGTCTTTATAGCTGAAGCCTTCATGGTTTCGTTTGATAGTACTACACCACAGTTAACGCTCAATGGCCGTTGTTCTCCATGCTAAAAAATAAAAGTAAATCTATATTATAATTATGTTTTGTATTTGCTTTCAACATTCCTGTTTGGCTCTGGTTATTGGGTTGAATCTTAAGAGACTGATGCAAACTTAGAAGAGTTTGGATTAGTTGAGTAGGCTAGTGTTAATAATTATAGTTTTATTTTTTTAACCTTCTTTCATTTTATTATGACATTATTAGATTTGTCATTAATTATACTAACATTAAAACATGTATTTTTGAAGCTATTTTGTGCTACCCGAGCCACTGTGCTATTTTAGCAATGACTGCCTTTTGCTATCACATGAACAGAAGTCAAGGTTCTGCTATAAAATTGTTGTGCCTAGTTAACTCCATATTCCAGTTGGACTCCAGGGAATTGAAGAAGTCTTCCTAAAATCTACTTAGCTAGTTCAGGAACAAAATATATAGTTAGCATCATATTCTTTTATTTGGACCTGTGCTAGACAATGATCGTTCTAAGCCCGAGTATTTCTGCCATTACTTCTCTCAATAGTTGAGGGCTTTTCCAGCCTTACCTTAAAAATTGGAAGAAGAGTCTGACTATGGACACATTGCAAGAAAACAGCTTTCAGAAGAAAAGGGAGGAGAGAATAACCAGGAAATTGAAAAACTCACAGGAGAAAGCAAAATCTTAGTCTGGGAACAGGCTGGGGTCAGTAAACCAGAAACATAAAAAACAAAATAAACTTGTAGTTCAAGTGTTTGTTGCCAAAAGGTCCTTACACTAACTTGTTTGAAATGCCACAACTAACACTAGAAACAGTTGTTTATAGCAAATTTTAAAACTTGGATACTGAGTTTTGCATTCCACCATTGTCAGTAGCACTGGTGTGCTGATATTCAGTAAAACATATGTAACAGTCAACGAGCATCATTGGCATAAACAGTATGACTACAGTCTTGAAAAATAAGCACAAAATGGTGCTAAAAGACAATAAAACATTCCATTAGCCAAAAGATTAAATGAAAAAAAAATCTAAAACAAATACAATGAGTTTGAGACCAGAAGATGGTGGTGTGTAAGAGAGGTGATGGGAATATCAAAAAGCCCCTAGGTTGGGTAAGAGAGTAACAACCCCAGCCAGCAGACAGAAGTTTTAGATGCATGTAGATAGCCTCACAGATTTTTCTCTTTTCTTTTTACCCCCTCTGTACCTCATGCTTTAATTTTTGTTGTCATAATGTCTTTTTTTTAATTATTTTGGCCTCTTTGGCTTCTTTTTGGCCTTCAGGGATGACTTGTGAACACCCTTCATGGTCCACATGCTGTATATTTTTCATAGTACAAGCAGCATCAGCAGAAAATTGCATATGGGAGGTTACTTTAGACAATGTGCATTTATTGTATCCCATGTTCCTTAATTGGATTAAGCAAATTCAAAGCAGGAGGGATTGATGTTTATAGTGAATATGCGGCCTACTCTCATTTTCCAGAAAATGCTTCTGACTTTATTTTTTAAATGATTCTTTCAACATACATTCTTTGCAATAATAGGAGTGGGCATACAATCCCTCAGCCTGTACTGTCATTATGATACGGCTTTGTAGCATCATGAAGTTCATTACTACTTTATATTGAAACTAAAAATCATATAAAACTACACAGATTCAATTTATAATATATGTATGCAAAGAAAGACCACACATAAGATTCAGGATTTTAAAATCTCCCTTGAACTTCATAGCAATTTTTTTTAGTGAGTTCTTAAAAGTTTTATATATTTATCACACAAAATCTGATCCACACCACTGGGCCTTGAAATTATGCCTTCTTATCGTGAGCTGTCTTCCAAAGTATGATGCTTAAATGCAACTCAGCTAAGAAAATCTAAAATTAAAGAGTACTTAAAGAAGCCAGCCAAGCTCTCTGTGCATATCACTGATTTAGCACATTTTAATTTCCAGATGGTAGAAAATATTTGTATCTGAGACTACTAGATTTTATAATAATAAGGAGATAAAAGTGTGAAGTTACCCAAGTTTGATGTGAATTCTTGAGATCAGTTTGCCTGATAAATTCTCTCTTTAGTTTCATATAAAACACAAGAGCTGTTTCTAAGAGAGACCTTTATAAACATGACACAGGGGCTCGGTGGTTAGTACTGTTGTTTCAAAGCTGAAATAATGGCCTGATCACTAAACTTTTACATCTCTTCTGTCTATGTGGGTTGATTCCTGAGAGTCTAAGTTCTTCCTCTCAGATCCCAAAAATTAACGTATTAGATTTACTGTAAGCTGGGATATGTGTGTGTGTGTTTGTGTGTTCTGAGATTAATTGGCAGGCTGTCCATTGTTGGTTCCTGTCTTGTGCACTAAAACCCCATAACCGTGTATTGAAAAATAAACGAGTGAACTAATGAATGAACTGAGTTACTGCAGAAAGTTCAAAATATGCCCTCTCGGACATGAACACAATGAGGTTTACTGCAGTGAACATTTGTTAAAGTTTTTTACTGAATGATATTGTACAAAAAGAAATATTAAAATCTTTATAATTCAAGCAGTATTTTCCAAAGCCAGATAAGTCCAGCTTAGTGGATTTTGAGAAAACTAATCATTTTTCATTTCAGTCAACATTTAGATACTTTCTTTCTTTTAAATCTGCTTGACTTATATTCTGGACAGCTATACATTATTCTAAACATCACAACACATCTCTCTGAATTTTTGACAGAAAAGGGGCTTGTCTAGTTTAAACTGACTGTAAGAAGTTAAATATATTTATAGTCACTTTTATAAGATAACTAGCTGAAGTACCCGGCATTGCCCAAGTATATTTGTAGAACTGGTTAAGGAAAGAAAACAAAAGTTGATGTGTTTTATTTTGTTATTGCCTGCTGTTCCATCTATCATCCAAACTGCCTCTCTGTCAATGTCTCTGCACTAGTGAGTCAATAATTTGTTCTTTTTGAGTCCAATTGAATCCCAGAATTGGGCTGGGTTTTAACCATTGTGGAATATGGCTGGCCGTTCATCCCGGCCAATACCCCCAAGCCGCCTGGTGGAGCCCTGCCTGCAACATAGAGGTGCCCCGAGTTCCAGCAGGGCATCATGGACAGTGGAGTTTTTCATCACAGCCCTGCTGGATACCATGGGAACCTCCAGGGGACGCTGCAGGAAGGCCCAGAGACTTTTGTTTCACCTATAACCTATATTCGCTCTGTCATCATGACTAAGACGCACTTCCGGGTTGAAGAAAAGGAACTTTTATCTGACCTGGAAGTGTTCACGGTCACATGGATAGAGAGAGGTGAAACACTTCCGGGTCAAGGACTATAAAAGGACTGTGGGAAATCCCAGATGCGGAGCTGAGCTGGGTGGAAGGGTGGCAACGCGTCTGGGAGTGGAGGATTGTGTATTGATTGTTGATTATTGATTTATTATATGAGTATGTGGAGTGTAGGTGCTTTGTGCACATTATTATTGTCCAAATAAATAATTATTGGACTTTTACCTGGTGTCTGACGTCTGGTCTGAGGGCTCAAGGGGTCGACAATGCCTCTATCTTTCACACCATGAATGCCATCATGTTTGACTCATCCTCTTAGTTCTAAGATGCACAGTGTGTAGTGCGTAAATTGTGAAGAAATGCTGACAAAGCAGGAGTTAAAGAACAACCCTTTAAGTGTCCTTTGTGTTGTGCTGCACTTCCATTCTTGATCAAGCCTTACCCAATGCATCCCCTCACCCTTGCAAAAGCATGCAATACTCCTTTTTATATGGCAGTAGCTAGTCTGGCTTCAGCCATTTCAGATGCTTCACATGCTCTGAGCCAGCAGGTGGCACTGGTGTTCAAAATGTAACACACAGGATAAAAACAAAAACAACTGGGTCCCTCAGGGTCAAAGTTTTGGGTTCCAAATGAGCATATACTGTCCAGGCCCTCCGCTGGAATCAGGCTTGTAGTACCTGGCATGAAGATAATTCCACATAAAACAAGAAGCAGTATTTTTCTACATATTGTAAGTAATTGCATTCAGCATATGACAAAAATGAAAAAGAAAATACTGAGAGCAGCTTATTATTTATTTTGCACAACATTTGTTGAGGCTGTGCCCTTAATGCAGAAACTCCACTTCTCTCAGAATGGATCTAAGGTGCAGCCTTATGTACACCTCAGAACTTTCAAAATCTCCATTTGCTGTTCTGACCGCTATTTCAAATTCCACTCATGACTGACATCACTACAGACACTAACTATTTTCCATACTTAACTTTCTCAGTGTAACCACAGCACCTCTTATGGCACCAATTCAAATACCTTTCCAGAACTACAAATGCTTAGTGCAGTTTCTTTCTCTTCACCCAATGGTGAAACTGCATTGGTCTTAGAATGGATCCATGGTGCAGCCTTGTGTACATCTCAGATCTTTCAAAATCTCCATCTGCTGCTCTGACCACCATTCTTGATTCCACTCATACAATGCCATTGCTTTAGATACTAACCATTTCTCCATACTTAACTTTCTCAATCCCACCTCACCTCCTCCCATGGCATAAAGTCAAATGCAATTCCAGATCTACAAATGCACAATGTAGCTGCTTTCTCTACACCCGATGCTCGTCCTTCATTTTTCTGACAACAAAGACCATACATGCCGTCCTGTTCCTGGACATGAAGTGCCTATTTGCTAACTTTCTCCCAATTCCCCATTCTTTTCTCTAGCACTCTCTCAACCACCTTCATTATCAGCCTAAAAAGGTTGATCGCTAGATATGACCCACCCACCAACAGTTCACCCTGTTCTTTATAGTAATATTAATATATGAATATATAATAATACTTAATCTATGAAAGAATTCAGCCGCTACATCACCAGGCAATACGAAGCCTCTATTATTTAGTACCATGAATACCAAATTAATGTATGCATTATTATCATTATTATTACTATTCCTAATTGAATCCCATTCATAATAGTAAAAGTGCAAATTAATGCTAGACTTTGAAAGCAATGTGACTTTAATTAGCCGCATTTTATGTTAAGTAATGACCCAATGTATCCACTCTGTTTAATAGCTTACATCCAAAGGACAAATCATATTTTGTACCACTATGTTTTTTTAAACCACTGTCCCCTGGGTTTTGTTTAGTCATTAAGTATGTATAACAGCGGAGAATTATTTAGTACACTACAAACCACTGCTAATGTGGGCTGTTTGAGGTGAGGTTTAGGGTTACCATTACACTTGTACAAAACAACTGCTGAATAAGTGGAAAATTAAATAAATGAAACCATCACTCATAGTTCTTATTGACCTCTTGCCTTTTCATCGTTGGCAAAGAAGTACTTTTGTGGAAACTGAATTAGCTTGTAAAAAGTGTGCAATGTTTAGATGCAATTTCTTTTGACTTACATTCGATTCCCGATTTAGATTCTTTACAAGAATCTTGGGAAGCATGTTTACAGTAGACTTTTTTATTTTAATCCTGCTGTGGAGGCTCAGTAGAAAAGTATTGTTCTTTGTCTCTTCAATAACAACGTGATATCCTTTCAGGCAAATGTAGCCTCAGCCAGCTGACGATGATAGAGAATAATTTCCATCAGAAAAAGCAAAGGGTGGGTTTTGCTCAGCTGATTCTGTGAAATCCGCCTCCTAAATCTCTTGCTTTCCATTTTTTTTCAGACAGACACCCTTCAAATAAACAGCTTAGTAGGCCAGCTGAATAAATGACATAAAAATGAGATGCAGAACACTGTTTAAGTAGTTTCAGTAACTGCTCCTTGGAACAAGTACACATTAATTGTTAAGTCTTAAGTTGTTAAAAGCTGTTTACCCAGGTTGTTCACCAGAGGCAGCCAGAAACTGTCAATGTGATTTAAGAGGGGAAATGTTAAGTATGATTGTCTAATGCCTGATTAGAGTCCACAAAATCAGTATTCAGTTTAGAATTAACGGGCAGCGGAAATAGAAAGAATAATCATGGCTTACAATGGAAAAGCCACTCATTAAAATTAGAAGGGACGACAGCCATTTCTGTCAGCTGCATTGTGCTCTGCTAAATCGGAGGAGAGTGAATGAGATGCTTGCTTACAGCTGGCAATCTCAGGCTGATCAATAACACAAAGCCATAGGGGTTTTGTATGTACACAGTGCAAAATAAAACCTTCAGTCAGCTAGGCTGAAAAACAAGGTTTGTGTACACAGGGTATCAGGAGGAATAAAGAAGGAACAGGGGGGTGGGAGGCTGGGGAAATGAGAGCATTTGCTTTAAAAGCATTGGCTTTATTTTCTTTTCTGCCTGCAAAAGTTAATGGTTTTCAGTTTGCAGCCGGAGTCTATGAACCCAGCAGATATCCTCCATGGCTAGTCCTTCTAGAGAAACAATGGATACACGAATAGGGAGGAGGTTTACTGGCAAACACATTGATTTCCGAATGTATTTGTTTTTAAATAGATTATGTGGCTGTGCCATTAGATCCTTGTTTATTGTTTCATGAGCCCTTTGAGCTTATTAGCAAAAAGTCATTCTTATATTTTATACTTTTTCAAATTCGCTCTACCAGAACTGATAATTAAAGATCAACATTAATCACATCTTGTCTTTGCATAAGGTGTTTTAATTTTCTTCTTGTTTTATGCTTGTTGTTAGTCTTCAGCAAAGTGATTCAACATTTTCCTGTAATTTACATTCTCATTCTTTCTGTTTGATAATTTTGGATCCTCTGTGTCCTTGTAAAATAAAGCCATCATTAATATACAGACAGTAGGGGTGGTAGAAACTGACAGAGTCACTGCTAGGCCTGCACCAGGGGAAAAAAGCACAACAATTTTAATTAATTTAATTCAGTTTACTTTTAGATAGCACAAATACAAACTTTATAAATGACTAATTACATGATGACTACATATATTCACTTTCTCCATAAAACCTTCTTTCATAAGTTTAAGTATCAGTTGCATTAATGTGACAAAGTAAGTACAACTTCTTCAATTATATAATTTTATGCATCAGGACAAAACTAACACTTGTTCAACACTTACAAAGTCTTAAAACTATATAATCCTAAAGTAGGTTTAACATAAGGTGATAAACAACATGTAATATAATTACACAGGCATTTTTTATTCAAGAAAAAAATAAACCAACATGAAGAAAGTATTTGTGAATTTCTAGGAAAACCTCGCATGGTAGAAAAATGACAAAATTAAAGTCAGGTAAGTGAGTCAACTCATATCTGAATTAAATTTGTCAAAAGAGTTTAATTTGGAAGCCACTAAGCACCACATGAATGATGTTCTTGTGGTCTAATGAGGACAGAACGGGCACTCAATACTAACTAGACTATTAACATAAACATTTAATCAAGAACACAACCAAAGTATTGTATTAAAAGTATTTTAATAGGTATGGGGTGACAACTGGCCACTTAGAGGATCTACAGAAACTTACAAGAACCTTAGTGCAATAACCTGTATCTTCCTATAATAATTTGAAAATCAGTTGTGGCACATCTGGCCTGCAGTTTGATATCATTCTTTGACTTTGGCATATGTATGCCATATCTCTTAATTCAAACATTGCGTCGGTTATTTCTGTGAGATTTTTGTGTAAAGGGTGGTCTCATATTTGTTGTGATGCTTGCATATTTGTTAAATATACAGTTGTAAACCATTTCTAAGATCCTGTTTTCACTTTGTTATTGTGGGGTTATTTACTTTTGCTTGATGTGGGGAAAAATGAATTTAAATTATTTTAGCACAAGGCTGCAACATGAAAAAATGTGAAAAAATGATGGTGTCTGAATACTTTCTGAATCGACTGTATAATATATAAAATTTATGGCCTGTTGTCATAGTTTTACTGCTTATGCAGCAACTATACTTTGGATTTTGCTCATGCACTTGTCGTATTATACAGTAGTTAAGAAAGGCTTCCTCTTTATGCTCCATGATAACTATGAATGGTCCTCATTTATTATTTGTGAGAAACAGAAAATTGTACTTAAAATGTGATTAAGAACAGAGTTTGACATTTTGCGCTTTCACATTTAAAGCTGTTGAAGAGTAAGAATTATGATGCATAAATAAAATGAAAAAAGTAGTGAGAGACAAGCAAGAAGAAGGTAGAATGAAGGCAATTCTGTTTTATTATTTAAGAAATATCTAGACAACTTACACCGGTAGGGTGCTTTTTTGTCTCCTTTGTGGCTCATTTAGTAGGATCATTACAATGCTCATGCTAATATTGATATTAATCAGTCATCTGGTATTGTTTTTCAGTATAAACAAGCTTCATGATTGGTCCACGCCACATACACTGCATTTGCAAATTCAAATAAAACAACTTTATAGCCATTTTCTTCAGTATTATTATCCCAGTTTATACAAATCTTTGATGTTACTCTTCCATCCATCTATGTATCCAACCGTTAATCAATCCATTGGTTGCTCCT
Source organism: Erpetoichthys calabaricus (assembly GCF_900747795.2). Taxonomy (NCBI): domain Eukaryota; kingdom Metazoa; phylum Chordata; class Cladistia; order Polypteriformes; family Polypteridae; genus Erpetoichthys; species Erpetoichthys calabaricus. The sequence continues at coordinate 50,636,206 of NC_041402.2, read as the reverse complement.
AAATTATCGGTTCCCTGTTGTTTCTGCAGCAACATTGCAGTTTTTCTGGGGCAGTTATTCACCTGTAGCCAGTCACCTTTAAACATTAAATATGGACTTGTTGCTTGAAGGCATGTAATTTTACATTTTTTAACAACTAATTTAAAAGCTAGTTACATTCATAATTTAAGTGATGACAGGTTATTTTCTATGCAAGCTTGAAGGATTTTTTTATGTGTTCATTTAACAAGAAGGGCCTCTTTTTATGCTAGTCTGGGATTTTATGTATTTCCTGATTTATGATATTAGAAGTTCAGTTTAAAGTTGTTCGATTGAAGGTAAATTTCTGCATTGGAACAACAACAGAAAACAGCAATATCAGGGGATATTAGATTGCCCTCCATCCGTTACTAAACCTTCTTAATTAAATAAATTAACAAATTAAAATGTAATTTGCAGGCTATATTAATTAGATTTCATTTTAAATAAATGTATTCATTATTGGACAAAATAAATATTTACAGCCTTTAATGAGAAAGGGACATCTTGCAATGTTAGAGGATGAAGATGCAGGTCTTCTAATAGAGAACAGGTAGTGAAGGAGACCTTCCAGTATTACTTTATTACCAATTTGGGCGGCAAGGTGGCGCAGTGGAAGTGCTGCTGGCTCGCAGTAACGAGACCTGGGTTCACTTCCCGCGTCCTCCCTAGATAGAGTTTGCATGTTCTCCCCGTGTTTGTGTGGATTTCCTCCGGGTGCTCCAGTTTCCTCCTACAGTCCAAAGACATGCAGGTTAGGTGCATTGGTGATCCTAAATTGTCCCTAGTGTGTGTGTGTGTGTGCCCTGCCCGGGGATTTGTTCCTGCCTTGTGCCCTGTGTTGGCTGGGATTGGCTCCAGCAGACCCCCGTGACCCTGTGTTCGGATTCAGCGGGTTGGAAAATGGATGGATGGATGGATGGATTTTATTACTAATGAATAAGCTGTTTTCACTACAGTTGTATTTTAAACTAGCTGTATTACCTGTCTAAGATGGGTTGAAATCTAAGTAATCAACTTACACCTCAGTGGTAAGATTTGCAGTACAATACTATAATTTTTAAAAACATATGTTTAATAAGCTAAACAAATTGTTCTAAATTCAGCATTTGCCAGTTAATTATTAATCCCTTTGCAAATATTATTATTTATGCACATAGTACAGAATAGAAGCTTGCCTATAAAGACTCTTCTTATTTGATTGGATAAAGTGCCTGGGCCACAAATAACGCAAAATCATACTTAAAGCAAAACTTGTCTAAACAATAATACTAAAAGTAGAAGAGCAGGAGTGCCATCTTTGTGATGATACTTTTACAGGTTCGTCTTACAGAAGTCTGTTTATGATTTTTGCTTCCCTGTTGAGTTGGGTTTTGTTGTCTTCTCTGGATTTTGGAAGTAATCAGAGGATCTCATCAGTCCCTGTTTGGCTCAAGCTACATGAGGTGACAATGGACTAGAATTTGACAAAAGTTAGCTTATTGTGATGTCTTGCAATTAATTGCATCAAGGTTTGAGTTAAGAAACGTAAAGGGAGTTAGTTATACTGTATATTAGAAGCACCCAGAAAAGGAGATGATCAGTCTCCTCAGGCTGCATATAGGAAAAGGAAAGATACAATCTGGAAACTTGAGAGAAGTGGGAAGAGATAGCTAGAAGTGGAACATGTAAAGAGAATTAAACTTAGTAAATGCGGTTTATGAAGGCGAATATCTTTTTATGTAAAAGGCGTCCCTCACAGGTACAAGTATAGACAGCAAGCAAAGTCATGGCAGACCAGACCCTATTCTAGAAGCACTGCATACAAATCAGGATCCAGCTCAGTCCTATCTAATTCCAGGGCTCACTCATGCAAACTTTCACACTCACGTTGGAACTCTACATGCAAGGACAAAAAACAAGTCTGACCTAGCCTAAGGCTTACAGTTAAAAGCTGAATTTTCCAGGACATAGGCTATGCCTGAATGGGATTAGTCAAATCCTACACTACAATGTCCAACTGGTCCAAAAGGTGTATTGATGAAGCACAAGTCCAGCATAAAGTCAGGCTAATAGAGTAAATTTAAAGTCTCCATTTCACTTCATCATATCATCCAGAGACCATGCCAGATCAGAGACCAATCACTCTGTCAGCATAATAAGCATATGGGATGCTTAGACTCCTATCAAGATGATCTGCAATCTATTCAGGTTGTATTTGCATTATTTTGTTACACTTATTCCTTTGCTTCTGTTTATTTTAACATTTTCAAACCTTAAGGTATTGAATGTCAAGGCCATATCGGATTAAATGACTTTTCCAACAATTTTTAGCTGTAACCTTCATTTATATAATCTTAGCAAATCTTTAGCAAGGCAGTCATCTGCATGCTTTTATGAAGGCCTGTTATGAAATTTGACATTCTCAGTGACTCATTCCAACTAGTCCACAACTTGCTTCAATAAAATCAAAAAAGGTTTGATTTTGTCTTCAGTCGTAGGGAAGTACTTTTAGCACATAAGAGCTGACAACCAACGAATGTTCATCTAGAAGTACAATGTTTATAATGTGGTGATGAGGAATAAGGAACATGTGTGTTTTGGACCTCACAAACAGGAGAGAAAGTGTGTCTGTCTGATGTCTTCTGTTCTACATACTATGTCAGAATAGAAAAAAGAGCAGAGACTGCGGCTGAACTCGCTGTTACTGTTAACCCTTCATACAACACTGCCTCCATCAGGCAGCACATTATTGTCCATCCTATAAGAGGGGAGAGCATGACTTCATTGGGAGGTTGGCACACTGTTGCTAAATGTTACATACCCAGCGATTTTCAGTTGTGTAAATTGGTTGGGCAATGAGATTAACAGCAGCAGTTGGGAAATCTGACATACGCAATGACTAGAAATCACATAATGTGACATTGGCTTTAATCTATTTTGTAACAATAAAATTAGACCTCTTCTGCATGTTTTGGTTTTGGGCAGAGGGCTATTGTGGGGATTTGAGAAATTCTGTCCACATCAATGTAGTTAAGAATCTCAAAGTGAGAATAAGGGTCACTCAAGGACCATCCCATGATAAAACAATATGGGAGAAATAGCCTACTCTCTCTTCTGTTTCCTTTTCCGGTGTCCTGTTGGTGGTGGCGTGCGCCACCACCATCTACCCAAAGCACCATGATGTTCCAACAATGATGGATGGATTAAAAGCCAGAAGTCTGTACGACCATCAGCATCAAGTGACTCCGTGAAAAACCCGAACTACAAAGAGGACTATTTCATTTATGTTAGGTAGAATGCCCAGAGGGGACTGGGCGGTCTCGTGGCCTGGAACCCCTACAGATTTTATTTTTTTCTCCAGCCTTCTGGAGTTTTTTTTTGTTTTTTCTGTCCACCCTGGCCATCGGACCTTACTCCTTTCTATGTTAACTAATGTTGTCTTATTTTAATTTCTTATTTTGTCTTTTATTTTTCTTCTCTTCATTATGTAAAGCACTTTGAGCTACTTTTTGTATGAAAATGTGCTATATAAATAAATGTTGTTGTTGTTGTTGTTGTTGAAATAAATGAAGAAAACTCATGCAATCACAGGAGAAATGTGAAAGCACCAGGTGCAGGATTTGAACCCAGGACATTGAATATGTGAGGCAGCCACTGTACCACTGTGCCAAACATACATGGTCAGTCTCCTATGGTCCTCCACTTCCTACCCCTCCTATCATTGGTGCTTCCTTGTCTGATTGAGAATCTGCCATCTTGTTTATTGTTAATTTTGTTGTTTGAAAAATCCTTACCCGGCCCACCACAATTTTTTGTTTTGTTTTGTTCTGCTGTATTATATGAAATATGAAAACTGAGAGGCATATGATATGATATTTGTAAAATATTCTAAAATTCTATAGCAAGGCAAGATGGCACATACTCTAAAGGCACGACACAGTATTTTTGAGCAAGTTATGACTTCTACAAAAAATATATACCTTGGATTTGAAGTGCTAGGGAAGTCTGTTACTTTGCATTAGAGATTTTATCCTACAATACAAAATCATTTCATGCATTTTACTGCACACGTTTTCTCTTGGGCCAGAACCCAAAACCTCCTTCCCAGTGGGAGCCAAAAGCATCTGTTCATATCACATGTTTTATTTATTATGGCACTAATTTAGCAGGATATTTGATCTGCTTCAGCTTCACTGCAAGTTTCTTTTTAATGGATAGAATTCTGAGGACAATTTTAAATTGTACTTTTCTTGTCCCTTTTTGTTAACAACTTCCAGAATGGTTCAAAGTTGTTTTTTTTTTTATGACTAGCCACAGTTCACCCAACTGTTTCATACTGTTTGTAACTCTTTATGCTAAAAAAAAAAAACAGGAAGAAGGTAAATCTGTGGAATTGTAAATCCTGCTCTTTAGGCCATCACTGTGGTTTAAATGTCAGCATAGTACACACCTCAAAAGGGGAAATAATGTAACGTTACCCCATAACAGTGGAAAGGGTAGCAAAGGTCAGAACCTGGACAGGACATTGAAACGTTCATTGCATAAACTGAAGTGTCCATAGTGCCCTGTGACTTGCATGATATTCTGTAACTAGGAGAGGAAAGTCTGAATGAATGAGTGAAACATGAATTGTGGATCAGTGTTTCACCGATGACTTCCACAGGTAAGATAAATAGACATCCTCAAACTAAACAAAGTGTTTCATGATTGGAGGATGTCAAGAGTCAAAGAACATGGAGGCCTCAGAAGTTTACTAGGATCTCTTTTGTAATTGTGGTAACTGAGCAGTCCTCATCCAGCTGTGTTACCTTATACATTTATGAGACAGTGCTTTGCTCCATGGGGTCAAGCCCCCACGATATCATGTCTGGTATACTGTTACATGCTGAATATGTGGGACTTTATCACACCACGGCCCCCCTTAGTATTTCAGACACCCCCTTTACTATTTTTGTCTGGAGCTGGGGCTGGTTCAGTGCCTAACACTTTGAAATTCTGAAAGCCATTATCAGTGTAAGGTGTGTGAGACAAAAGCTTCTGTCATAGTGAAAAGGCATGGTGTGATGTTTGCTCGATTTAGCAGCATGTTATGATTTGGTTTTTGGGTCACTTGAAATAAAAGGAAAGGAAATTGTTAGAGTCATTTATGGATCTCAGGAAAGGAGAGACACCATTCATGGACGTTTAATTATAAAGATAAAATGGCAAGGATTTATTTTAACCAGTACGTAATGTCCAAAAAATATATATTGCTTTGTATAAACTACAGAAAAAAAAGGGCAGCGCTCTGAAAGATTTCAGATGTCAAAGTTTACAACCATAAAAAAGAGTAATATCAACCTGAGTTCCTTAACTAGTGTGACTGTTGTGTCCATATTTATTGTGTCGATGTGTGTAAAGCTGTCACTCTGTTGAAAAGGAAAAAAGATTTTTTTTAGTACTCTGGCTTATTGCAGTTTTGGTTCCTATAATGATTGTGGCTGTACCTTGTAGTATCATCCATAATCTATACTACCTTCACTGTGACATTGTGATAGGATTCAATGATTCATTGCGATCAGAATTGCAGTTAAGCATTGCTAATCCCAGTCTTAACTGAGCATAAAGCTAAAGTTAATGTGGTATACTTTAGATATCATAAATTATACATATTTTATTAATTTTTGCTATCATGGTTAAGTTCAATGAAAGTTGAATATAGGACTTGGCATGTAACTGTATGTATATATACACCGATCTGCCATGACATTCACACCTTCCTCCTAATATTGTGCAGGTCTCCCTATAGCTCTGACCCATTAAGGCATGAACTCCACAAGACCTCTGAAGGTGTCCTTTGTTATCTGGCACCAAGACCTTAGTATCAGATACTGTAAGAACTGTAAATTTTGAAATGGTGTCTCCATGGATCAGAATTGTTTTTCTTACACATCTCACAGATGCTTGATCAGACTGATATCTGGGGAATTTGGAGACCAAGTCAACAGCTTGAACTCTTTGTCATGTTACACAAACCATTTCTGAACTATTTTTTGCAATGTGGCAGGGTGCATTACCCTGATGTACCACTGCCATCAGGGGATATCGTTTCTATGAAGGTGTTTACGTGGTCTGTAACAATTTTTAAGTAGGTGGTACATGTCAAAGTAACAAGGTTTCCCAGCAGAACATTGACTAGAGCATCACACTGCCTACTTCTGTCCTTCCTCAGGTAGGACTGCCTACTTACTACTTCCTCAGGTAAACAATGTACACGAATCTGGATGTTCACATGATCCAAAAAAAAAAATCGCGCTTCTTCAGACCAGGCCACCTTTTTTCATTGCTCTGTGGTCTAGTTCTGATGCTCTCATGCCTATTGTAGACACTTTGTGGCAGTGGACAGGGTTCAGCATGGGCACTCTGACAAGTCTGAAGCTATGCATCCCCAACACAACTATGTAATCTGACACCTTTATCTCATGGCCACGATGAAGTTTTTCAGCAATTTATGTTACAGTACATCTTTTATGGAATTGAACCAGATGGCCTAGCCTTCGTTGCCCATGCACATCAATTAGCCTTGTGCGCCCGTGACCCTATCACCGGTTCTCCAGTTTTCCTTCTTCATACCACATTTAAGTACTAATTGCTGTGTGCCAGGAACAGCCCACAAAACCTGCCATTTTAGAGATGCCCTGACCCAGTCATCTAGCCATCACAATTTGGCCCTTGTCAAAGTTGCTCAGGCCAGTTGCCCAATTTTCCTGCTACCTAAAAGAACGCTCTGCTCACTTGCTGCCTAATTTATCCCACCCCTTGACAGGTGCAATTGCAATGAGATAATCAATGTTATTCACTTCTCCTGTTAGTGGGTTTAATAGCGGGTTCGCTTCCCAGTTCCTCCCTGTGTGGAGTTTGCATGTTCTCCCTGTGTCTGCAAGGGTTTCCTTCCACAGTCCAAAGACATGCAGGTGAGGTGCATTGGCGATTCTATATTGTACTTGGTGTGTGTGTGTATGTGTGTGTGCGTGTGTGTGTGTGTGTGGATTGGATAATGGATGGATGGTGGAAAGGACTGGTGTATTGTATAAAGATGTTTGCTGCTTTCCACCTATTTGTATGGGGATTGGTTGTGGCTCATGTGAACCAGGCTCAAAAATTAATGGACATTTTAATTTTATGTGATTTATGACTGTTAGGAGAACACTAATTAGTAATTAGTCATTTTTAAAGCTAAAATTTAGCCAAGAGAAAAATCAATTCCATCACTCTTCTTATTGATATGTGTCTCCAAAATCATACAGAAAATTTAATAAAATGTGCTTATTCTAATTATGGGTGCTGTGGTAGCTCAGGAATTAGTACCACTGCCTCACATCTCTAAAGTCCAAGGTTTGTGTCCTGGTCCAGGAGCTGTGTATGTGGGATTTTCACATTTCCCTTTCTCTGTGTAGATTTTCCTATTCCAGTTTTCCCTCAGCCTCCTCAAGCACTTACATGCTTGTGTGGGTAAAGAGACGAATTTAAAGAGGATCCATTGTATGTGCGTTGTGCTCCCTGGACTGGACTGACAAGGTTGCTCCTCACTTTGCACCCCATCCGGCTGGTATAGACCCTGACACCCTTGAAACCCTGAAATGGATTAAGTCTGCTTTAGAATGTATGTAAGCATGTAGATGTTCTTACAGCGGGGTTGTTCGATGGCTGGAGAATTAGCACCGCTGCCTCACACCTCTAGAGTCTTCACATAAAGCCACACTAAGGCACATCCTGTATGGAGATTATAAATTCTCCCCATGTCTTTGTGAGATTTTGTGTAGTCTGTTTTTCTTTCAAATGCTAAAGATCCACATATGAGGTTAACTGGTGACTCCATGTGAGTGAATGTGCATGTATGAGTGTGTTCTTGTGATTGATTGGTAGTCTATCCAGGGTTAGTTTCCACCTTTCATCTCATGCTCCCTGGAGACATCGATTCTGTGTCATCCTGCACAAGGTAATCATGTAAGAAAATGGATGGATAAGGGTGGATAGCACGGTTAAGTCTTGACTAACAATGGGTTTTACAGCTCTAGTTACTTGGATTCAACTACAGACTCAGTCTCATCTTCTGCCTCTGTTTATGTGGGTACTCTTGCTTTCCAAAAAAGGGATAAATAAAAACTGTAAATCAGTTTAGTATGAGTCTTTGTATGATGAAGTGGTCTCCATCCAGACATTTCTGCAAGTCAATCTTAATCATGAAAAATGTCAATTCAGATAATGAACTGAGGAGAGCAAACAACAATTCACCAACACAATTCATTTATGGTAAAGGCTAAATATCTGCCGGAAAATCTGTTTTGCATTAATATGGTAAAGTATAGCATATTAAAATGTGTAATATAGTAACTATTGTATAATTTTTATTACTAAGGTGATTTTAATACTTAGATCTTTAAAGTATATTGATTTTTTTTTTATTTTTATGTTTCTTGTGTATATGAGTGACATCAAAATCACACAGCCACTCCACTGCCAAAGCGTAACTGATTTGGCTCGCTGCTGCAGCCCAAATGGACCTAAAGGAAAGCGTGACTGAATAAGAGGTGAATGGTGTGAGATTAAAAGCAGTGCCATGCTGTCACAGACAAACAACTGAGCAATCTACCATATCCTCTGTGAATCTGATATTCTGGGGCCTTCTTGTATGACTCCAGAAAATGCCTTACTGCTAAGAGCCACTGCTATGCCTTTTCATCCTCTTTATCCATTTTAAATATCCATATACAGCAGTGCAAATCCATATTAATTTGCTGCCATTGCTCTGGAAACTGAGCAATCTGTCTGTTGCCTCCTCATTCATTAGAAAAATTCCTGCAGCATGATAAAATTTCATAAACATAAATTACTACAGCTTGCTCTTTTTATTTCGTGTAGGCCTTTATTCAATTTGCTGCGTCTAAATCGATCATTATACAGGGTAAACGCTCATATTACTGCAACAGCAGCCTTCGCGTCGCCTTCAGACACCCTAGGCTGGAACTGCACTGGCACTTTCCTGTTCACTGAATCTGCCATGTGTAGAAGTTACATGGCACGGTGATGCCTGTAACGCTCAGTGCATCTTTGCACCGGCTGATTCCTTTTAATGTGACTGGAAAGGATGTAACTTGCTTTGTGCTTAACAGGCCGATCCATATTGTTCCAATGAATAAATAATGAATGCGGGGTGAGAAGCACAAGCTGAGCAGCAGCACTCCAACATTTTCCTTTAAAAAAAAAAGACTCTGGCAACAAGTTTCTTTTTTTTCATTGCTTGCTGTAATCATTTAGGGGCTAAACAAAATTAATAATCTGAAAATGATTTGATGAGCTGAATATTCAAGTGCTTACAGTTTCATTTGACTGCCTTTTTTACATTTCAGACTTTAGCACATCCACCCCGTATTTTCCTTCTGAATTTTGTCTTTTGATTTCTCAATAGAAGAGGTCTTGTGTGTTGTTTTTCTGTTTTCTTATTTGTGTGGGTTGGCTGAACCTAATGAAATGTTTGATCTCTACAATTTCCCCTAAAGCTGTTATTTTAATTATCTCATCTTGTAGGATTCTTTTGCACTCTGCCATCTAATTGGACAAGAGACTTGCACCATCTTATTTTACTTTTGAGACTATTTTTGAAATTAGATCAGACTTTCAATAGTGATGAGTGGTTTTCTAAAACCTTTCAAGCCTGAACATGATGCTGGTGGATAAGGATGCCAGACTTCTACTAGGGTGGCAATAAACAGGCTCTGGAGTGGCCCGACTCAAAGAAAGATACCCACCATTAAACAATTAGCATCTCTATATACAAGTCAGGCACCACTAGGCGGTGGTAGTCCCTATATGTAGACACTGTGCTCTTTAAGTAAATTTCTATTAGAATCTCAAAGAGGGAAATTTTTGGTACCATTGGTGGAGGTCTGGTAAACTCCTTCAAGCCATGAGAATGCAGCAAGTAAGCCCAAATGGGGTTGGTGACTTCTTGCTGATCTTCTGAGAAAGATATTTAATGTGACACACTTAAACCATCACTGTTGAAGCCAATTGGTTTTAGAAATCAGAGAATTACTTCAATGGAGATCACCTTTTGTCCTGATCTGTCTGTAGTCAAGGGGTTTCAATCGGTTGTAGTATAAATGCTCCTTTACCTGGAAGTTCCAGCTTGTGGTGGGTCAGTATTGTGGCCACACTTACACAATGAAAACAAAAGAACACTCCAAGCAACTCTTTGAAATGGTGAATGAAAAGCACAAGTCACAGGATGAAGAAAAGAAGATATCTTTGGAGTTGAATTACTTTAAATCAATCACTAAAAAAACAGAAAGAACAGGACACAGTTGTAAATCTTCCTAGAGCAGACCATCCTCAAAAACTGACTAGTGAGGAAGACCACCAAGAGGAGATGAACCATTTCAGCTTATGAGATGTGGAGATCATGATGTGATATTACTGAAGTTTTCAAATTTATGAAAGGAATTAGCACAGTGGATCCAGGCTGTTCTGTAAAATGTGTTCAACAAGAACACAAGGACAATGATTTGCACTCATTAAGAGTAAATTTCAGACACACATTAAAACTTTTTCTTTACGGGGAAAAGGACAGACATATGGAATACATTGCCAAGAAGTGTGGTAGAGAGTATCAATTTAGGGACCTTCAAAACCAGATCTAATGTTATTTTGGAAACACTAGGTCGATTGGATTGGCATACATTGTTAGACTGAATTGTTTGTTCTTGTCAAAATGTTTTTAAGGATCCCATGTTTTAATGTACTTTAGGAATAACAACTGGTTCCCATTTCTTTGGATTACTTTTAGCACCAAATTATTCACATACAAAAAGTTAATATGATAGCCACCACTGACAAACATTGCTCTTATACTTTGAGACAGGTAATATAAGCATTCAAGTGTAAATTGTTTTCTCTGGCTCTCAAAGGAAGCAATAGAAGTAATTAATAAACAGCAATCAATATGGCACTGTGATTTGTGCTTTGTTTTTTAGATATATATGCCTAGTTTTTTTTCTATTTCTTTCTAATTACACATTTATTTAATCTGTGTAGGACTGGAGTTCCACTTAGGGTTGATTTCTGTTTTGCATCTGATGCTGTTGGAATGGGCTTGGGCAGCCCATGATGCTGTTCTGATTTGAACAAGTTTGAAGCTGGATAGATGCATGGGTGAATAGACATACAGATTTACATATTTATTTATCATTTTACATGCATTTACATCTACAGTATATAAATTTAAACCTGCACGTCCATGTAGGCTCACTGACTGACTTACAAGAAATTCTTCTCTATTTGCAGATAATCCAAGGAAAAATGTTTTTCACTAATGGATCTACCTTAAGGCCCTGAGGCCAACAAAAAAACAAACTCATCGAAAAGTTAATTTAATAATGAAAAAACTGGAGAACATTGTAATGATGCTTTGCATTTAATAGTTGGAAAGGTTGACCTTATTGCTGATCTACAGCTTTTGTGAATCGTGCAGATGATAGCACATCCAACTGCAAGTCAGCAGGATTGTGTTTCAAGTCCTGCCTGCATATTTTCTGTCCTAATCTGCAAATATATATGCAGATGAATAATTATCAGCACTAAGTAAATAATATCAAAAATGAATTGCTTACTACTAAAAAGTGATCTCTTATATGAAAATATTGTCCCAAATTGTTCTAAAAAATGTAAGATCTTCATATTGCTCAGTCTTTGTTTCTGCCCATTTTGTAGGTATTAAGGTGTGCAATTTTTTGTATTATCTTATTGTTTTTTTAAGCATAATTATATCTTTTGATTTCCTTTGAAGTTTCCATTGCTGTCTTTTGTTTTCTGTAATTTAAACTGATTACATTACCAATGCCCCTTAAGAAATAAGATCTACTGCTGCTCAGCTATTCTTTGTTCTTGGGAGGGGACGCTGGCGCATGCATTTTGCTACCGCTCCTCCCTGTTAACACTTTTTGTTAAAATTTGCATTAATTTTGCACTTCTTACTCTACTTTCACTACTTTCAGTATTGCTTTAAAATATGCTAAAATATTCTTGTGACAAAGTCCTTCATATAAAACAGTTTGTCCAGAGCAAATGGTCAGAGTGAAATTTCCTAAAAGACACTGGCATTGCGAGGCGCCCAAAATATTTACATCACTGACCAGGTTACTGCCACTGCCAGGCTGCAGATGAAAACTTCAACAGCAGCATTTGTTCAGGAATACGCCATCCTATTCAAGGCTTTGGAAATAGGAGTGTCAGAGTGCCAGATGTGCAATTTCTTAAAATAAACCCTGATCATGGATCTATCAACAATGAACCCTCGTCAGCTAATGCATTTTTTAACTCAAGATCTCTTAATGTCAAACCACTGGAATTTATTACAGACTCCAACCTTAACCTGCTATGCCTAACAGAAACCTCGCAAAAACCAAATGTTTTTACATCTCTCATGGAGGACACCATCAGGATACGTTTACTTCACACAGCCTCACAGCTCAAGACAAGGCGGAAGAGTAGCAGTAATTGTTAGAGTGCAGCTAACCATCAAAAAAATCCCAATTGACTGCCCATTGTCGTTCGAGTGTCTGGCTCTTAAGCTAATATTTAAATCGGGTCCTGTCTTATTCATTGTACTCTACCGTCCCCCAAAATACATCTTTTTTATCAGATCTGACTGAATTATTAACCCACTTAAGAGAGACAGAGAGTCATTCTTCTTGCCGATTTCAACATCCATATTGACATTACTACATATAAGCTGAAAAATGAATCGCTATCCTTACTGGACTGTTTTGATTTGGTGCAACATGTTGATTTTCCTACTCATTCAGGTGGTCATATATTGGACCTGATCTGCATGTCTGGCTGATCTGTCGGCAGCACTTATAACAGTGATTTGGGACTCTTTGATCATAAAACAGTCACTATCTCATTACCTCTCCCTCTTCTTACCTGTAAACATTAAATTTCTTTCAGAAACCTTAATAATATCTGTCCCTCTGTCCTTGCTAGTTCCATTTGTGATCTTTTTCTGTCTTCACCTATTCCATGAACACTAAATAGTCTTATTCACGACTATTAACAAAGCCCTTCACAATTCAAACTCTGAACCTACAATTCAGAGTTACAGTCTAAGAAAGCAGCTGGCCAACACCTTGAGAAAATGTCACGTAAGAGTGGCCTCACCATGTACATCCAGGCTTTTCCTGACCACCAAAGAGCTTACAGAAATGCACTAACTGCAGTCAAGAACACACATTATGACAGAATAATAGAAAGTGGCCATGATAACCCAAGGGTTTTGTTCTTTATAGTTAATAAACTACTTCAACCTGCATATGGCCCAGTTACCTACTCCATTGAAGCCTATGAAAAATTCCTCCACATTTTCCACAATAAAATTAAAGATCTAAATAATTCAACTAACATAAATCCATCATTTACTTATATCTTTCCACGTCTTCCCATTCCATTCAACTCTTTTTCTAAATTTTCATCAGTCACATCTTCATTTGTTAACGACATGCTTTGTAAGATGAGGCCGACTGCTTGTGTACTGGACACCGTTCCCACCACACTTCTTAAATCCTGCCTTCATACCATAATCCCGACTGTTACAGCAATAATAAATACATCCCTTGACACTGGCTTTGTGCCAGCCACTTTTAAAATCACTTCTGTAACACCAATGTTAAAAATGTCTGGTCTTGATGCTGAGAATCTTAACAATTTTCATCCCATTTCTCACTTACATTTTCTGTATGTAGTTCTTAAGCATGTTGTAGCCTCCAAACTCTCCAATTACTTAACTTCTAATAATTTGATGGAACCCTTTCAATCTAGTTTCAGAGTGCAACACAACCGTGAAACTGCTCTGCTTCAGGTAACCAATGATTTACTTATGGCAGCAGACTCTGGACAAACCACACTACCTCACTTATTTTTTAGAAGGGCTCTCAAAATATGTAAAAATGACACATTTATAATTACAAAATTGATCATTACAAACCAGCATATTAATTCTTACTAATTCTTATAATTCTTATTAGATCTTAGTGCAGCATTTGACACAGTCAGACATAACATTCTACTGTCCAGAATGGAGAACACAGTGAGTATCTCTGGCACTGCCCTTCAGTGGTCTAACTCCTATCTGACTGACAGGTAAGAGTCTGTTAGTCTTGGCAACAGCAGATCTAGCTCAGTGCCAGCCATACAAGGAGTTCCTCAGGGCTCTGTCCTCAGTCCTCTGCTCTTCTGTATCTACAGTATGCTTCCCTTTAACTGTAACATTCGTAGCTATGAACTGGGTTATCATTTTTATGTAGATGATACTCAACTCTATTTCAATGCAAAGAGTGAAACTTCATCAGGGTTTTCTCAGCTCACAACTTGCCTCAGTGAAATTAAAACCTGGATTGAGCAGAACTCTTTAAAATTAAATTGCAACAAAACTGAACTCCTGAAAATTGGCACTAAAGTGCAACTTAAGAAAATGAGCTCCTTCTCAGTCACTCTTGATGGTGATCTCATAAGACCTCCTTCTGATTTAACGAATCTTGGTATCATTTTTGATTCTTCCTTTTCTTATTCTGTCCACATAAAACACATTAAGAAACATTCTTACTTCCACCTATGTAACATATCCCATGTTCGATCATTCCGCTCCTTCTTTAATGCTGAGAAACTTGTCCTTTTATCACATCCCATTTCAATTATTGTAACTCCCTACTGGCAGGTGCCACTTCTAATCTTATATCACAGCTCCAGTTGACTCAAAACTCTGCTGCAAACAGCCTAACATGAACTAGCAACAGCGAGCACATAACACCCATCCTGCTTCGCCTTCACTGGCTCTATGTATCTTAAAGGACTGAATATAAAATTCTATTATTAACTTACAAATCTCTAAATGGCCTCACACCAGACTACATCAGTGACCTTCTCCATTACTATGCTTCTGTTTACCCACTCAGGTCCTCTGATTCTGGCAATCTTGTTGTGCCCCACACTAACTTGCACTCTATAAGAGACAGGGTCTTTAGCTGTATAGTGTGTAGACTTTGAAATGACCTCCCGAAATTAATTAGATCAGCTATCAACATTCATTTTTTTAAAGAGCAACTTAAAATTCATCTGTTCAGGAAGGCTTTTAACTTAACCTAACATTCTGCCACCTCTTTCAGTCTTCCTCTCTGTCAAGATACTCATTATAATTTATGTGTGTGTTATATCACAAATGAGGTAATTTGCTAAGCTTTTCTTTTAAAATTGAATTTAGTATTTTACTCTGGTTTATTGTCTTTTATACAATTTAATGCTTATGTATATCCTTTTGTTTTAGTGTTCTATTCAGGAAACATTTGTATGCAATGTTACATATACCTGCTTCTTCTTTCTGAAACACTGTGAAGCATTGAGTATGGGAAATGTGCTATATAAATAAAATGTATTATTATTATTATTATTATTATTCATTAGTTCACTTGTCTGAGTTGAGTCTAGCACAATTATTTAACTTAGATTGTAAAATTTTTGCCTCATCTCATAAATACATCATTAGTATTCAAGACATTTTTCTGTTCATATGTGAAAACAGTGATATCCATTCTACAAGACAAACAAAATACCTTATAAGATAATATTACTAATCACTACCTGCATACATAGGTTGTACAAAAAAAAAAATCTGATTTTAGTTAAAAATGCGATAAGCTATAAAGTAAATGCTATAAACTATACATGTTATATAAGTAGCCAAGGGACAAATTGCAACATCAAGATGCAGATTATACTGATGCCACCATCGTGCTGATTTAACATTTGATTAGTATTCAACCTGTGTTTTACTGGTTTAATTAAGTCTATAAGATTAAATGTTCTTAATAGGTGTATTAATTTTCTCGATCCCCTTCAAGAACATCGATAGTCACCCTCCATTATACAAATGTCATGGCTGTAAATCCCTGCTTGGCCACTCTCTGTATGGAGTTTGCATGTTATTCTTTCATGTACATGGATTCAATTCCATCATTCTGAAGATATGCCTGTTAAGTTAACTGCCAATGCTAACATAGCCTGCCATTAGTTAATGTGAATGAGTCAATTAGTGTGCCCTGCAGCAGACAACAGGCATCCCATTCAAGGTTGTTTGCTGTTTTATTTAAATGTTGCAGGGATAAACATCAGCCACCTTTAACTATACACTTTTTAAGTGTGTTAGAAAATAGATGAATGGTGGTAGCATTTACAGATTATTTAGACAGGAAGAGCAAAAAGTATTATGTCCATATTAAAATCCTGAACACCTTCATTACTGAGAAGGCCATTTTGCTATACATTATACTCAGCATATAATGCACCACTAACTGATAAAGTGCATAGCAGTTGCATATTAAACTGTATTGAATAATTAATAAAGCAGCTGTAGTAACACTGTAGCTCATTATCATCAGCAATGAGTGTCTCTAAATTGGATATTACTGAACTGTGCAAGGAAAGGCAAGAAAGATTTTCAATGTTGTGAGTGAACTTGTTTATATGAATTTAAGATCTAGTCTAATGCATTTAGCATTTTTATAAAGTTTAGTATTAGTCAGCTTTTGTCTATAATTGCTAATAAAACAATTTCAGAACATTACACACTGAGTAGGAAAAGCAACCCTTGGTTTTTCTGTTAAAATTAAATTAAGTTTTCAATTCCCATTGTAAATTATAAAAATCTTTACTCATATATTTGAAAATACAAATCTTGTCTTATCTGCATTTGTTAATGTCATATATTTTTGGTGCTACTTAATTCTCCCATTTTAAGGATAAATGAATGAAATGCTCTCCTTGAACTCTTATCTTTTCCATCCTTTTCTGATCACCAGTAAATTGGTTACCTAGGAAATGGGATATGTCATATTACATCCTAAATGCTAAAAGAGATTCATGCATAATTCATGTGTCATGGCCAAAAGTATTAAATAATCTCAGCTCTTTGAACGCAAGAGGCAAATATGTTGCTGAACGTTATTCATAATGCAAAACACAAAGGCTTATAGATGCAATTCAAGTGGCAGCTTCTAAAAATTAAGACCAATGTGAGTTCCAATGTCAGCTACTTAGACTTTTAAAAGGACCATATTTCTGTCAGTTTGACTGAGGTGCCTAACAATTTCCAATTAATCACACACAATTCCCGGATTAAGATATTATGGATTTTCATAGAACCAGCAAGCATAGCTATCTGTCAAGGCTGTTACAGACTCTAATTCACCCACAACCACATTCTACCTCCTCTTGGGGAGCAGGAAAGGAGGTAAAACAGGAATAGAAAATTCCCGATCAACCCAAACATGACAAAATTAAAACACTTTATTTTCTCAATCCCTTCCTAGAACAAGCATTCATTGTTACCCTTCATTATACAAATGTTATAACTGCAAATTCATACTTGGTAAGGACACAATTTAAAAGAAAACTAAATCTAAAAATCAAAACTCAGATATGAGCCCAAACTATAGAAAAGACTTGAAAAAAGACCATTTGGAAGATGCTCAATGTTTGTTTCAATATGCCACCTCATTTCCATGAGGTGATTGGCCAGAAATTAATGTTGCCAGCCAAACAAGATTAAGAAGTGGGGGACAAGGACAGTTTGAATGGGAGATGTGCAGCCATTCAAAAGTGTGATCCAAATTAGGAAAGTGTGTGGGGTTGGTTACGTTTAGAGAAATGGTCAAGGTTTAAAGTACAACATGGCAATAAATCTAAGTGCGTAATGTATTTGTAATGGGCATAACTCTATGCATTTTATTTGTGCTGTGCTCCTTATGTGTTGACTTATGTGTTGAATTTACATAGAACTGGGGTTTGTTGGTTGTGCCTTTCTCATTCATTTGAAATGACTGATAAAAACTATTGTGGAGAAATTAAACTCTTAAAATTACTGTTTCCTATGTCAGTGTGACATTGATTCTCTTGGCTGACAATAACAGTAGACAAACTGAAAGTCCAATGCCTATTCTTAATGTAACCAACATGTAACTGAATGTGTTGTATTAATGTTATTGGACAGGTATCATGTTTCTGTCAAAGTACTCTCAAAATTGTTGCATACACAATGAATTCTAGCTGGTACAGCTATAATGTCCAATTATATTGTGAGGAAGAAACTTAGATTATGTTATTACTCCATCCATCCTCCCATTCAATCACTCCAGTTTATTTTCACCATTCACAAGTGATGTAATTAGGTGTGCTGGTGACCTTACATCCTACATTTAGTTTCTCCCTTGCACCTCTACTAGCATGTCTTTCCTGTGATTTGTCCTGGAAATAAAGTGGTTTTAGTAGCAGGATGACAGATGGATTTAGAAACTTTTTTGTAATAGAAAGCATAACTGAAAATCTGATTTGTTTTCCAACTTCTAGGGCAGAGTCTGTTATTTCTGTATTCAGAAATAGAACAGGCAAAGGGATATTGGTTGGGCATGCATGCTCAAAGGTTAAAGAACTGCATACTCAGACTAAATCAAGGAGACCTTCAAGCAGACAATATATAGCATGTGGCCTACAGCTACATAATCTGGTTTGTTTATTAGCATATTTCCTTTTTTATAGAAAGAAATAACTGTTTTTCTGTCAAATATTTCACCTTAATAAAAATTGTACAAAATAGATTTCTTGTCCTTATTGTGTCCTGTGGTTGACTGGCACAGTATTGAAGGTGGGCTCCTGTTTTGTGCCCAATAGTATTGGGGTAGAACTTGGCACAAGCAACCCTAAACTGGATTATTTGGGCTTGAACATGGATATTGGGATTTGTGTAAACAGCCCCAGTACTGAAATATGAGGCCAATTTAGAGTTAGCAATTAGCCTATCATATTTAAGACATCAAACGAAAAATCACAAGACCTGGAGAAAAGCACAGTGCAGATTTGGAAGAACATACAAACTCCACAGAGACAATGACTGAAGTCTGAATTCAGAACTCTGAATCCATTATGCAAAAGTGCACCTTAAACATCATAATAATGTGTTGCTACTGAAAAGGGTAAGGACTTTTATAGATAACACAGGCCTAAAATGTATATGTATTGTGACGTGTGAGTCCCTGTCTTCCATCCCAAAACATGAGGCTGAGTCTCAGTACTTCAGCAAAACCAACTTTATTCAACTTGAAACAGGAACAGCACAGTTATTTATTGTAGCGTTATCTGCCACTCTCCTATTCACAGATACAGCAATCAGGCAGGGTCGTTTTCCAGGTTACTGGCCAAGTAATACTGTTCCCTGCAGTTATAATGTTTCTTGCATCACCCATCAATGGCTGGTGCTCATAGTGTGACAGTGATTGACTCGGATTTGTTTTCACAGCAAACTGCTGCAGCGCTGAGAGCCTGCAATTGCCCCGGAAAGCAATAAGTTGTCTTCCACAGACGCGGCAATCACGCTTCGGGACATTGTTTGGCATTTCATCCCATTTGGGGGAATCCCAAAAGAGTTTAGAAATATCATATATATATATATATATATATATATATATATATATATATATATATATATATATATATATATATATATATATATATATATACTGTTCACCTATGTAGTAATTAATAGAATGCCTGGAATTGAGTGGTGCCCTATTTAGGGTTGTTCTCTGCCTTATATTGATTTCTGATGAGATTACCTCCTAACCTTCACATCCCTGGATACGATTAAACAGGTTTGAAAATGTTGCGTTATGAAAAATTGAACCAATTGTATGAATAGGAGATACAGCAGCTCAAGGCAATAGAGAGTGCCTGTGTAAATGAACCAGTTGCACACAGGGCAAAGCAGTATCCTCAAGAGAGCAGACTGATGGATTTGTGTTGACATTAGAGGTCTACTGACATCTTATTTGGGGACAACACACCAAGCTATATTTGATTCATTCCAAATCCAATAGATTTATGTAACATTAGAAAACACTCAGTTCAAAATGATCATTAGGATACAGTGAGCTGTGCCCTAGCACTTAATGAAATTCAAAGTCAATAAACAATAGGCAGTTTAAAAAGATTCAACTCTATTTTGCTTTGTAATTATTGATATATTGTACATACAGTATATACTTCTGATAAAACATATTCACCCCTTGGAAGTTTTCGGACTTTATTGTTATACAACCCTGAATCATATTGGATTTAACTTGGCTTTTTTGACATCATGGAATGCCTGGGACATTTATAGTCATGAACCTAGGATGGACTAGGGCAAGTGAGTAGACAAGCGAGATTTTACATTCAAAAGAAGAGCATTGTTTATTTATAACATAGAATCAAAGTACAAAAGAGTACAGTAAAAAAGTACATTTCCCAAAAGTCAATAAATGGCTCAATAAATAAATGTATCCACAAAATCATGCCATAAAAGACAAGCTTGTTAAAGTCATCCAGATGCTGAGAGGTAAGGTAAACCTTTTCAATCTTTCTGCCTTGTGCATCAGGATGTCAAGATCACAAGCATGGAGCCTGATGTATGCCAGTCTTCGAACTCAAACCCTGATCTGTCGCCTATGCTGGTCACTGCAGCTACCCCAGAGCTCCTGGCCGTTCTCATAGATGCTGCAATGTCTTGCTCCTGGCACAACCAATGAGCTACTGGGGCCTCTCTCTGCCAAGTCTGCTCTGCTGCTCAGCTGACTTGATTCTTGCCACAACACAGATCATCTATGTAACCCTTGGGTCCTGCTCTCTGTTAATCATCAACATGACTTGATGCTGCCCATCTTATCCTCAGACTAATAGTTGAATAATAGGATTGAAATGAATATCTATGAAATTGATCAAAAACATATTTACAGCAAAATGGCAAGAAAATGTCCATTTAAAAAGTTTGAACATTGTGGTGGGCGGCCGGGTCCCATGCCCGGCTGGGACGCCCCTTCTACATATGTTCTGGGGGAGCAACCATGGGCGTCTCACTACCTCCCCCGTGATGCTTGGTGGCAGCCTCCCTGGCTGACGATGGTGCCTCAGTTTCCCGCAGGGTTTCATGGGAGATGGAGTTCTCCACAACCCTGTGGGGATCTGGGATGGCCGCCAGGGGGTGCTGCATGGATCCCGGAGCCCACCTGGACATCTCTACAGCCCCGCCCGGAAGTGCAATTAGCCACAGGTGATCAAGCACCTGGAGCACTTCCGGGTGGGCTATAAAAAGGGCCAGCATCCACCACTCAGGAGCCAGAATCGGGAGGAAGAGGACGAGGTTGCCTGGGAGGAGTGGTGGTGTTAGAGGAAGAGTGTTGTTTGCTTTATTAAGTGCTTGTGGGACTGTTTTGGGCCTGTGGGACACGGGAAAGGCATGCCCCACGGTTGAAGAGAAATAAATAAAGCCTTGTTGATTTTTCACGTGCCTCTGAGTCAGTCTGTGCCGGGTCAGGCGCTATATAGCGCCTTTTACAACATACAGACTAAAAACATTCACAGCAGTGTATTGCCTCATTTCAGAATAAAGTCAATCAAACTCTTACCGCATAACTTGAAACTGCACAGATGAGAACAAACAAGTTCATCCCAATAAAGACATATCCTACTTCAACAGGCTCAGGAAATTAAATCTGCTTAACCTCAAACAGGGGAGACTGGGTGATGACCTAATCCAGGTCTTCAAAATTCTCAAAGGCATTGATGTAGTAGATCCTGCAAAATTCTTTCAATTTAACTGTTAATCACATAATCCAGGACACCACTGGAAATTAATGAGATGTGCATTTAGGACTAAAACCAGGATGCACTTCTTTACACAAAGAGTTGCGGTAATCTGAAACAAATTACTGAGTTATGCAGTTGAAGCAGAAACTTTGATGACCTTTAAGAAGTACCTGGATGAGATATTGGGATAGCTTACTTACTAGCTAAACAGATATGCTGAATGGACTGAATGGTCAGTCATTGTTTGCAAACTTCTTACGTTCTTAGGTACACTCTTCACATCATAACAACACGAGTCATGTCATGTTACCCACTGTCACCCACAAGTCATGTTATTGACACCCACTACATGCCCAACCTACTTGGAAAGGAGTCTCTCTTCGAGCTGCCTTTCTTAATGTTTCTTTCATGTTGTCCTTACAAGGATTTTTTTGGGAGTTTTTCCTTGTCTTCTTAGAGAGTCAAGGGTGGGGGGCTGTCAAAAGACAGGGCCTGTTAAATGGTGGCACTTCTTGTGTGATTTTGGGATATACAAAAATAAATTGTTGTATATTTTATTGTATTTTCTAACCTACTTAATCCAGATGAGGGTTGCACAAGGTGCTGGAGCTTATCCCAGCTAATATAGGGTGCAAAACAGGAACAAACCCTTGACATGGTGCCAGTCCAACACAGGGTGAACAAACACACACACCAAACACACACTAGGGCCAACTTAGTATTGCCATTTCACTTAACCTGCATGTCTTTGGTCAGTAGGAGGAAACTGCAGCACTCAAAGGAAACCCATGGAGACATGGGGAGAGCATGCAAACTCTATGCAGCGAGGACCTGGGACAAAATGCAAGGCAGCAACGCTACCACTGCGCCACCATAACGCCCAGCAACACAAGTGACTTTGTGAATTATTACCTCTGCCTGAAAGCTCAGCTGTCACTACTGTAGGACCCGAGGCTGTAGTGCAAACCACTAAATCACCAAATCAAAATTGCACCAGAACTTGTTTCTTTCACTAACTTGACCTAATGAATTTTCTTACAGAGTTGACTTCTAGTTCAAGATTATATGTCAATTTAAACTCTTGCCATGTCAGTTTCTTCAGTTTGTGCAACCCCTGTAATGTCCTATATTCCCTATACACCTGGCACTCCAGCACATTGGATGGCTCATGTCCTTGCAGGTGTTATAGATTTTTTTTTCTTTCAATTAATATTAAATGTTATGCCATGTAGGCCATCCAAAAAACAATGAAAAGCTGTAGAGTCAATGCACAAGCAATATATCATGGGAGCACTTCTCAACAGTAAGGAATAATAAATCACATGGACATCCTTGGGAGCCTTCTGGAGTATGTATTTAGTGAAAAGTCTAGAAACTAACATTGTAGCAAGTGAATAAATCCAGCTGGAAACAACTGGTTAATCTAGTTAACCAAATAAATTCATTATATGAAATTAATCAATCTATTATGTGAACCTATTTTATTAATTTACAGTGTTGTGGGGAGATGGAATCTGTATCAGAAACAGAGGTCCACAAGGCAGGGTGCCAGTCAATAGCAGGAAACACTCATGTACAGTACATATATACAAGCATTTATAGAGTGAAAAGTGGTAGGAAACTGCAGAAAATTAGCATTTAAATACATTTGACAAATTGGCTAATTTTGTTTAAATAGTAATTAAGAGAAAAGCTATGGGAATGGAAACAATATTCCACATCTTGTTGTTGCATTCTGAAACACTATAACCTTTTTCAGTCTGGAAGCTGAATGAATTCAGTAAGAGATTTGCTTTGAAAATTATTTTAAAATATTTCACAAATCTTATTAAGGAGTTGAAAAAAAAAACTGTTTAATTTTTCTGGCTGAATGATATGGAAGTAAATGGTGCTTTTTATTTTATTATTTGAGCATGCCTTTGTATATTATCCAGCTTTTCTATTTATTATCCTTTTCTGAAAAAGAAACCATAATGACTTTCAAGTGGCTTTATTTTTGCTTCAAATAAAAAGGGTTATTAAGCAAAGAAAAACGTCTGTCATATTAAGGTATTTTTAAAACGTTTGTATGCCTTTTTGAAGTGGAAAACCATAACATATGATGGGGTCACACATGGCTGTGATCACGTTTCGTTCCACAGAGCCATTACTAGAATTGCTCATTAATCTGCTGCGTTTTCAAACCATTCAATTTGGCAAGAGTCAGGCCATCTAAAAGGGTTTCTTTTTAAGAATTGTAGCATGTGAATTGAATGCCTATTAAATCATGCTCCTGCTTCATTAAACCCTCTGTCCAAAGTGGCCAACTGTGTCTCATACCACAACCAAGAAATCTGATGGCTATCCACTAGTCCCAACCATTCAATAGGTCACTTTGTAGCAGATTGAATCTTTTTTGGCATACATTTCCAGACATCTAGTTCTTGTGTGAATTAATTAATTACTCCTGAAATGTTAACAAGGTCACACCTGTCTGCTGCCAGAAAACGTTAACAAGGTCAAACAGCGCCATCAAAATACTTTTTCAAATTTACTGGCAGACAGGCTTTTTAATTTAGTTCTTTCTGTTTTGCATTAAAAGCAGTCACTCTGCTTACAGAAAAAAAAAAGAAAGATCTCAGGTATGTGTTCTGAAATTACTTACTCATAATGATAATGAAATTAATGTCATTGCAAAGAAAGCATAGCACGTGGATATTAGGGGTTTGAGCTAATTTGCTTTGACCCCAGTTTTGCTCTAAGACAAGAAAATCATTCATAAGCTTTGTAAATTCAGTCTGCAAGAAACAGATCATCACTTTTGTAGGTGACATCAATCATTTCTTACTCTTATTATGTAGTTGAGATTATATTACACATATCTGTTGGAATAATGAGAACTCTATTTTCATTTCTCATATATTATGTAGTGAAAAAAACATTCTAAATTCAATTCCTGCAGCACTAGAGGCAAGGCAGGATGTAGCTTTGGATGGAGTGCCAGTCTCATTTGTTGAACTTGAGAATTGTCGCACTTAGTGATGAGCACAACAGCTGAGTTTCATTTACATATAGTTTTATGAAACTGATACTAAAATTAGGTTTCAATGACATTTCAGAATCGCAGGTTTTTAACATTCTTTTTGGGGTGGAAAACAAGTTATATACACTAATTGCCTAATTCCTCATTCACACTTCTGTGCTTACCTGTGTTTCCTCAGCACCAGCGTAACACAGATAATCCGCAGCATACTAGTAAAATCAGTTATATTTTAAAGCTCTTGATCGCATTGCCGCAAGATGGAGATCCATTGTGGATTTTTTTTTATATAAATGTGGTATGCTGAATATTTACTGCACAAAGATGAATGATTTTCTTCAACAATACAAACTACACATGACCTTGCTTCTTGCAATTAACTAATAACTACAGTTTCCTGTTTCCTTGTTCATAATTCCTGCAGATTAGGCTTCAAGTGCCATAAAGAAAGGTACAGAGTATAACTTTTGTTACTGATATATTTATAGCATGTTACCTCAATTATGGTGCTGGAGGGCCAGGCCTAGCAAATAATGAAACTTGGTATTTATTTATATGGCTTGTTAGTGTTTATATAGTCCAAGACAAATCTTTATCACATTGTAAAATTTTATGTTTTCTAAGAACATTATCCATTTGTTTTATGGTCTGCAACAGATTTGAATCTCTTGGTCTTTCTTTTCTCTCTCTTTTATTTTAGAACATGGATACTTCATGATGAATATAAACAAGAAGATTAGCTGCAGAGCTGGTGGTTCCTTTGTCATTTGCACCCCATTATTAACACATTAGTTGTGTAAGCCTATGCTGTAAAAAGCCTGGGGTCCTAGAAACTATTGAAATCCTAGGAGGATTCATTTTGCCGATGTGCTCGCATCGCTTGTGCATTGGCGGCGGGAGGAAAAGTAAAAGGGATACCGTTTTGCCAATGTTAGCGGCTACACGCCTTTGACATTCTTCTGAGGTTTCGTTTTGCTGACATGCTGGCCCCACTTGTGTTATTAGTGGCTAAGTGAGTTTTCTGTTTCATCAGAAGTGGAGCCCTACCCCGAATCCACCTCTCACTTCCGGGTCAGACAGACACACACACTTCCATGAGTAGATGTTAATCTCTCTATTATAATAAAAAAAATCCTGGGATGAGACGAGACTTTTTAGCCTGGGATGAGACGTGACTTTTTCAGTGAGATACTTTCATGTCCCATAAGACGAGACTTTGTGCCAAGAGATTTAACCACAAAGAGTAGATAACAAAGTAGAACGTCGTAAAGAATTCAAAAACGTTGGTGCAGAGCAGGTTAGAGATCATGAAAGTACTAAAATTCAACAGTCTAAAAAGAAAATGATATTAAAGATCACATTAGCACAAACAAATGGAAATTATTATTCGGTGAAATAACGGAACAGTGAAAAGACATCAAATACATTGTTCAGATTTAAACTTTAAGTCAGAGACTTGTAGATCATCTAATTCATGTTGCCATCAGGGAAAAGTAGTGTTTCTTCCCAATGAAGAGGCGTATCTGCGAGAAGTAAAAGATTTGTTGTTTGGTGAAAGTGAAATCCACATATGCAAGGGGCAGAGATGCAAAGTGGCTGGTGTATAGTGCAGGCCGGGGGGGTTGGCAAGCGAAGCGAGCAGAGGGCGAAGCCCCCTAGTATGTAAGATGGTTGGGTAAGAAAGCAAACTGTTCTATGTGAATTGCTGGTTCATCATTAATTACATTATAATATATAAGTATTTTCAAAATGGATCATTTTTTATTTCTACTAAACCAATTTAATTAAGCTTTGCAC
Organism: Erpetoichthys calabaricus; assembly: GCF_900747795.2. NCBI lineage: Eukaryota > Metazoa > Chordata > Cladistia > Polypteriformes > Polypteridae > Erpetoichthys > Erpetoichthys calabaricus. Next base: position 50,609,688 of record NC_041402.2, on the reverse strand, counting down.
GCTATCGGCCCCACAGGCAGGACAGAACCATAAGGCTAGATTAAAAAAAAAAAAGAATCTCCATAAAACCATTTTTTTCATTTACTTCTACAATTAAAGTTCACCAATTTGTCAGTAAAATGCCACTTGGCATGCTCTTGTATGGCATCACAATGTTTTTCTTTCTTCCCTCAAAGTTGGTCAAATTGTCTCATCACAGCAACTTTCCCCCCACCAGGCATTCGTGAATGTCCTGATTCAATCGTGTTCAATTTGAGAAACCAACTATTATCTACTAAAAAAGAGAGGTGTTTAAGTTTTCAAACAACACCCCACTCGACTGTCTATGTTGTATTGATCACTGGGTAGGTCAATCTCAATGTCAATACTAGAATGTCTTAAATCAAAATGATGTGCAGGTTACTCAGCAATCATCTATCTGAATTCCACTGGTTCTGTCCTTTCAAACAATGTATTATGTGCCTTTCTACTGTGTGCCAATCATACGATATTGATAAAGAAACCACAGCTCTCCTTTTTTAGGATGCTACAGAGAGCGACTGAGAGAAAAATAAGGATAACAGCTTTGACACAGCTATTTCAACACAATAGCTAATATATATATACAGTACTTGGATATGTAAAATGAGGTTAGCAACATTCACAAAAAAAAGTTTGATTTTTCTTCACAGTGTGTAATATGTGTCACTTTATCATCAAATATGTTATTGATCATTACAAAGGAAAATATTAATCAAGTTGATTATGTGGGCATATTTTAGGAATTTGTTTTGTGAACATCTCTAAATCTTGCAGCTCTTAGTGGTTTAATTTGGGCATGTAGCATAATTTCTTTATCAACTGTATATGTTCTGAGAGAGTACGGTCTGCTGTTTGAAATGATTCATAGATCTTCAATTTTCAATAATGGATATTTATGCTATGATTACTTATTTGAAAGCATTAAAATCAGAGAAATAAATATTGTTGTTTTGCTTCAAAACCATAAAAGTAGACATGTTAATTTTAAATATTTAGTAACCATTTTTAGTTGTTCATGACACATTCAGGGATGCTATGGTGTTAGGAAGCTTATTCCAACACTTATGGTAATAATTTTAAAGTGTATTTTTCAGTAAAAATGTTACTAAATTTTGACACTTATTCAACTGTAACATAGGTGTACAACATAACTAATTCTCCAGCCATAAGACCTCTGAAAGAGAAATGTCTGCCCTTTATTCTATTGGTAGAACTTCAATATTAAGTATGTACAGTAGCTATGAAATATGGCAAAGTTATACCCAGTTAAATCAAAGTAGCAGAAAATAGCCAGCAATGAGTCTGAATCTAAAGGGTTAAAAAAAATGCTCTGACAAGCAGCAGTGACATTTACAAAGGCGTGGTTCAGTTTGCACAAAGCCCCCAAATGGAGCAGGCATTACACAAGTAGGAAACTTCCAAAACCACAGAAAAAGAAAGATTTCATACCAAACTGGAGCTATACAGTACATCAGGGTCATGTGTGCCAGGTTAAATCTGCTTGTTTAAACATACAAGTGGCTAATTATCATGGCACAGAATCACCCAGATGCCAAACGGTAATTATCATGGCACAGAATCACCCAGATGCCAAACGGTGTCCTGTGTACATCTGTACATATATTATCAACTGCTTTGTCAAAGAAGCAATGATCCACAAAGGGTGCAGTGCGGCCTTTAATCCACAGAATATCCCACATGTGCTATTAGGCATAGGGAAAGACACTGATAGGCTACAGACATTTCCCGCAGGTAGAAGCTGTGTAATGTCCAGCTATTTGCCTGTAGTAAATTTGTAATAAACAGGCCTACCTCAGAAGCTAAAAGCATTGGTATTGCATGGTCTTACTTTCCCTAACAAGAAGTAGAGGTTTTTTAAGTAGATGGTGCCCCACACGATAACACCTGTTCTTTTTGTGGCGCAACAGTCAATGATATCTGTATTATCTACTTGTGCAAGATAGTCTTATCATCCATACGAACTTAACAATATGGATAAATGAGAGGAGACCCTCCATCAAGCTTGTTAGTTTAGTTAATAGCTACACTGTCCCAATACCTTATCCAGATATAGCCTCAAACACTCATTTCTGAAAATGAGCTTAAGTCGTTCCATTGGTAGTTGAGCCTGTCCAAACATATCTTCAGTCTACAATGGTAGACATCATAAAAAATTACGTGAAAGGTGTCTTCTATACTGTGAGTCATCAGTAATTGGTCCTCTGCATTACTGTATTTAAGGGACAGACAGAAGACACTACATCTCTGTAGATTCTGGAAAGTATAGGTTTTGTGTAGTCCTTATGTATAATCCACTGATCTGTCCATAGTGTGTTTCCTTGTGCCTTTACATCATTCCTAACGGATGTCTCAGGCTTGTTATTAACGTTATCTTCAGCCCCAGCCCATAGTATTTGTCAGTTTGTACCATTCAGTCTCACGAATAGCAACAATTCACACTCAATTTCAAACTCATTTAATTGCCCATTACAATTGGCAAACAGTCTTAGTTTGTGCAATACACATTTCCCCATGTCATACACTCCTGCTTCCCATGTTATGGTAAAAAGAATATACAGATAATGGAAATACACTTTTTTGACATACCTAAAAATACAGATTTCTTATACCAGCTTTCATGTGGAAGCTTTACTCTTCTTTACTCTGTGCAACTATTTTTTGTTATAGACATGTAGTGAGAAGTCAAACAAAATGACACCTTGTATTGGCTAACTAAAAAGATTACAATATGCAAATCAGGCCCCTTCTTCAGGCAAGATGCATATTGTAATCTTTTAGTTAGCCAATGAAAGGTGTCATTTTTTCTTGACCTCTCACTACATTCATAATGGCTAACATGGTACAAACCCTAGTACTATTGTTATAGACAGAATTTATTACTCTGTAACCAGTATTTTAGGGCGCATAGATGTCTTTTCATTAGGAAAAAAACTATTTTGGTACAGTTTATGAGCATTTTATTTTCACAATCAAGATATCTGCCTAGAACATTGGACTAGTGTGCTATGTTTCAATTGGTGTTAGTGAAATATGTAAAAGTAAGTGTTCACTTTATTGCCAGAAAGTTAGGTGAAGGGGAAGATCATAATGTTTACAGGAAACTATGGTTTAGACAATATTACTATATGCATTACTTGGTAGACACTGTCATGAGTGTTCATTACAGGACAAAAATAAAATAAAGGGGTGAGGTGTCTGAACATGAAAGAGTAACATATCTACTTGTTTCCTTCTTAGCTGAAAGAAGAGCTTTAGGCTGAAACCTGACTTGACTCATCCAACAAAAAACCTCAACAAAATGCCAAAACATTCACAAGACAGCTTGATATCCCAAAGGATGGAAAGGAACTGACTTCCTTTGATGTGATGGAGATGGTGAATAATGTGCAGAAGTGACTACTGTAATATACACACACTCATACAGGATGGTTATTAATAGCAAAATGTAAACATCAACTAAAATGACAATCTTTGCTTGACGTTTGAGAGGTGAAATAGTGAAATTCAACCATGGACTAGATCACAGAGGAGAAACCTAACAACATGAACTCTATATACTGAAGCCTGATGGATTTGAGAAACATTTGAGGAATCGCTCAGTACTGTATGAAGAGGGATGTCTGAGGGTCAGTTAACTTGGAGCAGCTTTCAAGGGCAATGGAGCAAGCAGGTAGAGTGTGAACCCTTATCTCATTTTACAGTTGCTGTTTAACATAATTGTACAGAGAAAAAAAAATCTATGTCTCTTTTCAAAATCCTATGACCTGTTATACAGCTTAAGTTTTTAAATCCTTTTATGCTTCAGGTTGTTGTCATTATAATGTTGCTGGATAATTAAAAGGCAGTTTTTGATTCCTGTGACCTTTCTGTTGTTGGCATTAAAATCTTACTCTGTTTCTCTTGGAAATGTAAATACAATAAATAAATGCATTAAATCAGATCAAGTCATGCCCTGATGGCACCAAGTGAAGTAATAACGGGATCTGAAAGATTAGATGAGAGGTTTTCACATCACTTGAGCAGACACAAATTAAAAGGCAGAAAGGAAATTCTGCCATTTTTCTGGTTTCCCAGAATTACTGGGACTGCACTTAATATGAAATCTGTAAAAATAACCTGGAACTACAAGTAAATGACAGACAGACAGAAAACGTTTCCATAAAGTTATATTGACGTAATTATAAGCACACGTGGCATGCACACATCGATCCAATATGTGCTATAAAAAAGTCTTTTATAGGACTGGGAGTGGAATTTCTGTGGCTTTGTTGAAGGCCCTTTGAGGGAACATGTGCTGCATGTGTGTGGCTACGCCTACATCGGAAATCAAAGTTTAAGAGGAAATTCAAGAAGAACTTAGTTTCCTCTCATCTTTTGTGGTTATTGATGAGTGTGGAGATATTTTATAGGGTTTATGAGTTTTATTTGATTAAGTTTATTTTATTTAGCTCTGTTATCTGAATATTACAAACTATGCTAACTGCTGCTATGCATAGTTGAAAGATGTAACCAAAGATTTGATGCTTTACTTCAATGGTTATAGAAAATGTGTGTAGACAGCAAGTCTGAGGTTTTCTTTTCAGACTTATATGGAATTACAGAGTTAACAAGATCCTATATTTAAATGAAAAGGGACGATAAAGCAATTTTCTTTATAGACACGTTACACAAAGTACTGTGTATCCAATTGCTTATAAGTCAATGAAATGAGACACTTGGAGCTGCCTGTAAAGATTCAAGCACCCAATGTGTATGACACTCGAACACACAGGCAGACGCATTAACAATGGTGTTTTTAAAAATGAGATTTAAGGATTAATGATCAGTTAGATTTGGCATAATGATTTGCAAAGAAAATGCAAAACCTGCAGAGAAGCAGATTTATTTTAACTTAATTATATTCTGCATTCCCTAAAACAAGAGTGTGGAACCCTGGGGCTGGAGAGGTATGACCTATAATGGCTTTTGTCTGATTGTAGTTCTTAATCACTGACTAATACCCTTAATTAAAATTAAAGTTGGCTGTAATTTTGTATAAATATCCAGAAATGACGTACATTCTTCATAACACCTTGGGGGCTTTTTTGAAGCGAATTGCCAATTAAACATCATGCACATTAAGGCACATGCTCATTTACTTGAGCTTTAATATCATAAATCATTTCTACAACGTGGTGTAAGTCTAGCTGTAATTTCAGGATTTTTCTCTATTCCTTTTACAAGAAACAATCTAATCAGTGCATATCACAATTGGTTTTATTTTTCTGTGCAATTTTTTTCCTATCAGTCTATTGCTTGTTTCCTTATTAGCTGTAATTATTTAGATTATTGAATCTGTTCGTTAAATCCGGTCATGGGATATGTCGTTGGAGTGTGACTTAAATAAAAAAAAAACATACCAGAGGCATAATTAAGAATAAAATTCAGTTCTTAAAGGATGGATTTGGAAGTAAAAGTGCACACCTGTATGTCCATTCATGGACAAACAATGTTTGCATGTTTTAACATAAACTAATTTCTTAGTACTGTTGCCACAAAGTTCTATGGATCTGGGTTCAAAGGATTTGAAATCATGACTGTTTTTGCACATTTTCTCCATGAACACCTAGAGCTTCCATTTAGTGTGAGGGTGAGAGTATGTATGTGACTGCTCGGATGTTTGTGATGCTCTGGTGTCCAATTAAGGATTCGTTCCTACCTAGCAGGGGCACTCAAAAGCTCCCTATGACCCTGCCCTGGAACCAGTCATGTTGGAAAAATTAATGAATTAATTTTCTAGTTTTTTACAGCTAGTAGTTCACATCTCTGAACTGGCATGGTGGGAGAGTTTATTGCTGTCTCCTGGCTGGGCTTCAATTCAGTTTATTTTTGTGTAGTGGTCTTCACTGAGTGGAGGTACAGAACAGGTTCACTAGTAGATACAAATATAAACTTTACAAATTACTAATTACATATCAAGTGCAACAGACAGGCAAACAGTTGTTTAAATAATTGATTAAATGGAGCTTAACAATGTCTGTCCAACAATTAATAGTTGAACTATGTTCATTTCACAACAGAGGAGAGGAAAACAAAAACTCCAGTCAGCAGCATCCCTCAAGAAAATGAACCACTGAGGGGTCTACAACCAGATATAACAGATAGTCCGTGTCATTGAGACCTTGCCCAACTGGCTGTCCACCACCTCCTGGGTGACCTTGTATTTAAACATAGTCAGAAAGTGAATAAATAAACAAATGAACACATTGTTTAATTATTTGGAAAGTCTAAATTGGTCTGGTGTGAGAGTGACTAAGAGTAATACATAGATGTGCCCAGTCCTAGAAAGTGACACTGGCTACGATTATTCCTCCTTTGCATCTAGTTCTAGTGGAATAGGCTATGGGTTTCCATGACTAGGTTTATAAAATTAATAAATGACTTAATTTTATTTAAAATAAACTGTACTTATAAAATCTTAACAAACAATATAGTAAATATAGTCTGCCAATGTTAAAGGAATAATGAACATACTGTAATCCACATGTTAGTTGTCCAGTTGTATGCTCACAACATGGACTCTGGAACAGTGAATGAGGGGCAGAAGCAGGTTTTCAACACAAAATTGTGACCTAGTGTGATGGGACTTCCTGTTTGCAGACTACAGTGAAACCTCGGTTGGCGAGTAACTTGGTTTACGAGTGTTTTGCAAGACGAGCTAATATTTTTAATAAATGTTGACTTGATAAACGAGTGAGGTCTTGCAATATGAGTAGTATGTATACGCTTTGTCTGCTGAGCGTCACGTGATCACAACTGAGCTGATGGTTCTTCTCTCTCTCTTGCTGCGGGATTGTGGGCAATCGTCTCCTATTCTCCGTCTGAGTCGGCGTGCCTCACTCATATAGTCAACATCCATACAAGCGTGTACTGTTTACTACAGCATTGTGACTGTGTGTGTGTGTGTGTGTGCGTGCATGCGAGTGTGTGCTATGATGTGTGAGTTCCCGTCTTGCAGCCCAAAACACGAAGCTAAGTCTCAGTACTTTAGCAACACCAGCTTTATTCAGCTTGAAACAAGCAACAGCGCGGTTATTTATTGTAGCCGGATCTGCCACTCTCCTATACACAGACACAGCAGTCAGGTCGGGTCGTGGCCAAATAGTACTGTGGCCTGCGCATTTATAATGTTCCTTGTTCCTTGTATCACCCATCGACGGCAGGCGCTTATAGCATGTCCGCGATCTTTTCGGATTCGGTTTTACGGTGAACTGCTACAGTGCTGGGAGACTGCGATTGCTTTGGGACGCTCTTCCGCGTGTCGTCCCATTGGGTGGAATCCCACAAGAGTTTAAAAACTCAATCACACCAGCCACGATTCTTTTCAAAGGTAAAGTGCAGGTTAATTTGTTTTATGTATTTTTACTTTATATTTTGTATTAATCAATTTTATATGAATAGTTTTGGGGTATGGAACAAATCATCTGAGTTTCCATTATTTCTTATGGGGAAATTCACTTTGATATACAAGTGCATTGGACTGCAAGCACGTTTCCGGAACAAATTATGCTCGCAAACCGAGGTTCCACTGTACTTTCATTTTCCAGAGATATTTAGATATATATATTGTGGTGCTTTAGCCCGGACACAGACAGGCAGACACCAATGGTTCCAACACACACGCATTTCATTTACAATATTTACAGTTCCCAACACAGTCCTGCACAGCACACAGTGCCCCTGCACTAATCACCCTCAAAGGCTGGGCCTTCCAATGATACTTCCCTTGCTTCACCGCCTCCACTCCTCTCCTCCGACCTTTGTCCTCTTCTTCCCGACTCCGGCTGACAACTGGAGGGAGGCAGCCCCTTTTATTCCCACCCGGATATGTTCCAGATGCCTCTGGAGGAGCTTCCTGCGGCACTTCCTGGTGTGGCGCAAGTGCCGCATGAGCACCCGGAAGCACTTCGGGTGTCTCTGGTATTTCTTTCACCAGCACCTCTGGGTGTAGCGGAAGTGCTGACGTCCAGGGCTTCACAATCGTCCTGGCGTCCCCTGGCGGTGGCCATGTTCCCCTATAGGGTTGAGCTTACATGCTCAATTCCCATGGCCCCCATACAAGCCAGGACGGCTGCCCTCTCGTGGTCTGTGGGAAGTATAGTTCCTCACCCGGCCCTTCTAGGCATCCCGGCTGGGCACCGCCCCCAGCCGCCCACCACAATATATAGATATAGATAGATAGATAAATAAGTTCCTTAGCTAGTTATTAATCTTATATTGCCTGTACCATGAAGGGAGCATTTATTTGCTCACAGCCAATCTATACTGGATTACCTTTCTGCATGTGTATTTGTGAGATGTTGCTCCAAGGTTATGACTTTTAAGTTATAGTGATTCCAATACCATAATGCAAGGTATATTAGCTGGCTTTATCCTATATTAAGTTTTAATTAATAGTTTTCCAAATCAAAGAACCTGTACTTCTCCGCACACATGGAAGGGTCTTCAGCGTGCTTTTCTTTCTTTGTACTGGAGCTCTTCTATGCCTTAGTGGCACCTTCTGGTTGCAACTGGTACTTCAGTTTTGTCTTTGGGGTTTTTACAGCCAACTTCTGTTGTTAGCAAGATGAACACTTGGCTTTTACATACAGTCATTCTCATCCTGTGCACTTGCTGTCTTAACAAGGTTTGTAGTAATGGCACCCTTGTCCAATTCTAATACAGACGGGTCTTCTGTTCTTCCAGTCCTGGACCATGTTGCCCTTCATTGTTAAAGGGATTGCTCCTATCCTTTGTTATGGCAACCCTTCGGCAATTGGGGCCCTCCTAAATGGAGCAGAGTTATGGTCAGGTTGAGAGATAGTGAGCTTGACAGAGAGAGTTCAGATTTGGGGTCTATAAGGGTTTTTAAAGGAATAGACATCTTGCCATTGGTTTCTTGGGTGCACATAAGCTCATCCTTTCAGGTTGACTATTAAAGCAAAGTTTTGTCCATCAAGGCTGTCAGTCATTGTGTAATGGCTCTTTGTTCAAGCTTGGGTATTTAGATGGTGCCTTGAAGAGCCATCACTGGGACGTCACTTGGCTTGTGTTCCTTTTTTCAGAGCACAGAGGCTGCATTTCAAAGAGAGGCCTAGTCAAGAAGAAGCGGATATTAAGAGTGTCTGGCAGCACCATTTTAAGCCACAGACTTATGTTCCAGTCTTAGCAAAATGGATAATGCCAATCTGTCCTTCATCATCGTTGGTCACTATAGGCCCCCAGTCTATCAGAAATGTTCTTATGTCCATCCTCCAGCCTTCACTAAAACTACCTGGGTTAGGTACTGTATAAAAAAATTGTAATTTTGGGTTGATTATTCCTTTAACAGAACAATAGAAACTTTACCCCTCAAGATTTTGGAAATTTAAGTTTTGCATTCTATTATAATAACTATATTAAGAACCTACAGATAAAACATTTGGATGTATCATGTTTAGATTGGGGGGGCACAGTGGTGCAGTGGGTAGCGCTGCTGCCTCGCAGTTAGGAGACTCGGGTTCACTTCCCAGGTCCTCCCTGTGTGGAGTTTGCATGTTCTCCCCGTGTCTCCGTGGGTTTCCTCCGGGTACTCTGGTTTCCTCCCACAGTCCAAAGACATGCAGGTTCGGTGCATTGGCGATCCTAGTTGATTGTCCCTAGTGTCTGCTTGGTGTGTGGGTGTGTGTGTGCCCTGTGGTGGGCTGGCGTCCTGCCTGGGGATTGGCTCCAGCAGACCCCTGGTGACCCTGTAGTTAGGATATAGCGGGTTGGACAATGGATGGATGGATGTTTACATTGCAGAAGAATTATTTTGCAGGATACACACAAAGCAGTTATTTACAGGCACACTTTAACTCTTTTACCCAAACCAGCCCTAAAAGTGAAATTTAAGTGGCAAGATTCAGCAAAATTATTCATGTTTCATTCAAGTTGATGTTGTTTTTTTTTTGTTTGTTTTTTTTGCCCTTTTCAATGTAAACCTTAATATTTATGATGGAAATTCACACCATCCACTGTTGGTTCCTACATGTCTCTATGTGCTGCCAGGACAGGCTTTGACTCCTCACTTTCCTATACTGAAAAAAGCAGATATGGGAAATAAGTGGATTGTCAAGCAGCATCTAATATTTATTTATATTTCACTTTGCAATTTCACAGGCTTGAATGACTTTCTGTTAATTGTAAAAATCTGAAAGTTAAAGGCACAGCACAATATTCTGCCTTAGTATGCATAAGAAAAATGCAATAAAGCAAAAATTAAGCACATTTAATGAGCACTGCTATATTTATGACTCATACAGCAGATATTTTAAAATATTACTTTCAAAAATACATTTCTGTGACATTCATAAGAGCCGAGTATCGGGTCATATGATAGTTAAGACAGATAATAGGCCACAGGACAGGCATCGATTCATTATGTCTCAAAGAGCTGCTGTTGAGGATTCCCCTAAGTAGGTGAATAATGTCAGTCTTGAGTGCCCCTGTGTGAAAAATTGAGTCCCCAAGCAGAGTCACAAGTGAATTACTCTCTAATAACTGCTAAGGGGCCTCTCAGTTTAATAGTCTGGCCTTACCTTCCATAAACAATGCTTGACAGTGCAGCCTGGAAATTTAAAAGAATGTTTTCTTTTTATTTGTGCACTGGCCTGGATTGTCAAAATCTTCTGGATTTTGGCAACTGTGGAGGGAGAGGAATCAAAGGTCACTCCTAAATAAAACAATACAAAAGAAAAATTAAATAGTATGAGAAAATGTTATTGCTCAAAATACTACACACACAAGCATGTACTTTATTTTACATAGCACCTGTTAAGCATGATAATTTGCATTTATCTTTTTACAATTGCATTCATTTGAAGAGACTTGCTAAGTTTCACACGTCAACTGGTGATTCAGAGGCGGGAAATGAGCTGGCAGTCTTGTGGTTTAAAATCCAGTGCTTTGGCCTTGAGTTTGAACTTTTTTATTTTTTGGCTCAGAATGTGGAGAATACTGGCTGCTGGAACTCCATGTGCCTGCTTTAAAGAAACTGACCAGTTTCAACAAAGTATGAGTTTTTAAAATTGACATTGGCTTCTTATGCACTGTAGCCTGCCGAATCTCGAATATCCACACATTCCTCTCTTTATTGGAACCAAAGCAGCTTAGAATAACAGTGAATTTGCTTTGCCCACTGTACTGCTTCTTAAATGACTTGAAAGTCTAGCACTCCAATATGTTCTGTTGCCTAATGTGAAGGAAGGCAAATTAGAGTCCAAATGAAACAGAAGGGCCTTGTATCCCCATTGCCAAAAGCAGTTGCAGTTAAATATATTCAGTTTTGAAGGCCTGTGCTTTCTTCTTTTGTGTGTCTGTAAAAGTCTATGCATGAGGCGGTCAGGAACGTGCTTTGCTTGTAAATTAGGTCCTGAGGTGAAATGTGTTCAATAAATTCTTTATCTTTCAGTCACTGCGTTCTCACGCACCGTATGTGGGGCGCACCTGTGTTGAGGTAGATGCACCTGTGATCTTTACTTTTACAAACGTCTTCTCATAAAAATAGCAACAGCTTGTAAGAAAGAGCAAACATTGCTTTGGAAAAGAATATTAAATCTATGGTCAGCATTTGAGAGAAAGAACAGAATACGCTTCACCACAAAAGTGTAAAATCAACCACCTTTCTGTGCTTGTCACATAGCTAACATTTAAAGCACAGGTTTTGTGACAGTAATATTGGAGCCTGGCCATGGCAAAATGATCCAAAGAAGTGTCATCCAGAAGATGTGACTCTGTGCTACAAGGGCTACATTATCTGCTTTACTTTATGTGCTTTATATGTGGGATTACAGTAGTGAGTCAGTGTGAATTCTTTTGGAATTAGCTACCTGCCACAAGGGGACCAGATCACTCTGTTAGAGTTCATTGTTATTTTATTGTGTTTTCAGATCACCTAAAATAAAAGGGTACCAAATAACCTCTAAAGTTCTTTTCTAAATGGGGGATAGGAGGAAATGTCAAAACCAGCTACTCAGCTGTTATTTGTAACCTCTTACCTGTCTCACCTATATTCATATTGCAACCTCATATTCAGCACTAGGGATCTCTAATGACAGGCTGCTTGCTGACTGGGACTGCCTTTACTTTCACTGCCTTACTTCCACCCAGTTTACCACAAATGGATGGCTTCTCAAAGGTGTCTCTCTGATGGTCCAGGTTGGCTCCACACTCCCTAGTTGTTTCCGGGAGCCTCTTATACCTGGAACTGCTGATAACATATCCAAGGATGAGCCAGGCAAAGGAGGACCCACACGGACAGCAAGGGGTTGGTGCAATGTGGAAAAGTGCTTTTATTTAAAATGAAAAGTGTTCCAAATATAAAGTGCAATACTTTTAATAAATAAATCACTCTATTATATAAAAAAAATCCTGGGATAAGACGTGACTTTTTCAGAGAGATACTTTCAAGTCCCACAAGGCAAGACTTTGTGCCAGGGGGCAGAAATAAAAGACAAAGAGTAGATGACAAAGTAGAATGTTGTAAAGAATTCAAAAACGACACGATACACATGCAGAGCAGGTTATACTGTAGATAATGAAAATACTAAAATTTGAAAGTCTCAAATAAATGATAGTAAAGATCGCATTAGCGCAAACAAACAAAAATTATTACTCAGTTAAATAATGGAACAGTGAAAAGAGGTTGAATATATTGTTCGGATTAAAACTTTAAATCAGAGACTTGCACATTGTGTAATTTGAGTTGCCATCAGGGAAAAGTAGTGTTTCTTCCCAATGAAGAGGCATATCCACGAGAATTAAAAAATCTGTTGTTTGGTGAAAGTGAAATCCACATACGTGAGCAGCAGAGACGCAAAGTGGCTGGTGCGTAGCAAGTAGGAGACAAAGCCCCCCAGTAATCCATAAAAACAAGGTGCTAAATTGAGATGAAAAATGTCCAATAAATATATAAATATGCATTCCCTATCCTTCAACCCCAGTTCCTCCTTCCTAAAAACTGACGTCTCCTCCGATTACCTCCGACAGGATCTCTACACCCAGAGGAGACGTCCACCAACAGGCGCAGTCAATCCTAACACAGCTCTGGCCGAATGCTAGTCCCAGGCCCCCAGCAAGGTGCCACACCAAGCCTTTCTCCTCCTGCTTCCACTGCCACTTCTTAGCCTTATGCAGGAGCCCCCTTCTAGCACTCAGTCACTCCTGCTCCCCAAAATATTTCCGCAGGAGTGACCCCTGCCCTTCGAGTGGCTAGCCATGCGCTACTATAGGGGCCATCTTCCCGACTACCTGCTTCCAGTCCACTGGATGGTCGTCTCCTCGATCCTGCCTCTTTCTCTGTCTTACTTTTGTTTATCTCCATTCCTTTGTCTTTGTTCTAATTTCATTCCTTTCCTTTTTGTTCTCCTCCATGAAGGCTCCTTTTATAACACCAATTGAGTGCAATTGAGTTTTCATGTCAAAATGCGATCAGCCAAGCACTCCAATCAACCTCGGAGTGGTCTGAGCACGCTCACACACGTGAACCTGCACCTATTCGGAGTCTGTGCGCTCCAGGACTCCTGGTTAGTGACATTGCACTTCACCACTGACCTCTAATCACAGTCCCCTTAAGCTCTTAAGGAATTGCAGTTAGAAAAGGAATGGACACTGCAGCTGCTCAGCTACACTAGTAATAACAGACATAGGCATTGGCTTTAAAGTTTTAACTTCATCCATCCATCCATTTTCCAACCCGCTGAATCCGAACACAGGGTCACGGGGGTCTGCCGGAGCCAATCCCAGCCAAGTTTTAACTTGGAAATTATATTTATTTCCACTGAACTGATTAACAGCCAATATATGGTCATATAAAGAATGTTACAGCCTGGATGCTTTAACTCTTCATTCAGTGTAAGTGTGGTGAAGCGCATTAGGGGTCCTTGGTGGTGCAGGTTCAGTGGGTGATGATACATGTGGGAGCATAGCCATGCGGCCCTTGAGAATATAATGAAGTAATTGGCTAATCGCATTTGCATGTGGGTGCATGATTAGGTCAGCCGGTTTTCTCATTGATGCTCTGCGGGTTGTAATCAAGGCATCTGAACCCACGAAGTATAAACTGAGTCTGAGCAGGATAGACAGAGGAATCAAAATCCTTTTACATTAGAAAAGAAAGGTGGGAGAAAAATCAAAGATAAGAGTTGTGCTTGAAGTGGGAGAGGACAGTCGGGTGAGCAAGCCAGTGTAATGGGTAGAACGTTTTCGTGGTTAAGAGTTGACCTTGTGGTGAGCGAGAGGTACGGCACTCATGGTGTATGGTCGCTCTTGCTGAGCATACAGGGAGCAGATGTTACAGAAGGGCTTCAGGAGATTAGCCTAAGGATTATACAAGTGTGAGGTGGTGGGATGATGGAGCTGGGCTTTGGTGCCCTTTTGGTGACCAGGATGAAAGCCAGATTAAAGGGTTGACCACTCTTGCCAGTGTTTTTCGCTTGTGTTGAGCAGACCTTATTAGTAAGCAGGAGCGGAGAATGCGCAGTAAGGCACCAAGGCTTAGAGAACAGTAAGAGTAGAACTTGATTTTTTCTTCTAGTTTTTATTGCTGTTTTTAACTTTTTTCTTTGCATTATTTATGGAATATTTATTGCTTGATTTTTACCCCCACAGTTGAAGCACTTAATTTTGTTGGATAATTTATTTATTTATTGAAATGACCTTGCACCTCACTTTGTTCTGAACAAAGAATAAACACTTTGATTTGCAGCAACCTTTGTTGTTATGTGTCCTCATTGCCTTAGCCAGTCATGCCTATCAATGTCCAAGTTCGTAAAGTTGATAATGCCAGTTATGGGCAACCCGAGAATCATACTAAGTAGAAGTAAAAAGATGCTTGGTATGTTCTTTTCTTGCAGGTTAGCTGTTCTCAAGCAAGATGAACATATAGCAAGCTTAACGTAGAGGACTCTTTAGCAGTTTTTAAAAAGCAGCTTACTTCATCATCATCAGCTCCCTCCTTCTTGCCCAAACAGAAGACAGCACACATTGGTACAGAGCACGCTGACATTATCTTTTGCTGTTTCTCACAGCACAGACATTCTTTTCAGAAGCTCAAGGTTAGTTCTTTAAGATTCCCATCTAAGTAAGCAAAACAATAAAATAATAAAAAAGCTCTTAAGTCCTGCTTCATGTTGCAACTTTCTCAGCATGCACTGCACTTTTGTTCAACTTATGAAGACTTCAGACTGCAAGCAAAAGGCCTCTTACCCGAACAGTTTAAAGTACCACCTGCACATTTGTAATGAGAGCACTTTATTTTTCTGCTTTCTTATTATTAACTGTACACAACAGAGAAAGCATGGTAACTCAGTGGTTAGTACTCCTGCTCCTCACTCTTCATTTTAATTCTCCATGGAGTTTAATCAGGTAATTCAGCCTGTTAATTGGCAACCTTGAAATTGGCCAGGTGTGACTGGGTGAGTGACTGGTGCTTGCGATAGACTGGCATCCCATCTAGAGCTTCTGATCTTATGTGGATGGACTGTGGGGCCCAAAACTCTACATGGATGGAAGGGTATCATTATATATTTGCAAAGTAGGATATCCTCCCTTATATTTGGATATTTTTAAACAAAAATGTCCAGAGACCTAATTAACATTTTAAAATCATCTGCATTTTGCCTTCACCTTATTTTCTTTTGGGTAGCCTAGCAATTTATGCTACGGTCTCATGTATCCAGCATGTTGTGCTTAATTCCAGTGCCTAGACACCATCTGTATGGAGCCTGCCTGTTCTCCTCAGCATCTTCCCTTTCACATTCTACATACATAATACACATTACACTACCTTGTGTCTGGTCCTGCTGAAATAATATATTGGTTCAGGTGGGCTTGAGAATGTTATATTAAATAATAATAATTTTGTTATGGGGGCACAATTGTTAGTGCTGTTGCTTCATAGTTCCAGAGTCCTAAGTACAAGTCCAGGCTTGGTTACTCTCTGTGAAGTTTTTCTCTCATTACCCTAATTTCCTTCCAATATAAAACTATAAATTGCCCCATTGTGGATATGCATATAATTGTCTTGTGATAGACTGGTAGCCCATGTAGGGTATGCTTCTGCCTTCTTCCTACTGCCTTGTACAGGTCTTGACCCCATGACCCTGAACTGGGCTAATCAGATTTCAATGAAGGATGAATAATCTTCTTCTATGGTGGTGCCTGGCTACTGTCTATGTGGAGTTTCCATGTTTTACTTTTGTCTTTGGAAAACTCAGAGAAAGCCCATAGCTTTGTTCCACATTCAAAAGATATACTATGACTCTAGATTAGCTTTGTGTAACTAAGTGAGGATGTGTACAGGAGTGTGTAGTATAGTGGGGTTCATGGCATTGAACAATTTTAAAATTCAATAGGGTGCAGGTGTGTGGACAGTTTTATGGTGGAGCTCCTCCGGCGCTTGATGGGGCCATCGTCCGCTTGTGTATTAATTTGCAAACATGTGCAGTTCGGTTGATTGCCTCATTACCATTCCGGAGGCTGTAATCAGTGCCAGCGCACCTGCATCCCTTGAAGGTGTAAAAAGGAGCCTGAACAGAGAACTGGAAAGAAGGAAAAACAAAAGGAAGGAATCGGAGGTTAAATAGAGAATGACATGGAGGCACGATTGTAAAGGAACCGCTGCTGTAGATGGTGAAGCATGCAGTCGGAAGATGGACCTAACAGGAGAGTGCGACCTGTGCATAAGGATCATGTGATCGCTCCAAGTAAACATTTCAGGAGCAGGGGTGGCCAATTGCTTTAGTTAGGCTCCTGACTTAAGGACGTGAAGTGGGGGCAGATGGGAAGACGTAGCAGGGTTTATGAAATCCCAATGAATGCCATAGGATATTGACTAGGGAGATGGGCCAGATGATGTTAAATACACTTGGCAGTGGATGTCGCCTGTATCTGAACAGACCTGAACAGGGAGCAGCAGGGACATCTTTTGTGAAGGGGAGCACCAAGCACCTGTCTGTGGTAAAAGACAAATCCTTGCATGGATTTAAACCTCGATTTTATTTGATCATTTACTGTTTGTTTATTGATTTTAACCTCCATCAAAACACCCAGTTTTTCATAGTTTATTAATTTATTGACTGTACTGCACAGTGGGGTTTTTGAACTTCTGTTTGACATTTGGAGTTTAAAAATAAACGCACTTTTGTACATTTACATTTGCATCTTGACTGCACCCTTATTTTTTGCCTCCCCCCGGTCATGACTATCATTTTGGGTTCACCTGTTGCCAGTAACCAAGCAGCCAACTTGGACCACCACATCATTAAGATGTGCTGGGGAGCTGTTAGGATACAGTACCACCTTGTAATGCTGTTAAGATATACTCCAGGTCTCCATAGCTCTGCAGGGATGGATGTACATAGTCTGACAAACCATTAAAGTCTTAAATATATTTACAAATATAGAGTAATAGTATAATATTTTCACAGATATTCAAAAGAGCACTAAAGTAATAGAAGAACAGGCAAAGCTCAATAAATAATGCTGAATAGAAGCTAATATTCAATTAAATAGTGGCAAATAGCACAAGAAAGCAATAAACATGAATAAAATACAGAGTGCTGAAAGACAATAAATAGCACTGTTTGCAATACACAGTACCATGATAAGGACCTAAAAAAAGGAAGTGAACTGGAAGAATGGATAAGAGTGTTAGTGCAAGTTAATGTTCTCTTGAACAGATGCATTTTAAGTTGCTTTTCCACAGAGTCGTTTGAGTTTACAGACCCAATTACTTTAGGGAGGTAATTTTAAAGTCTGAGTGCAAAACCGTTGATGGCTGTGTCAACCATTGAGCATAGGTTAGTGTGGGCACGACAAGATTGTCAACATCAACGGACTGGAGAGGGTGGAGAAGACTGTACTCCTGCAAGATGGGGTATAGTTATTTAAAGTTTTATATTGTTGGTAAAAAATGAATGGTGTATTCAATCCCTGAAGTTTTAAAAAGTCAGTGGAGACTAAACAGAACATGTGTTATGTGCTGACATTTTTGAAGCAGTTGGTGCTGAGGTAACAGATCTGAAATATAGAGTGACAAAACTTTAACTGGGATGTGATGATTCATGGGCAAGCTTCTCTGTATAAGAAAAGGACAGGAAATTGGACACTAGACATTTTTTTTGTCTAATACTTCTACTGTATGTCTGACCAACACCCAACATGTTGCCACTCTCTTGCAGAGTTGATGTGATCTTGTTTTAAGCTTAGATTACATACAGATGACCAAAGATGATGGCGTGTGAGTGAAACTGCATCTGTTTTATTAAGATGAGCTTGTGAATTTCCCATTGGGATTAATAAAGTATCTCTATCTATCTATCTATCTATCTATCTATCTATCTATCTATCTATCTATCTATCTATCTATCTATCTATCTATCTATCTATCTATCTATCTATCTATCTATCTATCTATCTATCTATCTTAATACTGATTAGCATGAGTATTTTGGAAGACTTGTGTTCCTGCTCTATCCAGCATTTCAGTTCTTGAAGGCATGTCATTTGTTTGTGTTTTGTTTCAGCCAGGGTTTTTTCCCTTGCTTATGTTTATTTTTGTTTTTTGTCATTTTTAAAGTATTAGTTTTTTGTGTATTTTTGTCTGTTTTAATTTAATGATGTTTTATGTAACAATTTAATTCCTATTGTGAACATGCTGAACGCAGCCCCAAGGGGACGTGGCCGCTCCTCTGAAGCCCCCTCTTAAAAACAGTGATTCAATGGGAAACAAACGCAGTTTTTTATCTCCACTTTGCTGGATCAGCTTCAAGCCTGCTGAATCTCGCGCAGGGCTTCAAATATTTAAAAGCCAGCACTGTAGCTGTCCTTTTGTCTCAGTGACTTGTCTATCTTCCCCCAGACATCCCCTGCTATATTCTTTATGCTTTATTATGCTGTATTTGAATAACGTTTCTGTTTCTTGAAAACCTTGAATAAATCTGTGCAACTTTGTGACCCAAGTGTGACACTATGTATTGTGTATTGCTGGGTGTAAGCTACATTCCATGTGTTTGTGGGTACAATCCCAAGTAGCGGTTCCACTCTGATGTTACTGCTGAGGGCCTGCCCCCTGATTTAATATTCAGGTGGAGAAGATGGTTACAGCAATGTGTCCTTGTGAGTTGATATATCAGTCTTAGGGGAATTGCATTTTTGTATTTTTCTGGTGTATTGAATTTTTGCTTCCGATTTCTGAATTTTGTCATAAGGTAGTGATTTTGATTTGTTAGCCTTGGTTAACATTTATAGGCATACTCATTTTACCTGACGATTTACGGTCATCCTCTCTCTTGAAGGGCATTTTTGTGTATTTAGGAAATTTTTGCAGTCCCAGTTTAGGCCTGAGCTGGGCTGACAGCCTGCTTCTTGAACTTGAAGTATGGGTGCCTTGGGTGGGGTTGTTTCTAGGTGAACCATAGAAAGTCCTGGACTGGCTCCTGTAATATTTTTGAGGACAACAAACTTTTTACCATTTTGTGTCACTGTTCACACAAGAGTTAGAATATCTTTGATGAACACACAGCGTATCAATGAAATTGAGATGAGTATCATACACATAAAAATGATTACTGAATCATGTTATTTGCAGAACTTTTCTGATACACAGCCAAAGATGGGTGTATTAGCGGTAGACAGGAGAATGAATACAGGACACTAGTGAAGGACTTTGTTGAGTGGTACAAATTGAATAATATGCACCTCAAAATCTGTAAGACAATAGAGATAATTGTAGAATCCAGGAGGGTCACTTTTCCGCAATGTTTCTCCTTGATGGTGAAGAGGTTGAGGAGGTGAGAACATACAAATAGCTTGGGTTGCATCAGCCTTGATATTAGTACCAACACAGAGGCTGTGTAAAAAATACTGAGGAGGTTAAGGTTGTTTCATGTGTGCAGGTCACTCTTACACATTTTCAACCAGTCTGTAATGTTTCGTGTATATTTCCATTCAGTAGTGCACTGGGGAAATGGCATGAATGCAGGTGATGCCAACAGAATAAATAATCCGATTAAAAAGGATGGATCAACCTTGGGACTCAGGCTGGACACACCAGAGAAAGTGGTAGAACAAAGATCACTTGGGAAGATGTTTACTGTCTTGGACAATGACTCTCACCCTGGTATGAGGTCTTGACTAAACAAAGCACTACATTTAGTAACAAACTGAGACAACTGCATTACTCCAAGAAGCACTATGTAGGAGTATTTCTACCCTCTGCTATCAGGCTCAGTAATGAGTCGCTCCTAGCCAAGGTAGTAATGTTCCCTGTGAGCTGGTTTAGATGATATCTTAACAGACAATGACGCTATGTGCAATATACCATACCAATGACTGACATTCTGTACAGTGAAATGATAATTGAGGAGTATGTTTAATTTATACTTCGTAAATGCCTACACTTTATTAATCTATTTATCGATAATTCTTATATATATATATATATATATATATATATATATATATATATATATATATAAAATATAAATTTGTGACTTTATTTGTCTGCTGCTGTAACCCTGCAATTTCTTTGGGATTAATAAAGTTTATCCATTTATCTACCAACCCAAAGTTATAACTAATATAGCCAAAGGGAAGTCTGTAGATACAGAACAGTAACAGGCCAAGTACAGGACCTTGAGGAACTCCTTGTGTAACTGGTGCTCACCTGGACCTACTGTACCCAAGATTGACAAATTCCTGCCTGTCAGTTAGATAAGACTTAAACCACTAGAGAGCAGTGCAGGAAAAGCCAATGGTGCTGCCCATTTTGGAAAATAGATCATTTTGATTGAGAATATCAGGTAGTACACTAAGGTTTTATGATATTATTTGCTGATGTTTCCCATTAATCAGTCATTCACAACTGTGCTGTATCCTGATTCTAGACTGAAATGTTTCCATCAGTTATTAGATGTTAAGTAACTGGTGAGTTGGGATGCCACAGCACACTGAAGAAGTTTAAAAAAAGATAAAGTGAGGAAAAGGTGAAAAATTGTGCAGATTGTCTGCATCAAAACCTGACTTTTTAATATTGGCAGTATAGAATTAAGTTTAAAATCAGTTGGCGCACAGCCAGATGTATTTTTTATTGCTTAGACAGTCAGGACTATTATATGAAAATTGGATTTAATAAGTGAGATGAGGATGGGATCCAATAAACAAATGGTATTCCTCATTTTGCAGAACAGGTTATTGATGGATGAAGATGAAATTGATTAAATTATACAGAGAAGATAAACTACTGCTAGTGGAGTTATTTGGAGTTATTTAAATTTGTAATTTTATCAGAAAAAGTGTTGGAATTTTTCTCATTCTGCAGTGGAACAATTAGTAATGGAGCAAGGTATAGGTTGAAGTTGCTTAGTAACCATAGAAAAAAAAGTCATTGCATTATCATGGCTACTGTCTGTCATTCTTCCTGTGGTCAGTGCATCTCTGTATGCCCTTTCATGGTCAGAGAAAGCCTGAGCATGCACTGTGAGGCCAGTGCTGTTTTATGTTGTAGTTTCTCAAAGCGTTGGCATACTTGTTTCATAGAATGCAGCACAGAATTGTACAACTGAGCTGTCCAGCATAATACTCATGGAAGAACCAGGTTCACTACCCAGAAATATACTGCAGAAATGGTGTTCCCCATGAAATCAATAAAGCCGTTACAATAACATAAATCAATCATGACATGAATACGTTTTACTCTGTTTGCATCAAAGAACTATTCAACACTAAAACAGACTTTTCCAAGTGACCAAATGAGTATCAGCAGAGTGACTGTTGCTGTAATGGTGAGGATGCTCCTTCTCTCTCACTGTTAGCTGATGTGCTCTCAGTGAGCTGCTAGTTGTCCTGGCCATGTGCTTCAGCATGCCCAGGGTTCAATGGTGATGTAGCTCTCAATGCCAGTGTGTGGTAACACTTTTTAAGAGTTCAAGGTAATGCTGTTTTGGAACTATGAATCATTTGGTGTTTAACTAGAAGCTTCATCCCTCACTCTGCATGCAAGAAAATATTGAGGAAGAGAGGATCTTATCTGTATTTCTCCTAGTAGATATCAAGAAAACACAAGCATCTCTTTGTACATTAATAAATCATTCTTTAAGAAACTAGACTCAATTTTAACCTCCCATCTATGCATTCAAAAAGCAAATCTACAAAGGTCTAAAGCAGAAGGTGGCATGGCACTACTTGTTTCAATTTTATCAATGGGTGGAAAATATAAACATTATAATATAGGACTTCATGTAAGAATGGTGCGTACACACAACAATGTTGTGTACACCGTTTCCATGTTAAGTACAAGTTGTACAAAAACTAAACTTGGTGTAAATCCATGCACATTTTTATAGCAGCCTCGGACCATGTGTATGCACGTTTCTGCTTGGTTTTGCAAATGGTGGCACCAAGTGCCAAAGCAGTGCTACTGTTTCTGCGCGGTTTCCCTTTCTTTTTCATATTTGCATCCATGACGTGGGTTTTATCAAATACACCAAAGTTAATTGCCTATCTTTTAAAATTTAAGGCACTTGATTTTAACCAATCTGTAACAATATAATGGTTAACGGAATGGCGAAACTACTGTATTTCATCTACCATGACTATGATGACTGGCTTCTAAATCAATATAAATTTCCAAGAGCTATCCTCTTGGAGCTGTGTGCTGTTAGAATACTGGGATGTATACTTGATATCAAGTATATGCCTTGCAGTAAGGGTGTCATGTCCTGGGTGTCCCCTACTTAGAGTTTGTATGTTTTACTGGTGGGTTTCTTCTGTGTGTTTTGGTTTCCTTCCAAAATCATACAGGTTAAGGGATTTGGTGATGCTAAATTGATGCTAATAGTGTATGTATGTCACTGTGCCACTGTGCCCTTGTGGCCCAGAACATTAATGCTAAATAGGCCGACTATGCCACCTAGTGATAATATTTTACTGAGCACTAGGACTCTACTACTTAAGAAAATGTTTCTGTTTTTTGTTTCTTTTTTAACCAGGTTCTTTTTCGGGTTCCACACAATGAACCTATGGATTCCCATATATGACCTTCGAAGCAATATTAAAATAATAATAAAAATAATAATAATTCATTACATTTATATAGCGCTTTTTCTCAGTACTCAAAAATAAAATATAAAAGACTGGCAGAAATGTCCAACAAGGTTTGTGGCCTGAGCTGCTACAGTTGCCCCCGATTCTTTAATGCTGGCACCTGGTCCACCGATCTGTGAAGAGAATACACCTTTTAGGAATTGGAAAGAGCCCCCAAGACCAAAGGAACCCTCCACCACTATCTGTAGTCAGGTTTCCACTTCTCAAGGCACTTCGCTTAAGGCAGAAACTGCCAGGTAGGTTTCTCTCCAATTCCCCTCCAGCCAGATTGTACTTCAGTTATCTCCTTCACCTTCCACCTTGGTGTAGCACTCCAAGCCTCTTGGTTTTCCTAATACACCAGGGTCCACCCCTTTGTAGTTCACCTTGCCAGCCAGTGTCCTGTTCTCAGTTAAAAAAAATTAAGTCCCCAAGTTTGTCTAATTTCCAATGAAAACATAAAAGTTGACATTTCAGCTTAGACCTTTTTCTTCAGATGGTGGGCTGCGACTTGCCTTTTCACGTCTTTGATATCTGACCATTTCTTTTTTTTTATTTCAGGCACTGTGTGACTTTCTAAGCATGAACTTTTGAGTGCCTCCGCCACGTTATACCACTCCATCAATTTCCTTTTGTTGCTTATACCACTGCTTAAGCCACCAAAATAGTATGAGCAGGACCTCCATTTCATATTTACTGAAATTCTCCTTTTTTACATGTGCTTTTGGCATTGTTTTTTAATTATCTTACACACAGTTTTATGCATCTGAATTTTTTATGCATTCACACATTTCTATTTTTGTCCAGATGCCATATTTTAGTGAGACTTCTACACACAGCATTATAAATGATTAATGAATTTACACCAGTTTTATGAGCAGCGGAAATAAAATCTTGCTGTATTTCTTTACATGATCTGCTCTGTGCCCTAGTAAATACTAATTTTCATCAATATATTAATAATCCGATTGTCCATTATTTACTCAGAATATGGAACCAATGCAGGATATACTTCAAGGCAGTGAAGCTTTTATCTGTTGCTCTTCAACATGATAACCACCTCCTCCAACTCTCTCAAACCTACACAGTATTTAAAACATTTAGAGAGCTGTGTATAGATAATGTTTCTGCTTTTTGTGAACAATCACGCTTCAAATTTAACTTCCCAGCAATACAATTTTTCCACTACTTTAAAATTAGAAATTTTGCTAAAAGAAATCTACCCAATTTTCCACACCTCCTACCTACTTCTGTTCCAGCAGAAATACATGTAAGTCTTGAAGACTCTGACAGCATCTCAACAACATATAAAAACATCTCATAGGATCCTCCCTTCAACAATCATAGAGTATGGCAGAAATGGGACCTTTCAATTAATATCTCAGAAAAGAAGTGAAAGTCAGCCATGCATAGAATACTCTCTAGCTCCACATGTGCAAAGCATTCAATAATTCAATTTAAAATCTTTCATAATTCAAATTTACCGTATATACTCAAATATAAGCCACGTTTTTTCAAAATGTGCTGAAAAACATCACCCTTGGCTTATATTCAAGTCACGTCCCGCTGCCCCCACCAACCCTACAGAAAGCTGGAGTGTACAGTACACACACACACGTGGGAGAGACACACACACACACACACGCACCCACACGCAAGAGAGACACACACACACACAAACACGTGCGCAAGAGACACACACACACGAGAGAGAGAGTGAGTGAGCGAAATAGATACCATATTGTTTTTGTTGACCGTCTTCTCCACGTACAGAGCTAGTTTACTGTTTTTCTTTGAAATAAATACTCAAAAACATTTAACCTACTGATACCTCAATTAATGTGCGGTAATTTTATTGGTATTTATTTTGATTATTAAAACTTATCAGTAGTTGCTGCATTTCCCACCCTAGGCTTATACTCAAGTAGATAAGTTTTTCCAGTTTTTGTAGGTAAAATTAGGTACCTCGGCTTATATTCGGGTCGGCTTTTACTCGAGTATATACGGTATCTCATTTAAAATTGTCGAAAATGTTTCCAGGTCAAGAACAACCTGCAATCTACCTCACTGGGCCACATGTTTTGGTGTTCTCCCAGATGGGCTTAAAGAGAAGAAGGACAAATTGGTTGTAATTGTGTATAGCACACTACTAGCACTTACACTTATCCTGCTTCACTGGAAGAATCCCAACCTACTTTTTTCAAGTCAGTGGGTAACTGATATTATGTACTATTTGAAATTGGAAAAAAAAAATCTTATTCTTACTTTAGAGAATCCGTTCAAAACATTTTTAAAATATGTCAAGATTTAATTAATAAAATTTTAGAGTAAGCTTTCATATCAGGGGAAAAAGGATGTTTTCCTTTCTTAAACTTTTTTGCCCATTCTTTTGGCTCTCCTCTATTTCTCTGGGTTGGTGGTTGAATTCTGTTTTGTTAAGTTGTGTCCTTTAATGTTCCTGCTTTCCTTTCCTGATGTTGTTTTATTCCTTTTTAGCTTGGCTTTGAAGTATTTCCTTGTATAAGTTTGGGTTGATTGTATGCAAAGTTATTTTCTTGAAATAAAATAATAAAAAAGAAAACACAAGCAAGAATTTTATAACAAAAAGGAAGAGCAAGCAATGTAACATAATAATAAAAAAGTAGAAAGGGTACATGAAAGACTAACATTTCAGAAGCGGGTTATATGATTGCACAGCTGATTGAATACACAGACCACAGTGACGCACTACATTTTAATTGAAATTCATGGCTGTCTACATTAGTCAAACGAGACTTCTTTGTTTTTCAAAGGTGCTATTTTCTCTAAAGTTGAGATATGGTGTGCAAAATTGTGTGTGCCATGGTGATTAATTTTGTTTCTGCATATCTCCAAGGCCCTGACCTCAAATCTCGGCTTGTTTATTGCCTGTATGGAATTTGTGTGTTTTTTACATGTACTCCTGTTTCTCTATCACATTCTTAATATGTGTGTTTTAGGTTGTGATGCGTGAGTGACTATGCCCTGTGTTTGACTGGCACTCTATTTAGGGTTAGTTACTGTACTGAAACTGATGATTCCCCACAACCCTAACATGGAATGGAGTGAGTTAAATGGAACACAATCAATCAAAACTGATAATTGTTTAACAATTTTTTTTCTCACATCATAAAGATGTTGATAGAAGATTAATTTGTGTCTCTAAACTAGCCTAGTGTGAGCATTTCTATGTAATGCAATGGTATTGGTTCCTTCCCTATGCACAGTGAGGAAGGAAGATTTTCAGTTCCTAGCAATAAAGAAATCCGTCTATACTCATGTAGTTACAACGGCATGCAAGAAAATCATGACCTTCATCTTGTCCATAAACAATTAATACTTCAACCAAAATGCCAGTGGGTTTCTATTGCTTTAAAGACTGCATAGAGAAGGATGCATTACTGTTTCACTTCAGAGGATACCCATGAGGTCCTTCTTCTCCTGTAAAGAATTGGCATAATCAGTACAATAACATCAAGTCCAAAAATGACAGAAAACCAAATGTAACAGGTATCTGGTCACACTTATAGGTAATCTAACTTAAACACCATTAAAATATCCGACTACGCCACCCAGTTTTATTAAGAGACTGGGAACTCCTGAAATTTACCAATAATAGCACACAGATTTCTTTAAATTGGGCGGTGAGTAAACACACAATGAAAGACACAACAGTAATTTCAGAAAAAAGCAACAGTAAGTTCTATTGTACAAGACAATATAAGGTACATTAAAAAGATAAACGAACATAACAGAACCTAAACATATCAGGAATTAATTTCCTTTTTTTAAAAGGAAAATACACAGTCCACACTCTAAAAGTCCATAAAAACAAGAATTGGAGGATACAACCTTTAGTGGTGCAGAGTCCAAGTTACTCACTGTGTTACCCCAACACTTAATCGTTCAACTGTCCATGGATGCACTCTGTTCCCCGGACACTCGTTCCCCTACAGAAGTTGTCAAATTGTTGACTCCCTGTCAGCATCTCTTCGTTGTTCCTTTTTCTTCCACTCTGGGCTCCTTGTATTGCTGGGACCTAGGCACGCCTCATTTCTCGTCTGTCAGCTTTGCTGGGTCCTTTCATGCAGATTCCCTCTCTCGCTGAACCCACATCCGGCGTCTCTTTGTGGAGCTGTCTCTTCCTCCCTGGAAGTGTTGCCGTCTTTGTGCCTCACGTCGTGCCAGCCAGGTACCCTTGTCTGCCTGCGAGCCCCTGTGCCCTGTCCGAGTGTCTTGGCAGTGTTTCCTGTGGACTGTCCCTCCTGCCTTCTGCTGCCCAGGAGTTTATATTTACTTCAGTCCCTGCTGTTGTCAGTCCTGGACAAACAGTTTAATCAATGGCACATCTAAATTGCCTGGGTTTAACAATTAAGGAAAACACAAGTTAACAAAATGTATGGTTACCAAACATTAATAAGTACAGATATGCTGATTAGAAACCAATATTTCCAAGCCAGGTAAATACAGACATCCTCCAAGGCCAGACTTCAAAGCAGTGACTCCCTTGCAAGACAGCAAATACCATTAATAAGTACAGACAGCCTTTTAACTGCTCACCCCCCAGTCCCAACAGTGAGTGCCTAATGGAACCACCCAGTGCACAAAAAAATATAAAAGTGTCCCCCTCTGACACAAACAGCACAAAGAGATCACCCCACTCATTCCTTTCTTTAACCAATTTTTTGCCATTCAGGTAGCAGAAGCCAGTCCCAATAGTATATTAGTTGCATGCCAAGAGCCAACCCTGGGTGAAACACCAGTGTACCACAAGTTAAAATTACACTCCCACGCTGTTAATTCAGGGTCATCCATTAACCTAAAATGCACAGGAGGAATCTAACATATTTGGACAAAAACAAACACACACTTGAGAAGACAACACACACTCCTAACAGATGGGCATCAAAGTTGGGTCTCTGCGTTTTTAAAATTGTCAATATTTCTTACTATTAAGGAATTTGGGAAGGGATCTCTTTTGAAGGTTTTTGAGTGAATTGTCATTACTGTTTCACAACTGTGAATTAGAGAATGGCAGAGGTAATGGCTTACTCCTTTGAAATTCCACAGCAGATATGCTGATAGGACGGAATCTTTTTATACGACTGACACATAATATGTAGTCCCTTCATCTGGAATGAAGTGTTTGTGTCTGGACCTTGATCAGCCAGTTGAAACCCTACAAGGATGAGGTCTCAGTTCAAGTTCTTCCTCTTAGAGGAAGAAACACATACAGACTGTGTACTGTTTCTTGCTGTTGTATGTATTTGTTCTTATTTGTTTTTATTTTATTTGACTGTTTTGATTAGAATCTCTGAAAATCATCTCACCTCTTGATTAAAATGACAGCCTTGTGGGATTACATTTCTTAGCATAGACAAGAAGAGGAGTGCTTTCAGTTAGGCAGTTTGTAAAATTTTCTGAATTCATATTGTCAGTGTTTCACAGGAGCACTATTGTCTCATGCATCCAGCATCCTAGTTTGTGCGTTCTCCCATGTCTGGGTTATTCTGATTTTTTCCTGCCAAATCATCAAAGAAATACACATTCATTTTGTGATTCTAAACTAGTCTTGAGGGTGTATGCATGTATGAATGTCATTGTTCCCTGTCAGGACAGAGTCAGCCCATGACCTTAAATTGAATTATGCGGGTTTAAGAAAGTTATTTAATTATTTAAAAAGTAATTTTTGGTGCTTCACAGGCTTTAGGACTGCTTTATATACACAGGTAGAAAAGGCCTAACAAAATGTAAAATTTACGTAAAGATTAAGACATTAAACATTCTTTTATTGCAAACTTGTTCTTTCTTAAAACTATTATTTGAAAGTCAAAACTAATCCAATAAAAAGTTAAATTAAATACAAAGAAAAGGCTTCTTTAATGCCCTCTGCTGGCAGTTTGCTGTATCGCTCATTTTCCAAAAAGTAGCAAACCTGAATTGAGTAATTACATGCAATGTGTATCAACAAAAATAATAAACTTAATTTTATTAAGAAAAGGTTGCAACATATAGTTGAAACTTAATGCAGGAATATTTCTAGAGTTTATTTATTTTTTACATATTTTCCTGCCAATTATTAAGTATTTTTTATATTTTGCTTATGTTGCACTTTTTTAACATAAAAATATTGGGAAGATGTTCTAATATATGTAAAATAAAGAGAGATTAACTGATAATATTTTTTGATCCAGTTCTTTTTTATCTGCATTTAAAAACTGATATCCAGTTTATCACTGCAGATGTCTAAGTCTATCTGACCGGCCTTAGGGACAAGGCAGGAATCATCCCTAAACAGGTGCCAGTCTGTCACAGGCCATGCTCACCACACATCTACACTCATATGGGGCCAATTTAGTGTTGCCAGTTATCCTTATCACTCAAAGATTTTCAATTTAAGTGGAAAATACAGGAAACTGGACAAATCCAACTGAGGCAGAAGGAAAATATTTGACAATGCCTAGCCTGGCTATCTTAATCATTGAGATCTAGTTCTTTTTTAGTGTATTTTCACTTAAGTTGTGTGTTAATGTACGTAAGTGTTATATAATTTGATAATTCCCTGTTATTATTATTCCTTGCAAATATGTTTAAGAAAGCTTTCTGTGCTTGTACTCCATTAAGAGTGCTGAACAGCATTAATTTGAATTAAACTGAAGTCAAATCCTGGTTTCTGGACCTTTGTCTGTTTGCTTCCACTAATAAAGTGTAATTAATAGTTTTTGCTATTTACAGTAAATAAAAATAACAAGGATTCCTTCCATCCATGTACTTTGGAAATCTGTTATCTACACTGCCACATCCACCAATTTCATGATAAATGCAGAAAGCAATTGTTGTTGCCATAATATTCAGACAGCATGTAGAAGTTTGTCCTTTTGAATCTGAGTATGGATACGAATCTCTTCTTCTTTCTTTAATGCACTATGCTTCTAACAATTCCAGTCACGAATTTCTTATGTAAAGGTCATGAAAATCTGGACAAACAGACAAAGTAAGACCTAGAATAAAGTTTTGCAAGCTGAAAAATTGCAATTTCTAAATTTGAGACCCTGAGTGCTATCACTGAAGTTGGCTCTCCATGTAGTGGCGCGTCACAGAATTACTCCGCACTGGCACCAATCGGCAGTAGTTCGGTATAAGATGTCGCCTCTAATTCCTGCACTTTCTAGTACAAATGTGATATACTGTAGTAACAGGGTGTTGTACCGTGTTAGTCATTATGGATGTAGTGAAAAGTCAAGCAAAATAACACCTTTTATTGGCTAACTAAAAAGATTACAATATGCAAGCTTTCGAGGCATCTCAGGCCCCTTTTTTGCCTGAAGGGAGCCTGCATGTGATATAGAGAGACTTCTCGGTGTGAATAAAATGGATACAAGAACAAGTATCTGGGAGGTGTTTACACTCACTGGACAAATTATGCAAAGAACACTGTACTAGGTAGGACTTTCTTGTGCTATCAAAACAGCCCCAGTACTTTATGGCTTCCACAAGATGTTGGAAACAATTACACATTCATGCTGCAAATCTCCCGTCCTACCACATCCCAAAGGTGTTCCGTTGAGATCAGATTTGGTGTGGAATGGCCACTAAAGAACACTGAACTCATTGTCATTTCCACGAAACCAGTTATAGAAGATGGTTTTTTATTATTATGCCGGAAGATGGGTAAACTGTGGCTATGAAGAGATGCACATAGTCAGCAAAAATTCTCAAAAAGGCTGTGGCATTCATATGATTGACTGGTATCAATGGGTCCAAAGTTGACCAACATAACTTCCCCTACACCATTACACCCTCCAGTAGCTTTGACTGGTGATATAAAGCAGTTTGAGTGCATGGATTCATGCTGTTGGTGCCAAATTCTGACCCTACCCTCTGTGTGTCTAAGCAGAAATTGAGATTCATCAAAACAAGCTATATTTTTCCAGTCTTTAGCTGTTCAGCTTTGGTAAGCCTGTGTGTCCACTGCAGCCTCAGCTTTCTGTTCTTGGCTGTCAGGATTGTAATCCAATGTGGTTTTCTTCTGTTGTAGCCCTTTCACCTCAAGGTTCAGCCTTTTGTGCATTCTGAGATGCTTTTCTGCTCACTGCAGTTGTACAGAGTGCTTATCTGAGAAAGTCCCAAGACGCTGGCAGTTACACAATACTCAAACTAGTCTGTCTAGCACTAATAATCATACCATGGTTGAAATCACTTAGATAGCAATCCCTTCTCTATTCTAGGAATATTCACTGAAGCTCCTGAAATGTATCAACATGATTTTATGCATTACAGTGCTGCCACATGATTGGCTGATTGGATAATTGCATGGAGAAGCAGGTGTACAGGTATTCCTAAAAATTTGCTCAGAGTTTTATTAAAATGAATATCCTCCCAAAATTTTTGTTCCTTTTCAGTTATTTATATTATTAATAATAAATCATTTTTCAAAAATCTCATTTATATGGAAGGTAAAAAGACCATGTATTAAAAATAAACTTTACAAAGATAGAAAGCAGAAGGTGGCCGCCGCACTGCCTAACTTTCAGCTACACTACTGTGAATATTTGTAATGTGAGACTATGGAAAGAAGAAGTCCATGCTGAATGTGCTGCCTGTCTGGTTTCAATTTGGAAAGAAAATCTTGTAAGATGTCCTGTTTGTGTGCTCTGCTCAGTACCATAGTCATTAATATGTATTGCCAATTTACTAGTAATCAGGTTATGATTCACTCACTTGAAATATGGAACCAATATAAAAAATGCTTCAGGGAGAAGTCACTGCTGTCTGCTGCTGAATTGCAGGAAAGCTTTGCATCCAAGCCCTCCCTCAACTATACAGTATTTAAATCTTGGAATATACAACATATCTCAGTCTTCAGAGATCTTATATTGATAATGCATCTTCAAATTTTGATTGGCTCCGCCGCAAATGTGGAATTCGCTCAACAAATTTTACTTTTAACAAGTTAGGAACTTTGTAAAAAAAAAAAAAAAAAAAATGCCTAACATCCCTAATCCACCACCTATAAAGTATCAAGGTGAGGACTAGACGACCCTAATTGTGAACGATGCAAGGCAGCTATGGCCTCGCTCGGATATTTGTTTTATGACTGTCCAAAATAAAAGCTCTTTTAGGGTAAAGATTTTTTCTTATTAGTTGTGGCCGCCAGGAAGTGCTCCAGGTCGCTAAACGCCCGGCATGGACAGGCTCTAGATACAAGTTGCAAGCACGAATAGGTTTTATGGTGGGAAAGTCTTCCTTTACAAATGTTTCCCATGCCACAACCACAAATACAGTAATAAAGCACACAACAGTCTCTATAAATCTGTATTTCTTTTATCTCTGTCTGTCACTGTCTCGTATGCTCCTCCTGGCAAGCTTTGTCTCCTTCCTCCTGACTGTGGCTCCTGGAGTTGAGGCAGATGGCTTCTTTTATGCAGCAGCCAGGAGTACTTCCGGTGTCCTGTAAGTGTGGTCCGGAAGCACTTCCAGGTGAGGTGGGAGCCTGACAAAGTAGGTCTTGCCAGTCCCTGCAGAACCCCATGGAACCAAACAGGGCTGTGCAGAAGAACTCCATCTCCCATGATGCCCTGTTTGAATCTGGGGTACCACTGCAACCTAGGAGGGCTGCCATCAAACTATCCAGGGAGTCAATGCCCTGTGCATACTATCTCCCCTGGTCCTTCTATCTCATGGGCCTGCCATCCGGGTAATGGTCCCAGCCATCCACCACATGGTATATTATAGAATATATGATCATAGTAAATACTCTCACAGTGGTCTATTGAGTTATTTAAGATGAGCTTGGACTATCTGCTTATAAATAAAGCATTCTTTCCTGTGCTACATTGTTAGTGCATTGACTACTTTTGCTCAATTAAAAGAATCCAGATCCACTCTCTATTAACTTAATGAGAAATTACATTTTATATTATATGAAACTATAGAAAAAAAATTTCCTTGTGTGGAACTGTGCAGAGCTTCTATAGAATTTGGCATGATTTAATTAATGTTATTCTAAAATGAGTTTGCTAAGCGCTTGCCTTTGTCTGTACTAATGTGCTTTGCTTTTAATTTAATTTAAAGAGGTTGTGTAACACAATGGGACTCTTGGTTTATTACTAGTTAGCATTTGTTCTGTTATATTTGTACCTTTTGTGAAAGTGTTTCTTTGATATTTGGAATTCAGGCTTCACACATTATATACTTCGTCTACATTTTGTCAATTATTACCAAAACATGAAAAACGTTTCTGTTTTAACTATGTGTTTACATAGAATGTTGTAGACACGGAACACACATGAAATGCATGTGTTCCAAATAACGATATAGTATTTATAAAAGCTGTCATTTTGCTTCACTTCTCACTCTATACAATTCTAAGCAACTGACACGCAGGTAAACAGACTTGAGCTGAGACAACTGTGCGGGGTGGGGGGATGTGATAGCAGACTGCTTGCTGTTTGCTGCTTATCCACACATTTAGAAGACAAAAGACACTGATGGAGAGGTGTGAAGCGTTTTAAGGTGGGACGGATCTACGAGTTTTTTCGTAGGCTCTAGTAATTCTAGTGTTAAGGGATCAATTGTATAACTTCTTTAAATCCTCTTTTGTTTTACTTAAACATATGATTTATAGTAATATTTTTAAATTTATGGAACACATTTTATATAAAAGGGAAAAAAAAAAAAAAAAAAAAAGGAGAGAGACAACCGACATGATCCATAGACATTTTCCAAAAACCTGGACAATTCCAAAGACTGCACCTTAACAGGAGGATTCTGTCAAAATCTAATCTACCAAGGAGAAGTGCACCATTGCAGCAAGTCATGTGTGTAGGAGCAAATAGAAAATCTTAGGACTGGTTTCAAACATTGGTATAATTTAATGATAGTGCTGGATGAAAACTTAAATTGATTTTATCACTATGGAATATACAATTTGCTACGTAAAATGGTATTAGCTTGGATTTGCATATCT
The DNA here is from genome assembly GCF_900747795.2 of Erpetoichthys calabaricus. Taxonomy (NCBI): domain Eukaryota; kingdom Metazoa; phylum Chordata; class Cladistia; order Polypteriformes; family Polypteridae; genus Erpetoichthys; species Erpetoichthys calabaricus. Next base: position 50,575,538 of record NC_041402.2, on the reverse strand, counting down.
TACTAGATGAATCGTGCAAGGCTATGAAATCTGCAAACCAAATTCATGCCGCCTTTAACTCCTGACCAGCATCATAATGAACTGACATTTTTCTTGACAAAAATGCTTAGCTATTTTAACACATGTCTATTTCATCAAGTGGATTAAATTCATTCAGTGTCATTAACTCTGCCACAGACATGGTGCTGCAGCATATAATATTTAAGAGCATGGTAGATGGAAGCGGGCAGCACAAAGGTGCAGTGGTAGTGCTGCTGTCTTGCAGTAAGGAGACCAAGGTTTGTGTCCCGGGTGTTCCCTGAATGGGGTCTGCATGTCCCTCCTGTGTCTGCATGGGTTTCCTTCAAGTGCTCTGTTTCCTTCCATAGTCCAACAACATTAAGGTTTAGGGGATTTGGCATTGCTAAATTGGTCGTAGCAAGTGTGTGTGTGTGTATGAGTGTGTTCACCCTGTTTAGGGTTTCTTCCTGTATTGTGCCTGATGCTTACTGGGATAGGCTCCAGCTGCTCTGTGACCGTGCCTTAGTTAAGTGGGTTAGAAAGATGAATGAATGAAAGGCAGTATCACAGTAGCAATAATATCTGTCACTTAGCAGTGTCACACTCTTTAGCATCACTGAGATCCAGGAAAGCAGTAACAATGGCTGCATGTGGCTCCTGTTTATACTTTTTCACTGAAAGCCTGTCTTGTTTCTTGAATCCTTTCAAGGCTTGTCAAAGGATGTACAGTATCTCTAAACTGTCTGGCACTGACTAGCCAATGGGGAGGTCTTGGACAGCTGCTATCTCCCTCTCATGATTTTGATTATAAAGCTTTCAAGAAGCCCAAAGGGTAAACGGGTTTCAAACCACTACCCAGGCATCCTTCAATTTTGCACGTTGATTTAAGAAGAAAGTTAGTTTTTATTAATGCTATTCAAAGCAAGAATGTAGTGAAGACTGAAAATTAACTAGTGGGTGTTATTAATACACTACCAGTCAAAAGTTTACTTGCTTGAAATTAGGTTATAAATTGGTAAACCAAAAAACATGCTATAATATATAAAACCAAAAAACATGAGAATATCAAAGTAATATTCAAGAAAACTGAAATTTTCTCTACATCTTTGATTCCTCTAAATAGCCACCTTCATAGGTTCACAAACATGAGGTATTCATGTTAACAAGAGCCCTCAGCTTTTCTTCTGCAGTACCCAGATATGTCACTTGTTCAACCCTTTGTCCATTTCCTCCTAAACAAGTTCTCTGGGACCGAGATATAGAAACTGGGCAGTCCACATTATTATTTATGTATTGTGCTTTACTGTGCTATTCATCAGATCATTTTTGTACTACTCTGATGTATGTTTTGGATGGTATCTTGTTAAAGTACTGTGTATTCAGAAAGTATTCCGACCCTTTGCTTTGGCACTCTAAATCAGGTGCATTCCTTTTGCTTTAATTATCCTTGAGATGTTTGTAGAACTTGATTAGAGTCTACCTATCACAAAGCTAATTTATTAAATAAGGTATAGAAAGGCACATACCTGTTTATATAAGATCCCACAATTCACACTGAATGTCAGAAGAAATACCAAGTCATGAAGTCCAAGAAACTCTCTGCAGATCTCCATGATAAAATTATGGTGAGGCATCGATCAGAGCAAGGGAATAAAATTACTTGTAAAGCTTTAAGTGTTCCCATGACCACAGTGGCCTAAGCTGTGCAATGGAAGTAGTGCAGTATTACCAGATCTCTTCTTAGAGTTGGCCGTCCAATCAAATTGAGTTACAGTGCAAGAAGGGCCTTTGACAGGTAGGTGATCAAGAACCCAGTGGTCACCATAAAGGAGCTTCAGAAATCCTCTGTTGAGATGGGAGAACCTGTCAGAAGGATAGCCAAGACAACACTGGAGTGGTTTCAGGACAATAATCTGATAATGGTTGTTTATAGACGCATCCCTTCCAATCTAACAGATCCCAAGAGACTTCCATAAAGTACCGAATTAAGGGTCTGAATACTTATAGGAATGAAAGATTTCAGTTTTTGATTTTTTATGAATTTGCTATCCTTTCTGATTTTCTCTATTTCATTATAGGTTATTGAATGTAGATTGATTGACAGAAATTAAACATTTATTTATTTAAAATGAAACCTACAACACAGTAAGGAACACATGAAGGAATCTGAATAAATTCTGAATCCAATTCATTTTGTCTTGTCTGATTGCAAGTGCTTGTAATTAAATAAGTTTGTGTTCAAAAATGGATACAACAAGTTAAAGAAATCTTTTTGTTGTCCACAGTGTTATGGTGTATAGCCAATAAAGTATCATCGGTGTAGTCTTTACAAATGATATTTTATACAGTGTCCCTTGTGGGAGCCTGTCCTGGTAGTTCTGCACCTTTAAAAGAGATACTTTTTTTTGCTGGTGATTTTAACTTCTTGCCCAAGTCAGTTTTTGATGTACTAATTACAAAGTGTATGAAAACTGAAATGCAATAGGATGCAGCTGCAGCTAAAAGGCCAACAAGATGTGAGAGAGGCACTGAACCGGTGTGTCACAAGTCAAACAGAGTACAGCTTTTACAGTTGCTGCACTTAATCAATCATAATATTTTTGGTAACATTTCATTTACTTAGATGAACCGTGTTCATCTGAGTAAAGAAGTTGTCAAAGTGAAATGGGCACAGATTATTATAATTATTAAAATTAGTGTGCCTCCTGACTCACACCAAGATTCTGTGAGCTTGATAATATTCAATTTTACACCTGTTAAAGATTTTTTTTTTTGTCTTTTTCTTTAGTGTGTTTAATTTATGAATAAGAAAATGTGTCATTCATATGGGTTTTGGCAGCAGACTTACAGTGTCATATAATAAGCTTATTAGGGTTAAGTGAATAAAGAATATTAATTCTGAAGGCAGTGAATAGCAAGTCATTCATTATTGACACTGTAATAATGAATAGCAGCATGGGCTGGTGGTGTGTTTAGTTTGCTTTACAGAAGTCCCATAACTCATTTAATGTAGTTTTATTTCAGTAAGAATTTTTTTCTTTGAAAGTAGGATTAGAAAATTAGTTTCTAACAATTATTTTTGCATGTTTGCATTAAGGCTACAGCAGCTTTTTATTCTGAGATGTTGAATGAAATTGATGAAAAACAGACTGAATAAAAGGTAATAGTAACAAACTGGTTCAAACCAAAGTGTAATGCTTTAAATTGGCATGTACTTATTTATTCACGTTTCCTTAAAAAGGGCTTGCATTATTGTGTTATCTCTTTGTCTAATCGAGCCTGCAATAGATCTGAAGCCTATGAATCATTCACTTCATAGCCTTTGACAGACATATCAAAAAAAAATGGTGTAGTGGGGGCCTGGATCAGAGCCTGGACTGCAGGTGTTTTGAGGTTGTCCAGGACAGGGACCATGTCATACATGGCCGTGATACTGCATATGCTGGCACTGGTAACACAACTCACTATGGTGGAGAGCTACAAGCTGGGAAACCACCATAGAAATAAAACAAACAAGTCCTGGATTTAAGAGTGTTATGTTCCCCAGGTTGCTAGATATCAGACATCCATCCATCCATCCATCCATTATCCAACCCACTGAATCCGAACACAGGGTCACGGGGGTCTGCTGGAGCCAATCCCAGCCAACACAGGGCACAAGGCAAGAAGCAATCCCGGGCAGGGTGCCAACCCACCGCAGGATATCAGACATTCAAACCTTAAAAAGGATTACCTGAAAATCTATTAAAAAGTGTGTATGGGTATTTAAGAATTTCTGATGCTACAGGTTTAGGGTTCAGGCTTAAGTCCCTCATATCTGTCTGTCTGAACTAAGATCCTGGATGGCTAATAATTTTCTTGACCTAAATCAAAATAAAACAGAGGTGCTTATAGTGGGTCCATCAGCTAAAGCCCAAATTGGTCTTGGACTTCTCAGCTCTTTCTCTGTCTTTTCCAAACCTCAAGTCCGCAATCTTGGTGTTACCTTTGACAGTAACCTCTCTTTTGAGAAACAAGTAAATTCTGTAGTCAAGAGTTGCTTTTTCCAACTTCGTCTATTAGGTAAGATCAAGCCTTTTTTATCTTGTAGGGATTTTGAGATAGCTACTCATGTGTTTATTTTTTCTCGCCTCGATTACTGCAACTCGCTGTATTCTGGGATTAACAAATCTCTGATACGCACAGTTGGTCCAAAATGCTGCCGCTCGCTTTCTGGTTGGGGCAAGAAAGTATGACTCTGTTTCTCCTATTTTAGCTTCTTTACACAGGCTGCCTGTCACTTTTCGAATTGATTTTAAAATCTTGCTACTAGTTTTTAAATCTTTACATGGGCTTGCTCCTGCCTATTTATCTGAACTGCGTGTTTTACACCAGCCATCCAGAGTGCTTAGATCTTCTGGTCAGCTGTCTCTGGTTGTCCCTTGTACCAAGTGTAAAACCAAGGGGGACAGGGCTTTTGCAGCTGCTGCTCCTCGCCTGTGGAACTCTTTACCTCATCATATAAAGGAGTCGTCTACAATTGAACTGTTCAAAACAAGATTAAAGACTCATTTCTATTCACTTGCATTCCATGACCTTCAGTAATACTGATGGTTTCCTCTTTGTGATTATATAACATTACTTTTATTTTTTATGTATATAACATTACTTCTATTTATTATGTATTTTATTTTATGTTCATATTTTTTATTTCTATTTATGTTTTATGTTAATTATTTTGTTTTTCTTTTATTCTATTATTGTAAAGCACTTTGGCCACAGCATTACTATGTTGTTTTAAATGTGCTATATAAATAAATTGACATTGACATATCAAGCTAAACTTGGGCTGGAATCTGATACTGCCTCACAGTCAGTCCTAAATGAAGTGTGGAGTTGGAAAGAGGAAAGGATCAAGTGTTTGACAGGTAGAAGGAAGAAAGGCCAAATTCAGACAGAAAAATAGCAGTAGAGATGATATAGAACATGGTGTATAAGGAAAGGATAGTTAAGTGGATAAGCCACCCTGTTAATAGGTTAAGACACCAGACCTGTATTAGGAAGGCTCATTGAAGTTTTAGATGTGTTTTTACATTACTCTACATTTCTTTCTATTCTGACTTTATCCATTTAAGTTACTAATTAACTTACTTGCGTTTAAGTTCTCCCGTGGATAAGTCGGGGCTTGATTTTACAGTATAATTTCCAGTGTTTTATAATGTTGGTCGTATAAGTCAAATGCAGAAAACTCACGCTATTGGTCCAAGAGATTATGATATGCTAACCCCCACCTGCGAGAGTAACCACAGAGCACACTGCCTTTTTTTCCTATGTGACCACACAGTAATACCCAAACTATTCCGAAGTGACGTTTACACCGTTTTGTGTTTTTTGTATCTCGCTCCCTCATACACCTTTATCATAAGAGCATCCCTTATCTACAATGGAGCGTTCGATCAGAAGAAAATATGAAGCTGGTTTTAAATTAAAAGTTTTTCGAAGTGGCAAAAGAAATTGGTAACTGTGCTGCTGCAACAAAAGTCGATGTTTCTGAGAAACTGGTGTGAGATTGGAGGAGGCAAGAAAAAAAAATTAAGTGTCATATTTCTGAATGGGTGTATAAATTGGGGTCTGATTTTATGATCGATTTTTTCAGGTTTCAAGACCCGACTTTATACGCGAGTATATGCAGTAGTACCTATTTGCTAATGAATCGCTTAATACTTTTTTGGTATGATTTTTTTATCCCCCTTGAAATGGTTCCAGGCTCGGGACTTCCTCAATCTGTCTTCAGATTATCACGGCTGATGCACAATGTTGTACCACCAAGAATTTTTATGGTCAACTCTTTTTCATTTGTGGAAAATCTCAGTAGTATGAAACAAATGAATTCTTTAATTAAAAACAAAAGACTTAACCTGTTTATGAAGTTGTCATGAGCACTAGGTTGTGTTCAGCTTTAATGGCTGTAAGGCAAGAACGAATATTGAATGGCTGCGATATTACAGCAAACCTTCTTGACAAAGAGTTCTCAATACATTCTTGCCCATTGCATTCATTATTCAATATAGTACTACTTGGTATTGTGTAGTTTACTTTTCATTCACTATTTAATGCGGCATGTGACAGGTTTGATTTAATTAAGCTAAGTCAATTCTAATTAATTTGAAAACTGTGGGCAGTAGAGGTTCAAGCCACAGTTCTTTACCACTTGAGCAGAACTTGTACTTGAGTTCATGTTCTAGTTTCATTTCACATTTAATGTTGCCTATACTTGGAGTGTTTGGTTTCCCAAAAATACTACTATAGATTATTTTATTTCTCAAATGTAACTAAATCTTTACTGTCTTAGTGGAATTGATAGCCTTAAGTTTGTTAAAAAGATTTAATTGTCTTAAACGTTTATCCACAAAACACCAAAGAAACATCTCATTAAACTGAGCTCACAAATAAATAATTTCACTCACTACTTAAACTGGAATTATTATCACATTAAAAGGTGCAAAGACTGTATGTAATATACAGAATAACTGAAGACACACTGATGGACAAAAGCAGGGGAAGGAAGAAGTAAATCAGTAAATAATAAAGCATGCTTGTAACTATTTAACATTTTCTATTTTTAGTACCTGAATAAAATAAAACAAAACTAATTGTTTCCTTAAACATTAAAAAGTTTTAAGTGTAGTGATGGAACCACTCCATCTGGGAAGGAAAGGACTGAAACATTTGTGGCACGCGGCTGGGGGTGGTACCCAGCCGGGACGCCCAGAAGGACAGGAGGAGGGCTCATGCCTCCTCCGGACCGCCAGGGAGCGTCCTCATGCCTGGAGGACTTGGGACCTCAGCACTTCCACCACACTAGGAAGTGCTGGGGGGAAGAAGGAAAAAGAGACACCCGGAGTGCTTCCGGAAAGACAGCCGGCACTTCCGCCACACAGGGGCGTGTCAGGGGAAGATTGCCGGGAACCACCTGGAGCACATCCGGGTGACTATAAATGGGGCCGCCTCCCTCCCATCAATGAGCTGGAGACGGGAGCAGGAGCAGGACGAAGCTCCTGGAGAGAGAGTAGAGGTGGCCAAGGAACAAGGCGAGAAAAGGCCCAGGAGAAGGGAGACTGGGGCTAAAGCACTGTGAGTTGTGCGGGACTGAGCTGAGCTGGGAGGTAGGGTGGCAAGTGTCTGGGCGAGGAGGAAAGAGTTTATTATTGAGGATTATTGTGTTTATGAGTGTGGAGTGGAGGGTGCTTTGTGCACATTATAATAATAAAAATAATAGTGATTATACTTTCACCTGGTCATCAGAGTGGTACCTGAGGGTGTTAGAGGTGGCTCCACGCCTCTACTGCTACACACTTTATGAGACAAAGTCTTATGTAATATGCCTAAGACAAAATTTTGTTTTTCTAGAAGAAACATATTTATTGGAAACTACAATAAAATAAAAAGGGCAAATGAAAAAAATATCTGTGGTGTAGCTTTAAAGAGAGACCCTTCAACAGTCTGACAATGTGAACTGACTGGACAGAAGGAGAGAAAATGGACAGAAAGTGTTCTTCTGAATATATTGATTACCTGTCAAAAGGACAAAGAAGCTTGTTAATACGAACCTGTTATTCAACATTAACTGGGTACTTTCCCAACCTTTTTTTTGTCTTCTCATTTCCAGATCTTTCCACAGAAATCTAATTTAATAATTGACTGTTTTCACTTGATACCAGCTATCCATAATAATGCACAAAACTGAATGCAATCCAGAATGTAAAATACACTTAATAAGTGGATTATATTAGTCTTAGGAATTTTATTTTGGATACATTTTTTTGTCAAAATTAAATAGAAATCAATCAAATGATTTCTTGCTTTTCAGTAAGACGTCCAATATTTGTGCCAATTTGAAATGCAACAAAAAGGTGTGTTGTGTTTTCATTCATAGCCTTTAGTTTGGGCACTGAATGTGCCTTAGCTAAAAGCAAACTAAACTCATTACATTTCACTTATAGTCTGCACGGAGCACATTGAATTTCTTGCCACTATGACGTGTTAACCATTCCAAAATGAAATTAAATCAGATTAACAATGGACTTCAAGAAATTAGGCAAGGGCATCATCTATAGGGGCAACTGGCACTCCTATCATAATTATGTTCTGGTACAGCTGCAAACAGGTTCTTCGACATATGGCATGACCTTCTGAAACAAGGAGTGGTGTAATTCTGGTCTTGCTGAACAAGGTTGCTCTTAAGTTATGCAGTCTATTGCCGTTTATTGAAAATTTTACCGCATTGATATTTATTGCTCTTTCACAAACATTTGGCAGATTTTGATGCTCATCAAGTAAAATGGAGCTGTTGATGGAAGACATCAGTAGGTGATTGCAGCAGCAAATGGAGCCACCAGTAGCTCAATCCCTGGCTCATCTATTAGTGTAGTCAATAGTACCATCTTGAAAGCTGCTTCTTTTGCTAACAATATAGTGTGTGGTTAATATATAACAGTATAACTGCCTACAGATGACAGAAATTACTGATTGGGTGGGGCCCATGATTTGCAGTATTTCCTTGTGGTACACTTCAGTGATGGTCACAAGTGTGCAGCACAGAGTGACCCAAAGATTGACCTGAAATTGTCAATAGTGCTCTTGAAGAGAGGACAGGTTGAGGTTAGGTGTAACTTGTCCAGTGGTCTGGATGTGCATTTGTTGTTTTGCTGACACCTTTAATGGTACCTAACAGCAGGGAGATTTGGTTAGGTGAAACTATTTGCTGTTTTATGTAAAACAATAAACATATTCATTTGTCTAAGGTTTTAAACTATCGTGATTCTGGTGCTTTTTGTTTTGTTTTTTTTTTTAATTTTCACCTTTATGCTTGCGCTGACATTTTGTTGAATGGCCATTGCCATTTTGTGCTTTCCAACATGTGGTGCTAGTGTGATGCAATGCACAAGATGTCATTCCTTTAAATGTGTTGGCATCACTATTCACTTGTTATAAAACATGGTGCTTCTGGAAGCATTCATCTGATTTCATAGATTAAAGAGCTTTCTTACTTTTGTGATTTTTTTTTTCTTTTCCACTAGAGAAAGGTCTTTAATAAAAGCCACAACAATAAAAAAAAAGGATTTCAGTTGCTTTCTTCATTTAAACATTCATCAAACAAATCCTTTGTCTAGACAGAAGTGTTTCAGGGGCCTTGCCTAATCATTTATTTTTAAATAATCAGTCATTTTCCCTTGTTAGTTTTTATTTCGGACACTCTGCGCTTGTAAACACTTCACAAACAGTTCATCCTACATGGTGGCTCTGTGTCTCTTCTGTCTAGGTGTCCTTTAAATAAAGTACTTATTTTAGATCATTTATCTCCTGATGAAGATTGTGAACTCACAATCATGATTACTGTTTACTCCCCTTGCCCCACTTCTTGACGCTGATTGATCATTTGATCTCTTTTAATTTTGAAACGATTAACATGATGCAGTCGTGGAAACAAATAAAATGCAATTTGTTGCGCTGTAAAGTAATGAATCATTCAATTGGTTTATTTTTAATTATAACATGAAGACAGTCATACCTAAATTAAATGCATGGCAGGGATATGCTTTGCATTAAAGTACTTTAGTATTTTATCTGTTTGATTGCATTTCATTTTGCCATGGATAATCTTCCATACAAAATGAATCTATCCAAGTTTAAAAGGAAAGTTGATCATTACCACAAGCAATTTCAAGAGAGATAGATCTTGGAATATTTTTCAGGAGGTAAATGGAAATGTCACCTATTTAATCTTCATGGAAAGAATTTCTGCTCAAGAAATACAATCTGAAATGTCAGCATTCCATTAAATAGGTTGCAGGAAAAAGACAAGTTCCAGGAAAATTAAAATAAAAAAATCACAGCTGAGAGAAGCACTATCAACACAGCTAAGCCTCGTCCCAAGTCAAAAATAGAAACAGTAGTAGTAGCAGCTGTGGTGAGTTATGTGGCAAATGAAGGAATCACAAGGTATATTGAAGGGGCGTTGCTCAGAAAAACGATTTTATTCAGTAATTTTAGTATTTTTGCACATATAATGCCTGGGGGATTTATCAAATGACATTTATGAGCAGCTATGCAAAAATGGCACAGCATTCAGTGCATAAGGTGATATTGCATGATGAAAGCACTGTGATAAAGAAATACTATTTACAGCTCCTGCTTTTTGTTAGTGATCTAAATTAAAATTTTGGAGTCACAATGTGAGTTGATGTGCTTGAATCCAGTGGATTAAAATAAGACTGTTCCGCATCATTCAGTTTACCATAACAAACACAACTTTACATCAGTACAGAGAGTGCACTGGCATTCACAAGAAGAAACAGATGGACTGGTGACACTGCTATAAAAGTATTTTCTGGAAAGTAATTTATTTCAGCAAATATTTTGGAGTGCTTTAATTAATAGTATTCGTGGATATAATGACTGAAATGTAAAAATGTAATGTCCCTTATCATTAGATTCATCAGTTGTATCAAATCCAGGGCCCTACAATACTACCAATTAAATCATTTTTTGGTTAAAAAAAACTGTCAAAATGGTAAAGACGTGTTATACTTTAACAAAGGTGCAAAAGGTACACTTGCCCTGCTAAAGAAAGTTTGCACAGAGAGCTTTTTAAAGCTAAAGGCAGAGATAAAAACTATCATGAAAGATTACACAGTGTCAATTCCGGACACTTCACACTCTATGGCCTACAGAGTTGGCTTCTACACTTAATGTCACATAACAGCTCAGTATCCTCAATCTAAAGAAGTAAGGCACTAGCTAAGTTGTTGAGAATATTATTATAAGAGTATGCAGTTATGTGATGAAACAAACAATTGCCCAATTCACCAGTCTTTCCATTTTCCAGCTTTGGGTCTTTAGAAGACAATAGAACATTTGCTGGTGCAGAATATGTATTTTGAGGCAGAAGGAGTGATTTCACAAGTGATTTCCTGACCCCAAGGCACACCGTGCCCCATTTGCAGACCTGCATTTCTTTCAACTTGGAGAATTTAAGTGACCAACAAACATAGCTTATTCACCTGAAGTGCACAAGTAACCTCAAATCTAAGTTCAGAAAATCACAGGGAATTTAGTAGTCTTTATTCTGTTTGTATTTTACAATGAAGCACAGGAGTGACTGTGACATTGACAAAGAAGAACTAAAATACAGAAACCCTCCACAGTTTTGTATTCTTGCATAAACAGTCTACAGGTCCAAAACTTTCATAATTATGAGTTCAATCTAATTGTTATTTGTGAAATACTGTACATATTTAAAATGTATATAATGTATCTCTTCAGTGAATAAATCAGTTTCACATCACAGTTTAATTATAACCAATGCTTGGAAAAAGTTGGGACGGTATTGAAAATGCAAATAAAAGTAAACATTTACAAAATTCTCTTTGACTTGTAATCCATCACAAACAGTATAAAGACAAGATATTTAATGTTTAGTCTGGTCAAGTTCATTTTTTTTGTAAATATACATCCATTCTTGCCATAAGAATCTGAAACACATTCCAAAAAAAGTTGTGATGGGGCAATTTAGGGCCAATAATACGTTTTAAAAAAAAAAAAAGAAAATAATGATGTGAGTAAAAACAGATGATATTTAGTCGGTGATTGAAATTATGCTTTGGAATTGAAGCTGCATCCAGGAAAGGCCTAGTCTTTCAGGAGCAAAGATGCACTGAAGATTGCCAGTTTTTCCACAAATGTGCGGGAAAAACCATTTAAGCATTTAAAAACATTTTTTCTCAATGTCAGATTGAAAGGGATTTTGGTATTTCACTCCCCATGATGCATAATATCTCTCCATCCATCCATTATCCAACCCGCTATATCTTAACTACTACAGGGTTACGGGGGTCTGCTGAAGCCAATCCCAGCCAACACAGGGCACACAGCAGGAAACAAACCCCGGGTGGGGCGCCAGACCACCGCAGGGCGAACACACACACACGCACACACCAAGCACACACTAGGGTCAATTTAGAATCGCCAATGCACCTGATCTGCATGTCTTTGGACTGTGGAAGGAAACCGGAGCACCCGGAGGAAACCCACGCAGACACGGGGAGAACATGCAAACTCCACACAGGGATGACCCAGGAAGCGAACTGGGTCTCCTAACTGCGAGGCAGCAGCGCTACACAATGCGCCACCGTGCTGCCCATAATATCTCTCTATTTATAAAAAAAAATCTTGGGAGGCTTGGAAGGAGACGATACGTGATCTTATCGGAAGACAATTTTATGTCCTGTGAGAGACCCTTTAATGTCACACAAGGCAAGGCAGTGAAATAAAAGGTCAGCTGCTGTACAGGCTTTTAAATGATCGATACACAGTGCGTGCGCCAGCAGCAGCAGGAGAAAGACAGCAGCTGATCAGACCGTATCTCCTCAGCGTGTGTTCAGCAGAATTGAAAATGCGATTGGCAGAGATGCGAAGTGGCTGGAGCGTAGCACGCCTGGGGGGGATGAGAGGGGGTGGGCAAGCAAAGCAAGCAGGGGGCAAAGCCCCCTAGTAATTAAAAGATTTCAGGTGGGGATTGAATTCTGTTTTGTTAGGTTTTGTCTTTTTGTTCCGGCTTTTTTTTTTTAAACTTCCTATTTTCTTTTTCTTTTCTTCTTTTTTTTTAGTTTGACGATGAAGTCATTTTTAGTATAAGTTTATCTTGATTGTATGCAAAGCTATTTTTTTCAAATATAACAAAAGAAATGTAAAAAAAAAAGATTTAAGGAATCTGGGGAAAATTCAGTGCATAAAGGGCAAGAGCACAAGCCTAAGATGTCTGCCCATGATCTCCGGTCCTTCAGACGGCATTGTATCAAGAACCATCACTCATTAATAAGTGATACACTTGTATAATCACATGAGCTTAAGAGCACTTTGGAAAATCTTTATCAAGTAACACAATACATAGTTACATCCACAAATGCTGGTTACAACTGTACTTTGAAAAAAGGAAGTCATAAGTTAACAGTGTCCATTGACTTCCCTGGGATTGGAGGCATCTGGGATGGACCATCACACAATAGAGATCTGTATTGTGGCCAGACAAATCAGTATTTTGCGTCCTTTTTGGAGAGAAACGAATGTTGCAGGGCAAAGAAGAAAAGGACCATCCAGATTGTTACCAGCTAAAAGTCCAGCATTGAGGATGTGTCAATGCCCTGGGCAAGACTAACCTGCACTTCTGTGAATGCGCCATTAATGGCAAAAAGTACTTGCAGATTTTGGAGCAACATTTGTAACCTTCAAGACGTCAAGAAGCCCAGGCATATTTCAGCAAGACAGTGCAAATCAACATTCTGCGTGCATTACAGAGGTATGGCTACAATGGAAGGGGGTGCAGGTGCTTGGCAGCAACAAAGACTCACTACTGTTGTATACCTTGAGGTATTTGCATGAGAAAAAATAACACCTGAAACACTCACTCAAATAATTTGACGTTTTCAGTATCTAAACATTTATTAACTGTTGTGAGAAGGGAAAGCAACATTACAAAATAGTAAACTTTTTACTTTCCAAACTTTTTTTGGAATATGTTACAAGTATCAAAATCAAAATAAGTGTTTATTTCTGAAAAAATAAAATTCATTAGTTGTAACATTGAATAATGGGTTGTTATATCCTGTTCAGGTAAAAAATCATTTACTATCATTCACTGCTTTCTATTTTTATTTGCCTTTTCCATACAGTCCCATCTTTTTCCGGGCTGAGGTTATACAGTCATATGAAAAAGTTTGGGAACCTGTTTTTGTCTTGGTAGAGTAATATTTTGCTCTACTTTCCCCTATTGTATTATTAATATGTAGCCTTTGTCAGAATGCTTAATCTCACAGACTTACCACTGTTTATAAGGTATTATTGTATATAACTTATCCCCACCTTCCCTTCTATATCTATAACCTCAGGCAATTAGATGTAGTAAAAAGACAAGCAGAAGTTAAGTTACAGTTTAAATAATGTATTATTGATAATATTCATAAATAATAACAAAATGCAAAGTATATTTGAATATTGGCAACCATACAACCTGATTAAATGGTGATATGTAGTTCAGGCGGCACACAGACTTGTGGTTACTTAAATGTCTCTAGTTAAGGCATCATTGGTGCTCAGCTTTTAGCCACATGTCTGTTCAAAATGGCTGCTGAGCTGTGCTCTTCATTGTGTTCTCTTCATCATCACAGGTTAGCAAGAGAGATGCTTCTTCATCATATGTTGGTTAGTAAGAGAGAGAGTGTGAGGTTAAACACATACATTTATAGATGTTCTGTCCAACCCCTACAGCCAATAGGGCGTCGTAGTACTTAAAGGCTTCTGAACCAAGCCAATTCCAAACAGCCATATTTCAGACCAATGGGGGAAATAGAACATCTTAACACCTGCCCTCAAACCATATGTTAAAGTACACCTTAGCCCATTTGCGGGGGTAGAAATGTCTTTCGCAAAGAAACACTTGGCAAACTGGTTTAAGACACATCCCCCAAATCCTGTCGTAAAATTCAAACAGACCCATTCCAAAAGGGGGGGGGGGGTAAACATTAAATTAATAATAATAATAATACATTTTATTTATACAAGGAGCCTTTCAGAGAACTCAAGGACACCGAACAAACAATAAATAAATAAATAAACAAAAGACACAATTATAAACAACTTAAAACATCAGAAAATCTAAAAATTAAAACCAAACAAAACTACTATAATCAGGAGGAAAAAGAAAAAGCCATTTTAAACAGATGTGTTTTAAGTTTACATTTGAAGGATGAATATGATTTGATATCTCGGAGATCCGCAGGTAATGAATTCCACAGCTTGGGAGCAGAACGGCTGAAAGCTCTGCTCCCCATGGTGGTTAGATGGGCGGAGGGATGGTCAGATGGGTGGAGGAAGATGATCTAAGGTTATGGGATGGAATGGCAACATGAAGAAGGTCAGACAGATATGGAGGGCCGAGGTTATGGATGGCCTTAAATGTTAATAGCAGAATCTTAAAATCAATACGAAACTTGATCGGGAGCCAATGAAGCTGCTGCAAGACCGGAGTAATATGGTGAATAGATGGGGTTCGAGTGATGATACGTGCTGCAGAATTCTGAACTAACTGAAGCTTATGAAGAGATTTATTAGGGAGACCAATGAGGAGTGAATTGCAATAGTCCAGCCGAGAAGTGACAAGACTATGAACAAGAATGGCAGTGGTATGAGAAGTGAGGGAGGGGCGAATGCGATTAATATTACGTAGGTGGAAGTAAGCAGACCGGGTAATGTTATTAATGTGACATTGGAAAGAGAGAGTACTGTTGAGGATGACACCCAGACTCTTGACCTGAGATGATGGGGAAACAACAGAGTTATCAATAATAAGAGAAAGATTATTGGTTTTGGATAATGATGATTTTGTTCGGATAATGATGATTTTGAACCAATGAGGAGAACCTCAGTTTTGTGACTGTTTAATTTAAGAAAATTCGAAGAAAACCAGGATTTAATTTCAGCAATGCAGTCAATAAGCGAGGGTGGTGGAAAAGAGGAGGTGGGTTTACCAGCAAGGTAGAGCTGGGTGTCATCAGCATAACAGTGAAAATTAATGTTATATTTGCGAAAAATATTGCCAAGGGGAAGAAGGTAAATAATAAAAAGAAGAGGCCCCAGGACAGAGCCCTGGGGCACACCAGAAGTAACAGCGGTGGGTTGGGATGTGAAGGTTTTAAGCTGTATGAACTGAGTGCGGCCTAAGAGGTAGGATCTAAACCAATCAAGTGGAGTGTGAGTAATGCCAATCAAAGATAATCTATTAAGGAGAGTGGTATGACAAATAGTATCAAAGGCCACACTCAGATCAAGGAGGATGAGAATAGGAATTAGGCCAGAATCAGCAGCCATAAGGAGGTTATTGGTAATTTTAACAAGTGCCGTTTCTGTACTATGAAGAGGGCGAAAACCAGACTGGAACTTTTCATATAGATTATTGTGAGATAAGTGGGTGTGAAGTTGGATAGCTACTCTTTTTTCAAGAATCTTGGAGATAAAGGGCAAGTTAGAAATGGGGCGAAAATTATTGAAATTAGTAGGATCAGCACCAGGTTTTTTTTAGTATTGGGGTTATAGCAGCAGTTTTGAAAGATGAGGGAATAATACCAGTAGTAAGAGAAGAGTGAATGATGGCAGAAATGAGAGGGACTAGAGAGGGGAGGCAGGCTTTAACCAGAACTATAGGCAGGGGGTCCAGCTGACAAGTTGATGACTTGGATTTGCAAATGAGATCTGAGATTTCAGAGGAAGTGGGAAGCTGGAAAGAAGAGAAAGAGTGAATAGGCGAGTGTAGTTCAGAAGGAATACAGAGAGGATCTGGACCAAGGTGCTGATGTATGTTTTGGATTTTCTCATTGAAAAAAGACATAAGAGAATGACAGAAAGCAGTTGAGTAAAGATGAGATGGTAAAGAGTCTGGAGGTTGTGTAACATTATTAAGTAAAGAAAACAAAGACTTGGTGTTACCTGTATTACGAGCAATTAACTGAGTGTAATAATTAGATTTGGTTTGAGCTATACAATCCTTGTAATAGAGAAGATGATTTTTATACATCTCTTTGTGGACAAAGAGTCCACAATTACACAAATTACATTGCTTTGACAAAATTACAAATAAAGGCATACAAAATATTCATCAAGTTATATATAAAAACTCACATCACAACAGAACACCTCTTAATTCTTTGGATTTTTGTTTATCATTGGCTGAGCTTTCAAAGCAGCAACTTCCTTTTAATATATGACATGCCTTATGGAAACAATAGTATTTCAGCAGTGACATTAAGTTTATTGGATTAACAGAAGATATGCAATATGCATCATAACAAAATTTGGGCACCCCAACAGAGATATTACAATACTTAGTAGAGTCTCCTTTTACAAATATAACAGCCTCTAGACGTCTCCTATAGCATTTGTTGACTGTTTGGATTCTGGATGGAGGTATTATTAACCATTCTTCCATACAAAATCTCTCCAGTTCAGTTAAATTTGATGGCTGCCAAGCATGGACAACCTGCTTCAAATCATCCCATAGATTTTCAATAAAATTCAAGTCAGGGGACTGTGACGGCCATTCCAGAACATTGTACTTCTCCCTCTGCATGAATGCCTTTGTAGATTTCGAACTGTGTTTTGACTCATTGTCTTGTTGGAATATCCAACCCCTGCGTAACTTCAACTTTGTGATTGATGCTTGAACATTATCCTGAAGAATTTGTTGAATTCATCCAACTCTTGACTTTAACAAGGGCCCCAGTCCCTGAACTAGCCACACAGTCCCACAGCATGATGGAAACTCCACCAAATTTGACAGTAGGTAGCAGGTGTTTTTCTTGGAATGCAGTGTTCTTCTTCCGCCATGCAAAGCACTTTTTGTTATGACCAAATAACTCAATTTTTGCCTCATCAGTCCAAAGCAGTTTGTTCCAAAATGAATCTGGTTTGTCTAAATGAGCATTTGCATACAACAAGTGACTCTGTTTATGGCGTGAGTGCAGAAAGGGTTTCTTTCTCATACAGATGTTCTTTGTGCAAATTGCGCTGAATTGTAGAACGATGTACAGATACACCATCTGCACCAAGATGTTCTTGCAGGTCTTTGAATGTGATCTGTGGGTTGTCTGTAACCATTCTCACAATTCTGCACATATGCCACTCCTGTATTTTTCTTGGCCTGCCAGACCTGCTGGGTTTAACAGCAACTGTGCCTGTGGCCTTCCATTTCCTGATTACATTCCTTACAGTTGAAACTGACAGTTTAAACCTCTGAGATAGCTTTTTGTAGCCTTCCCCTAAACCATGATACTGAACAATCTTTGTTTTCAGATTTTTTGAGAGTTGCTTTGAGGATTCCATGCTGTCACTCTTCAGAGGGGAGTCAAAGGGAAGCACAACTTGCAATTCACCACCTTAAATACCTTTTCTCATGATTGGACACACCTGTCTATGAAGTTCAAGCCTTAACAAGCTAATCCAACCAATTTGGAAGTTGCAAGTAATCAGTATTGAGCAGTTACATGCATTCAAATCAGCAAAATTACAAGGGGACCCAAATTTTTGCACAGCCATTTTTTCACATTTGATTTAATTTCATACAACTAAATACTGCTTCACTAAAAATCTTTGTTCGGAAAACACCCCAGTACCCAGTACATGTTCCTAGGAAATGAAAGACATACCACTGTTATCTTTTTTGTTGAAAGTAGAGTAAATTATTATGCAGGCTGAGAGGGGTTCCCAAACTTTTTCATATGACTTTACATCTAATATACTCTTAAACTTGGCAGTGTATGTTCAGGTTAATGTAAAGTCTATTGTTAATCTATATTGAGAAAAATCATATTTATCCTTGATAACTACATACTGTAGATCACATACATACAAAATAAATTTTAGTTATAGTAGCTGCACTCAAAAAAGGTTTTTAGCTGAAAAAAAACATTTTTTCTAAATGCCACATACCACTTAAATGAGAATGCTTAAGATGCGAATCTGCAAACTAAATTATAGATTTCACCACAATGTTTGTACTGAAAGCATTGGAAATTATAAGAAAGCTTTTATGTTTAATGTGAGCACCACCAAGATAAAGCATAGCAAGAAAAATAATGAGGCTCTCACTGGCACCAAGAAAACCACTTGCAATGCCACTGTGAGAAGGAAGGTGCCTCTGGACTGTAAAACTTACTTGGTGCCCTTGAAATGCAATGAGCAGGTGTGCCAGCACCTTTTTGAGGGCTTTTTGAGGGCTACTGTTGAAAACCTCTACATACCTGAACGTTGCTAAGCAGCAGGCAACCCAGAAGATGCTAAACAGTCTCATTAGAAAAACTGAGAACATGAAGGAGTGTCAAGAAGACAGATAAGCCAGCGGGTGTCAGCAGAAAGTTCACATCTGAGATTTTACCACTGCTTTGTGCCACATTTGTTGTACATTTTTCCTTGCTTACTTATCATTCTTCCACACAATCCATATGCTGAAATAATGTAATCCAATTTATGGCTGCAAGAACTTTTTATATTACCTGTTGTAAAATGAAAATAGAGACTATGTTCCCGTGTTATCTTAAATAATGGCTAATTTAACAAATGAGAAAGAAAAATTCCTCCCAACTTTAGTTGTTATGGCACAAAATTGCATCAGATCTTGCATGCAATGCCTTATTAATATTGCTTTGATAGCATGGCAGAAATTCTGCCAATCACCTTGTCTCTAGGCCCCTACTCCAACCAACTTATCAAACAACTCAATTACTATATATATTACTCAATTACATCAACAACTCCTACCACTTCAACTGGAATGGCCAGTGACGAGTCCACCTCTGACCATCAGTGTAGGCTGTCGAAAACTTAAGACCAATTAAAGAGACAATTGAGGAAGCTATACACAGGAAAAGCTGCAGAACCAGACTGAGTCAGTCCTCAATTTTCTTAAGGCCTGCGCTGACCAACCTTGTGTCATCCTCTGTCACCTGTTCTGTTTGTCCACAAGACTTCAGAAAGTGCCGCTGCTGTGGATAACAAACTGCATTGTTCCTGTACCAAAGAAAGCAGGTACCTCTTTACATAATGACTACAGACAAGTGGCACTTGGGGTACACATGATGAAGATGTTTGAGAGACTGGTCCTGGTCTACATGAGTCCTCCTGTGGTAGACCCACTGCAGGACCCACTGCAGTTTCCCTGTCGGACAAAGACTGGAGTGGAGGATACAATGCTCTATCTGCTCCACAAGGCTTATTCTCACCTGGACAAAGAACTATAGGGATTATATTTTTTGATTTCTTTACTTCCATCAATGCCATTCAGCCATCTCTTTTAAGGAGTACACTCAGAGATGCAGGTGGATGAGCCTATGGCATCTTGGATAATGGACTTTCTGTCAGGCAGACTGCAGTTTGTGAGACTCAAGGACTGTGTTTCTGATATGGATGTGTGCAATACTGTAGCACAGCAAGGAACAGTCTTCTTTTCTCTTCACTCAGTATACCTCAGGCTATTAATAAGCACCACATACAGTAAGTCACTTGCAGAAATTTTCAGATGATTTTGCACTGATGGGGTGTATTGATAAAGGGGATGGGACAGAGTATAGGAGTCAGATGGAAGACTGTGTTTCTTAGTGCAAACAGAATTGTCTGCATCTTAACAACAGCAAAACCAAGGAACTGGTTATCGACTTTCACCACACCAAAGAGTCTTTATGTCCAGTGACTATTCAAGGAGTGGGTGTAGAGGTGGTCCACTCCTACAACTACTTGGGGGTCTACATTAATGACAGGTTGGACTGGTGTCAGAACAGAGAGGAACTATATAAGAAAACCAAGAGCAGGCTCTTTGTCCTTAGGAGACTGCATTCCTTTAATGTGAGAAGTGACATCCTTCACATCTTCTACAGCTCAGTGATGGCCAATGTGATTTTCTATGCTGTGGTGTACTGGGCTGGTAGCATCACTTCAAGAAAGGCCCACCAAATCAACAAGCTAATTAAAAGGGCAAGCACAGGACACACTCTGAACCTCCAGGAGGTAGTAGCAAAGGAGACAATGAAAACAAAACTGAGTACAATTATGAACAATGCTGCATCTCTCTGACACACTAACACTGAGTACTTCCAGCCAATGAATTAATCAGCAGAAGTGTGTCAAGAAACGCTACTGGGACTCCTTTATAACAACAGCTATACATCTGCATAATCCCTCACTGTGACTGTGACAGCCAAGTCAGAAGTTTTCCTTCTTTTTAATTTTCTTACTTTATAGTCATGGTGCGGTGTGTTCAGACCAATGTCTTTATATTTATTTATTTATCTATCTATATATTTATGTATTTAAAGAGCTTCTGTAAAAAGCCAGATTTCCTCCTGGGGACAAATAAAGTTCTATCTATCTATCTATCCTTACATTATCTATTCTTAATAATTATCTTCCCATGGGCTCACCACCTATGGGAGGGGCCAAGGAGGTCGGGTGCAGTGTGAGTTGGGTGGTGGCCGAAGGCGGGGACCTTGGCGGTCCGATCCTCGGCTACAGAAGCTGGCTCTTGGGACGTGGAATGTCACCTCTCTGAAGGGGAAGGAGCCTGAGCTTGTGCGTCGGGCTCACCTCGACGCACAGCTTGGACTCTGGAACCAATCTCCTTGAGAGGGGCTGGACTCTCTACCACTTTGGAGTTGCCCCCGGTGAGAGGCGCCGAGCGGGTGTGGGCATACTTATTGCCCCCCAACTTGGAGCCTGTACATTGGGGTTTACCCCGGTAGATGAGAGGGTAGCCTCCCTCCGCCTTCGGGTGGGGGGACGGGTCCTAACTGTTGTTTGTGCGTATGCACCGAACAGCAGTTTGGGGTACCCACCCTTTTTGGAGTCCCTGGAGGTGGTGCTAGAGGGCATACCTTCTGGGGACTCCCTCGTACTGCTGGGAGACTTCAATGCTCACGTGGGCAATGACAGTGAGACCTGGAAGGGCATGATTGGGAGGAATGGCCCCCCCGATCTGAACCCGAGTGGTGTTTTGTTATTGGACTTCTGTGCTCGTCACGGATTGTCCATAATGAACACCATGTTCAAGCATAGGGGTGTTCATATGTGCACTTGGCACCAGGACACCCTAGGCCTCAGTTCGATGATCGACTTTGTGGTCGTGTCGTCGGACTTGCGGCCACATGTCTTGGACACTCGGGTGAAAAGAGGGGCGGAGCTGTCAACTGATCACCACCTGGTGATGAGTTGGCTTCGATGGTGGGGGAGGATGCCGGTCAGGCCTGGTAGGCCCAAACGTGTTGTGAGGGTCTGCTGGGAACGTCTGGCAAAGCCCCCTGTCAGAAGTAGCTTCAACTCCCACCTCCGGCAGAACTTCGACCCGAGGGAGGTGGGGGACATTGAGTCCGAATGGGCCACGTTCCGTGCCTCTATTGTTGAGGCGGCTGACCGGAGCTGTGGTCGTAACGTGGTCGGTGCCTGTCATGGCGGCAATCCCCAAACCCGTTGGTGGACACCGGCGGTGAGGGATGCTGTCAAGCTGAAGAAGGAGTCCTACCGGTCCCTTTTGTCCTGTGGGACTCTGGAGGCAGCTAATAGGTACCAGCAGGCCAAGCGGAATGCAGCTTCGGTGGTTGCTGAGGCAAAAACTCGGGCATGGGAGGAGTTTGGGGAGGCCATGGAGAACGACTTTTGGACGCCTTTGAGGAGATTCTGGTCCACCGTCCGGCGTCTCAGGAGGCGGAAGCAGTGCAGTGTCAACACTGTATATGGTGGGGATGGTACGCTGCTGACCTCGACTCGGGACGTTGTGGGTCGGTGGGGGGAGTACTTCGAAGACCTCCTCAATCCCAATAACATGCCTTCCAATGAGGAAGCAGAGCCTGGGGACACGGAGGTGGGTTCCCCCATCTCTGGGACTGAGGTCACCGAGGTGGTCAAAAAACTCCTTGGTGGCAGGGCCCCGGGGGTGGATGAGATATGCCCGGAGTTCCTCAAGGCTCTGGATGTTGTAGGGCTGTTTTGGTTGACACGTCTCTACAACATCGCATGGACATCAGGGACAGTGCCTCTGGATTGGCAGACCGGGGTGGTGGTCCCCCTCTTTAAGAAGGGGGACCAGAGGGTGTGTTCCAACTACAGAGGGATCACACTCCTCAGCCTCCCTGGAAAAGTCTATTCGGGGGTTCTGTTGGATAGTTGAACCTCAGATTCAGGAGGAACAGTGTGGTTTTCGTCCTGGATGTGGAACAGTGGACCAGTGGACCAGCTCTACACCCTTAGCAGAGTCCTGAAGGGTGCATGGGAGTTCGCCCAACCAGTCTACATGTGTTTTGTGGACTTGGAAAAGGCGTTCGACCGTGTTCCTCGGGGAATCCTGTGGGGGGTGCTCCGGGAGTATGGAGTACCGGACCCCCTGATAAGGGCTGTTCGGTCCCTGTACAACCGGTGTCAGAGCTTGGTCTGCATTGCCGGCAGTAAGTCGAATCCGTTTCCAGTGAGAGTTGGACTCCGCCAGGGCTGCCCTTTGTCACCGATTCTGTTCATAACTTTTATGGACAGAATTTCTAGGCGCAGCCAGGGTGTTGAGGGGGTCCGGTTTGGTGGACTCAGGATTGGGTCACTGCTTTTTGCAGATGATGTTGTCCTGTTTGCTTCATCAGGCCGTGATCTTCAGCTCTCCCTGGATTGGTTCACAGCTGAGTGTGAAGCGGCTGGGATGGGAATCAGCACCTCCAAATCCGAGACCATGGTCCTCAGCCTGGAGAATGGTGGAATGCCCTCTCAGGGTTGGTAGCGAGATCTTGCCTCAAGTGGAGGAGTTCAAGTATCTCGGGGTCTTGTTCACGAGTGAGGGAAGAATGGAGCGTGAGATCGACAGGCGGATCAGTGCGGCGTCCGCAGTGATGCGGGCTCTGCATCGGTCTGTCGTGGTGAAAAAGGAGCTGAGCCATAAGGCAAAGCTCTCAATTTACCGGTCGATCTATGTTCCTACCCTCACCTATGGTCATGAGCTATGGGTAGTGACCGAAAGAACGAGATCGCGAATACAAGCGGCTGAAATGAGTTTCCTCCGCAGGGTGTCTGGGTTCTCCCTTAAAGATAGGGTGAGAAGCTCAGTCATCCGGGAGGGGCTCAGAGTAGAGCTGCTGCTCCTCCGCATCAAGAGGAGTCAGATGAGGTGGCTTGGGCATATGATCAGGATGCCTCTTGGACGCCTCCCTGGTGAGGTGTTCCGGGCACGTCCAACCAGGAGGAGGCCCCGGGGAAGACCCAGGAAACGCTGGAGGGACTATGTCTCCCGGCTGGCCTGGGAACGCCTCGGGATTCTCCCGGAAGAGCTAGAAGAAGTGGCCGGGGAGAGGGAAGTCTGGGCATCTCTGTTCAAGCTGCTGCCCCCGCGACCCGACCTCGGATAAGCGGAAGAGAATGGATGGATGGATAATATAATTATTTTGTTTTATTTACAATTTCTGTTCTTGATGCCTTCACAACAATCATTTTTAAAGTTATAGCCAGTGAGTTAAACTTTAAGCAGAAACTGTAAAACTTTTCTAAAAATACCTTTTATTCCTAGCAGTAATCTTTCAGCTACTATCTCATGTTACATACTACATCCTGTTTGACATATTTCAATTTGTTTTTCAGCTTGCTTTATTCTAACTATATTTTACTATCCTTTGATGTAGGAAACACCGGTCAGGGAATAAAAACATTAAGGTGGATGCCCTGTCTTGTCAGTATGATACCAAGAATGAAGACCACACTTCAGAGAACATAATTCCATCTGAAAACGTTTGAGCATCTTTGACACTTTCACAGACAGAGCTAGTAGTTGAAAAAGAAAGATTCATAGACTGAATTTTATTACCCGTAGAAGCAAGTGCTCACAATGTTCTGACTAAACTATTTTAGCCTGATAATATTTCGACTGGTTTATTTTCCAGTAAGGAAAATGTGCAATAAATACTAAGTTTGGAAGAGTTTTAATGAATTTTGAAATTTTAATATTTAAAAAATTTAGTTTCCAATTATGAAATGCTTCTGGATTCCAGATATACAGTATGCACCAAGAGGGCACACTTTAACTGTTAGTGACCTATACTATTAACTGGTGTTTGGCAGGCTAAGATCGCCCATCCAGGAGTAGCATGTTGATGTGTTTTATTATCACTTTAATAACTTCAAATTAATACTCTTCCATTTTCCACTTCCAAAAATGTCAACATTTTGTTCCTAATAGGATTTAAATATTTCAATGTCAGTTTGTTTTTTTTTTTTTATTTTTATCTAGTATTTGCAGAAAAAAATATTTTCAGCTTATTTTGTTAATAATGTGCACAATCACACAGTGGTTACTCTACAATCAGCTCTTGTTACTGATCGTGTGCATGAATGTGCCAGCCTGTGATGTTATCCTTTCAATTTTAATGAAATTTCAGGTTCACATATGATAATAAACTTCAACTTAAACCTGTTCACACCCCTAGACGATATGGACGCTTGTCTAAAAATGCTGAAAGATTACCTTCACGTTGCTCCCTTCTGTGCAGCTGCTTTGTCAAGCGACATGCTTCCCACACGGTGCTTCGCATACTTAAAAGCTCGAAGGGCACGTATTGATTTTTGATTGTTTGCTTTTTTCTCTCTCTGACATTCTCTGCTCCTGACGGAGGGGGTGTGAGCAGGGGGGCTGTTCGCACACAAGCCTAGAGGATACGGACGCTCCTCTAAAAAATGCTGAAAGACTACCTTTACATTGTACATCCTTGCAGCTGCTTTGTGCGGCAGTGCTTCACATACTTAAAAGCCAAACAGCCCTATTGATTTTTGTTTGCTTTTTTCTCTCTCTCTCCGACATTCTCTGCTCCTGACGCGCACTCCTTTGAAGAGGAAGATATGTTTGCATTCTTTTAATTGTGAGACGGAACTGTCATCGCTGTCATGGAGCACAGTTTAAACTTTTGAAAAAGAGACAAATGTTTGTTTGCAGTGTTTGAATAAAGTTCCTGTCACTCTACAACAGGGGTCTCCAAACTTTTCAGCCCGAGGGCCGCATTAACTATCAAACAACAGTTTGGGGGCCGACTACACACTCGAGGTCCAAATAAAAAAGAATCAAAACATAGATGTTGTTTTTAATTATTTATTTAATATTATTTTATTCAGTTATTATTTAATAACACATTGATACACTACACATGAACACCTGTATTAGTGGGAATGGTGAAATTGTTTCCTGGATGCCAAAATAGCAGACATTTCTGGCTTTAGATTTGATGTCCCTAACATCAACAGTGACCTGAGATTATCATCAGACAAGTTTGTTCTCAAATTGTTCTTCATGTATTTCATTCTTGAAAATGTTTGTTCACACAAGTATGTTGTTCCAAAGATTGAAAGGTACCTTGATGCAAAAGTTTTGACATTAGGAAAGTCTTCCTTGGGCAAAAACTGGTAAAAACCCACCAGTCCTTCTTTGAACTTGTCCCTAAGGAAGTCATTTGCTTGCAACTCAATGACCTCCAGCTGCAGTTCATCTGGGCAACTGGCCACATCTGCTTCAAATGGGTTTTGAAACAAACAGTCTCACTTCTTCTGCCTTTGAATCCAAGTCAGAAAACCGCTCCTGAAACTGCAGCTGGAGGTCTTTGATGATCTCGCATGCAAATGACGTGGGAATCTCAGCTGTTGCTTCAGCCATGAAGACCTTGCACTGCTGAAAGTGCGTCAAGTTGTTGGCCTGTACTTGTTCCAAAAACAAGACAAGTTTAGATCTGAAGGCCTTTAGCTGGGTGTATAGATCAGAAACTAGATTTTTCTCTCCTTGTAGTTTTAGGTTCAGAAAATTTAAATGACTAGTTATGTCTGCAGCAAAGGCCAATTTCCATACCCACTTTTCATCAGATAGTAATGGCTGTGGCTTGCCTCTACTTTCCAGGAAGTCACCTATGTCCTTTCTTAATTCAAATACTCGGCTCATAACTTTCTCACAACTTAGCCATCTTACTGCTGTGTAATATGGTAAATCTTGCAATTCTGTGTCAGTATCTTTCAACATGTCTCTGAACTGTCTATGGTTGAGCCCATGTGACCTTATTAAATTCACCATCTTCACCACAGGATTCAGTACACTGCTAATGTCCACATATTTAGCACACAAAGCTTGCTGGTGAATAATACAGTGCAGGAACATTGGTTGTGGAATGTTTTTCTCATTACACATCTGCTTCACTTGTCCAACCAAGCCTTTCTTTATGCCACTCATGTTCTTTCCTCCATCAACAGTCAGGCAACTGAGGTTAGTCCAGTCCAAGTTATAATCAGCAAATGTTTTTTTCAATTCATTGAATATATCCTTTCCGGTAACAGTGCCATACATGCTATGTAGGGAAGCCAGCTCTTGTGTTATGTTCATGTCTTCATCCACACCTCTAATGAACACAAGCAGTTGAGAGGTGGAACAGCTGTCCAGCGATTCATCCATTGCAATTGAAAAATGGCGAAACTTGCTTGCATTTTTCGCTATTTGAGTCACAATGTTTTCACCCATGTCTACAACACGGCGGGCAATGGTATTTGCACCCAAAGCTACATTTTTAAATTGTTTCAACTTTTCTGGGCAAAGTTCCTCAGCCACCTCCAACAAACATTCCTTCACTACTTCACCATCTGTAAACGGTTTGCCACTTTTAGCCAGGACGTAGGCAACTTTATAACTGGCCTTAGTTAAGGATTCATTTTCATTTGAGGATTTACTGAACAATGCCCTCTGAGATGTGAGTTGATTTTGTAATTTAGAAAATTTTTCGGCACGAACTTTACCCTCCAACTGTGCATATTTCTCCTGATGTTTGCTTCGATGATGATGGCGCAGGTTGTATTCTTTCATCACAGCCACGGTTTTGTTGCAAATCACCCACAATGCTTTCTCGCCGGATTTGATGAAGAAGTATTTCAAACTCCATTCTTCTTGAAATTGCCGACACTCATCGTCTATTTTTCTTTTCCTCTTCTCAGCCATTGTTGGGCACTAAAATAAAGTGACTTCAACATGAATAAATAGTGAAACTGAAAGTATCTTGCACACAATATCGCTCAAAAAACCTGATTATGTGAATTAATTTCGTCGCAATTATAGCTGCAAATGACCCAAAAAATTTTTTAAAAATTCTTATGATTTCTTAAGTTAAACTTACCTGAATATAGTCTGCAAATATATCCACTTATGGTAGAGAGATTGTTGCTTTTAATGTTTCCTCTTCAGAGTATTCGGAAAATTCTTGTTAAACTAACGACATTCCCAATACTTTATACACACTGGTAAGTAATTACGCGAAGGAAATTATCACTAAATAAAATAGAGTGCAACATGTTTCGCAATTAGACTCTAACTGACACCAATACCTCCTCATCGCAGCAGTCAACCGCAACTGGCAAACTGTGATCAAAATAATCAAGTCTTGAACAAGCAGCAAACCATTTAAAAACTCTGCCACTAGATGGCGTTATATCATCTCATTGACTGTGAACAGAAGTAGAAAAAATAAGCAGCGAATAAGGTTTTGCAATGTAGTGATCAGTTGAAAAACATAACACACTACTGCGCGCCTCTATTTTAATTCGGTAAAAACGTAACGTCCACGTAAGCGGCGGCTGATCTTGGCAGGATACACGTAAATTTCCGTAATTTTTTTCCGTAGATAAAAAAGTCTCCATGGGCCGGATGAGAGGGCCAGATGCGGCCCGCGGGCCATAGTTTGGAGACCCCTGCTCTACAACCTCCTGTGTTTCTGGGCAAATCTGTGACCCAAGCATGACAATATAAAAATAACCATATAAACATATGGTTTCTACTTCGTGGATTTTCACCTTTCATGGGGGGGTCTGGAACGCAACCCCCGCGATAGAGGAGGGATTACTGTACACCAATTTTGGGGGTTTGGTGCATGTCTGTGTAATTAGTGTTTATAGCTTATGGACAGTCCCTTCAAAGGTACATTTTAACAGCTAAACATCCATCCATCCATTATCCAACCCGCTATATCCTAACTACAGGGTCACGGGGGTCTGCTGGAGCCAATCCCAGCCAACACAGGGCACAAGGCAGGAAACAAACCCTGGGCAGGGCGCCAGCTCACCGCAGGGCACGCTCACACACACCCACACACCAACCACACACTAGGGACAATTTAGGATCGCCAATGCACCTAACCCGCATGTCTTTGGACTATGGAAGGAAACCGGAGTACCCGGAGGAATCCCACGCAGACACAGGTAGAACACGCAAACTCCATGCAGGGAGGACCCGAGAAGTGAACTCGGGTCTCCTAACTGCGAGGCAGCAGCGCTACCCACTGTGCCACCGTGCTGCCCCAGCTAAACATTTGGTAGTAATATTAGTTTCCACTTCATTTAGATTATATAATTTACTTTTTTCTCTGATAGAAATCCTCAGTTTATGTTCTCTTTTGGAAAGCATTTTGTACACATTTGTGTATTAAAATAAAATATGAGATATAGGGATCACCCATAGGTAAAAAAAAAACTAACGTTAATCAATAGTTAAAAAATTTCAAATGTAATATGTCAGTTTCCAGTCAGACTGGAAAGTATTGCCCATCAAGACATTTCTGAAATTAAATAAATTTAGTAGTACTGTTTTTTTTCTAAATTTGAGTATGCATAGCTACAATTCATCAATCCATATAGATAGATAGATAGATAGATCTTTATTGTCATTGTCACTTTTACAAAGGAACAATGAAATTGAAGGTGCAGTCGACTCAATGTGAGGCATAAGAGTTAAAAAGACAAGAAGAGAGAAAATAATAACAAACCGAATAGTAATAAAAGTACTTTACAAAATATACAAATTGCACTTGTTAAATGTACAAATTACACTGGTTAAGGTCTATATTGCACATTGGGAGAATGATATTGAGCAGTTTTATTCTGAGTTCAGGGCCATGATTGCTTTTCAATAAAAGCTCTTTTTAAGGCTGTTTGTCCTGGTTTTCATTGCTCTGTATCTGTTGCCCGATGGCAAAAGCTGGAAGAGGCAATGACCAGGATGTGATGAATCCTGTGAAATGTCTATTGCTTTTTAGCAGCATCGAGAGGTGTAGATTTGTTCCAGAGTGGGGAGGGTACAACCAATTGTTCTCTCCACTGTCCTGATGACCCTGTGGAGCGCTTTCTTTTCTGAGGAAGTGCAGCTGCCGTACCACACACACAGTCCGTACGTGAGCACACTCTCGATGGAACAGTGATAAAAGGCAAGGAGCAGATTTTTGAGGAGATGGTTCTTTCTGAGGATTCTCAGAAAATACAGTCTCTGCTGTGCCTTCTTCAGCAGCTCCTTGGTATTGGCGCTCCAGGTCAGGTCATCCTCCAGCTCAATGCCCAGAAATCTGATTATAAAATATATAATATTAAGCAGCAGGTTGGACCTCTTATGTACAGAGCAGATCTTTCTTCACTTTTCTGAATTCCCCATCACATCATGTGTCCCAACTTTATGCAATTTTTTTTGTTTCTTTCAGTTTTGCTCTGCAGTTCTAAGCCTGGTCTAGATTTGCAGATCTGTAGAACATCTTTATACTCATATTTTATAGATATTTCCCTAGTTTTTTGACAGAAGTAAGTAGGATAAAAATCTAAAGCTGAAGTACCGGCTTTACAAGCAGTTAATTCATTGATTCGTTCATAAATTTTCTGAACCTGTTTACTTCAATATATAATTGGGCAGACCTGTTGCCTGTGCTAGCTACATCATTATTAATATCAAGATGTATTTTTTTTGGTTTGCTTTGCTTCCTTGCTCAGAGAAAAATCTGTATGTCAGATTCAGCACTCAAGTTTCCCTGGGAAAGACAATTTAATCCTCTGTGTGTTAAGAACAAGTTATTCAGAGATTTCTCTCTCAGACATTTCTCTAATTCCCCAACAATCAATCTTTACCTTATATAGCAGCTTTCATTGAAAGTTTTATCAAAAAGAGTATTATAAAGCAAATAAAACTGCAATATGCAATGAATGATACTATACCTTAATGTACATACTGTAATAGTAGATATGAACAATATACTGAATCTACAAGAACAGTACATCAAAGAGGCAAGGATAAGATAAAAAAGAAAATTAAATGTCACAGCCTGAAAAAATCACTTTTACTAGCATATTGAAGATGGGTATGACTAGGACTATTTAATTTTTTATGTCTGCCTTTCTGTATTCATTTTATACCTACAGTGTGCTGGCTGCACGGTTACTGTATTTGTAATTTCTTAAATTAGACACAACATGCATTCTGCTTTATAAATTGCAGAAAACCTTCATACAAAATGAGCACATAAGATAAGGCAGCATACTGCTAAGTGTCCCTACATTACAACTCTTGAGGTGGGCCACAGTCTGTTCAGCGTTTACATAGGTTACTGAATTTGACAGTCTTACTCTGATGACCCTCTCAATAATGGGGGCTATAAATTTACTCAGTGACTGACTAAGTGAGTTTATGAGCAAGTATTTCCAGTTTGGGCCTGCACCTGTTCTGCACTGGTTCCTTCCCTATACCTAACTTTACTGGTGTTAGCTCAGGGACCTCTGACATCCCTTTGGATTGTGTTTGTTCAGAAAATGAATGCTGAATCAAATGTGAAAACCCATTAGTGAAAACATTATTATAATTATATTACTATAATTATTATTATCATTCTATATTAGTATTGACTTGTGTAATGAATAATTTGTGAAAATATTAGAAAAACCCAGCAATCATTTGGGTGGTTTAGATATATGAACAAATAGCACTGTATTTGTCCCCAGGTGGAAATTTGACTTTTCACAGTAGCTCTTTAAATAAATTAAATCACTTAAAAGGAAGAAAATTAAAACTGAAACTTCTGGCTTGACAGTCACAGTGGAGCATTATACAGGTATACTGTATTGCTGTTGGAATAAAGGAGCCCCAGTCACATCAGCACCTGGTGATGTCTATGAATTGCAGACTTCAAGCAGTCATTACATGAGACAATGTATTAAATATGACTGCTTTAATATACGTGCCCATTGCTACGTCTCAAACATTATGGTGCCTTGCAATGGGGGGACCGTGTCCAAAATTTTGATTTATACATGGTGTGCAAGTACCCTTAAAGTAATGTCAACAATGTGAACTTTAATCATGTCTGAAATGTTTAATTTGGAAATTTGTAAATGTAAACTGTTGAGCAGAGGGGTAAATCAAGGAAAAATGTGTCCCAAACATAATGGAGGGCACTGTATGTAAATAATAAATTAAAAATTAGTCACTTCAAGCAGTAATAGCTATTAGCAGCACTAATAATGTCTTGACTGAATTTTTAAACCAGCTTAATGCTAACTTGATAAAAAAAAAAGGTATTAATTTTTTATTAGAAACATGAAACTGGTAAAGTAACCTAAAGTCCATGGGGATACCATTTACAGCTTTGCCTAGGGCAGCAAAAACGCAAGAGCTTACCCTGGGTGTCAGAGGCTGGTTTTTGCCTCACACCTAATGCTCTTGAAAATGATTACCAAACCTATTAGATGATGTCTGTAAGCAGTTGTCATAAAAAAGGTTATCAGTTGTTGCTGCAAGCACTGCCTCATTGATATATAGTACAATGTATTTTTCAGTTGTTGTTTATGGATGTTTACATGTGTAATATTTGCATAGTTACATCTGAGGTTTTCAAGTAATGACTCATTAAAGACCAACTCCTGACAAGCATGAACTCACATTCTGTTGCTGCTGTCACTGTTCCCTTTAGTGTTATTGCTGATCATTTGCTGTCTAGATCTGATTCATCTATCACTTGATCAAGACAGCGAATGTTACGTGTTATTAAATATTTAGGAAAAGAGGGACTGAAACACAATGGATTCTCTTGTACATCATGAGTATCTACACAGATATCAAAAGGCACAGCTTTTGTGGGAATTACAAATAAAGGTTGTAAAAACTTCAAACTGGCAATGGGTTATTTTTTAATTCCAAAAAAATCACCAACACAGAAGCTGTGTCCTGATAAGTTATGTTCTTATGTTATTTAAATTCCTTTACTTTTCACATCCTTTGTAGTTTAGGCATGGAAATATCTATAAAATATCACTTGTTATTATGATTTAGTTTTACTTTAGCATTTTGCATATTTATATCATGGGTTGGGAAGAGTTTCCATCAATGATGTACAAAAAAATAAACATCAGATAGAAAGAGCAGAGATATTTAAATTCATTCTAAAATAAAATATATTTAAAACAAGGAGCACCCCTCAGACTCAATCAAATCACTGTCCATTTTGTTTTACTACTTATTATTTTTACTGTTACATGTTGACATTATTATTTTGCAGTTTTCACTGTTTATTTTTGTCATGGGTGCCACCATTTTCTGTGTATATTTCACTGCCATTTTGTGTGTTTGCTTTCATGGATTCCACCATTTTAGAGCTTTGGATGACGTGCTAGGCCTGTTACATCATTGCAGCCATGTTATAAAAGATGGATGCCAAATTTAATGGTGTACAAACTTTTAGCAATTGTCGTGGACTAGGAGGCACTAAATAGTTCCAAATGCACTTCCACAAATCAGGACTGGTTTCCCCTAGACTTTCTTGTATTTTCAGATATGGGGATGGATATTTGAGGAGTAAATCGCAAGACAATGATTATATTTTTATATTAGATACATTAAAGAGCCATCAACAGCAAATCAAATCAAATTAATAGTATATTGAGCAATTATTATAAAAGTAAAGTTGAATAAATTGGACTCTGCAGCTGCATGAATAAAAAAGTACCACTTCTGGTGAGCAGAATAGCTCAAAAGTTGAAAGAAATCTATGTTTTCTATCTAAAACTTGTATGACCTAACTGAAAGCGTACTCAAGTTATCATGTTTACATAGACACACACAGAGACATAATTCCAAAAACTGTATTTTTGTATGATTACAATACTTTCCCTGTACTTACTTATACGAGAATGTAAAAATGGTCAATAGATGTGGTATACTGCCAAAGCCTGTCTAGAATAAGAGCAAAAACAGAATCTTTATAATTGTAATAAAACACCAGCTCAATAGAGCACAAAAGCAAAAAGGAGTTGTCTAAAACACAAAGAATTCCAAGCTAACAAAGTCCCAATACAGAACCTAAAGATGAAATCAATAGGAAGAGAGCAGAAAGTCAAATCCATAAACCAGAAAAAGCACTATTAAGCACAAGTAAACTCACCGTGCTCCCAGGCACATTTGAAATGAATTGCCAGCATCTGTGGGAGACTCTCTGGATTTATAGGGTTGAGGGCAGTTCCTAGAAGTGATTGGCAGGTGGTCCTGTCTCTTGGAGAACTACCACAAAGCACATGTAACATAAGACATGCAGCTTATATACATATATCAAATCAATAGCAAAAAATATTGCGCATAACCAACAAAAGTAACATTAATATAATCAACATAAAATGAAAGAATAAAAAAATGAACAAAAAAAACATAAAAGATGTATTTGACCCCAGCCAGGGGATGAGCCCAGGCCGAGATATGACAGCAAAGTAAACTTGACTGTTTTTTTAAGATGTTTTCTTGATAGGAAATTTTAAGTTTTGACTTTAGATTTAGATTTTTTTTTAAGTTAAAATTTAGCACAATACCTTAAACGTGATTGTCAATGTCTTGTCTTATTTGTTTTGACCTTGGTTAAGCAATATGATACAGGTAACCCGGTATAAATGTATAAACATTACCAGCAGGTAAGCTCAAGATTTGATCTGAGGGCATAAATACGGTATAAAAAGTTGAGGATGAAATTTATTCATATGATGGAAGAAGAATTCATTAGTGAAAGGTTATGCTAGTAAAATAAATCTGAAGTAAGTTTACTTGAAACCCTCCTATATAGTTTGACATGTGATACATTATGGCACATGTATCTTTAATTAAAGTATACAATAAAGAGGAATTCTTAGAGACATTTCAAAATGTTGTGCTAAAATGTATGCATAATGTAGCCATGGAAAGTTGATGGCTCAGTAGTACAGTGTCAGATTTTATTTTGCTATTTAATCATTAAACATTTAAAAACAATACATTTTCAAGCAAAACAATTTATTAGAACTAGTTTCTGGCTTTGATTGCTTAAAAACCTCAAGTTTAATGTTGTCACAGAAACTTAGTTTTGCTATGTCTAACTTCTGTCATTCTGGTTGTTGTAAAAAACTCTGCCACTCTAATTTACCTTTCTGTCTCGATTAAGTGGAACAATTCTAAATGGTAATGTGACTCATGTAAAACCTACAGTTTCCTGTGAATCTAACATGTATGCCTTTCGTATGTGAATGAAAACCAGAGGACCTAGTGTGGTGGATAGGCAGGGGATGGCAGGAATGATGAGGACAATGCCAGGGGCAGCATTTGCCCCTCTATGAAGTAAATGGTCCAGATGCATATCTTCCTTGGAAACATACAATAAATTAAGGACTGGTGGACCAGTATGGAAAATTTAAGTACTCCTGTGTAATTAAAATGGACATCGTATATCAATTTTGCACCAGTCTTTGACCCTTAAACTTCTAAAAAGTTGGAAAATGGATAGATATTGGACATGCCAGCACCTTTTGGCTGTTTGAGGACATACAGCCTGGAAGATACACATAACTTGTGGCCCTTAAGTGGTGATAAGGGATGCATGGACACCCAGGGAAAATAGAGAAAGCTCAAGTCACATGTTGTTGCTGTTCATGCAGAGCCGCACTGAAGCCAGAAGTGATTCGTGTAAGATACTTGAACAGACTAAGAGTGAGATGAGTGTAGAGCTGACGGGAGAATGTTGACAAGTGCTGTACAGATGGCAAAGAAGTCAACATTTACAGAAAGAAATAAAACATAAAGTCATTTTTAAAGCTTGAAGAATGATTTGGGAACTTGGGCAGGTGGACAATCCACCCCATGAATATTCAGGGACAGTGGACCTGTTCCATAAATGCCTCAAGAGTCATTGTGTGTTTATTATATTGCTTCAATTACTGTTTTCCGGATATTACCAGTTGTTGGCTTATCCTTTTGTTATTTATTTAATAAAGTAGGCTTGTGATAAATATGTTTGAATTATTCTGTGTTCAAGGAAGCTACAACAGAGCCCACTTAGTGTATAGACCATGTACTCAAACAAAGGATAACATTCAGACTTCAAGCAGGTGGTACCTGAGTCTCTGGGGCTGTGAAGCATCAGCACTAAGTATCATGTAACCATAAAAGCAAACATCTTTCTTATATATCTGTATTTGAAATATATAATCTCTATTCCAACAAAATAAGAAATCGAAGAAGACATTTTAAATGTCACGATGCAAAATTCAAGAGGCTGTTATATATGAAAAGATATACAGTACAGTTGTCACTATATACTTCAAAGCATACAAAAAAGTGGATTTCAAACTTTCAATTAAGCATAAATCAGTCTACAGAATGATCTTGCTTGCTGTTTCTCATTTCCAGAAATAGAATATTCAGCAAAGGATCTGCACAGCTGAGAAAGTTTTGAAGCATTAGGAGGTAAGCGTCTATTCAGAACATGTCTATTCAATGCTGGATCTAAGCTGCATTTGAAAGAAGAGGAACTGAAAAGGCTTGCAGAACATTTAAATATGCACACATTCATCTATAGAGTGAAGATTTTTTTTTGTGTTGAAAGTGAAATGAAGTTTGGGATCTAATTAACAAGAAGATCATATACTATAAGTACATATACACCTTCTTAAAACACACACACACACGTGTGAGTTCTGGGTTTGTTAATCTCAGACAACAAAGAGTTAAATGTATAATAAATCCATTAGGTTTATTACCTTTTTCCTAAAAATCTTGGTATGCAGCAGCAGCACATCTATTTGCATACACTGACACAACCAGCAGATGGATTCATAAAACAAACCTGTAATTATGTTATCAAAGCCTCATTTAAAATGAGTGATTCAGGCTCTTTCGAACAAGTAAAAGCTAAATAAATGTAAGCATATGCAAAAGATAAAGATGTTGCCTGCAATTTCCGTTTTTATTTTTGGGCCCAGGCAGCTTAGTGATAATATGGAATTTAAAGTCATGGAGGAGACCAGAAGGTCATTGGTGTGAAATTTGGTTAGGATGAGTGGTGAACAAAACAGACACTTGTTTAATAAACCTTTGTTATGTTTGTGCTCTATTGGGGTGCTACGTATAGCATCTTCAATAATGTCTACAATCCAAAAAATCAAAAGGTGAAATGAGCGAAGCAATTTTTTATTCTGGTCATTTTTAAAGTTCTTTTTGATACTTGATGAAGAGCACTAAGAGAAACTTGTTGTGCCCCGGCTACATTCACACCTGTTGTGCTTTCTGTGTATAGTTTGCTTGCTCTTTGCATGTGTTTTGTCCTATGACTCTAGTTTTTCACTCTACACTCAGGTTGATTGGGTTATTTAAAGTTGCCAGTGACATTACTGTGCAGTTTTAATTGCTGATTTAGAGTTTGTTTTCTTTCTGGCTATAGTTTCTGCAAGTCATTCTGACCAACCTGTCATCCTGTAGAAAAGGATAGAACTTATTTATCCCCAGGGGGAAATTTGGCTTTTTACAGAAGCTCGATAGATAGATAAATAGATAGATATTGGTGTGAACTAATAAGAAAATTAAAAAGAAAGAAGACTTCTGACTTGCTTGTCAGAGTCACATTGAGGTATTATTGCTGTTGGTATAAAGGAGCTCCAGTAGTGTTTCTGGACACACTTAAGATGAATAATTCATTGGCTGAAAGTACTGAGTGTGTCATGGAGAGGATGTGCACCATTGTTCATAATGGCACTCTGTTTTGTTTTAACTCTCTCTTTTGCTGCTACCTCACTGGGGTCAAGATTGTGTCCTATAACCGAGCTTGCCCTTTAACTTGTTGAAGTGATGTTACCAGCCGAGCACACTACAGCACAGAAAATTGCACTGGCCATCACAGAGTTAAAGTTCCTCCATGTTCCAAGACCATTCTAAAATGTCATTAATGCGGACCCCCAAGTACATGTAGGAGTGGACAACCTCTACATCCACTCCCTGAACAGAGACTAAACATAGAGACTCTTTGGTGCAGTGAAAGTCAATAATCAGTTCCTTGGGTTTGCTGATGTTAAGATGCAGACAATTCTCTTTGCACCTAGAAATAAAGTTCTCCACCTGACCTCCTATACTCTGTCTCACCCGCTTTATCAATATACCCTATAAGTGCAGAATCATCTGAGAATTTCTGCAAGTGGCATGACCTGGTGTAATATTTACACTCTGTGATGTACTGGGGGGAGTGAAGAGAAAAGAAGATAGGACTTCCCCTTGTTATGCTCCAGTGTTGCTTACATCCGTATCATAGAGTCCTTGAGTCTCACAAACTGAGGTCTGCCTAACAGATACTCCATTATCAGGAGACCATAGGCACATCTACCCGCATATGTTTGTGTTTAACTCTTAACAGAGATGGCAGCATGGTACTGAAGGCACTGGGGAAATCATAAAACATAATCCTTATAGTGCTGCCAGCTTTGTTGAGGTGAGAGTAAGCCCAGTGGTGCAGATAGATTATTGCATCCTCCATTCCAGTGTTAAACTGTTGTGGGTCCATGTGGTCTACCACAAGATGACTCATATAGTCCAAGACCAGTCTCTCAAAGGTATTCATGATGTGAGAGATTAGTGCCACTGGTCTGCAGTCGTTAGATGAAAAGCCAGTTGCTTTCTTTGAAACAGGAACAATGTAGGATGTTTTTCACAGCAGTGGCACTTTCTGAACCCATAGGGACTGACTAAACAGGTGACAGAGGAGACATGACAAAGTTGGACAGCACAGGCCTTAAGAACTCTAGGACTGACTCCATTTGGTCCCACAGCTTTTCCTCTGTGTCGCTTCCTCATTTGCCTCCTTAAACGGTCTTCAGTTATGGATAATCCACACTGATAGTTGGGGGTGGACTTGTCACTTGTCATCCAGTTGATGTAATAGCAGTTGTTGATGTTGTAGGGATGGTGTAGGCTGCCTGGTTATTGGAAGACGGTGACAGTAGGAGGGAAACTCTATTAAAAAGTTGGTTTGGGGTATTAGCTCTTTTCAGATCTCCTTCTAAAACATGAGCACTGGCTTGCTTGACTCCAGTAAGTATATCCAGTCCATTCCAGACATCCTTCATGTAATTCTGAATGAGCTTATTTTCTATTTTAACTTTTTTTTTGTTTAACAACAACAACAACAACATTTATTTATATAGATAGATAGATAGATAGATAGAGGGGGTATTTTTCGTACGTGAATTACTCGTTTAGCCAGATGTAATTGTTGACGATTTGGCATGATCCTGGATCTGTCGGTTTTTCGAAACTCTTGCTGGGTGTGTTGTCATAGCAACACATCCAAATCCTCAAACTTGCTCGGAGCAGGTTTGTTTGATGAAAACAAGTATTAGCTCACACACTTAATCAGTGTCCATGCATGGAATTCATTCAGTCATGGCTTCACCATTCAAGAATGAGCGACCAATTGATATCGGTGCGCAAATTATAAGAAGAGAATTTCATATAGAGAGGGTTTTGCGCGATCGGCAATATCCTTTATTGCTCCCGGAGGAATTTCTTTTCGAAAGATACCACTTTAGCCGAGGGGGAATATTGTACCTAAAAGATTTATTAGCACCTTATATTCGAAGTCAAACTAGGAAAAGTCGGGCTCTCACAACCACACAGACAGTATGCATTGCTTTGGTTTTTGTAAGCGGCACTTTTTTTATATACTGTAGGCGATGTGGAAAATCTATCTAAAAATGCAGTTTGCCAGGAAATTCGTAAAGTCTGTTTGGCTCTGAAATATTTCCTTCGGGTTTTCATAGTGTTTCCTGGACACCTGCGTGTGCAGACAATAAAAGAGGTGTTTCATGCCATTGCAGGTAGGCAACACACCGGCAAAAACACCTACAGTTCCATGAAGAATCTCACAGTCAGCCTAACATTCTCATTACCCAGGATTTCCAAATGTGATTGGGGCACTGGATTGTACGCAGATCCGAATAATCAGACACAGTGTCTTCATCAAATATTTGACCTTCGTCAATATCTCATTGGTCAGACACAGGTTCTAGGGATATGACATTCCCTGCAACTGACCCAACAAAAAAGAAGGCTATATGAAACATACCTATGGCACACATCGATGACAAATATATGCAATGACCATCCTTTACCTGAAATGAAGTGACCACTGCATCCTGGTTCTGAGGAGGAGCTTCCCCCTGGAATGCCCTCAGAAACAGGGCGATGTGCATTTTGCTGGAGAGCCAACTCTTCTGCAGGGGTTAGGTCTGGACCGCGTGGACCTCCACCTGTTTTTTGCTTGTCTGCCTTCTTATTAGCTTTAGAATTAATGTTTTTTTATATTATATATGATTCTTTATGTCAACAATTCTTTAAATAGTTCTATACCAATATTTACCAGTTTGAAGTATATTCTTGTACTTCACTTTAACCTGTTCCCATGTTCTCCTTGTGCTCATGTTTGATCTGGAATTATGACATATTAAATAATAATTAATCTGAGACATAGGAAATGAAACACTGCATTCAGTAAGTACAATGCACACTACTTAGCGTTTAATTTGTCGGACACTTTTTGCCAGCCGTCTTTTCTGGTGTGGGCTGCTTTTGCAGTGTTACCCCTTGAGCATATTAAATCTTGAAATTCTTCATGTCCTTCAAATAAAAGGTCTTGTGCCGCGTGTGTGAAAAAAAAAATGCGCCCGTTCTTTCGTCATTTTGTTACAGCCTATCAAAGAC
Source organism: Erpetoichthys calabaricus (assembly GCF_900747795.2). Lineage (NCBI taxonomy): Eukaryota > Metazoa > Chordata > Cladistia > Polypteriformes > Polypteridae > Erpetoichthys > Erpetoichthys calabaricus. The sequence continues at coordinate 50,535,142 of NC_041402.2, read as the reverse complement.
TTGCTGATCATGTTTTCTAGACTCAATATATATATGGGCTTTTCAATCAGCATGGGCACGTGCATTCATCTTGGATGATTTGATCCAGCTAGACTAATCTACTATACCGCTACGTTTGAAAAACCGACTTATCCCGGAAGAGTTTCACCAGCATTAACTCATCCAAGAGGAGGCATCTGATCTCAGATGATTTAAGCGACGTGCTGAAAATACCCCCAGATACTGTACTTTATTAATCCCAAGGGGAAATTCACATACTCCAGCAGCAGCATACTGATAAAGAACAATATTAAATTAAAGAATGATAACAATGGCGATAACAATGCACGTATACAGACAAACAATAACTTTGTATAATTTTAACATTTACCCCCCTGGGTGGAATTGAAGAGTCACATAGTGTGGGGGAGGAACGATCTCCTCAGTCTGTCAGTGGAGCAGGACATTGACAGCAGTCTGTTGCTGAAGCTGTTCCTCTGTCGAGAGATGATACTGTTTAGTGGATGCAGTGGATTCTCCATTATTGACAGGAGCCTGCTCAGTGCCCGTTGCTCTGCCATGGGTGTCAAACTGTCCAGCTCCATGCCTACAATAGAGCCTGCCTTCCTCACCAGTTTGTCCAGGCGTGAGGCGTCCCTCTTCTTTATGCTGCTTCCCCAGCACACCACTGCATAGAAGAGGGCACTCGCCACAACCATCTGATAGAACATCTGCAGCATCTTATTGCAGATGTTGAAGGACACCAGCCTTCTAAGGAAGTATAGTCGGCTCTGTCCTTTCTTACACAGAGCATCAGTATTGGCAGTCCAGTCCAGTTTATCATCCAGCTGCACTCCCAGGTATTTATAGGTTTGCACCCTCTGCACACAATCACCTCTGATGATCATGGGGTCCATGAGGGGCCTGGTCCTCCTAAAATCCACCACCAGCTCCATACAAATATTGTAGCTCAAAGTGCTTTACACGATGAAGAAAGAGAAAAAAGACCAAATAAACAAGAATTAAAATTAGGGAACACTAATTAACATAGAATAAAAGTAAGGTCCGATGGCCAGGAAGGACAGAAAAAACAAAAAACAAAAAAAATCCAGATGGCTGGAGAAAAAAATAAAATCTGCAGGGGTTCCAGGCCACAAGACCACTCAGCCCCCTCTAGGCATTCTACTTAAAATAAATTACCTCAATCAGTCCTCATGGTATTCAGGGTTCTCATGGAAGAACTTGATGATGACGGTCATGTAGACTTCTGGCCTTCAATCCATCAATATAGGGACATCACGGTGCTTTGATTAGGCGCAGATCGCCACCTCAGAAAACCAGAAAAAGAACAGAAGAGAAAGTAGGGATTAGTAAGGATTTTAGAGCCACCATGAATAATAATGATAATTAATTGAATATACAGAGCATCAGGCTTAAACTAAAATGAAGCTATGAGAAAGCCATGTTATATTAATGTGTTTTCAGCAGTGTTTTAAAGTGCTCCACCATATTAGCGAATATGGCGAATACTAGCGAATTTCTATTGGTAAACTACTCCAGATTTTAGGTGCATAACAGCAGACGGCCGCCTCCCCACTTCTTTTAAGTTTAGCTCTTGGAATTCTAATTAGATACTCATTTGAAGATCTAAGGTTACGATTTGGAGTGTAAGGTGTAAAACATTCCGAAATATAAGATGGAGCAAGATGTAAACTTGTAAACTTCCTTTCGTTCACAGTGTACATCCTTCAGTGGATGTTAGACACTAATCATTTAAATCTGCAGTATTCTTTCCCAGGCAAGAAATTCTTAGTTTGTGGAAACTTTTAGCTCTTCTAGGACCTTGAATGTGTAAAACAGTTTCAAATCAGCAAGGTATACCTGTTGTTTTGCCAAGACCTTACATTCGGAATATAAGGAGAATTTAGCATCAACGTTTCAGTCTCCGTGGGAGCTTTTCAAGTTGTTTACGAGGCCTGTCTAATATTGGATTTAAACGCCATAATATACAAGAAATTTTTGGCAGCCCAATCCCTAAATACTTCTTCTAGCAAAGGTTTTAAACAATGGATCCACCTAAGGGAACACTGGAACAACTAAAAGACTTACAAATAAAGAGATCGGATTGCTTCTAAAATCTGTTCACTAAGTTACAAAGACCTTAGCCTGGAAAAAATACTACAGTACTTCGTTTTTGGTGAAAGACATGAAACATGAAGCTAGAAAATTAATGGAGTTGAATGATGACACATCTGCTTAGCTGTGAATCAACAAAGAAGGGAGTGAAGTGGAAGTGTGAAATGGAAAGCATGTATCAAAAGATCCATCATGTAAGTGCAGTGAAAATGACAATGAATATATGGACTTGTCAAGATGTCCCCAATGATTTTAACTTGAAAAGCAAAATGCTTACAATGAAAATGTTTCCACACAAAGAAGGCGAGAATGAACAAAAATATCAATTTCAAACTACCAGACTGCTCATATGAGTGTACATGTCTTTGACACAAATCTACCCAACACATTTGTGAAGGATACATCTCAGGCATTAAAGATTATTTAATTGTTAGGATAAAGTGTGGAAATACATATTACACTGAAAAATGAGTAGAGGAAGAAGCAAAGTTCACAAATGCATTAGATGCAACTCAATTATTAACCACGCATGTAAAACATTTTGGCATGACAGCCTCATTCTCAATGTGATACAGCATTTTTTTTTACTCTGGATTATTTTGGGATGTATGTGAGAAAGATACTTAAAAAACTGGAGAAATTCTGCAAAGTTAGAAAATTTCCCAGATTTTCTTGGATTCTTGATGAAATTATGAAATTGTAAGGTATACACTGCAAAAAATGAAATCTAAGCAAGTGAATAGTATTTCTGCAGTGGGTTGGCACCCTGCCCGGGATTGGTTCCTGCCTTATGCCCTGTGTTGGCTGGGATTGGCTCCAGCAGACCCCCGTGACCCTGTGTTCGGATTCAGCGGGTTGGAAAATGGATGGATGGATGGATGGATGGAAAATGGATGGATGGATGGATGGATGGATGAATAGTATTTATATCATGACATTTTTTTTTCCTTATTGGAAGAATTATTGACTTGTCAAAAAATATTTATGATTATTTAGCTTACTTTAAGAATGTTACTTTAAGAAGTCAGTGGAATGGTGAGGATGTAGGGAGCAGAGCTGGCGAAGGTGGATGAGTTTAAATACTTGGGATCAACAGTACAAAGTAATGGGGATTGTGGAAGAGAGGTGAAAAAGAGAGTGCAGGCAGGGTGGAATGGGTGGAGAAGAGTGTCAGGAGTAATTTGTGACAGACGGGTGTCAGCAAGAGTGAAAGGGAAGGTCTACAGGACGGTAGTGAGACCAGCTATGTTATATGGGTTGGAGACGGTGGCACTGACCAGAAAGCAGGAGACAGAGCTGGAGGTAGCAAAGTTAAAGATGGTAAGATTTGCACTGGGTGTGACGAGGATGGACAGGATTAGAAATGAGTACATTAGAGGATCAGCTCAAGTTGGACAGTTGGGAGACAAAGTCAGAGAGGCGAGATTGGTTTAGTTTGGACATGTGTAGAGGAGAGATGCTGAGTATATCAGGAGAAGGATGCTGCCAGGGAAGAGGAAAAGAGGAAGGCCTAAGCAAAGGTTTGTGGATGTAGTGCGAGAGGACATGCAGGTGATGGGTGTAACAGAACAAGATGCAGAGGACAGAAAGATATGGAAGAAGATGATCCGCTGTGGCAACCCCTAACGGGAGCAGCCGAAAGAAGAAGAAGAAGATTTAGCTTACTTTAAGAAATCTTGTCAAGTAAATTTTACTTATCCCTTTGTTAGATTTCTTTGCTAAAGCAAAACAACTACAATTTAAAGTTTTTTTCTAGTTTTTGAATATGCATTTTTGAAGTTTAGAACCTTTGAAATTTTTATGACATAGAAAGAGCTTGAGAGCAAAGAGTATTCATACTTGATTTTCATAGCTAATATGACTTGGTAGATAAGTGATCAGAGATATGACACTCACAGCAATAACCTATTGAAGGCATTACCAGTGGACAATACAAATAATTACATGGCCCAGCATCAGAAAACTGCCACTTTCTTTTGGTCAGGGATGAGCCAACAAATAATACTAATGATTCTGATTGATAGATAGATAGATACTTTATTAATCCCAAGGGGAAATTCACATACTCCAGCAGCAGCATACTGATACAAAAAACAATATTAAATTAAAGAGTAATAAAAATGCAGGTAAAAACAGACAATAACTTTGAATAATGTTAACATTTACCCCCCCCCGAGTGGGATTGAAGAGTCGCATAGTTTGGGGGAGGAACGATCTCCTCAGTCTGTCAGTGGAGCAGGACATTAACAGCAGTCTGTCGCTGAAGCTGCTCCTCTGTCTGGAGATGATACTGTTTAGTGGATGCAGTGGATTCTCCATAATTGATAGGAGCCTGCTGAGCGCCCATCGCTCCGCCACAGATGTCAAAACTGTCCAGCTCCATGCCTAGAATAGAGCCTGCTTTCCTCACCAGTTTGTCCAGGCATGAGGCGTCCTTCTTCTTAATGCTGCCTCCCCAGCACACCACCACGTAGAAGAGGGCACTCGCCACAGCTGTCTGATAGAACATCTGCAGCATCTTATTGCAGATGTTGAAGGACGCCAGTCTTCTAAGGAAGTGTAGCCGGCTCTGTCCTCTCTTCCACAGAGAATCAGTATTGGCAGTCCAGTCCAATTTATCATCCAGCTACACTCCCAGGTATTTATAGGTCTGCACCCTCTGCACACAGTCACCTCTGACGTTCACGGGGTCCATGAGGGGCCTGGGCCTCCTAAAATTCACCACCAGCTCCTTGGTTTTGCTGGTGTTCAGGTGTAGATGATTTATTATTTTTAGATTGGGGTTCATTTCATTACATTTAGTTTAGGCGTGGTCTTCAATTAAAATGCAATACACTTGGAGAAGCCACTAAACCATTGACACACAGTGTAGGGACCTGAATTAAAATGTAATACACTGTTGTATTGCATTTTAAACTGACATGAATAAAAATAGTGTGCCATAGTAAAAAGAAACTGATTGTTTAGTTGATATGTTTTTAATTATGATATGATAAATTTGTGCCAAAATTAAATGCACCACGTGCATATGCATTACATTGCAATGTAGTTAACACGATGGATTACATTTAATTTTGGCACGAATAATCTTCCACAATTTTCTGGCCAATTAATCACAATCGTTCAGAACAAGCATCTGTCTAGTACAAGTGATATATTTATAAATATTATTTTTACAAGCTAACTAGATGTGACAAACCACATACCCTAGAGAACTACAAACACGTACAATGTACGTTATTGAACAGTTCTTTAGTATTTGGATGTTATTTTGTGGTTGGATACAGAACAGAGCGTAGGACTTCTTGTGACAACTGCAAATTTGGTCCTTAGATTTAACTAATCAGGGAATCCCAAGCAGCACATCTCACAATGATCTAGACATTTTACATGTGATAAATACAAAATTACATTTACACATGTCAATTTCTAACCTGTTTATTATAGATCCGGTTGCTCGGGACTGGAGCCTATCCCAACTAACATAGAGTACAAAGCAGGAACAAACCCTGGACAGGGTGCCAGTCCATCGCAGGGTGAACACACATGCCCACACACCAACACACACTAAGGCTAATTTAAAGTCATCATTTTACACAACCTGCATGTCTTTAGACAGTGGAATGAAACTGGAGCACCCAGAGCAGACATGGGGAGAACATGCAAACTCCACACAGGGAGGAACTGGGATGCAAACCTTGGCCTCCTTACCATGAGGCAGCAGCACTACTGTGCTGCCCTACACATTCACATGTGTGTTTATTTCCTAACACAACACAGCATTAGAGTTCTAATGAATTGTTAGGGCCTGCAGCTGGGGAGTCTGAGTAGTGAGGTTGGTCAACTGTTAAACATCTCACATACCTCTTCCAAAAAGTTGATGCTCTCCTGAAGATAAAAATAGGTCTATTGTAAATATAGAGTCAAAGTATAAAGTAACACCAGTCTAATAAAATTTTATTTTTAACAATCAACACATTTTATTAGCAAAATATTATAAAGAAACATAATGGTAAATATTTCTAAGACATAGAGAAGAATTCAGTTTCATGTAATTCATAATCCCCACATTTCTTTAGTTGCTTATGTTTTGGAAGACAGCAGGAAACAGTAGTGGTTCTGTACCAAAGACTTAATAAAAAAAAAAAAAAGAAATGAGATTCTGAATACTTTTACAAGAAGACAGTACCCAAATTCCCCAATCAGCCCAACACACTATTCTACACACTTAAACCAATTCCACTTTTGGAACATGTCTTTGATCACCCTTGGGGAATTCAAGAAAAAAAATGACACAATTGTGACCTGATTACAAATGAAAATTTAAATTTTAATCAAACTTTCTTTTAATGTTTATGGCTTCCCAGATTCTTTTTAAAAAGTGTTTTATTCCATTTAAATATTTATTTGAAGTATTTCTAGCAGGGATCAGCTTTCCACTTCATCATTTGGCACAGAACAGCTGCAGCTCTTTGAATCCTTCCTATTGATCTTATTGCTGTTGTAATTTTTCCTACTTCTAGCGGCTCTCTTTGGCACCTCACAGCTGGTGCTCATTCTTAAGGTTCAGGTTGCTATTGTTGTATCATAATGTCACTTTTTGCATTCAATAAAGCCTTTAGAATGTGACATTTAGCTTTAAAAGTGTAGAATTTGAAGAGCTGAGAATCAAGGTGTTAACCTTGCCTCTGCCTTTAAAAATAAGTTATTGTGTTGAATTTATTGAATCCATAACACTAGGCTCAACAAACACTAAACGCATCCTAAATAGGCGGTGGATGCACAGGCTCTAAATTCTAATACCACACATTTACTAATAAACACCAATGAAAAAAATATGAATCATTTACTTCAGCATCCAGATTTTCTCTTGACCAGTAAAATATGTGTTAATCCAGTAGAAGACAAGAATTTTGGCAAATGAATGGGGAAAGAGGCAGATCTTCAATTCAAAACCTCAGTTTCTTGGGAATGTCTTTCCTGCTTATGTCCTGTGCTGATTTTTCCAGAAGTATTTTCTTAACGATATTTTATCAAATCAAATTTTATTTGTCACATTCAATTATACACACAGTACAATATGCAGTGAAATGCTTAGTTGCTAAGCTCTGGAACTATGCATTAGAAGAAGAATACAAAAGACAGTTAACAATAAATATGACTCTAGAAATATTGTCACGCTTGGGTTACAAATTTGCTCAGGAGCACTCAAGGTTTTCAAAGAGACAGAAACTTTATTCCAGTACAGGCATCTGGAACACAAGTTTCTTTCAGGAGTGATGTGGCTGCACAAAGGACAACTGTCAAACCAGTTGCCTCGGCTCAAAAGAAGCACAAAATCGTCCTCCTCAAAGGGGCATGGCAGCTCGGGAGCCCCGTCCCAAGCAGAGGGTGTCTGGGGGAAGAGAAACAAGGCAGTGAGACACTAGGACAGCCACAGCGTGGTCATTTAAATGCTTGAAGCCCTGCTCAAGATGCAGATCGTGCAGCATGGCAGCAAGCAGCAGGCTAGCAGCTGATCCCGCAAAGAGAGAAGCTGTGTTTGTTTCCTATTGAATCGCTGTTTAAGAACGGGTTTCCGAGGAGCGACTGCTTTCCCTTGGGGCCGCATTCACCGCATTCACATTAATAACTAACGAAATACCCGCGCTTCACAGCGGCGAAGTACTGCTTTAAAATTTTTATTAAGAAGAAAAATAAACCTTTTTAAACTGAGGGAAAATATACCAATAATTATTTGTTAAAGATCTCTTTGTATACCACGTTGTCAGTTCGGCCCTCCTGTTGTAATATGACCAAGCTGTGCGCTAAGCTTACTCTTGAGCATGCAACGTATAGTAGGGTCTGTCCCTGAGACTTATTAATTGTCATTGTGAAGCAGAGCCTTACTGGAAATTTGAGGCGTTTGAATTGAAATGGGTTTCATCGATAACTTCGCATCCAGCTTTTGAGAGTTTAAACATTCATAAACATCAAAGTGTGCACTACTCAAATCGTCACCTGTGAATCTAAGATGTTTAAGAGGCATTGGCGGTTGTCCAAAGGTGTAAAATATTTGGCCATTTCGGTACACTTGAAAGCGACAACCGAATAATTCAGCGGCAGCCATCAACTCACATGCAGAACAATAGGTGAAGGGTTAAGCTATATAAATGTAATGAATTATTATTATTATTAAGCATTTCACTCTTATAGTGCTCCTGTGTAGTATAATTATCTCCTGTACCGTCATCAGTCCACATCTTGAACCTGTCCCAGTCATTCAATACATAAGACACGATCTTCCTCCGGATATCAAGAGTGAGCCTGATATGGCCGTGCAATATGTATCACAGAGAATGGAAAAGGCAGTCGCCATCCCCTGGCATGGAAACCACTCGGTAAATGACAGTTCTTTGATCGATGGTGATCACCTCAATAGACATGTTAATGGGGGTACGGTTGGAACGATAAAGGAAATGGGTACCTGAGCAATGTAAACTAAGTCTAAAATACCTACACAATAACTATAATCGTAATAAACGAACAATAAAACAGTGGAGAAGCCGTGGATTAAATAAAAAGGCTGCAGTTATCAGCAGGGAGATGTGAATACCGTGCCGAAGCAAGGAAGGGAATGAAGAGACCGGAGCGATGGACGGCCATATATAGGCAGGCAGCCAACTATGTGGGAGGCATTGGGTCCCCCATCCCCACGCCTCCCACGGTGACCAAGCTGCAGGCTATGGACGTATATATGTACGTAAGTAGGATTCAGTTAGCGTTGGGAACCCGCGTACCAAATTTCTTGAAGATGGGCCCATAACTAACAAAGACTGTTGGAAAGTTCAATATGGCGGCCGACAGTGGTGTCATACCACCAATATAAGTACGTACATCGGTTTCGATTAGCGCAGGGAAGCCGCCTACCAAATTTCATGAAGATGGGACCATAAATAAGAAAGTTTAACATGGCAGATGTTGTCGACCGTTATGACTGTTACGAGTAGAATTTCGAAATGTAAGTAAGCTGTAAGGAATGAGCCTGCCAAATTTCAGCCTTCTACCTACACGGGAAGTTGGAGAATTAGTGATGAGTGAGTCAGTGATGGCTTTGCCTTTTATTAGTATAGATAACAAAATGTACACTGATATTAGCACTATGCATTATATTAATATTATAAAAATATATAAACAATAGGGCATCATGTATCTCTAGGCACTAACCTCATTTAGGATGTGGATGAACTGTGTTACAAGAGCTTTTCCTCATTCCATCTGAACCAGTCATCAGACTGTGGTAGAGTTTCCCTGACAGCTGCACAGAGAAGAGGCCGTAGACTAAGAAGAGACCATAGGTCAGAAGGCTAGCATCTCTGATAATTTTTGTTTGCCTGGTTTGAAATTGCTTGGTGTAGATGTCCTCGAAGTTAGGGAATGCACACGCAGTGATGTGTTCAGCTGACCATACCACTCTTTGTAGAGCCTTGCAGTGCTGCTGTGTGCTGTTCTCCAACCAGGTGGTATTACTTTCTGTGAGGATATTTTGGGTTCTGGATATGTAGAAGTTCTTTAGTATCTGGTAGGGCAACCTAAAATCCCTGAGGTGTCTGAGATGGTAGAGGTGTTGTTGTACCTTCTTCATGCTTGGACCAGATCAGGTCATCTGTGATGTGGTCACTGAAGTATCTGAAACAGCCCACCTTCTCCACCTGTGTTGTTAATACTGACAGGGTAGTAGTGCCTCAATTGTTTTCTCCTAAAATTAACATTTACCTCCTTTGTCTTGCTAACATTCAGGAGAAGACTGTTGCCTTGATGCCAAATGTGACAAATAGTCCATTTTATCCAGGTTAGCCTACTGATTGTTGTTAGAGATTGTCACAAAAAGCAGACACAAGAGTCATAAAAAGGTTTGGGGCAGCCACTTGTATAATATTCCCTGGCTGCAAATGGGTAAATTGCTAGCACTGATGTGCTCAGAACGGAGTCCAAAACAAAACTGATTAGGTTAGTCAAATATGGCGGCTTTAAAGGCCAGACAAGGAAGTGAAGTCATCAAGGGCGGAAGCGGAAGAGTACTCTTCCATAGGCTTGGACCCGGACATAACGTCATTAAAATGTCACCGCTGGAACCGGAGGTTTCTTTGGTCCTGGGTTCTTCACCGGAAGTGACATCATCCAAGGGTCTGGAACCAGAAGTGACGTCATCAAGGCCAGGTGGAATTTCCTGTGCACGGACTTCAGGAAAGTGAAAAAAAAGGTCAGTGCACTCCGCCACCCCCTGGCTTGGCGTAGAATTACTTTCACTTAGACCCTTTAGCTGCCTGCCATGCGCACGTATGTGACAAGATGTTATCAAAAAAATGCCTGTTTTATATATTGCAAGCAAATGACTGGATAGCTGGCTGTAGATTATGCGACATAAGTAACGTGAGATTTTGATTTCTTATATGGATATTTTACATATCGTTTGACAATGCACAGCATTGGTCACCACTGGCTCACATTATATCATAAACCTTTTAAACAGGAGATTAAAAATTGTTTTGGTCATTATTACAAAACACCTGGTGTAACCACCATACAAAAATATCAAATTTTTTTTGTTGGAGTATGAATTTAAATATTAAGTTGTCTCAAAAAGGAGATATTCAGTATCTTATTGAGAATGTTTGGCTTATATTAGAAGATACAACGACAGAGACATCATATTGGGCATGTCATACAGAGCCCCTAAACAAAGAATAACATAAAAAGTGAAAGTTGTAATAATGAGTGAGTTTATTAACTAGGAATAAACGATAACTGATTAACAAGAATAGAAATTGAATTGATACTCTGCCTTAATCTAGAGTAAATTCAAAATAAAGAGGTTACTGATCAGTTAGTTTTGGCAACAATGGATGGAAAGGAGGAACCAACCTTGGAACCCTGGAAGGGCTAAGAGTCCATCGTAAGGCCAGCTCACCCGCAGTCACTGATGGTCGTCCAGTTCTGTGCTGAACATGGACATCTTTGGAATGTGACAAGAACCCTCGAACTAGCTGGGTGACAACTCACGTGAAGCTCTCCACAGTGACCCTCAAGAGTAGTTCTAACCACATTTAACACTGCCACCTGCTGTTTACATTCCCTGCTTCCATTTAAGGCTGCTAATATTTTAACAAAGAAGGCAGATGTGAATAGGAATTCAAATATAGTTGTGCATTTGACAAAAAAGTAAACCAAATGAAAATTAAAGTAAATGTCAGAAAATTGTTTATGTCAGAAACATAACACCTTGCTTATTTTTGAAATACTAAAGGTTAAATCAAGTCTACAGAAAATTTAATGTCCATGCCTTCCAGTTATTTTAAGCCCACCAAATGGCTACACTGATAACGCCTTTGAGTTTATTTTTCCATTAATAAAAACTGAGAAAAAGCACAGCATATAACTTTTGATTTAATAGAAGCATATTCCTAAATGTAATTGCAGGCAGGAAAAAACTTTCATATGCATTTGATTAGTGCTCACTAAGCCTAGTGTATGGTTTATGATAAATGAATGGAAATTTTACCTCAGGAAATCCCAGACATATATTACTTCTTCCTGATGGAAAAAAGAACTGCTGGAGACAGGTTTAGAGCTCTGATTTCTTTAGGTTAAAGTGTTTTGTAGACTGCTAATCTGTACTTGCCCCAATGTTAAAACAGTTTCTTACACTGATAACACGTGTCCTTGTAAGAAGCATGAAGAAATACAGTATTTTAACTTGGCAGGTTTTGGGTGCCTTGTATTTGCAGCAGCTGCTGTCTAGGCAAGTGTGAGGTAAGCAGGCCAAAGGGTTGTCTTGTGGGTCATACTGTGAACTGATTACTGGGCTGGTCTGCTGTATATCAGGTCTTCTTGTTTGGGTTAAAGAGAATATAAAGTTCTGACAATGCCCTATAATTAGGGAAGGCATAATAAATTGCCATTCACATTTACCATTTGCTGGAAACTGTACATGCTTGGCTTATTTCATGTACATTTTCCCAGTCTTCTACTATCTTTAATGTTGTCATCATAACAAGTTATATTGGATTTATTAAAAATATAAGGTAATCTAAAAGAAACCTTAACATCTAGAAGTATGGAATGAATTATTTATCCGCACTGACAAGTAATTTGGAAGATGAGATTTAACTGAATGATAGCGTTTCAGCATCAGATGACAATAATAAAAATACCTGAAATATGAGAGTACATTGACTATGAACGCATGAATGTTGCATTAAAATGCATCTCAAGATTTTAAGATTATTATTCACTTTCAATGACGTTTTGAGACATAATATAATATGAAAGGCAGTATATTAAACAAAGATAAGGCTTCATACATGGGGTTGAGGGGCCACAGTAGTTTTAGGTTTCATAATTAGAAGCCAAAGCCAAAGCGAACTTTATTGTCATCTCAGTCATATACAAGTATACAGATAGACGAAATTGCGAAGCTCAGGGTCCACAGTATAACAACATGAAGTGCAAATAATAAATTAAAAATAAGAAAAAATGGAATTAAAATTTAAAATTAAAACACAGACAAGACAAGACATTGTGCAAAGACAAGACAAAAAAGTAGCAGCAATATTGACGTGTAGCAAGCAATATGAACATTGATGCAATGTATGGTATTTGCAATCTAGATACATAAATATAGTCAATAGATATGCAATATAATAAATAATTTCTGTATCTATATCTATTATTTATTTATCAGTGTTTGATAATAGTTGTTTAATAAGACATGTGTAAACAATGACAGGTCAGAATGTTTCAAAGCAGAAAGATATCAAGAATGTCAAAATACTTAAAGGTCGGTATGAGATTTTCAGTTCTTCTCTACATGCACACTAGTCTTTGCAGGAAAGTAGTTTGCATGTATAAAAGTTCTGTTTTAGAGGTGGTTGAGGCAGTGTGGAAGATCCCAGGGGGCAGCATGGTGTTAAGGAGTCTGACAGCTTGGGGGTAAATCCTATCCTGCAGCCTGGCAGATCTGACTCTGATGCTGCAATATCTTCTCTTGGATGGCAGAAGTGTGAAAAGCCCATCTGAGGGGTGTAAGGGATCCTACACAATACTGCAGGCCTTGCGGACACTGCATTTGTAAAATATGTCCTGTAGTGAAGGGAGATACACCCTAATAATGTTCTCTGCTGTCTTCACTATCCTTTGCAGGCACTTGCGGTCGGATATATTGCAGTTGCCATACCAGACAGTGATGCAGCTGGTCAGAACACTCTCAATGGTACCTCTGTAGAACATGGTGAGGATAGAAAGGGGAAGACTTGCTCGCTTCAGCCACCTCAGGAAGCGTAGTCTCTGCTGGACTTTCTTGATTAGTGATGAGGTGTTATGCATCCATGTAAGTTCCTCAGTTATGTGCGCACTGAGGAACTTGGTACTCCTAACAGTCTCCACATCTAAACCTTTGATGCTGAGTGGGATGTGGGCAGGATGTGATTTTCTGATTCTCTTTTGTCTTGTCAACATTGAGAGATAGATTGTTGTCTTCACACCATGCGGACAGCCATTCCACCTCATCTCTGTATGCTGTTCCATCATCCCTGCTTATCAGTCCCAGCACATTCGTATCATCCGTAAACTTGATGATGTGGTTGGTGTTGTTGTGCAGCTGTGAGTCAGCAGGGTGAAGAGCAGTGGACTAAGCATGCAGCCCTGAGGCGCTGCAGTGCTCAGTGTGATGATGCTGGAAGTGTTGCATCCCATCCAAACTGACTGAGGCCTCTCTGTCAAGACGTCCAGAATCCAATTGCAGAGGGTGGTGTTCAGGCCCAACCTGCTCAGTTTTACAACCAGCTTTTGAGGGATGATTGTGTTGAAGGCGGAGCTACAGTCTATGAATAGCATCCTGACATATGTGTCTTTTTTATCCAGATGTGTCAGGGAGAGGTGAAGGGCAGAGCAGTTGAGAGGTGAAGGGCATCCTCAGTTGACCTGTTTGAGTGGTATGCAAACTGAAGAGGGTCAAGGAAGGCAGGGAGATTATTCTTTACTAGACATTAAGCCCATTACAATAACGGGCGCTAGAATAGTAGTGCATAAACATTAGTAGGAACAGTCTATATTAAATGGCAAAGGACCATCTATTTTCTGTTACAGTAATACTGGCGTGTATGTGGCTGTAATATGCGTCACTGTATTGTGTGCCTTTAATTTTCTCTCACAGTAATATGTCTCTCCAGCAAGTATTTTAATCTGTGCTGGTGTGCAGCTGATTATTGTATGTATGGCGTCTCTCCAGAAATGGATTTTAGGTGCGCAAAAATAAATCTACTTTTAAAAGTCATCCTTTTGTAATATCATGAAAATTCGTATATTTAGGAAAACACTTTACTGGGCCAAGTTTGTTAATCGCAAATCTGACATCCTCAGAGTGAACACTTACATAACAACAAACACTAATCCCACCTCTTTGGGGAAGCTGGTCTCCGCGTCTCAGTACCCGATTGGATTTTTCGTGCGTTATGTTTCAGGTCTTACCTCATTTACTGAAATCCGATTGGATCGGCTGCGCGATATTTTATAGGTCCCGCCCTCTCTGTCTTGTGTGACGCGTCAGGCGGCCTTTGAAGCGTTGCACCATGCCCAGCGCTTGCGCACTTCACCAGAAGACACACACACGGACACATGGACGCACACAAGGATTTTATTAAAGAGGATGTGTGACATGACTAACCTTTCGAAGCACTTCATGATGATTGGCGTGAGTGCAACTGGTTGGTTTTTGCTATTTCTATTTTTTTGGTTCATGTTATAGTGGCATTTGGGAAAGTGGTCTGTGCTGCAGCCTAACAGGATTGGAAATCCAAGATTAAATTTGAGCTGTGCATTGTCTGTGTGGAGCTCTGTTTACACCATAAAGTACTCTGGTTTCTTTCCCGATCTAAAGAGATGTAAGTAGGGCAGACTAGCCCTGTGTTTTTTGTGTATATTGAGTAATGTTGCATTTGAAATATGGTGTTGTATTAACCTTCATAACAATGCTGTGCCTTCCCCAGTTCTGACATCCCATTTACGATGTGCTGAGTATTAGACTTTTCTCATGAATGTATTTTATATTTATTGACCTTCGTGACCCATAGTAGTGATGATTGTAAACTTTGGAACAGATGAAATTTAGGATGTTTTTTATGAGATATAAATAAACATTACCCTAAATGGATAGCAAAATCCACTAAAGTAGACAGATAGACAGGTAATACTTTATTTGTCTGAAGGAAAAGTGTAGCTTTTACAGAAGCTCAAGAAATATATAAATATGGTGGGCCGAAATTAATCCAAAGGACATGGCAATCTCCAAAATGTGTAGGAGCTGTAGAAAAAATGTGACATTTGGAAACTTTTTTGTTTTTTGTAAAGTTAGAGCAATTCATTAAAAATCTTGACTTCTCTGTCCTGAAAAGATGGCATATAGGTGATTTTTATGGGTTGTAAACAACCCACCTTAAATGCAGTAGAAAGTTCATTAAAGCCAATCGTGACCCGTAAGACATTGCTGTATTCAAAATGTGTAGTGGCTGTACAAAAATATGACATTTGGAAACTTTTTGTAAAGTCAGGGCACTTCTGAAAATTTTCCTTCCTACTCTACTATCTTGTTCTTGGTTGCAAACAAACTACCATAAACGTTTTGGAAAATCAATTAAAGTCAAAATTGACTTTAAAGATATGGCAAGGTACAGTAAAAAAGTTTTTAGAAGTTGTTCAAATTATAGGATGTTTAATATTTTTTACTATTCATTAATTTTGGGAAATGTAGTAATGTCAATAGTTTCATCCTCAACAAATTAAATTTAGCCTGCTTTGATTTCAAACGCAAAAATGGGTCAAATTTGACCGGAATGCATTGTATTGAATTCATTGTCTTTTGTTCGTGTTGAGTGAGACATGCAAGTATGAATTTCATTATTCTGTGTACATATGACAAAAATTTGAACTTCAACTTGACTTACATGAAGGTCTTCTGCAATATATTTGTTAAACATCGATTGTTTACTTGCAACTGATGCTATCAGAACAGGTTATATCACTATATTATAGCACAGAGGGAATGTAAAACCCTCTCTGTTGGATGTTTCTGAAATATTACATTAAATTAAATGTTATGCACTGTTTAACAAGAAATTGGTTAGAACCAAAATTAAGAGACAGTGGAACCATCCAGGAACTGAGTTTCAAGCCTTTAACTTTGGAATTGCCTAATAATGCAAAGGTGATGCCAGGTAGCATTGGTGCCATTCACTGCGCTGCAGAGCCCTTTCTTTTTTGACTTTGCGTAATGCCCCTGCGACTGTGTAGGTTTTGTCCAGCAGTATGGATAACTCCCACATTTCAGAGAAATGCTCCAAGGTTGATTAGAATCTCTGAACTGGTTCAGTGTGTGTCTGTGTGGCGTCTCTAAACTCTGATAAGCTGTTATCCTGCCCAGGGCTCTTTGCTTCCATGAATTGTTGCTAAGATAAGCTCTAACTTTCCATGACACTGACCAAAAAACAGATCTATAAAAAAGTAAGACCCTTCTGGGTGACTTTATATCTTACACACAATTATAGGATTTAATCAATGAAAGAATGAATCTTCAGAAGCTTAAACATACAGCACTATACAAACTAAGAAATTTAAGTATGTCAGTATAATAAAAAATAAAAATAAAAAATTGTAGTGCTTACATATGTGGGTGGGCACAAGTACGTTTACAGTTGTGAGTATGCAAAACACAAAATTTATTCTTTTATTTATTAATTTGTATTATTATTTATGTACAACCTGTATTTTAACATGCCGAGGGACACTGTTTTACATAATTACAATAACCTTTTACCATAACTACTAATCCTACTTTTGCCCACCCCTGTATATTTAAACATGATAGGATGAAGAAGAAAAAGCAAAGGTGTATAGCATTGTCACACAATGCATGTCCAAAGGTCAACTAGGACATACAAGCTGCGATCTGTCAGTCAGCAAGGTTACCTACAACACAACAAAAAAATGAATTGATGAATTATGTATAACCTGGCCATCTTGAGCTAATATGACAGGAAAATAACAAGTCTGGGTGTCCCTTCTCCTTCTGTTATGTGTAGTTATTTTTTTTCTTTAACTACTGTGAGGACCAATATAGGGTTTCCCAACTGGCAACAGATTATTGTGGGACAGGGCAAAGAATGTATCACCCTATCAGTCATGGTGTATCAGTTTGAATTGTAATATGCCATACATATACCACACAAGAAAAACCTCCAACGGCATCTAGATGAGAAAGATACTTTGGGACAAAGCTACAAAATGTCCCCCACTAGCAGAGAATAGAAAAAGAGTGCTCAGAAGGACTGGAAGGATGCCAACACAATTCCTCTTGGGGTACTTGGGATTAGGTTGCCATAAACCTAAATAAATTTGGGACAGCGGGGACACTGGGGAAACTAGTGTGTGTTTCCCCAGTTGTCTGATTTAAATGTAAATAAACAGATTCTTTTTGATATTTATTCAGTGTTCTTGACAATTAACCAATGTATTTTTAAACCATTTATAATTGCTATTTTTTCAGATAATTTCAACCTATGCCTTCATAATCTTGGCAGGGCATTTTTTTATTTTTTATTTACTTCATTCATTTTTTCATCTGTGTGGAACATGAAGAAGACAGGGTCTGATGATTGAATAGAAGCTAGTGGGGAGGGTGTTTTTTATAACATTTGCAGTTGCTAACAGATTTAACGTAGGGCTTTTTGTTTTCTTTTTTGCTCTTTCATTTCCTTCTGTAATTTATCTGAAGTTAGTAAATGTTTTAACAGCTCCATGTTACAGGGTGTGCTGCCTTAACTGGGGAGTTGCGAAAGATCTGCCACACTGTTCTCTCCTTGTCACCTTGTGCCATTACCGAGGCCAAGGCTGCTCTGCCTTCTTTAAATCATCATTCAAAGTAGCATTCCTGAGCACACAGCTGTGACTGTAATTAACGTTATGTTTACTAAGTAATTACGCTCAGGTGAAGTAATTGTTTTTAAACTGTGACACTTACATTCCTAGCTACACTTTCACGTGTTACCTAAATCTCTCTCCTGGTGCCTTTGTACATGCTGTACTGCTCAGATGTGTTTCTCCTTGACGCTTCTGAATTGTTTGATTAATATACATTACAATTTGGGTGATATCAAAGCATAATGGTTAGCACTGCTACCTAACAGCTTGAAGGTCCTCTGTCCTACTCTGACAGGCTAAGAGAATTAAACCAGTTTAGTCTTGAGGAGCGAAGACTGTGCTGGGACCTAATCGAGGTCTTCAGAATTCTCAGAGGTATCAGTAAAGCAGATCCAGCTGAATTCTTTCAACTAAATGGAAAATCACATATGTGAAGACACTAGTGGAAATTAAGGGGAAGTGCATTTACGACAAAGCCAGGAAGTGGGGATCTGGAACAAAACACCTAGACATACATTTGAAGCAGAAACCTTGCAGACTTCTAAGATGTATCTGGATGAGATACTGGGACAGCTTAGTTATTAACTAAACAAATGAGCTTGATAGCCTTAAAGGTTTCCTTTTGTGTGTAAGATTTCTTATTTTCTAACGTATATGTGGAATTGACATATTCTTCCTGTGTTTGTGTAGGTTTTACTCTTTGTGCTCAATGTTTCCTCCTAAATCCAAAGATGTGGAGGTTAGGTTAATTGGAAACTGTGAAGTGCGTCAGTCTGGGTGCAAGTAAGAGTGTGCCCTCTGAATGATTGGCTCCGAGTACAAAGAACATTCCTGCCTTGCACCTAAAGCTGCCAGGGGAGACTTTGTCTCCCTTTGATCTTGAATTATTCAAACTGAGGTAGTAAAAATCAATTGATGAATGAGCGCTTAATCTTCATGGTAGTGCTCATTATGAAGAACTCACTTTAAACAAAAAAATTGCAGATGACATCAAATATGTTAAATGATTTGGTTGTAAAATCGAGGTGATGCATCAGCAGTTTCTGAAATAACAACCCTTTTCACACAAAAAGTGCAAATTTTATTGAATGGGGTTGGGAGCAATATGATCCTTATTGGATTAACAATGTAAAGTGATCATGGATGATTCTTCTATAAATGACCCAGGTCTGCTCTTATGTCAGCCATTAAACTGGGGTCACAACTCCAATTATTTAAGGTGATAATGAGATTCTTTGTGGCTCTAGCCAAGGAGAGAATGACTGTCACCTGAATAGCTATGAAAATCTGTAAATTTGCCTGACTGCACTTGGGTCCTATTTGGGATCCTGATGTGGTTTCTGTGGTGGGTGAAGCGACATGCTGTATCAGTGCGTACTCCCAACCTCTCTCTCTTTGATGGTTTATTTTCTAACACTGGAAACATTATATGGTACTGAAGTTGATTGGATAGAATAGTCAGTTATTCCAAAAGATTCCTATGGAAAGATCTTATGGGTAAAGTGACTTTTTTTTTTACAATAAGTATTTGGGTATTTATTTGCATAAACACACTGCCATCTTTTTTGTATATGGGTGTACATAGATGTGATTTAGCATATTTTATTGGACACCAATACTCTTTGACAGTTAGACGATGCAGACATGCACATCCTTTCTTCTGCACTACCATTTCCTATTCTCCTTAATTTAATCACCATAACTTCAGCAAAATCATCACATTTGTTGTACACCTGTTTGTTTGTTTGTTTTTTGAGAAATCAATGTTTTCAATTTTTTTTTACTCTGCCTTGCTTGTATGAGTACATTGAGATGATAAGGAAAAATGACTGCTTCAAAGCACAGTCGAGGTGGTAATAATTGTGCACTTGTGTAAATCTCCACTGCCAGTCTCCACTTTAAAAGCCTGCATGGAATCACTAAAGTAGGATCAGTCGTAAGGGTGAAGTACAGTATGTCTGAAAAAATCTAATAAAAAGGGAAACAGCCAGACAAGTCTCATTCATGGCTTGAAGTCCAGCATATGTGGAAATGTCTAAGACGTCTTTTATGCCATACACCCAGCTGACATGTTAAGTCTGGCAATTCAACCCTTGTTATTCTTTTCCACAGCCACTAAAAACCTGACAGCATAAATCATTATAATTTAAAAGATATTGCCACCAGAAACCTTGTCTGGTTTTTCTTTTTAACATTCTTAGTAATTAACAGACTGAAAGTAAAAATATTAAAGAAGCAACTTTACCTGGTCATATGTTTCCAACCTCAATTATCACTGCACACTTACCAGAGTGTGCATTACAACCTCAAGACACTGGTCTTGTAAAGGTTCAAAGCGTAAATATAACTACTGTGTGAGGCCGAGACATTAGCTGGAGAGCCCCAAAACTGAAAAATGATCTGTTTGCTCGTGTAAGGGATGCCCCATTGGTCTCAGCATTTAAATCCATGCCTGAGTAAGCTTTAGTTTAGCATATCCTGATTGGAGCTGCTGGTTGCTTCTATTGTACCGTGCCTGTAAAACGTTTTCATCCTCTTGGACGTTTTGACATTTTGCTGTTAAACAACGTTGGTTTGCAGTCTGACTTTTTGGACACTGATCAGCAGAAAAAGACCCTTTAATGTTAAAGTGAAAACAGATCTCTGTAAAGAGATCTAAGTTAATTACAGATATAAAACAAAAAAATAATTGATCATATAAGTATTCACCCCTACAAGTCAGTATTTAATAGGTGCCCCTTTGCCAGCTATGACAACCTTGAGTCTGTGGGCACAGGTATCTCTTGAAAAGATTTGCACATCTGGGCCCTCATGCATAACGCCGTTTGTAGAATTCACACTAAAAGATGGTGTATGGACAAAAGCGGAAATGTGCATATGCACAAAAAAATCCAGATACATAAATCTGTGTGTACACCAACTTCCACGTTCTTCTGCTATATAAATCCTGGTCAGCGTGAAAAGTAACGCACATGCGCGCGCCTGCTACCACTACCCAACTCCTCCTAGAATTACACCTCTTTGAATATACAAATCAATATAAATAGCCTTTAAGCTCAGCGTTCTGTGAAAAGGCAATGGCAAAACCACAGGGAAAATAGAAGAATTTCAGCGAATACCAAGTGGAGGCAAGGAAAAACATAATACAGTGATCCCTCGCTATATCGCGCTTCGCCTTTCGCGGCTTCACTCCATCGCGGATTTTATATGTAAGCATATTTAAATATATATCGCGGATTTTTTGCTGGTTCGCGGATTTCTGCGGACAATGGGTCTTTTAATTTCTGGTACATGCTTCCTCAGTTGGTTTGCCCAGTTGATTTCATACAAGGGACGCTATTGGCAGATAGCTGAGAAGTTAGATTGCTTACTTTTCTCTCTCTCTTGCGCTGACTTTGTCTGATCCTGACGTATGGGGATTGAGCAGGGGGGCTGTTCGCACACCTAGACGATACGGACGGTCGTCTAAAAATGCTGAAAGATTATCTTCACGTTGCTATCTTTTGTGCAGCTGCTTCCTGAAACGACATGCTGCACGGTGCTTCGCATACGTAAAAGCTCGAAAGGCACGTATTGATTTTTGACTGAAAAACAAACTATATCTCTCTCTCTCTCTCCCTGCTCCTGACGGAGGGGGTGTGAGCTGCCGCCTTCAACAGCTTTGTGCCGTGGTGCTTCGCATACTTAAAAGCCAAACAGCCCTATTGATTTGTTTGCTAGAGATTGTTTTCTCTATCTATGTGACATTCTGTGCTCCTGACACGCACTCCTTTGAAGAGGAAGATATGTTTGCATTCTTTCAATTGTGAGACAGAACTGTCATCTCTGTCTTGTCATGGAGCAGTTTAAACTTTTGAAAAAGAGACAAATGTTTGTTTGCAGTGTTTGAATAACATTCCTGTCTCTCTACAACCTCCTGTGTTTCTGCGCAAATCTGTGACCCAAGCATGACAATATAAAAATAACCATATAAACATATGGTTTCTACTTCGCGGATTTTCTTATTTCGTGGGTGGCTCTGGAACGCAACCCCCGCGATGGAGGAGAGATTACTGTATTTGTTGGTTTAAACAGTGGTATAAACAACAAAAGGAAGTTGATCGAGTGACATAGAGTATTGGAGAAACTCGAAAGCTTAAGTTCACAAAGTCGGACAGTGCCCAAAATAAAAAAGTTGCCAGATATCAAAGTCGCCGTGAAAAGGTGAGTCGTAGCCCACCGTCTGAGTGTCTTATGAAAGCTTATTAGGGTACAGAGAAAAGAAAAATAATAGGCACACAATGGGAAAAAAGCTCGAAATGTCAACTTTAATCTCGAAATTTCCAATTTAATCACATAGTTTATTTTGTCATTAAAGTAGAACATCATAAACTTAATCTTAAAATCGTTTAATTTACTGGTTTCTCAAATACCATTGTAACTAAAGTAGCATGGTAAATGCTTTGTTTTCTATGTACTCTGTGTGTGTTAATCACTATGTGCTTCTTAAATGGGCTTTCTCTTATGCAGACAGGACACAGAATCCATTACATTTGTGATATTACAACTCTCTGAATAATTAAAGTACTGCGATGTATACTTGATATTATTTCGATGAAATAATTTATTGCAGCAGGACTGTCTCTTTCAAACGTTCTAACCCCCAATTCCTGTCCTTCCTTTTCTTTCTCCAAGTAACCAATCGCTACACAATCAGCTTTGTAATAGATGTTAAGCCATCTGTAAGCTTGGAATGCCAATTCTTCAAAACTTTTAAGGAACATTGAAATATCTTTGTAGTACATATTTAATTATTCCATACATCTATCCTTCGAGGGTCGCACCAGTCCCAGCAAGAATACAGCGCGAGGCAGGAATAATCCCTGAACGGGGTGCCATCTCCTTGCTACCTCTGCGACACTGTTTAATTATTAAAAATATAGAATTATTAAATGATGTTTAACATTTTATCTGTATAATGTAATAAACACAATTTGCTACATTTCATCTTAAAAATTATATCGTCATCATATGTAAATATGCGCTTTATAAAGTGGCTCAGGTTGTGCAATATTATAACTGTATCACAAGTTTACAGTGAGGTAATTGTACTTATAAGTACAAACAGTTCCACAAGGAGCACTTGATTAACTGATTGAATGCATTTATAGTTCTTGGGATTAAACTCTGAAACGCGAGGTCCGTACAGGAAAGGCTCTAATTCTCTTTCCAATCAGCTGCTGTAGAGCTGTGATTCCATACTCAGATACAGTGATATACTGGTGCAGTGAGAGTAATATGGAAAAAGATGATCTGTTGTGGCAACCCCTAACGGGAGCAGCTGAAAGAAGAAGAAGAAGAAGAAGAAGGTGCAGTGAGAGTAACAACACTGAAGCAGCTATGGTATTTGGAATAGTTTGGCCATTCCGTGGACCATTATATTGTTACAGGTTAATTACAATCAGATGCCTTAAACTAATAAAAAATATACGGTTAATTTCAGTGTTAATGATAAAGTTGCGCTAGGGATTTGGATCTAAAAAAGAAAGGGAAACCACATAGGAACAATAGCACTGCTTTGACGCTGGGTGCTACCAGTTTACAAAACTGAGCGGAGAACTTGCGTATGCCAAGGATTTATCTGGTGTGAAAATGTGCGTGGCTTTACGCCAAGTTTAGTTTTTACATTTTTGTGCGTACACACCGTTTATACATGAGGCTCCTGGACACTTCAGTTTTTCCACATTCTCCTTTGCAAAAGCTGCTCAAGTTCTGTCAGTTTGGATGGGGATTGTTAGTGAACAGCCTTTTTAAAATCCAAACTAATAATAATACATTTTATTTATATAATGCTGAATTGAGATCTGCACTGTGGCTCGGTTACCCCAAGAAATTCACATTGTTATTTTTATGCCAGTGTTGTGGGGCTTTGGCTTTATGCTTGGGGTTGTTATCTTGTTGGAAAACACATTTTCTCCCAAAGTTCAAGTTTCCTGCAGACTGCATTAGGTTTTCCTTAAGGATATCCCTGTATTTTGCTGCATGCATGGACGCTAACCTGTGACCTGACATGAAGACTGGACTCCTTTGATACTGTGCCTCTTCGGAGAATCATTGGGTACCGCTGGTTTGACTTTGTGTCGAACAAGCTGTTGCTCATGAAGTCCCAAATGAGGCACATTACCTGCATTTTGAAAGAGCGTCACTGCACTAACCCCGGTGGCGCAATGCCCTGGGGTTGATCTGACTGGCAGGAATCTTAATGTTGGACCCGAAAGGCTGGACCAGGACATGGGGATGCCCATGTAACACCTGGCTGTGGCAGATAGATGGTCATTCCCAGGAGGGTGGGACTGGACCACTTGTCTGCCTGGGGGGTTGCCAACCAGGATCCCGAGCTATTTTGTCATGTGGTGCTGCAACGCTCTGTAACAATGCATGCATCCCAACATGACCTGACCTGACCTGATGTGTTTATGTTAATCAAATTAATATTCTTCTTCTTCTTTCGGCTGCTCCCGTTAGGGGTCGCCACAGCGAATCATCTTCTTCCATATCTTTCTGTTCTCTGTATCTTGCTCTGTTACCTTCTCTTAGGCCTTCCTCTTTTTCTCTTGCCGGGCAGCTCTATCCTTAGCATCCTTCTCCCAATATACTCAGCATCTCTTCTCTGCACATGTCCAAACCAGCGCAATCTCGCCACTCTGACTGTCCAACTTGAGCTGACCCTCTAATGTACTCATTTCTAATCCTATCCATCCTTGTCACACCCAATGTAAATCTTAACATCTTTAATTCTGTTACCTCCAGCTGTGTCTCCTGCTTTCTGGTCAGTGCCACCATCTCTAACCCATATAACTTAGCTGGTCTCACTACCGTCCTATAGACCTTCCCTTTCACTCTTGCTGATATCCATCTGTCACAAATCACTCCTGAGACTCTTCTCCACCCATTCCACCCTGCCTGTACTCTTTTTCACCTCTCTTCCACAATCCCCATTACTCTGTACTGTTGATCCCAAGTATTTAAACTCATCCACCTTCGCCAACTCTACTCCTTGCATCCTCACCATTCCACTAACCTCCCTCTTGTTTACACACATGTATTATGTCTTGTTCCTACTGACCTTCATTTCTCTCCTCTCTAGAACATAGCTGCTCAACCTGCTCCCTACTATTGCTGCAGATAGCAATGTCATCAGCAAACATCATAGTCCACGGGGACTCCTGTCTAATCTTGTCTGTCAGGCTGTCCATCACCACTGCAAATAAGAAAGGGCTCAGAGCTGATCCCTGATGTAATCCCACCTCCATATTGAATGCATCCGTCACTCCTACCGCAGATCTCACCACTGTCATACTTCCCTCGTACATATCCTGTACAACTCTTACATACTTCTCTGCCACTCCTGACTTCCTCATACAATACCACAACTCCTCTCTCTTCACCTTGTGCCTTATCTCCTTGTACTCTTGTCTACTTTCTGCATCTTCTTTCTACTTTCATTCATCATCACACCTCCAATTTCCAGCTTCATAATCATTACTCTGGCTGACACTCTTTTCACCTCCAAAACACTCTTGATATACTGTTCCTTCAGAATAACCCTTACTCCATTTTTCCTCCTATCCACAACATGGTAGAACAATTTGAATCCACCTCCGATCCACCTGACCTTACTGCCTTCCATTTAGTCTTTTGCACGCACAGTATATCAACCTTCCTTCTCTCCATCATATCTACTAAACTCTCTTCCCTTACCAGTCATACTGCCAACATTCAAAGTTCCTACCCTTAGTTCCACTCTCTTTACCTTCATCCTCTCCTCCTGCCTCCGGACACATCTCTCCCCTCTTTTTCTCCTTCTTCTTCTTCTTCTTCAGCCAACAGTAGCCCAATTTGGCCAGTCCATTGCTGGTCACACTAAAACATATAACTACACTAGATGAGTATAGAATTCTCCATTAACCTAATCTGCACATACACAGTACCCAGAGATAAAATCCATACAGGCATAGGAGAATATGCAAACTCCAAACAAGCAGGGATCGCCCTGGGATTTGGAATGGCTTATTTCACTTTTGAGGCAGCAGCTGTAACCATGGCATCAGTGTGCTGCCCATCAAAATCACTGTTAGATACTTAGAAACCCATTGACCACAGGCTCATCTGTACACCCAAGAGAACACTACAAAGCACAAAAAATACTGTTAGATGCATTTTGAAACTATGAGACACACAAATGGCTACTGGGCTCCTGTCCTTAGGCTAGGAGGGTACTTAAGTAGTCTGAATTACTCAAAAATAGACCCACAAATGCACGCAGTCAGTAATTTTGGTTTTAAGACTCCTGAACTTATATGAGTTACTGTCAGCATGCAAACCTGGAATTATCAAGTGAAAACAAAAACACCTTAGAATTACTTTATTTTTCTTCTAAGACATGTTGAAATTATCTGTTGCAGCCCATACTTCAACAAAGAAAATTAAATACACATATTTTTGCCTGTTTTGGAAAGATTAAAAGTTAAGGTTGCAAATACAGACCTTTAGACAGTGGCATGTTCATGTTACTTGTCTGTTTATTTGGATTTATAGAAATGAAAATATAGTAGTGTGATTATCAGTATGAGAAGCACTGTAACAAAGATTGCCTATAGAGCCAAATGAAAAAGTTATTTGCTGTTGTCTAACTTTGGGTTTGCTGTTTGTAAAACTGAGTCATTCAGACAGTCCAATTCTGTTTACTTTGGTACAGGACTATAGTGAAATATTCAAGATATTATTGAGGACATCGGCTAATTGGTCACTACAGATTTTTAAAACATACACTAAAATGCCACCCAGACTTGACAACTTATGGACATTATTTAAAAATACTCTGGTTTTTGTAGGCACATAGTCATCCATTTTTTTATGATGATCCCTTTACAACATTTTCATTTTCAACCAGATCTGATGAGGAGTCTCTAAACATGTCCTATTTCACATAATAAAAGCAGTCTTGCGGCTTATCCTCTGCCTCTTTAGTCCGGCACTGAACCACTATTCTTATTGGCTGCTCACGCTTCATTCTCTGCTTTTTAGATGGCAGCATGTATACTCACAAATGACTGGCCCCCACTGAGGTGGTGGCAAAGTAACAGGTGAAAAGAGTCCTGCAACTGGGTGTTGCAAGGATTAGCATCTTTACTGAGTCAGGTGACATGGTGATGTTATTTAGGGTAAACCGTCTTTAAGTTTGCATATTTAAAGTTCCTAGTAGCAATAAATAATCCCTAAAGATGTAAACATGTGTATTCTTTAATAATTTTGATCAATATCTTTAATACATAATAGGTGACATTCAATCTAAAACAAATGGTTATTACAAAATGCAGTAAACTAAACAATTATAGTTTTTACAGTTCAATGCCTAGCTGCTGAAAAACAACGCATACAGGTATCAGTCAGATTATTAAATGTGGTTTTTGCTCTGTTCTGAAGTGTTTTTGTGCTATGAACTTGCAAAATAGTGTATATTTTTTCTCAAAGTTTACATATTTGGCCTGCTAAGACTTTTTCCCACTATCCAAGAGTTCACTTGTTTTCAACTAGAGTTTTGTCTAACTTCTTCATCTTCTTTTGGCTGCACCCGTTAGGGGTCGCCACAGCTGATCATCTTCTTCCATATCTTTTTTTCCTTTGTATCCTATCTTTAATTATTATATTTGAATATTACATGATACCATTTTACTTATTATAAAGGTCCTAAAAATTTCGGGTAAAACACAGATCCCATCTACTAGGCCACATCACTAGTGTAATGTTATTTTAGTTGGTATGGCACTAGGCTCCTTTTTCGAGAATGTGGATGAATTTTGAAAGACTTCCTTTTAAAAATCTTTCACTTAAGAATTGTTTTGACTTCAAATTATGGTTAGTGTATTGGGCTTTACTAAAAGAATGGATGTTTACTTGGTTTCAATCAGTTCTTATTACCTGTTAGTTCAATCCATGGCAGAACATATTATTTGTTTTATCTGGGTTTTTGTGTCTGTGCATGGCTTTGTAGGTTAGCTTATAACAGCCCAGGACTGGAAAGCATGGTAAGGTTGTCATCTTTTCTAAGTTTTTCATATTATTTCTTATGTTTTTATGTTATTGCTTGTTTGCAGTGTATTTTTGCAAATTCATATTATAAATTTTGCATAGTTGTATTAATTGATCTAAACAGATTACAACATATATTATTGTTTTCTTTATATTTGCTGAATGTATTGAACACAATATATTCCCACAACAGTTAGTTTTTAGCTCAGTTTAGAAATTGGATTAGGATTTATTGAACGTAATTGTATTAGCACCTGTTCTCTGTACAGAACTAACAATTTGTCCATTAGAAACACAGCAGCCCTGGAAATGAGAAAGTGCAAGGAGTGCATTGCTGGCTGAACATTATGTGAACTTAATGCTGTGCTAACAATTATATTTGTCTTGAGGCTGTGCATCTTTAAGTGAAGTGATCACACATAACGTGATTCGCCAACAGACCTGGTCACTTTACAGCATTTGAATGGTACCTTCATTGATTGTAGGCACAAGCATGTCAATTACCTAATTAATTCTCACAGACTAGGATGCATTACCATTTAGTCAGTGACTAAATGTGTATGATTGACATAGACACTGAGGATACTAGTCCCAGATGAAGCAACCAGATGGCCAAGACAGTTGCTTATTGGACGAACATAGAAAAAATAAATTAATAAATAGGTTCTGAGAGCTATTTTTCTGCTGGTTTGATTTTATTGCATATATAATGACCCATATTGCATTGACACAGATGATTCTTCCAATAAGATTCATGAGAGACTGGGCTTCCTACTGTGTATCCAATATGGTGTAGTGACTAAGGCATTGAACCTTAAACCACAACACTGTCAGTTCAAACCAAATCCACCTGTGCTAAAAAAATAAAAAAATATATGTGAATAATTGCAATATATCCTGATTTTACAATAGCAAGTCAAGTCAAGTCAAGTTGAGGAGTATGCACTGGCACAGTGCGTTGCCGCACCCACTACACAATGAATCAACTCGGGATCCCAGTTTGCAACCCCCCAGGCAGACACGCGGTGCAATCCCACCCCCCGGAAATGACCCTCTATTTGCCGCAGCCATGTGTTACTTGGGCGACCCCTTGGTCTGGTCCAGCCACTTGGGTCCCCAATAATGAGGATCTTACGAGCCGGATCACCCTCGGGGAAATGCGCCACATGGCCGTAGTGCCGTAACTGACACTCCCTCACAATGCAGGTAATGTGCCTCATTCGGGACTCCATGAGCAACCGCTCATTCGACACAAAGTCAAACCAACGGTACCCAAGGATTTTCCGGAGAGACACGGTACCAAAGGAGTCCAGTCTTTGTCTCAGGTTACTGGTTAGCGTCCATGTCTTGCAACCATATAGCAAGACAGGAAGCACCAGGACTCTAAAGACTTGGACCTTCGTCCTTTTGCATAGATATCGAGAGCGCCACACACCCCTTTCCAGCGACCTCATGACCACCCATGCTCTCCCAATCCATCTACTGACTTCATAGGAAGAGTCACCAGAGACATGAATGTCACTGCCAAGGTAAGTAAACCTCTCAACAAGGTCTACACTCTCTCCGCAAACAGACAGACTGCTGATGGCTGTGCCCAAGAGGTCATTAAAGGCCTGGATCTTGGTTTTTATCTAGGACACTCGCAAGCCCAGACACTCAGACTCCTCGCTCAGTCTCTTGACAGCCCCGATCAGAGCCTCCATTGACTCCACGAAGATCACAGCATCATCAGCAAAGTTAAGATCCATGAACCTTTCTTCACCAACAGATGTCCCACAGCCGCTGGACTCCACGACCTTGCCCAACACCCAGTCCATACAAGCATTGAACAGAGTAGGAGCAAGAACACAGCCCTGACAAACCCCAGAATCAACTGGGAAAAACACAGAGGTCCTGCCTCCACTCTGCACAGCACTCACAGTACCAGTGTACAGGCCACCCATTATATCCAGCAACCTCAAGGGGATCCCATGAATCCTCAGGATGTCCCACAGGGCAGCTTGATCAACTGAGTCGAACGCTTTGCGAAAATCGACAAAGGCTGCAAAGAAACTCTGCTGATATTCACATTTGCGCTCCATGAGAACCCTCAGTGCCAGGATGCAGTCGATGGTAGTCTTCTTAGGCATAAAACCAGACTGTTCCGGTCGCTGGTAGGTGAGCAAGTGATCACGGATCCTATTGAGGATGACCCTAGCAAGGACCTTACCCGGCACCGAGAGCAGTGTTATCCCCCTGTAGTTGCTGCAATCCAGGCAATCACCCTTCCCTTTCCAGATAGGGACGACAAGTCCTGTTTTCCAGTCAGTTGGGATGATGCCAGTCTCCCAAATGGAAGAAAGATTGCTTGCAATGCCAGGAGGACAGCCTTACCACCAGCCTGAAGAAGTTCACCCCGGATACCACAGATCCCTGCAGCCTTTCACCCCCTCAGCTGGTTCACCACCTGTGCAATCTCAGTGAGATTGGGTGGTTCACAGCTAATTGGAGGATCAGCCTCAAGAACCATGAACCCAGAGATATCCAACGTCCTAGCTGGAGGATCACCTTTGAACAGTTGCTCATAGTAGCCAGCTCAGCGGGTCACAACTGCAGTGTCATCAGTAAGGACCGTTCAATCTGCTGCCCTGACTGCGACTCTCCGAGGAACAGATTCAGATGAGCGTAATGCTTCGATTCCTCTGTAAGCAGGATGTGGGTTGCTAGACCACAGATGGTGTGTCACTTGCTCACAGTACAATAGCTATCAACACAAATATATAATAAAAGTAATATTAAATTATTGCCCATCTGTCAAGTATCAGGTCAGGTCAGGATGGGGAACATGCACTGGTATAGTGCGTTGCCGCACCCACCACGTGACGAAACAGCTCGGGATCCTGGTTGGCTACCCCCAGGCAGACATGCAGTTCAGTCCCACCCTCCGGAAATGACCATCTATCTGCTGCAGCCAGGTGTTACGTGGGCGTCCCCTTGGCCTGGTCTAGTCGCTGGAGTCCTCAAAAATGAGGATCCTGAGAGCCAGATCACCCTCAGGGAATCACACCACAGTTGTAACTGAGTCTCCCCAACAATGCAGGTAATGTGCCTTATTTAGGACTTTGTGAGCAACCGCTCATTTGACACAAAGTCAAACCAGCGGTACCCAAGGATTCTGCAAAGAGACACAGTACCAAAGGAGTCCAGGCCTCGTGTCAGGTATCTGGATTGCATCCATGTCTCACAACCATATAGCAAGACAGGAAGCACCAGGACTCTAAAGACTTGGACCTATCCTTTTGCATAGATATCGGGAGCGCCACACACCCCTTTCCAGAGCCCCGATCAAAGCATCCATTGACTCTGCGAAGATCACAATATTATCAACAAAGTCAAGATCAGTGAAACTTTCTTTACCAACAGATGCCCCACAGCCGCGGAACCCCATGACCTTGCCCAACACCCAGTCCATGCAAGCATTGAAAACAGTAGGAGCAAGAACACACCCCTGACAAACCCCAGAACCAAGTGGGAAAAACACAGAAGTTCTCTGCACAGCACTCACAGTACCAGTGACAGGCCAGCCATGATATCCAGCACCTTGGAGGGGATCCCGCAAAGTCTCAGGATGGGAGAAAGCCCTTGTGAGCCCCATCCTTGGAAGAGTCAAAACTATTGAAGAGTCAATTGGGTCAGGCTTGTTGGGGACCAAAATTGGTGTGGTGCTGAGACGTCACCCATTGCACGGCAGCACTTGGGTCCCAATTTGAGGAGACCTATCCGGGTAGGAGCGTGGATTGTCTATCAAGTATGACTTACTTAATTTGTTTTTCAAATGCATTCAATCAAAAGAACTTGCCATCTCAATTTCAGGTGACATCGCTCACTATTGAGAAGGTTAATTGAGCAATCATTGATATCTGGCATTATCTGTAGTTTCCTTCTCCCTTTATCCAGTGCCTTGAATTTATGCATCACTGAATTAACTATAGTTACTTTTTTCTTGCTATATGAAGCGTTATCGGAAACTAAGAATATAATAATTTATAACAAAAAACTGCATAATGGTATGGGAGAAAGGAAATCTTGATTTCAATAGTGTTTATTATCAGAATGATTAAATAAAACCAGAGAAAAGTCATTTGACTGTCCGTCTGTGTTATGGGTCTTTTTCTTTTTACTTAGATAACATCACCTTTAACAGCAATGTGGCACTACATCACACAATTGATAAAACACTGCTTTGTGATTTGTACAGTACAAAAAATCTGTGTGCACAAAAATATATATTTAACTTTATAATGTTATAGAAAGACACTATATGATGGTCAAACTGTTGTAGTACAAATATATTGATGCCGTCCTGTTGGAGGGGGGTCCAAAAAGAGTTCAGAAACCTCACAATATGTTCACCTGGGGTGTGTGGGTATGCAGTATTATAGCATTATTATTATCATTATTATTATTAGATACTAGATTACAGATATAGATTATAGATTACAATTTTCATTTGTTTATGTCATTCGTTTTTGTGTTTTTCAGTTGTATGTTCAAGCTATTTTATTTTGTACAGTAATTGTTTTTTTTATTTTATTAATACCACAAAGCCATAGCTACAAAATAAAATTCTAACACTGAATTGTGTTTTAATTTATATTATTACAAATAGCAATAACATTTACAGACTGTAGATTTACATGGCTCATAGAATGAACTGAATGCTTTTAATTTTGGGGACCTCTTTGCAACACCTCTGCTCACAGCCACTCTGGTTGCTTTATACTGTGCTTGCTGACCACGTTTTACTTCAGCTTTCCCAAATTTTCCTTCTGCTCACTCTCTATGCCACGTATCATGCCATGTCTTTTTCCTTCTTTACTTTTCCATTCACCATATTGGTCAATGCTGTTCTTTGTGTGCCAAATTTCATACAAATTATTGAAAACATTTTTTTGATTTTGGGATATTTTGTTTTTCTAGTGTAGGCATTTTTTTACCTTAAATATTGATATATCCATATGTCCTTCCTTAGTGGAAAACTACTACCCTAGATGGACAATTCTGTGATGTATTGGGTGCCCACAGCCTTGGACTTGTTCCTTTTTTCCAGGACATCAATAGTCATGATCCAAGTTTGCACTAGGACAATGAGGACATAAGCAACAAGTTACTGGTGCAGTTGAAACTCTTCAATAAATCTATAATCTGTGCTCTCTGTTAGGAAGTTAAAAATCCAATAAATAATGTCAATAAATTATGAGTTAAAACCAAAGAGTGATTCCTCAGTGCTGGTCTCTTACTCTTTAATTCTCTTTACCTTCCACACCCATTACTCTGGTATGCTCATGATGGCCGAATGTGGTCCACAAACGACTCCCATCCCAGCATCCACTGGGATGTGCTGACCCAGGTTACCTCACCCTGCCACCTCTGTTGGCATCAGCAGGACCCCTGGAGCACTCAGTCACTCCTACTCACAGCTGTTCATCAGGAACAATCCAGTCCACCAGTCCAATCTACTCTCCTCTATAGGGCTTCCCGCACTACTTCGCCACCATCTGTCAGCACTTGCTCCAACCCGATTTTATTCTCCCTTGCCACCAATCTTCCTTCCTTGATTTCTTTCTATTTTTCTTTTCCCATCTTCCTTTCTGTCTGCATCAGCAGGACCCCTAGAGCATTCAATCACTCCTACTCACAGCTGTTCAGCATGAGCGATCTGGTCCACCCCTGGTGCACCTTTGTCTACACTCCTCTATGGGGCTTCCCCCACTGCTTTACAGCCATTTGTCAGCACTGGCTCCAAGTCAATTCTTTTCTCCCTTTCCACCAATTTTTCTTTCTCTATTTTTTTCTATTTTACTTTTCCCACCTTCCTTTCTGTCCTGCTCAGACCTCATTCATCCTTGTGGGTGAACCCATGGAGCATCAGTGAGGAATGGCTGGGCTGATTGCACTTTAATATGAAAGAGCAATTGGTCAATTTCCCCATTAAACTCCCCATGACCACACATTTTTTTTTGCTTCCTCACATCTATACCCACAGTCTGAGCACCACTGTTTTTAAAAGCTATTTGGACTCAAAATTAATTTGAACAAAAATGTGCTTCTCCCAGTGCATTCTTTAGCAAACAGTATTAAATTGGACACCTTCCCATTTATCATTACAGATCAGTGAAAATATCTATGGGTAAGCATCACAAGTAAATATAAATCTCTTTTTCAACAAAATTTTGCTGCTTGCATGGACAAAATTAAACAAGATGTGCATAGACGGTCTACCCTCCATCTTACTTTATCAGGGAGAATTAACGCTACTAAGGTGAATGCACCTCTCAATGCACCACTCAGACTATTTATCCCACTGTATCTGAGTGTGCAATCTGATCAGAAAGACAATTATCGGCATACAGCATCAAGCACATACTGCCTCAGCCATGCTGTCTTTTTAAACTGCTCTCCATACAGCAAAAGCTTCAGAGCTTTTCCTGTACTGACCTCGCAGTTCAGAAACAATTTCATCCCAAGAACTATAAACGCAATCAATCAGTCCATCAAGTGCTCCTTGTAGAACTGTTTGTACTTATAAGTACAATCATCTCACTGTAAACTTGCTATAGTTATAATATTGCACAACCTGAGCCACTTTAGCGTGTATTTAACATATGATGACAATATCATTTTAAGATGAAATGCAGCAAAATATGTTTATTACATTATACAGATAAAAAGTTAACATCATTTAAATAATCTATATTGTTAATAATTAAACATGTGAGGACACTGTGTTGCAGCGCTAGCAAGAAGCTGGCGCCTCATTCAAGGATTGTTCCTGCTTCGCGCTGTATTCTTGCTGGGGCTAGTGCGACACTGGAAAGACAGATGGATAGAATAATTAAACATGTACTATGAAGATATTTCAGTGTTCCTTAAAAGTTTTGAAGAATCGGAGTTCTAAGCTTACAGATGGCTTAACATCTATTACAGAGCTGATTGTGTGGTGATTGGGTACAGGAATTAGGAGCAAGTACGTTTGAAAGACACAGTACTGCTGCAATAAATTATTTAATTGAAGGTCGTGCACAGCGCAGCAAGCACCTTGCGGGAGGCAAGAACAATCACTGGACGGGGTGCCAGCTCGTCACTATCACTGTGCCACCATGTTCCCATGTTTAATAACATGCTTTAATTCCTATCATTATGAAAATGATATCAAAGTATACATCTCAGTATTTTAATTATTCAGAGAGCTGTAATATCACGAATGTAATGGATTCTGTGTCCTGTTGGAGGATGAGAAAGCCCGTTTAAGAAGCACGTAGTAATTCACACACATAGAGCACATAGAAGAACACATACAAAACAAAGCATTTAACGTGCTACTTTAGTTACGATGGTATTTGAGAAACTAGTAAACTAAATGATTTTAAGATTAAGTTTATGATGTTCAACTTTAATGACA
Source organism: Erpetoichthys calabaricus (assembly GCF_900747795.2). Classification (NCBI taxonomy): domain Eukaryota; kingdom Metazoa; phylum Chordata; class Cladistia; order Polypteriformes; family Polypteridae; genus Erpetoichthys; species Erpetoichthys calabaricus. Next base: position 50,499,564 of record NC_041402.2, on the reverse strand, counting down.
AAATAAACTACATGATTAAAGTGGAAATTTCGAGATTAAAGTTGACATTTCAAGCTTTTTTCCCCACTGTGTCCCTATTTTTTTCTTTTTTCTGTACCCTAATAAGCTTCCATATGACACTCAAACAGTGGGCTACGATTTGCCTTTTCACGGTGACTTTGATATGTGACAACTTCTTTTTTTATTTCAGGCACTGTGTGACTTTGTGAACTTGAGCTTTCGAGTTTCTCCAACACGCTGTGTTACTCAGTCAACCTCCTTTTGTTGTTTATACCACAAATAGTAAGTTTTTCCTTGCCTCCACTTGGTATTCACTGAAATTCTTCTATTTCCCCCGTGCTTTTGCCATTGCCTTTTTACAGAACGCTGAGCTTAAGGGGCTGTTTATATTGATTTGCATATTCAAAGAGGCGTAATTCTGGGAGGAGTTGAGGAGTGGCAGCAGGTGCGTGCACGTGTGTTACTTTTCACGCTGACTGGGATTTATGGAGCGGAAGAACGTGGAAGTTGGCAAATACACAGATTTATGCATCAGGATTTTTTTGTGCGTACGAACATTTCCACTATTGTCCATACGCCATGTTTTAGTGTGAATTCTACGCACAGCGTTATGCATGAGGCCCCTGGACACTGACACAAATAGATGAACACACACTAGCTTGGTCTACAATAGAAATAAATTCCTGCAATATCTCTTTATATTCCTTGCTTTGTACCCCAATAAATACAAAGTTATCATAAATATACTAACAACCCGATTGTCCTTCATTCACTCAGAATATGGAACCAATGTAGGAAGCACTTCAAGTTAGAGAATATTTTATCTCTGGCACCTCTACATGATAACCATCTTTTTCCACCCTCTCAAACTTAATTTTTAATGTTTAGAAAACGTATGGGATGAAATCATTTAGAGATTTGTATATAAAAAATGTATTTTCATTCTATGAATAGTTACACTCTAAATTTAATTTCAAATCAACACAATTTTTCCACAATCTCCAAATTAGAAACTTTTCTAAACAAAATGTTCTTAATTTCCCACCTATTGCTATTCCAGAAAAGATATTGATCATTCATGAGAACTCAGACAGCATTTCTATAATATAATAAACCATTTTAAAGTCCCATCCTTTTAAAGATCCCAAAGTACAGTGGGAAAATAATCTCTTACTCAACATTTTCAGAAAAGGAGTGGAAGATAGCCATGCACAGAATTCACATTCTATATGTGCAAAGCATTCAATTATTCAACTCAAAATTTTTTATCAAGCATGTCTATCTTGTTTAAAATTGTCCAAAATATTTCCAGGATAAGATCCAACCTGCGAATATTGCAATCAAGTTCCAACCTCACTGGGCCACATGTTCTGGACCTGCACCAAATTAACATCATTCTGGACATAAATGCCTATCAGACAGCTTTGGTGTCACAATCCCTCCTAATCCACTAACAGCTGTGTTTGGTGTACTCCCAAATGGTCTTAAAGTGTTGAAGGACAAACTGTAATTGCCTTTACTTCACTATTAGTATGTAGACTTATCTTGCTCAACTGGAAGAATCCTAACCCACCTCTGTTAAGTCAGTGCGTAACTGATGTTATATACTATTTGAAATTGGAAAAAATCAAATTCTCACTTAGAGGATCTGTGCAAAACATTTTTAAAACATGGCAGGATGTAATGAATAATATTTTAGATTAAGCACTTATATTGGGGAGAAAGACTCCTTTCCCTCTATACTACTCTGAAAAGTTTTACTCTGGCTTTTGACCTTTCTCTCTTTCTCATGGGTGGGGTGGATGAATTTAATTTAGTTTTACTTGATTGTATGGAATGTTACATGCTTTAAATTAATTCAATAAAAGTTAAAAAAAATAAAAGCTGCGCACTGCCATTAAACCTTGGACAAACTTCACCACAAATCCTGCCACATTTCAGCTTTTTAACTAAACAGGAAAGAATGTTTTTGTTGATGAATGAGTGAGCAATTGAGACAGTCATTCAACTTTGCATTTTATATATATAGATAACGGCTGGTCAGCTGCAGCGTTTTATTTTAAAAATTGGGTTGAAACTCTTCAATAAAAAGTTCTGATATGCATCACAACAAAATTCTATTTTTAGGCAGCTGTGTAGTGTTTCTGGGTGCCAAGACCTGGATACCACATATAAAATGACTTTGCTGTTTCTGATGCCACTGGAAAGAAATCAAAAATGAATGACATGCATTCTTTTAAATTGTTTGTTGTCTTATAAAATACAATTACCATACTATTCTGGGATCATGAAATGTGGGTACAATGCAGCAATCATTAAATGATAACACAGAATAATTTGTCCTACTTTTAACTCTTTTATTGTTTAATATAGCAGCTAAAATGTATTTTATCCATCAATCCATTAACCAGATAGGAACCAGTCAGGTTACATGCACACACACACACACCCACTGACTCCCATACACGGACAATTTAGAGTCCCCAAAAACCTAATACAAGTGGGATGAATGCTGGAATACCCATTGAAAAATCATGCTGACATAGGGCGAATGTGCAGACTTCATTATTTGTTACTGCCACATGCAGTAAAATTATGAGGGAGGAGCAGCTCATTAAAAGCAAGCGACTGAACAAGCAAGTGTGTCATACGAACCAAAAGAAGCTGAGTGACAAGAGCCATACACATGAAGAGGTGAGCAAGCATATGCAGGAAGTAGGGAGGGATAAGTCAGATTGGGGTGCTGCTAAGGGCATGTTGAAAATCTATATTTATTATAGGGCCTTAAACAATCCTGAGAAAAGGCAGGCATATTCAGAAAGAGGGTGAGCTGCATATGTTTTCATTTTATTTTATTCTACAGTAATAGCCTATTGGTTGACTAATACAATATGGATGATTTGGATTTACTCTTGTGCCTCCATGGTTTTAGTGGTGCAAAGGACAGAATTTCTGCTTTATATTCTCTAGTTGGGTGTATAGTAGGGGCATCCAGTACTGACAATTCTTAGTATGTTATTAATATTTTAAAAGCAGCACATTTCACTAATGAGGACCTGCATACCTACTAGAGCAGAGGAGCAGTTGCTTTGTTACGCAGTTCACATAGACTGTGGTGCATTTCTGGGTCTATTCATGCTAACGTATGGCAGCCACAGTAAATTTAAAGTAGGACACATGACTGCGCCATCAACTGGACTGTCTCTTGTCCCTAACAAAGCTCTTTTTGTTACAGCTACAGAGTGTCAGTTTGAATCCTGTTTAGAGGTGCCTTGTGAGGAATCCATCAGAAAATTCTTTAATTTTCACAAATTAAGTGTGCTTACATTTATTGTGGAGGTTTTCTTAGCACAGGAATCTTCTTCAGTATACACTCCATTTTTTGCAAATTAGCTTATTTTAATTGTCATATTCTTTGGGCTATTTTCACTGCCATTTTGATTATTTATGGGTGCCACAATTTTGTGTTTCCTGTCATTGGGACAGTGACATGTTTGTCAGGGGCGTGTCCTCAGAGGTCATGACCTCCTAGTAACGACACGACGAGTTAAAAACTTCAGAGAACTGCCTCATCTCAATTTCTGGACAACAAAACTCTTTAGACCAGGGGTGTCCAACTCCGGTCCTCCGGTGGGCCGCAGTGGCTGCAGGTTTTCATTCTAACCATCTTCTTAATTAGTGAGCTGTTTTTGCTGTTGCTTAACTTGTTTTGCCTTAGTTTTAACGGATGTGACTCTGACCCCTTAGGTGCTTCTTTTTCCTTAATGAGCAGCCAAACAATAATGAGACAGAAAACAAGCTGCCACTTTACCAGCTAACCTGAAAATAATGAAAGATGAAGGTCTCGGTCAAGTTGGTCTGCTCAGGTCACCAAAACATCCTGTCTTAGGAAAAACAGAAAATCAAGAATCTGCTGTGGCAGAACGAGAGCAGCAACAAGTCATGATATTCAATAATGGCTTCAATTAACAGCAAGAATTGGCTTCTCATTAAGAAACTGGTTGGAGTGAAATTGGCCGGAGTTTGAAGCCCCAATTTAGCTGGTCATCTGTCAGCTTGTTTCACATCTCATTTCTGTTTGGCTGTCATTTAATGAAGAAACAAATCAGTTCAGAGGACTGAATCCTTAAAAACAGGGCTATTAAAATGAAGGGAAAAGGAGTTAATTAGCAGTGAAAACTGCTCACTGATTAGGAAAAGGGTTGGAATGAAAACATGCAGCCACTGTGGCCCACCAGGACCAGTGTTGAACACCCCTGCATTAGACCATTTCAAAGCTCTATTTCTTGTGACTTTGACTTGTGCTTTGTTTATGAAAAATGTTGTCTCTTGTTTTGAATTTTTGCTTGGAGTATTGATTGATCTCCCAACTTTGACTTCTATTTTTGCTTTTGACTATGTCTTTTCTTCCCGGTCTTTGTAAGTAAATACCCCTTACTAGTGTGCCTAGCATACCATGCCTAGTGGGAAAAGGTTGCTGCCAGGGTGTCACAAAGCACAGACAGGTACTACAGAGAGCCTTCAGAATGAAGAGAAAAGGTTGGCACACTTTGTATGTATGTCCTGTGCATTAAACAGTGATTTCTCGCTGTCAATTAAAGAAATAGTCAGTCTAGGGAGGGAATGCCAGAAATGAATGTATGGGATTGTGTTGTACCTCTAACAGGAAACAAAAGGTTTTGAGCAAATGAAGTACCAAAAAAAGCTGAGTCTTGAGTCAGATGAAGAGACTGAGTAAAGTTCAGTTAGTTGCTGGAAGACACAAGCCAAGATTAAGAAGGAGGGAGTATGTATGGTTGAAATCAGAAGCAACAGAAGGAGTGAATTGATATAAGATTAAAGTGGACAATTGGTTAGGTCTTTTGAGATGTGCCCACAGAATAAGCAAGCTTTTGTTTATAGTTCTGTTTACCTTTTTGACTCCTGGATGCAATTCTGGATACAGAAGGCCGCCTTCTAATTTCTAGCATAATACGATTTAATGCCACATGTAAGAGAATTTAAGATCTTGTACCAATCCTTCTTCCTCTTCATCTTTTTCCACTTCTGTTTGAAGTCAATGTGCTCGATCAATCTTCTCCTAACAGCATGGTCCTGCACCTCCTCACCAGTCAAGCCCTTTTTCTTCAGAGCTTCTTTTACTTTATCCATACACTTCTGCTTTGGCCTCCCTCACTTTCTCTTCCCCTGTATTTTCACTCTTATCACTCTTTTGCCCACATATTCATTGTCTCTCCTCATCACATGTCCATAGCTTTTCAGCCTACTTTCCTGTATTTTCTTAGATGAAAAACTAAATCTAGATTGTTGGTAAGATCTTTTTCTACAATTTAGATTAGTTTAAATGTCAATTTACAGTACAGTAGAACCCCAATTTACCATTCCCATATTTAACAATTTTTTGTTTTCTTGGTGGAAAATTTTATGAGATGTTTTCAGAAGTAACTGCTAAAGACTATACAGTTCTATTCATTTCATTTTATTTTTGTATGGTTCCCTTCACTGAGTGGAGGGCTGTTCCAAGTTCACAGGTAAAAAGCAATTACAAGCTTTACAGATCACTAAATTACATAATGCATACACCTAAAGACACGTTCGTTTAAACACAAAGGAATATGAAGTAATTTCAAACTGATTAACATAAATGAAACCTAACAATATACTTGCCATAATAGCATGGCTGCCGTCGGTGGAAAGAAAACTGTAATGCTGAACAGGTGCACAATGTTGTGGTAACGTGTCTACGCAGGCATTACTAAAGAAAGAAAAAAATAACTTTTAAGTGTCTGCATTTTCACGGGAAGGAGAACAGAAAACAAAGAATGGGATTTACCTTTCTTGTTCAGCAGATGAGAATGGAAGACAACACTTTTTCAGCGCTGCTTCAACAGTGCAGTGTGGCAGGGTGCTGGCAGGGTTGCTCGTCGCCACCTGTCGCTTAAGTAAGAAAAGAAAAAGTGCAAAGCATTTAGTTTAGTTTACTGTGGAAAGTAAAAGGGGTTCTGGAAGTTAACCTAATTGTAGGATTAGACAGAGAGGTGTTAGGATTGGTGAGCAAAACACCACTGAGTGCAACAGGAACTTCCTGCCTTCAGGGTTCATCTTTTGATCAAGTCGTGGTGTTGAGTGTTTGGTGTAGCACAGCCTTAAAGTACATCAATCAGAGCAGCTTGTGTTTATATGTAGATAAATATCTCCTAGTAATAGTATAGTTTTGGTGGAGATATTTATATAAATTGAGTTTGTGGTGCACTTTTGTCTTTTTGTATATACAATGAATTTTTCTCTTTGTAAATTTATTTTGTGGATCTTATAGTATTATTGGAAGGATTATATTATCTATTACTATTATATTATAGTATGTGTATTATCTTCCTGTCTGTATTTTTTATTTAAGAAGACTGCCAATTTTTGTGCATGTACATTTATTATGGGTTGTTTTTGTCATTTGTGAACTTGCCAAACTCAGTTTCTGTATTTTTTTGTTTCATTGTATTTTGTGAGTCAGTTGTGGTGAGGACAGTGCAAAAAGCCTGCCTGACACTATTTGATCTGTGCCCATAAATAAAAACCCACTATTGTTTTGAAATACAACCTTTTTTGTGTCTGTGTCCCCCTATATAAAATCTCTAATTTCTGATCCCGATCGGTCCTGAACTACAAGACGCCCAGTGAATAGTCTGGTGCCTTCTTTCCCATTACACGGGGTGTCACAAGTGCTTAGGGCTGTAAGAGTAAAAGAAGGATAAGAGAATGAATGAATAAATAACTTGATCACTTACATGCTTCTATGTACACATGTACCTTGTGTGCTTAAATGCTTGTTCTATACATACTTACTGTATATGCTAATGTATATTCTGTATTGAATTAAACAACATATTTAAGCTGAAGGGCGGCATGATGGCACAGTGGTAGCGCTGCTGCCTTGCAGTTAGGAGACCCGGGTTCGCTTCCCGGGTCCTCCCTGCGTGGAGTTTGCATGTTGTCCCCGTGTCTGTGTGGTTTCCTCCCACAGTCCAAAGACATGCAGGTTAGATGCATTGGTTATCCTAAATTGTTCCTAGTGTGTGCTTGGTGTGTGTGCGTGTGTGTGCCGTCCGGTGGGCTGGCACCCTGCCTGGGGTTTGTTTCCTGCCTTGCGCTCTATGTTGGCTGGAATTGGCTCCAGCAGACCCCCTGTAGTTAGGATATAGCAGGATGGATGGATTTAAGCTGAAAACACTTCCTTATGCATAATATTTTGAGTTAATATTCTGTCTTAATTGGGAATAACTTTTCCATGCTTTTCCAGATGAAGAACTTTAACATTTGTTCTCAGTGTTCATCAAGACCAAGAAACATATGACTGGTCATATGATAAATAATGCCAAAAATATCTAAAGTTTGCCAAGATGGTCTTGGAGGAAATAGCACATGTGTTTGCATGCCAAAATGTAGTACAAAAATGATTGCAGTAATATGGCTATAAACATACATCTGCATCAGCCATTAAATTCTGCACAGGGGTGGTTCAGATTGGAGTTTCTGGTGTGCTTTTATTACTAGCTATCTATTCATTGCATTCACTTCCACATATTGCATAGGTTATGTTGTATGCAGCTTGGGACTATACATGCGAGATTCAAGTTTGTGTCTTCTAAAGTGTTATCCAAGAGCTGCACATAGATATAAGGATGTCCATCATCATTAAGCTCTTTCCAGCAGACAGTGAAGGTGAGGAAAGCCAAAACTCCAGTAAGTAGCATCTGTAGAGAACATAAACCTCTGGGGTTTTATAGAGAGAGAAGCACTGCACTGTTAATGCATCAGCCTATTGTGTAGCCATCACACATAGTGTCCGGTTGATACAGTAAATAGACTCCATTTAATAGGAAAAAGTGATTTAAAAAAAGAAGAGACAAATCATCCAAGCAGAACAAATGATCAGACATTTTCAGAAAACCTAAAGCGTTTGTTTGAAAAAAAATGTTTTTGTATGTTTTATGTTAAATCATCTTCCAAAATTTCTCTCTATATATAATTTATAAGAAGAACAGTAACTCAGTGGCACAGAAATAGTTATCTTTGTAATCAGTGTATCTTTATTTTAGATAAAACATTAAACAAATTTATTTTAAACTTGGTTTTTCTTTTTCAACTTTTTTCGCATTTAACATTTTTCTCATATTTGCCACCTTTTTAGTGGATCCCAGTAAAAACACAACACCAGGAGTTTAACTGCATTTTCTTTGGGATCCTGATCCGACTTTTAATTCAGATGACATTTGTGTGAATTTTCCATGTTCTCTCAATGCTTACTTGCATTTCCTCCAAAAAATTTGTATGCCTCCACTGGCCTAAGGTAAATGAGTGAACCCAGGCTTAGACTGGCATCTAATATTTAGCTCCCTAAGAAAGTCTTTTGCTTGTTGCCAGCATAGACTAAAGCTACCCACCACAATAAAAAGTTGAAAGAGTTTTGAGAATGGGACAGATGGATGAAAAAGCAATAGGGAAATGGAAACACATGGTGTCAACATTTAAGGCTGAGTCAGTGTCTGGAATACTGTGTCGGGTAAACTTAGAACAGAAGTATGAACTATGAAAATTTAATGTAGCACTCATGACAATAAATAAAGTAAAATTCTGCTCATCATTATTCTGTTTGACAGAAACAAGAAAAACTAGGACGAAGTAACAAGACATTCCTTAACCTATCAGTTTCTGCAACTGATTTAGATGACAAAGGATGCCGACTAAAGGAGACAAGGACAATTTAAGTTTATGTAGACTGGTAAAAACTAGGGCGCCTTTTTTTCCTTTGTACCCTGGCTTATAATAGAGAACACGTGTGGCTTTAAAGGCTGTTTGGTATGGTTCATATCAGTTCACCGTGCCTTGTGGGTTGCATTTGTGCCAATAAATGCCTAGACTGATTCACAAAGCAGATCCCGTGTTTGATCTCAGGATACTTTTTAGCTCCATGAGAAAACATTGATTGAACAGTAAAGATATTTTTGAACTATTTTCTGCTACCTTAAAATTATTTGAACTTGTCACAGACTTTCATATACCGTAACTGGCATTCCACTATGGAAATAAGTACAAAGATGCATAAATAATTTTTTCTAAGTGGAAAACCATTCATTCTTTGGAAGCTTCAATGTAGGGCATTTTATTTATTTGGAACTTTATAAACATGCAGATGATTTTATGTAGTTGGAATTCACCATTCCTTCAAACAGCATACAAAGTTTTGCAACATATGCTACTCATCACTATCTAATCTTTGAAAACTTAATTTGAGCAAATAGGTATTATTTTTAACTGAAATTATGCAGTACTGCATAGTTGGCAAATGTTTTTCTTAGATTTGACACGAAAAGTGAAACTGGTGTGAGAGAAACCATGGAAAAGCACTAAAGAAATCCAATGAAAATTACATGAAATTGCTTCAGAAGAAATGCTGCTAAATAAATTATGTGAGTCCATTTCCTCATAAGTAGGGACTGATTTAGTCTACCTACTGTAATACACCAAGTGAAAGGCTGGAGATTATTATCCAATTGTAACACTAGACCACCATACTCTTTTAAAACAGACTTCTTGATTGTCTTACATTTTAATTATATGGTTGAATAATTTTTAATATATTGATTCATATTTTTTATGCAATCAAAGATTAACTGGCTGGTGACCACAAAGTACTCCTTTTGGCAAGGGGGTGTCAAGAACTCATTAATATTTTGTTTTAAAATTTGTTTTTGTTTTTATGTATTATTAATTTATATTTGTTTTTTTTTAAATCTTTTTTTGTCGTGCTTCTAGTCACAATAAAGCTTCATGGCTGCAGGTATGCAACAAAATTTTCTTGTGACCCATTATATATAAGATGGCTGCTCATATTTACTAAGCATCTCTTTTTTAAGACTATGTATTGTGAAAGCTTGCAGAAGTCTATTGCTCACGCAAAATATTTATTATGGTTCTAAATTCTTCTTTTGGTTTAGTTAGTGATTTCCTTAGTGAATTTGACATTGATAAAAAGATAATATGTTTTGAGGCACCAGCTTCAACTCTGACTGTTCTTTTGCTAAATAATCCAATGGAAACATTTACTCATTTCTTGGAAAGGATTTCACTCTTGTCCAATGTGAATATAATAAGAGGTATGTATATTTCTTATCAGACCTCCAGAGCAATACTTTCTCACTGAAACGGGTCAGCTTTCCCTGGTATGTCCGAGGAACTAAGAAATACAGAAGTAATCACACTAGTTATGTATTTGAGACCAGAATCACTCTGTGTTGCCCTCTGTCAAAAGCACTTGCATGGGACTCATTACCATAACAAGGTTTAATACTGTACACCCAGCATGTCTCACTTCCTGTACTGGCATGTAGTTTGTATTCCTACTGCCAATTAGAGTGCTACGTGAATCCAGTTTTCAAGAACCATACCTAACCTGTACCTGCAACTATTAAACCACTCCTGCTGTAGCCTGCAAGTAAGAGTTAATTAAAACTGCAACTGGAAGCGACCCTCTGATTTACGAACCGTAAGCCAAACTGTACCTACAAATTTCCATATTTAAGATTGAGCACTAGTGCCCAATTAGACATTTGTATCTTCATGTTGTATTTAGATACGAAGCAGCGGACACCATAAAGTAAGCCATTATCACGCTTCTGCCTAACAGGTTGCATGTTAATTAAAATCGACCACCACTCTAAATTCTGAATTAAGATGGCAAATGAGGCTTATTTAGAGTTTTATACATGTTACATGCCAAAAACTGATATTTTAAACTGTAATGTACCTAGGGAAAATAACACTTACATAATACACAACAATATATCTAACAAACTATTCATGCATACACAAGAAAATAAACCATTGCTTTTAATTTCTAGTGTACAGAGACAATTCCAATATGTGACTCTCATGTTATTAAAACTTAGTTACTTAACAATTCAAGTTGCAGTTCTAGATGATGCTCTAATTAAGAGCAGCAAAATAGGAAAAAAACTCAGGAGAAATGGCCACTTTATAGCTTCACTTATTGTTAAACTTGCTCCACATCTTTACACATTGCACACTGACATCTCCTTTTGCACCAGTTGGTTTCTCCAGACACTACTCACAGCTTAGTTCCTTCTACAGGTATGAACTTGTTTGTTTTCAACCACACTTCAGTTTGAACTCGGTGGCATCTGTGCTGATGTGAAACACTAGACTGTGTTTATGAAACATTATTTATCATGTTCAGTGTGGCTCTGGAGAATTATCCAAATTCCTGGTTCTCTCAGCTTAGGTAAGCAACTTGCTCAAAATTGACTAACATCAGTCATTCCTCTATGCTTCATGATTCCTCCACAAGTTCACCTCTTCTTCCTTTCCATCACTAGTGTATGCGATCTCTGTTATTTTCCTCTTTACCTCCAGTGTGTCACAATATATTTTTTTAACCTTCCTTCCCCATTCAAACTTTACTTACAATTTAATGGTTTCCTTTCCTGTGTTTTCTTCTGGTTACAAAGATATTACTAGGTTGATACTGCTGAAACAGTGTGTTTAAATCTGTTTTGTGACCCCACAGTTGTGCAGTGGTTACCACTGCTGCTTCAAAGATCCAACATACTGGGTTGCGTTTCCACATTCATCCTGTGTCTGTATGGGTAATCCGGTTTTTAACTTCAACATTCCCACAGACCTGGTGCCGGTGACATGTTGCATGTTCATTAGTACATACGGGTAGAAATTTCACAGTAAACATTACTAAACATTTGACACTAATGACCCTATAAACCTGTAAACTGACCCCAATGTGAACATGACTGTAGGTGTGAGTTGATCCTTGTCCTCTTTTTTTGGAACTTTACGTTCCTCATTAAATGGACAAAAATGTTTCTTGTTTACACAGTGGCCTGACAGCATTTAATAGTTTATGTATAAACTGCTCAAAAAATTAAAGGAACACTTTGAAAACACATCAGATCTCAATGGGAAAAAATTGTGCTGATTATCTATACTGATATGGACTAGGTAATGTGTTAGGAATGAAAGGATACCACATCATTTGATGGAAATGAAAATTATCAACCTACAGAAGGCTGAATTCAAAGACATCCTGAAAATCAAAGTGAAAAAATGATGTGACAGGCGAGTCCATTTTGCCCAAATTTCATTGCAGCAACTCAGAATTGTACTTAGTAGTTTGTATTGCCCCCAAAGTGCTTGTATGCATACAGCAAAACTTCTGGAAATGGTACATATTAATGTGCTACCCTGGAGAAGTTGGACTTCCTGTGCAACATCTGTAGGGTCCAGGTATCGCCTCATGTTACCAGTAGTGACACTGACCATAGCCAAATGCGAAACTAGTGAAAAAACAGTCAGAAAAGATGAGGAGGGAAACATGTCACTGGCCTCCACCTGTTAAACCTTTCCTGTTTTAGGGGTCATCTCATTGTTGCCCCTCTAGTGCACCTGTTGTTAATTTCATTAACACCAAAGCAGTTGAAACTGATTAACAACCACGTCTGCTACTTAACTGACCAGAATAAAATCCCAGAAGTTTCAATGATTTGATGCTATACCTTTAAAGCATTCCTTTAATTTTTTGAGTAGTATACAGTATATAATATATATTTTTTTTTGCCCACAATCTACTGTTTGGCTGTGATAAACTAAACCACTTCCACACTTTTTGCAAGCAGCATATCATTTTTTATTTTTGTGTTCTCTATTAATAATAACACAAACAAGTCTCCATATATATTTGACTTATTGCAAGTATAATTTTCAATAATTTGCTATTCACCCGTGGCTTTTTTTGCTTTAATATTATTGTCCCTTCTGATTCTGTGCCTGGAGCAGGTGATTTGCTTTCGTTTCTTTCCCTCTCTGCCCAGTTGTGCTTTGCTCCTTCCGGTACTGACTAAACTTGCCCACTGTGCTTTCACAAAAAAGGGAATAAAACAACTGATTATAGAAAACAGATAAAAGATGTTTACCCAGACCTGACCCACACTTTCAAAATTCTTACCCACACCCAAACCTGATTTTTTTACTTAGAAAAGCATATTTCATACTGCAGTCACTGTATTATAAACCATTTTAAGTTTCGAGACAAAACCCTTTAAAATGAGATGATAAAAAGAATAATAACCAAAAAACTCTGCTTCTTGCTGGCTGTCTTCCTAACACATTGATTTGAAATCTTAGTGCTGTCTTATTGAAATTCATCAATCCATCCAGCCTTTGGACTTCTTCTCTGAACCGCATCACCTAGACACAGCTAAGAGCCAAGAAGCCAGAAAAGGTCAACAAATTCATCCAGGAACCTGTTTTACCAGAGACTCTTGTTCTGATGATGTACAGTATTGATTACCATTATCTTAACAGCTGAATATTTCCAGTTAAATCAGTATTAAAAGTTTAATGTTATTTTCATACTATTTGAGTGTTCTTTCTTTCAAACACCTGTTTTAGGTACTGTATGTATTTTCTGTTGAAAGATCACACAATTAACAAAAGCTACAACATTAAAGAAAATATCTTAAAATATACCTGTATCCACATTAAAATAAATCAGATATGATTTTTTTTTATTTTATAGGGAAAGTTTAGATGAGATACAGACTTTTTTGCTTATAACTATACTGGAGGTATGCAATTTTTTGATAATGTGAGTAGAAACAAATTATCTATCTGCAAAAACAGGCAATGATTTTATTCTGACAGTGTATGCTTTTTAAAATTCTAATGGTAACTTTCCCATGGTACTGTAGAAGATCTTGTGCATACAATAGAGTGAATGTTTCCAAAATATGTGCAGGGCATATCATTGGGAAACAGGAGTATGACAACATGAGCTGTCATATATGCCAGTCCTGTCAGTAGATGACACAAATCCTCACTCATAGCCCTGTGTAAATGTGCTGTGATCATTTGTATCAAGAAAAGGATGAGGTTTTTTTTTTTTTTTGTAAATTACACACTTAAGAGCCACAGCAGCAGTAGAAGGTGAGGCTATGTATGGCCACTTCATGTGGGCAGAGGAACAGTTTAAACTAGCCAACCCGCGGCGTAACATACGCCGCATAATTATGTATTGATGGGTGAACACTTGCTGAACAACACAGTTGTCCAAATGGGGTGGGTTTGTGGATAGCAGTGTGAGTGAATGAAAAGATGGACCTTTGGAGAGAGCAACATACAATTGTCTGTGACTGAAAGTGGGATCGTCTGTGACGATGGAGGCCACGCTGGTGAAAGTTACTTCCCAGCCCCCCCACTCCCTCTCTCTCTCTCTCTCTCTCTCAGCAGCACGCAAGCCTCCCCAGCCCCCCCCCCCTCTCTCTCTCTCTCTCTCTCTGAGCAGCACGCGAGCCTCCCCAGCCCCCCCCCCCCCCTCAGGAGCACACGAGCCTCCCCAGCCCCCCTCTCTCTCTCTCAGCAGCACCCGAGCCCCGTCCCCCTCTCTCGGCAGCACGCAAGCCTCCCCAGCCCCCCCTCTCTCTCAGCAGCACGTGAGCCTCCCCAGCCCCCCCTCTCTCTCTCTCTCTCTCAGCAGCACGCAGCCTCCCCAGCTCCCCTATCTCTCTCAGCAGCACGCAGCCACCCCAGCCCCCCCTCTCTCTCAGCAGCACGCGAGCCCCCTCCCCCTCTCTCAGCAGCACGCGAGCCTCCCCAGCCCCCCCTCTCTCTCAGCAGCACGTGAGCCTCCCCAGCCTCTCTCTCTCTCTCAGCAGCACGCGAGCCTCCCAGCCCCCCCTCTCTCTCTCTCTCAGCAGCACGCAGCCTCCTCAGCCCCCCCTCTCTCTCAGCAGCACACAGCCACCCCAGCCCCCCCTCTCTCTCAGCAGCACACGAGCCCCCTCCCCCTCTCTCAGCAGCACGCGAGCCCCCTCCCCCTCTCTCAGCAGCACACGAGCCTCCCCATCCCCCCCTCTCTCTCTCAGCAGCACGTGAGCCCCCTCCCCCTCTCTCAGCAGCACGCGAGCCTCCCCAGCCCCCCCCTCTCAAGCAGCACGTGAGCCCCCCCCCCCTCACTCTCAGCAGCACGGGAACCTCCCCAGCCACCCCTCTCTCTCAGCAGCACGCAGCCTCCCCAGCCCCCCCCCTCTCAGCAGCACGCAGCCTCCCCAGCCCCCCCTCTCTCTCTCTCTCTCTCAGCAGCTCGCGAGCCCCCCCCCCCTCTCTCAGCAGCACGCGAGGCTCCCCAGCCCCCCCCCTCTCAGCAGCACACGAGCCCCCTCCCCCTCTGTCTCTCAGAAGCATGCGAGCTCTCTCTCTCTCTCTCAGCAGCACGCGAGCCCCCACCCCCTCTGTCTCTCTGCTTCGGGCATTTCTCCCCTGTGCAGTGTGTGAGCGAGTGAGGAGAGAGAGAAAGCCGGTACGTTACAGTGAGCGAGAGCAGGCACGAAGGCAATGTGTTCCTGTGGTATAGCGGGTCCATAGCTCCCCTTCAAAAGGCCATTTTTAATCAGGCGACTGACAGTAGTGGAGTCAGGCACAGAGAAGGTCAGCTGCAGAGAGAGCGTCTCGACTGTTGCAGGGCCTGAAGCAGGTGAGAGCTAATGAAAATGAGGCACAGGGCTTATTGGGTTTTAAAGACTGCTTCCTTCATTGTGTTTTAACTTCAGTTTTAAAGGATTGCGCGGCTCTCACTTGCGCTGCCTGTGTGTGCCTTTGTCTCTCTCTGGCGTTGCCTCTCTGTGTGTGTGTGTGCGCGCCCCTCTGTCTCTCTGGTGCTGCCTTTGTGTGCCTCTGTATCTCTCTGGCGCTGCCTCTGTGTGAACCAAGGTTCCACTGAGGTTGACTAATGAAAAGTCAACGTGGCTCAGAGCTGCAACTGTACTGTGGCACAGACAAACAGAAATGACGGCATGTTTCCCTTTGCTTCGCGTCCGAGTTGGTGGGCGTGGCTCTGTGATTCTTTGGTCGTATCCAATGGTCTAAGAGTTGGTGGCCGTGGCTCCTTCCTGCGTGCGCCATTGGCGTCTTACTTGTCGGCGGTTTAGTGAATCCACGCCCCTTCCGGCGTGCTTTCCATTGTCGGCTACTTGTCTTCTGGCTTAGTGAATTATATATATAGATAGTTTCTCCCTAAAATAATACCTCCAGTTTGTTTAGCTGATTTGTGCAGCAGGCTGTCTGTGTGCATAAATAAAAGCTTTTTATTCTTCTACAAATGTCTTTTGGGAGTTGCCGTCATGAATTTAAAAGCAAATTCCATAGTATAGTGCAAATTCTATTTTTCTTTAAAATGTCTGAAATTTCATGCCAATTTTTATGATATTGTATCACAAAGCATACAGGCAAGGTTTATTTGGATTATGCAGATTCTTATGAAGAAATACTATAATAAAATCTTTTATTTTTAATATCAGATAGACTATAGACTTTAGTCATATATTTTAGAAAGAGAAAATATACTTAAAAAATGCATGGGTCATTCATATTTAAACTTTGTGTCTTATTAAAA
The DNA here is from genome assembly GCF_900747795.2 of Erpetoichthys calabaricus. Classification (NCBI taxonomy): domain Eukaryota; kingdom Metazoa; phylum Chordata; class Cladistia; order Polypteriformes; family Polypteridae; genus Erpetoichthys; species Erpetoichthys calabaricus. The sequence continues at coordinate 50,483,090 of NC_041402.2, read as the reverse complement.
TGCTATAGTTTCAATAACATGTAAATAACATTGACAACCCCACTTAAACTAGCACATTGTTGCAGGTCCCACAGCCTTTCCAGGTAGCACTGAGGAGAAGGCAGGAAGTATGTGCAAGACCAGTTTAGAACTGACAATTAATCTAATGTGTGTATTTGGGGATATGGGAGGAAAACCTGAAGTAACTAGAGGTAAGTGTATAAAGACAGAGCAAGAACATGCAAACTCGACATAAAATAACAAACAAGCAAGGGATTCATACAGTTGGTGTCTGAACTGGGCCTCTTCATGCTTGCCCTAAAACATGTAAAATGTTAGAGAAATTAAGACGAAAAAGAGTAAGAAATGAATGCACATTGGAAAGGTTCATCAGGAAGTACAATTAACTGAAATAACTGTGGTAAACTTGCAAATTTCATCTGAACATCTACAAACACCCTTATAGTAGGGCACTTTGAGATATTGTGATAAATAATCACAATAACATTTTATAGACTGAATTAAATCTGGGTCTGTCTGTGTGGAATGTGCTTCCCCTAATTCTAGAACCAACCTGAATTTTTTTCTCTGTGTACTCTGATTTTTCCAACATATCTCAAAGATGTGGAAGTTATGTTGACTGCAGACCAATTGTCCCAGAGGGCAAGTGAGTGTGAGCACATGTTTGTGCATATCCTGTGATGGACTGGGCTCTGTGATAAGTGAGCTTATTAGCGCTGCTCTGTTCTTTTGAACTGTCACTTTTTCTGTATGTCTTTTATAATATGTGCACTATTTTGATATTTTTGGCTCCCTAGGCATTAATGAGGATGTGGAGAGATGCTAGGAGAAAACATATGTGCAATCACATATATCAAATCAAATCAAATTTTATTTGTCACTTACAAATTATACATACAGTACAATATGTAGAAAAATGCTTAGGCCAGGTTTATACTTCATGTGACGCGACGCATGCTCCAGCGGACGCTCCTGCTATGCAAGCGTTTTACTGTTTATACTGTTTACGTAAATCTGGAGAAATCCACCAGGTGGCAGTGCGAGATATTGTCATGGTGAGAACAGGTTCTGCTTCGCTGCGTTGTGAATTACCTGGTACACCCATTAAATTCCAATGACACCTTACCGCAATATTTCTGAAAAGGATGTTTAATGATTAAATCCATCAATCCAGGGATGTGTCCATGCATGCAAGCAGGCACAAGGCAGAAACAATCCCTGGATGGGGCATCAGCTCATCACAAGGTGAATACAAGCACTCACATACACTAGCGTCATTTTAGCATCACCAAATCTGCATATCTTTAGAAATAAACTGGAGCACACTGTGGAAACCCAGCAGGAAAACACACAAACTCCAGGCATTGAATGCCAGCGACGTGACTCCATATGAGACAGCAGTGCTATCGCTCCGCCACCGTGTCACCCCCATGTGTATAATTATTAACAGCATTTATTATTTCAATGAAATTAACGATTTATCTATAAAATGTAACATACATACTTTAATGCATTTCATCATGAAAGTGATATGAAGTATAAATCTAAGGATTCTAAATGTGCAGAGAGTTGGAATATTGTACATTTAATGTGTTCTGTGTAGCGATCTATTGCTGGCGATCCGCTGCTGTCAGGACCAGAGGAAGCCCTAGGAAAAAAAGACGGCACAGAAGACGGTATGTGAGACTTTTGAAATGTATTGTGTCATTACGATCGGGAATATGCGATGCTTGGATATAAAATCACCACGAATGCATTTGCATGTCACCATTTTGCTTCACCACATTGAACCATTCATCAACCATCGAAGCAGGCACATCGATCCCGTAGGATCCTCAAAGCAGCTTTCTGTCACATGTAGACAGTAAACAGAGTCTCTGACGTCACATTCCAACTTTTATCACAGTGCGCCCCCTCAACTTTTTGCTGGCATTGCAACTCGCGCACACATCGCATTAATTTCTGAGGACCTGCTCAGAAGACGCGTCAAATGAACGCTGGGAACGTGTGGCAGCCATGATGTGTGCGCATACGTGTTCTGAGCGTGAAGTATAAACGAGCCCTTAGTTGTTCAACTCTAATGACTTTGTCTTTAAGAAGAATGTAAAAAGACAATAAAAATAATGCATTACATGAGGTGTCTTTCTGATAGGCACAACCAACCTTTAACACTAGAATTACCAGAGTCTACGAAAAAACCTGTAGATCCGGCCCACCTTAAATCCATTCGTGCCTTTCCGCCAGCGTCTTTTGTCCTGTATATGTGCCGATAAAGACAAGCCCTGCTATTCCATCCCCCACCGCCGCAGAACGTTCACAAAGTTCTCCCAGCTCATGCCTTGATTGATTATCTGGGAGGGAAGTGCTGGAGTTTTAAAGTGAAAATAATAGATCGTTATTTGGAACACATGCATTTCATGTGTTTTCCGTTTCTACAATAATCTGTGTAAACACATTGTTAAAACAGAAACGTTTTTCATATTTTAGTAGTAAATGACGAAATGTTGGCATAAACTATATAATGTGTGAAGCTTGAAGTCCAAAGATCAAATAAACACTTTCACAAAAGGTACGCACTTGCTATGACCACTTCGGTGGTGCAACGGTATCAACTGTTGACTGATAATCAAAACTTCACGGGTTCAAGACTGGACGAGTCTGTTTTGAGAAGTGAGCTGCTGTAACAGCCGGTGTAAATTTATGAAACTTGTAAAGCTTACCTTTGTTTTTTTTTTTTTTAATTCAGTTTTATTCTCTCAGTTGTGTTCATGATTCCACCCTACCTCTCCCACCCCACGATCTGGCTGTTATATACAAAGTACAGCGATTTGCAGCTTCCACCTGCAGCTATAGACTCTTCAGTATGCAAGTGTTTAGATCTGGACAGTGTATGTGCCCAAAAAAGAAGTCTGACTGCATTCTCGCACCATTGCTCGCGTACTGAAGTGTCAGCGTGCACTTTTCGTAGCATTACACATGTACTTTTTGAGCATGCCCGTGTTGATCAAACACAGGAAGCTCTGCAGTCTACTTGTGACTTTACGCTGTAGGTAAGTAAGTAATTAAATCCAAATAAATAACATTCGATCTGGCTTTTATGTAAGTAACATATAAATGTTAATGTTTTGGGCACAAGCAGGAGATGCAGAGGACAGAATAGTACAAGTGCACTTTTATTCAAGACTATAACGAAGAAAAAAGAAAGCAAGTTACAGTAGGCGGGTGATACGACAGCTTGCGTGGTGCAGTCAAGTACACGTCTTTATTTGAAAACAGTGTCAGATTAGGGGTTTGGGGGGAGCAAGGAGGTGTTGTGGGACTATAAATGGGAGAGAAGGAAAGGACCACAAGACATACGAATAAAGTTCTCAGGAAAAGGATGAAAACACTAACAAGCCATAGTATTAAATAGTAAGTTTCGTTATACGCTAGGCCTGGCTTGAAAATGAAAAATTGTTTTGGAACGAAAACCTACAGCCATTGCAGGCCTCCAGGAATGGAGCTGAGAACCCCTGACAAATGACAATGACAAATGACAAACTGAAAGACACTGTAAGGAGAAATTAGTGTTAATGTCTGAATTATATTTTACAATAAAAACAACTGACTTCTAATTTTCCAAATTTCTGTTAAAATAATGTCACCCTGAATTCCACCACTTCATAAAGCATGGAGCCTAGAGCATTTTACAAGATGCTGAGTTTGGTTTTATTATTGTTTTTATCAGAAATGCTGTAAGTGCTGTAAGTCCTAATTCTAGGAATTCTTAGTGGAAGTAAAATATTTTTTATCAAACAAAATGTTCACCAAATATAAATTTTTAATAATTACTCCTATTTAGTTCTACAGTTTGAATAAAACAATCAATTCTTAGTAAACAAATCTATTGTTGCTTTGGCAATTCTTCACAGAAAATGTTTTAAGCCTAATGTTGTGTCTTTTAGATTCTGTTACTTTTGAGCTGAATCACTCTGGTAAGGTAAGGCATTAGTGCTGGCTGTTCCTTCTAATGTCTTCTTTCTTTCATAGTTCTACAGAATTCTCACCAGTCAGGGTTTCAGAGCCATTTTGCTATATGGTGCTTCATCAAGCCCTCCTCTTTTTTCCTAGACCTGTTTGTGCTTTATATCATTTTGCAGCAATTATCATGTAAGCCAATTTTTAAAAATGATTTAATTGTCTTGGTTCGTGTGTTTTGGGGCAGATGTTCAAATTATTTGTACAAGCTTAGATTTGCGGGAATATTTAATATGTGTTTAAGTAAGCAAATATTATTAAGAAATTAATTGGCATTTAGTAGCTGTTTTGTCTCTGATATGTAATGACTTAAATTTACAGCATACCAGTTTAGCAATTAAAATAAAATATACAAGATTTATGAGTTAATAGGATTTTAAAGATAAACAGACGACAAATATTGGCTTATAAAATTAAGACATTTTTATATTACATTATTCAACTTTGTAATAACAAGAATACATATTAACTGGATATTAATTATCAATTATTTTTAGCACAACATTTTATTGCTGTTTTGAAATTATCAGATGCAATGACACAGCTGTTTTTAAATAATTAATGAAAAAATACAAATTAATTAATAAGGAAAATATGTTAATACAAAGAAATACTGTATATTTGTATTAGTGTTGATCTGTGAAATTCAGCAAAGCATTTTTTGCAGTGGATTTGCTGGGTCTGCCCATACATTTTCCCAAATAGTTTGCCATGCGGCCAGGTTAGTCTTTTTTTTTCCCCAGTTCCCCATGATGATTTGTGAGGGCGGCATAGCATCACAGAGCCATAGCAGCCCATTTTGGATGGGATAATCCCCAAGTACATAATGCTGATCCTATCAGTGGGTTAAAAATTACTGCAAAACTTGTGAATATATTTAAAAACAAAATGTGTACAGAGAGGGAAACTGGAATTTGAGTTGGTGTACAATATTTTTGTCTTAAGTGAAATGTCTTTTTGCATGGACTTGTATGTGACCTGTGTGTAATATGTGAGTCCACCTCTTTAATAGAAATTATCCAGAGAGCTGTGCAGTTGATGCAAACAGGAATGACTGAAGAATCCATGTGCTTTAGTGTTGTACTTATTTGGTAGCATTGATTGAGGAAAACCGTCAGGGAGCAGACTGTATTTAGGTTTGAGAAAGGTGAGTACCTGCTATCGAATCTGATGGAGACAAGCCTCAGTGAATTTATACTTCCTCCTCATTTAATTCTGTTAATTTTGTCTCAGTGAGGCATGGAGGCACAGTGGTTAGCACTGCTGCCTTACAGCTCAGGTCACATTTTCGGCCACAATAATTGGTCCAAAATAGTTGGCAGAGGCTTCTCTGGCCCTCGGGGCTAATTAAAAGACCATTGCATCATTATAATCCACTCAAAATTTGGTCAGTTTTTCCTACCCCATTGACTTCAATGCCTTTTGCTGAGCTCGACAAAGTTCCCAAACATTTCCTTCATTTCACTGAACTCAAGGGGAAGAAAATTCAGCAGGGTTCACTCCTCAGGAATCTCTATCAATCCATCTTCTTAATTTTTTCATCCAGTGATAATGATGAGAGCTGGAGTTGATTTCCACAGCAGTACAAGAAATGAAGACTAAAACTGTGCTCAAAAGGGAAAGCAAAGGTTCCCCTTTTAGTGAAATGTCGGCACAAGAATCAGGGAGCCTTAAATCAGCAAAATCAAAAGCAGAAAATGTGTCCATGTTTAGATCAGGAACTCTCCACCTTTTTTTGCTGTACCACTCTCAGGAATTTAAATATTCTGAAGTAATATCATTTATTTTTGTCTTAAATTATTTAGTGCTGAATTCATATTTGGCAAAAATAAGTGTGATATTTCTTCATTTTTTCTCACCCTCCAAATATTGTGCATATGTTAATATAGATAGTTTGAGTGTATGCGGTTTTCAATTATTTTTAGGTGCACCTATTTTTTTAAGGAAAAAATTATGAACAATAATGTGATTTGATATAGAATAAAATGTTCATACTTTTAACTTACAAAAATTATACAGTTACATATAAATTCATATCAAGAGAAAAATAATTTACAAGTAACATATGACTTCATTTTGAGAAAAATAAACTTTTGCGGGGTGGCGCAGTGGTAGCGCTGCTGCCTTGCAGTAAGGATACCTGTGTTCACTTCTCGGTTCCTCCCTGCGTGGAGTTTGCATGTTCTCCCCGTGTCTGTGTGGGTTTCTTCCGGGTGCTCCGGTTTCTTCCCACAGTCCAAATACATGCAGGTTCGGTGCATTGGCGATCCTAAATTGTCCCTAGTGTGTGCTTGGTGTGTGGGTGTGTGTGTGTGTTCCCTGCGGTGGGCTGGCGCCCTACCCGGGGATTTGTTCCTGCCTTGCGCCCTGTGCTGGCTGGGATTCGCTCCAGCAGACCCCCGTGACCCTGTGTTAGGATATAGCGGGTTGGAAAATGACTGACTGACTAAACTTTTGCATCAATTACTTATCCAGTTTTATTTGTAGTGATGGCTAGGAAAGAGTTTTAATGTCTTATGTTTATGGAGAATGAAAATAGCAAAATTATTGTTACAATATGGTTGACAATGAGGAGGACAGCCATTTTGGAACAGCTCCAAACAATATTGTGACAACCTTCCTAATGCTGCAGTATAAACGGTACTCTATACAGAGACACATCTAAATAATAATACAAATCCTCCTTCAATGTGTTTACTTCTTGCATGCCCTTTACCTGTTCTTTCCTTGCCTCTGTCTGTTCAATTAGCATCAAACTTTTAAAATTAAGACACACCCCTCCCGCATTTATTGGTCAGGATTCCTACTCAAAGTTCATTTATTAGCTATCCTGATTCAGAGGCACCGTCCTTCCTGTTAGCATTCTGTTTTTGTTACTGTTTCTTATGTTGTTATTTTTAACAATAAGGTTGATCTAGCACTCATTTTCAGCTTTTGAGTTCAGAGAATTCATGTCTGATGTTAAATTTTGATTAACAAATTCCCAAGTGAATTGTATAATTTTTTTGTACCATTTTGGATATCATTTTTGTTCATTACAGATGGTATTAAAAAAACCTGTTTTTAGGACAAGTGCCCCGCATTGTCAGGGGACGTCTATCAAAGGTCATGAACTTGGTATTCGACTTTAAATGTCAGCTAAAGAGTTGGTTTTCTATCCCAACTGTGGATTGGAAACCCAACACAAACTTTTTCCAAACTTTTTCTTGGTTGTCCTTTTTGTTACAGGCCATGACTAGTTTGTGACTTCAGTTTTGTCTCACATTTTGGCACTTAAATCAGTATTTTTTAATCTCTTGGTTTCAACCTGTTTCTGGCTTATGTGCACCTCCTGGTTATCCTATTAAATCATTTTTGGTCAACTTGCAGGCAGAACACTTCCTAGTGTGCTAGGTGAAAATCATGATGTGTAACTGGGACAGCTACTATCCTTCTAACTCTCTCTAGATATAAAGACAAGCACAGAATCTTTATAAAACAGAAAGATTTGTTTTGCTAAAAAAATGTTCTGTAATACTGTGAAGCTCCAAGAGCACAAAAGACATAAGGGATTTGCCTGAAACAATCGGGTAATCCAAAGTAAACACAGTCCTAATACAGAATTTAGATACAAAATCAAAAACAGCAGGTCAAATATCCAGAAATCCAATAAACCAAAGAACCCCAATAAACACAAGTAAGCTCACCTACATCCTAGTGAATTCACAATGAACAGCCAGGAACTGAGGGAGACAGTCTGAATGTAATAATTGCTGTGTGGCCCCAACTCTTGGGCGACCACCCACAAAACACAGGGCACATAGCAAAGATAGGTTACGCGCAAAGAAACCAAACAATCCTCTAAACTAACAAAATATGTAAGTAATATGAATAATATATTCATTTAAACTATAATGAAATTAAATGGAAAAGAAAACAAACTTTGCTTGACCCAAAACAGTCTTTTTTTTTTTTGGTTGAGCGCTGTTTACTTTAGTCATTCACAAACAAAATCCTATGATTGCCCATTAAATTTACAACAAAAATGCACATCAATTATGAGCATGCTGTAAATGAATGATGATACTTGTGTTTATATAACCAACAAAAAAATTAAATGCAGCAAATACAAAAATTGAAAAGAAACAAACATCAGAAACTAAACACAAGCAGGACACAAAAAGAAAATATAATAAAGAAATGAAGACCAGCTAAGGTTAATAACCCTCCGATTTCTGATATCTAACAATTACCTAGTGCTTTATCATGATGAAGTTGTGGGTCTTATATCTGTCTTCTCCTGGTTGTTTCTTATTAAATTGAAATTTCTGTCCTCAGTGCATCCACTTGCATGATGTGCCAAAACCTTACCTGCTTATACATGTAATTTTTGGTTTATACATAAAATCTGCCTGCTTATAGATGTGATTTTTGGTTTATGTATAAATAACTGGTTTCGAATGAACAAGTAGCTCTTGTTTCATGGGTCTAAGCCCCGCTGTCCAAATGAACCTATCCATAATGTGCATAAAAAAAGTAATTGGACAATTGACTCAAAGGCTATTTCATGGGCAGGTGTGGGCAAGTCCGTCGTTATGTCATTATCAATTAAGCAGATAAAAGGCCTGCAGTTGATTTGAGGTGTGGTGCTTGAATGTGGAAGATTTTGCTGTGAACAGACAACATGCGGTCAAAGGAGCTCTCCATGCAGGTGGAAGAAGCCATTCTTAAGTTGCGAAAACAGAAAAAACCCATCCGAGAAATTGCTACAATATTACGAGTGGCAAAATCTACAGTTTGGTACATGAGAAAGAAAGCAAGCACTGGTGAACTCAGCAACGCAAAAAGACCTGGACATCCACGGAAGACAACAGTGGTGGATGATTGCAGAATCATTTCCATGGTGAAGAGAAACCCCTTCACAACAGCCAACCAAATGAACAACACTCTCCAGGGGGTAGGCGTATCGATATCCAAGTCTACCATAAAGAGAAGACTGCATGAAAGTAAATACAGAGGGTGCACTGCAAGGTGCAAGCCACTCATAAGCCTCAAGAATAGAAAGGCTAGATTGGACTTTGCTAAAGAACATCTAAAAAAGCCAGCGCAGTTCTGGAAAAACATTCTTTGGACAGATGAAACCAAGATCAACCTCTAACAGAATGATGGCAAGAAAAAAGTATGGAGAAGGCGTGGAACAGCTCATTATCCAAAGCATACCACATCATCTGTAAAACACGGTGGAGGCAGTGTGATGGCTTGGGCGTGAATGGCTGTCAGTGGCACTGGGACACTAGTGTTTATTGATGATGTGACACAGGACAGAAGCAGCCAAATGAATTCTGAGGTGTTCAGAGACATACTGTCTGCTCAAATCCAGCTAAATGCAGTCAAATTGATTGGGCAGTGTTTCATGATACAGATGGACAATGACCCAAAACATACAGCCAAAGCAACCTAGGAGTTTATTAAAGCAAAGAAGTGGAAAATTCTTGAATGGCCAAGTCAGTAACCTGATCTTAACCCAATTGAGCATGCATTTCACTTGTTGAAGACTTAACTTCAGACAGAAAGGCCCACAAACAAACAGCAACTGAAAGCCGCTGCAGTAAAGGCCTGGCAGAGCATTAAAAAGGAGGAAACCCAGCATCTGGTGATGTCCATGAGTTCAAGACTTCAGGCTGTCATTGCCAGCAAAGGGTTTTCAACCAAGTATTAGAAATGAACATTTTATTTCCAGTTATTTAATTTGTCCAATTACTTTTGAACCCCTGAAATGAAGGGATTGTGTTAAAAAAATGCTTTAGTTGCCTCATATTTTTATGCAATCGTTTTGTTCACCCCACTGAATTAAAGCTGAAAGTCTGTACTTCAACTGCATCTGAGTTGTTTCATTTAAAATTCATTGTGGTAATGTACAGAACCAAAATTAGAAAAAAGTTGTCTCTGTCCATATATTTATGGACCTAACTGTATGTGTGCTTTGCATGTTGTAAGCATACGACTGGATGACTTGACGTTGTGATTATGTGACGCAAGTAATGTGTGATTTTTTTCATGAAAGTTTTTGATATTGTTTGCTGTTGTCCAGTGTTGTTTCACATTGGGTCCCGTTCTATCATAAACTTTGTTGTGTCATTGCTCCAAGAAAACATGAGATTAAAAATTTTCCTCAGCCTCCACAATAAACTATGTGAGGTATATAACATATACAGTGGAACCTCGAGATACGATCACCTCTGTATACGAGAAATTCAAAATACGAGGAAAGTATGAGCGAAAATTTCTGTTCTAAATGCGAGCATTGGCTCGCGTAACGAGCCACGAGCCAGGCTGTGGGTATAGCTCGCGGCTTAGCGAGGGGGCGTGGTAGCAGTTGCGAGCCGCGATCTGCGGTGTCTGCATTTCTCACTTAAGTGCACAGGTGGGAAACTGCCCACATCCATGATTGTTCCTGTGGCTGATGGGCTGCAGCTGCCATGTCCTCCCCGCATATATAGAGAAGCGCGAGCCGGTTAAGGGGGAGAAGAAGTGAGAGGAGAGGAGAGGAGAGGAGAGGAGAGGAGAGGAGAGGAGAGGAGAGGAGAAGAGAGAGAGAGAGAGAGAGAGAGAGAGAGCGGGCAGGAGAGCAGGTTCGCGTGTAGCTGAACAGTGAGCTGAACAGGCGAGCCAAACAGCTGAAGCAGGACGGTGTAGAGAAGGTCAGCTGCATTAAGAGTGTCTCGCCTGTTGCAGAGCCCGCAGGTGAGACGCTAACAGAGAAGATTGTCGTCTGTTTTTTAAAGACGGCATCCTTTTGACGTTTTAACCTCGTGTTAAAGGATTGTTATTCTTGTGTATTTTAAACCTCCACTTCACAACTGTTTTAAGGATTATTTATTTAAACATTTATTGAATGCTCTACTGCACTTTGGACACCTGTTTTGATTCTTTTAATAATCAGTTATATTATTTACCAGTGTTATTTATTAAAGGTAGACTACAGTATATATAATTTATCAGTGTTATTTGTTAGGAAAATTGATTTTTATGTTAATATATTTGGGGTGCGGAACGGATTAACTGGATTTCCATTATTTTCAATGGGGAAGTTTGTTCTAGATACGAGAAATTCGCTATACAAGCTCAGTTCTGGAACGAATTAAACTCGTATCTAGAGGTTCCACTGTACTTGTAGGTGGAGTATTCCTTTTAGGAAAGAAGCTAGCCAGTACAACTGCTACTACTACTACCTTTCAAAACAGTTCATGAATTTGTAAAATTAAAAACATAAAACATATTTAGTCTTGTACTGTTATGTTATATTCTTCACATACAAGCAACTCTTTAGAAGTACATGATGTTAGCTATTGAAAGCTGGGGTCAGGTTAGTCATTGTGCAGCAGATCATTTGTACAGTAGATAATTCTGACATCTGCTTCTTCACTCCAAAATCCATTTCCGGCTGCTACTTCTTAGCAGCATTTACATGACAGAATGATTATCTTTTTTATGACTATTGATATTATAGGATATTGTTTATTTAAAAATGTTCATTGGTGACTAGCTTCAGGTCCTTAGGAAATTCCCCACTATGAAGTGGTCTCATAAAAATGCATATTAAAAGTTTATATAAATTTGAATATACAAGGGTGAGTCAAATAAAAACCTGAAATATATTTTTTTCATAATTTATTGCAGCAAAGGTGGCATATGACTACATAATCTCAATGGCATTTGATGCAAGTCCTCCCGTGCTTACAAAGGACATGGATGCCACTAGGAAAAACATGCTTTGATCGTGTGAGCAGCCACTTATCCACTACCTACTGCACCTCTTCTAACTTCAAAAGCTTGCCACCCATCACCTCTTTGAGAGGTCTAAAGATGAATTAATCACTGGGGGCAAAGTCTGGCAGGTATTGTGGCTACAGTGACACCACCTTGCAAACGCAAAGTGGAGCACATCATGAGTGATGCGGTGTGCTAAACCATGATTGATGTCCAGAAGTGCGGCTGTTTTGTTCATTGTAACTTGACTTCTGTCATGATGTGTTTAACTTCTGCAGTCGACTCTGGTGTCACTACTTGGTGTGTCTGAACCAGTGGAGAAGAGTCTGTCACAGAACTCAACTCATTTCAGAACTACGTACTCCACTTGTACTGTAATTGCTGGAGTAACAGACATCTATCACTGTAGTGATCCTTCATTTGTCAATGAATTTCGATAGGTTTCATGCTTTTGCCACTCAAAAAGAGGATAACAGAATGCTATTCCTCTTTACTGCATGTTTCCAGTGGGGCCAGCATCTTCATACTGCTACTATAACATCACGTAGCTTGTTTGCACCATATGTCCACCTGCTGATCTAACCGGAATTGAAAAATAACTATTTCATAATTGTGATTTGTGAGCCTAATTACATTAGCATTCATGTAGCTGAAGTAAAGGCAATTCTTTCAGGTAGAGACCTTAAGTGATTAAAGCAGGCCTGACCCATCACTTTCAGGCAGATGCCATGAGAGACTAGAACAAGTACACTGTGCACACATAAGGAAAGAGAAGCTATACTGGGGCCTTGGAGAGTCTAATCATTTATGGTATTGATTACAAACAAGCACACTGAATATACTAAACTTGTGGGTGTTTAAGGTTATATCTGACAAATAGGTCACTGAATATGTGAACTGTGTAGATATTTATATTGGTCTGGGAACTTCTGGAAGTAAGAATCTGTCTGTAAAATGAATGTCTCCTATGCTCTGCTGAATCTGACCTACAGTCATCAGCATTCCCCACTGAAGAACTGGATGATATGATGATGGTACTGTTCCAACAGCTTCTCTTTGGCCTGGATTTGTATGTATAAATGATCACACTACAATGCATATTTGGAGCGAAAACTTCATTTTAAAGCAAGTTAAATATATATATATATATATATATATATATATATATATATATATATATATATATATATATATATATATCCGTTTGTGCCATATTTCTCTTTTCTTAATATCTCCACCATGGTTATTGAAGGGGCATATATTCAGGTTGAAGTATGTCCATCATACAAGCACCTCCTGCTGAAGATAGCTGAACACACCTAATGTCATTGCTAATGATGTTTACAACTTTCTGTTGCATTTTTTAGGTTTTCATTTGATTCGTTCTGAAAGAAGCTAACAGGGCTCTAAAATATATCCTATAATATCATAATAATATATGTTAGTCTTTTTAATCTTTACATTAAGTCATACTCTGAAATCTCAAGTTTGTAATATCCTGTTGCTGCTGCCATGATACAGAATTATTTACCAGGAAAAATTTCAGAAAAAATAACATTAAACATATTTATTTTTTCCTTATCTGTGTTGTTCTTAATACACTCTATCCACGCTCTGTGACAGTTTGCTTACTGATAAAATACTGAAAGAATTTTTTAGAGCTGGCCTTTACACTATTGCAATACTCCTCTATGGCTGCCTTTTGGCATTTCTAATTTCCTTTTAATTGTTATCTCTAAAGTGCTTATAGGCCTTACAGTTAATACAGTTTACATATATCTTGCAGACAGCACAGGCTATAATTTTTCTTAGCATCTTACTCATCAGCTGCGGGGGTCTATTAGTTAACCTGTTGCTACTAATTTATAGTATTGAATGATCCTCTATTTAATGGTTATTTACACCTACCTTACTTTTCCTCACCTGTTGCTACATTTAGTTTGTTTTTTTACCTCTCAAAACAGCGTTCTCGATCTTTTTTATTGAGGGTCACACACAGCTATAGTTGCCATAAAGCTATGTAGGCCACACCATAAGAAATCCACGTGTTTCCTTGAAATGCACACTGAACGTTAGGCTTTCACATAAAATATTTACCTGGTATTGACATCAATATTTGTTTAGCTGTTTTTTGACATTAAATCTTTATAAAAAAAAAATAACATTGAAGAAGTGCACTGAAAACAGAGAAACTAGACCAAATTTTACAGTTGGTGAGAACAATATGAATCCTCCAACCCTGTTTGTTTTATTAATAATTAAAATTATTGGAAAAATGTTCTAAATAAAATTCTGAATGCCTCATAAAAGTAAATTCTTGCATCAGGCAGCCTTCTGTCTGGAGGAGATTGACAGCACAACAGCATTCTGATTGCTGATTACTGTCTGTAAGTCGGTTCCAAAACCGTGACTTAATTTGGTGCACTGTAGAGAAAGTGGTAGCAAACTGAGTTGGCATCTTCGTACTGCTAATACTTTGTAAAATATTCTAATAAACTGATATGACAGACATGCACAATAAAAGAGGATTATAGGCTTATACATATAATATGCTGTTAAACAGCCACTAAACATAAATGTGCCAAGGAATGACAAATGCAAGTGATTTGTGATTGTGTGTCAGTAACATCTAAGAACTTGTGCAGGCCAACTGTATATTCCAGTTAGGCAGGAGAAGCCCTCCCTCAAAATGAGCTTTTTTTGGAAATGAAATGTAATAGTATTAGCTTTAGTATTGCCAATAGGGTATGAAGCATCTTAAACTTCCTTCCATTATCCAACCTGCTATAGCCTAACTACAGGGTCACGGGGGTCTGCTGGAGCCAATCCCAGCCAACACAGGGCGCAAGGCAGGAAACAAACTCCGGTCAGGGTGCCAGCCCACTATAGGCGTCTTAAACTACAGTTTGGAAACCATAATATTCTATTGCTTTTTACTGACATGTTTCCCTTCTTGTTGGTACCGGACATTGAGTTAAAAGCTAGAATTACTTTCTTGGAATCCTGTTTTGATGTTCAAATATTGTGTTATAAAGCTTTCCATTGTCACATGAGTCTCTACTAAAGGACCAATAACACACTCACAATGTTTTACTTCTAGGATTTCAGCTTTGCACTCCCATCCAAACATGATAATTATTTTCAAACACAAAACTAATATATATCCATCCATCCATCCATTTTCCAACCCGCTGAATCCGAACACAGGGTCACGGGGGTCTGCTGGAGCCAATCCCAGCCAACACAGGGCACAAGGCAGGAACCAATTCTGGGCAGGGTGCCAACCCACCGCAGAACTAATATATATTTTTTATTTAATATATTTATTTGTGGTTTACTTTATGTAAATTGAAAAATCTGTCCTGGACTTCATTCAGTTGTTTAGAAGAATTTAATGTGTATTATTAAGTTCCCTGATTTAGCTTGTTTGGGTTTTGATCTCTTAGTTATTTTTAAAACATCTTGGCTTCAGCAGTTTCATGCTAATTATGAAACAAGTCGAAATGTCACAGAAGTATCTGCTCCTCTGTAGCATTAGCTGTTTTACACCTGTATCTGCTCTTATTGTTTCTACTAAAATAAAATGGACAATTACTGTATCTAATTAAATTTTGTGGTTAGCTGTCTTTTGTTCTTGTCTCGATCTGTTTTAAGAAAGTTGTTTCAGTGAAGTGACTTGTATGCATGTCATAGATTTTAATACTCGGGAGTCTTGTTTTATTCCTTTTAATTCTCTCTTAATGATATTCAGACAGTGACAATTAACAAAGAACAGACACAAATACCAATGATAATGAATGCTGCAGAGATGAAGCTACTTCAGTCTGATCATTAGCAAGCAAAAACTTAAGTAACTGACATTTCAAAATAAATAAGAGCAAAACAAGCAAGATCAGAAAACCCTAACATCACCTGTTCATTTTTTTAAAAGTGAATGAACCTTGTTATCAATTCTGGGCCTACATAATACAAAAACTAGAATATTGAAAGATAACAGAATAGTTAATCCAGATAATAATCAAATTAAGGTGAGGTATTACTTGGAACTAAGCAACCATTGCAGCAATCTGTTATCAGAATTGAGCCATCTGATGTACTGCATGCAGTTTTGCATCTCCTGCAATAAACACCTTGGGTTGGCTTGCATTAAATGGTATTATGTGCCTAATTTTTGGTGTCGCCGTGATTATGATTTCCTGGATAATGGATTCTCCTCTACTGCAAACTTGCCTTTTTGCTGCAAGCTTGTTTGTTTCTGCTCTTTTCCTCACACAAGAAGATTAAATTCTGAACTAGAAATGGAGCAAATATACTTTTGGTAAACATTATGACCACTGGCAGTAATCTTGCAGAGATATTTTGCAGTTTCCAAGGATTAGAGTGTCTTTGGAAAGTATTTGGACCCCTTCCCTTTTTTCACATTTTACTATATTGTTATCTTATTCTGAAGTCATTCAAATAATTTTTTCCCCACAACAAACAACACTCAATACCGAAAAAATGAAAAAAAAAATTAGGGTTTTACAAACTTTTGCAAAAGTTAAAAAACCCTGAAATGTCACATTGGCACAAGTATTCAGACACTTTGATTTGCCACTTACAATTTGGCTCTGATGGACCCCTTTTTATTGGTCATCACTGAGACATTTTTACACCTTGTTTGGAGTCCACTTGAGGTCAATTCATTTGACTGCACATCATTAGGAAAGGCACACTCCTGTCTGTATGGGGTCCTACAGGTGGCAATGAATATCACAGAGCAAAAACCAATCCATGAGGCTGAAGGAATTGCCTGCATAGCTTAAAAAATGATTATGTCAAGGCATAGATCTGGACAAGGCTACAGATCATTTCTGCAGCACTGAAAGTTCCCAAGAGCACAGAGACCTCCATAATTCTTAAAACAGAATACGTTTGGAACAACCAGCACTCTTCCCAGAGCCTGCTGTCTGGCCAAAGTGAGCAGTCGGAAGGAGAAAGGCCATAGTAAAAGAGGTGTCCAAGAACCTGATGTGATGGTCATTCTTCCTGAGCTCCGGAGAACATTTATGTCTGGAGATGGATGAAACTTCCAGAAGAAAAACCAACAATGCAACACTCCACTAATCTAGGCTTTATGGCAGAGTGTCCAGCCAACACATTAAAGTACACTTGGAGCTTGCAATAAAGCACTTAAAGGACTCCTGGACTATGAGAAACATGATTCTCTGCTATGATAAAGCCAAGAGTGAACTGTTTGGCCTCATTTCTAAGCATCTTATCTGGAGAGGATCGCGGGAACCACTAACCACCTACACAATACTATTCTGAAGCTGAAGCATGGTGGTGGCAGCATCATGCTGTGTTTGTTTTTTAGTGGCAGGGATTGACAGACTAGTCAGGGTTGAGGAAAAGCTGAAAAGAGCAAAGTACAGAGATGTCCTTAATGGCATCTGAAACTGCTGCCTCTCTCCACCTGAGGGTTGTTAATACTGAGGGGGTGTTAGTGCCTATGCTGCACAAAGGTGAAAAGCCCACAATCAACTTCTTTGTCTTGCTGACATTCAGGAACAGACATTTGTCTTGACACCAGTGTGACAAATCTCTCCATGCTTGTAAGCCAGCTCATTGTTGTTGGAGACCAGACCTACTACTGCTGTGTCTTCAGCAAACTTAACAGTGATGTCAGAGTCCTATGCAGCTGTACAGTCTTCTGTATGGAGGAGTAGAGCAGAGGCCTCAGAATACAGCCCTGTGGAGCGCCTGTGTTGATGGTGAGGGATGATGAAGTATGGCCACGCACTCGAACCAGCAATGGTTTGCCTGTTAAGATGCATAATGAAGTGTTCAGTCTGAGGCCCCTGAGCTTGGTGATGATCTTAGAGGTGTTTATTGTGTTAATTGTGCTGAACTATAGTCTATAAACAACATTATTTCCTCTCCTGTTGTCCAGGTGGAACAGTATGAAGGATCAAGGGGATGGCATCATCCTTGGACCTACTGGAGCAATATACAAACTACAATGAGCAGTTTCTAGGCAGTGAAGAATATATGTAATTCTTGACTAGTCTCTCAAAACACTTCACTGCTGTAGGCATTAGTGCAACTGGGTGGTATTCATTCAGGAAGGATAGATGTAATTTTTTTAGTACAGACACAAATTTGAGTCACAGAGTTGTTTAATTAACACATATTTAGGATGCAGAAGGAAAAGTGTGCTCCAGCAAATGTGACAGAATTCTCCTAGAACTATGAGGCAGAGTTGGAAAAAACACTGCTTCCACATTATGATAAAATGACCTCTTTTTTCCCTAATGTCTACTAAATACCAAGAATAACCACAAGCAACAAAAATGAAACATTTATCATATCATCCATCAAACTGTTTACTGAATATGTTAAGTCCAATTGTAGGATCATGGGGGACTGATGACCATATCTGTAAAATAACAAACAGTGCAGGAATCAACCCTCTGTGAGGTGTAAGTCAGTCTCAGGGAAGACTCCTGAACAGCAATTAAGGGCCAACATAGAGTCAACGAAGCAACCGATCTTTGGGAAGAAAACCAGAGAACCTGGGGAAAGCCAGTGCAGACATGAGAGAACATGCACATTTTCACATGCTCAATGAGACAATGACTCATTCTGGATCCAAAGTGAGTTTCCTGGATCTTGACAGCACCTGTGCCAACTGCTGCATCCCCCTTAACCTTTTTTTTTACATAATTGCCCATTAAAAAAGGTGACATTTTAAATACAAAAATGGGCAAGCTACAAATGAGAGTTTAGGTTTCCATTAGTCCAAGAATAAAAGGCTCAAAAGAAAGGCCTCAACCTTTGAATGTCCCAAAGGCTGAGTTTAACAACCCATGGTGACCGTGATTTTATCACAGTGGCAGCAGTACAGAGTAGATGGCTGCCAAATGCAGGGCACAAGGTTTGTTTGGGACTGTCAGGAAAAGCAGACAATAATATTTACAGACTCCATTACAATTCAAAGTGACAGGCTCTATAGCAGTTCCTTGCTGCATTTGCTCCCTAACAACCAGCCTGTTCTTCTAAACTTCAATTTTGAACCACAATAAAACCTGTCATATTTGATATGAAGTGTCACAAAGCTGCAATATCAGCAGCAAGCATCATGAAATGGAATGCCTGGGAATTTGTCATGGGACAACTAAACTGCTCTGCTTTTTTTTTTTTTTTCTAAGATATTGCAACCATACCCACAGATAACCCCCCCACCGACTTTCCCTGTCAAGCATGCCGTCAGTCTAATAAGAGCCTCTTTCAATTTGATTCCCGTACTCCTTGCTGGAAACGGCAAGGCAGAGCCCCCAGTGAGGGACAGCAGTAAGAAGTCAATATTGCATTTTGAAAGGTAATGTTATAATAAAATAACATGTTTTATTACTTACACACACCTTTCATGGTAAAAGTCTTAATACAGATGTGATTCTGTAGGAGAGGCACACCAGAGAATAGCCGATAAACAGATAAGCCTGCGGTAATGTAATTCCACATTTCGTCTCCCGCCTGTTTCAGGTCATAACAGATTTTCTGTTTCCCTTGAAGATACTGATCAAGGACTTTTACTCTGGTTGTGCTCTCTAGCATAAAGATAAGTTTGAAAGTGGCTATCACTCTTGATATCGGGTTTGCAAGAAAGGCCGCTTGCGTCGGTCATATTATATCTGGCTCTTATTTATTTATTCATTTATTTTTAATTGACTTAGGCCATTTGAACTGGTGAACTAAAAACATTGAGAGGCAAAGACTACCTCCTGTTTTTCAGAAATAGAAATCCAATCTAAAATAAAATCCAAAGCGTTCTCCTTTTATGTGTTTTATTTGAGCATTTCTACTTTGCATGAGAAACCAGATTTACTGCCAGTTGTTTGATCTGGCATCATTCAAAGTGAAAGTATTTCAAAAATGCAATTTCAGTGGAAATTCTTTTATATATATTTGTTAATTTTAAAAATGAACTAAGATAACGATGTTTCCAAAAAGTTTCCTACTTACTGTACATAGTAACTTATTTAAACATGATGAATAATGTAGTAGGTAAGGAACAGAGGTACAGGAATTAGACTCCAACCTACAGTTTGGGTGCTGTTTCCACATTCTCTCCAAGCCCATGTGGATGTTTGTTTGCTTCCACATCTCAAAGACATTTGTGTTACACTAAATGGCAACTCTGAGTGCACCCTGAATTGAAATGGCGTCTGGTCCAGAACTGGTTTTTGCTTTAAACCAGATGCTGCCATAATAAGCTCTGGCCTCCTGACCCTCGACTGGACAGGTTCAGTGATGGATGGATGGATTTTTAAAGAATATTCTGTAGCATGATCAACTCTAACTCCATTAGCAGCTGAAGCTAATGGAGCTGCAGTTACAGCCTAATATAAGTTGGTACAATGATTTGCTGAAGGCCACATTTTAAAATTGTGGTGGAGTTGGCAGCATTGCCATCTCCCAGCCTATCCTGTGTAGATGTTGAGTTTTGAAATTCTCCCTGTAGATTTTCTTTGACATATCAAAGTCACATATTATGGACTGACTGGCACTTCTAATTTTGCCTTGTATAAGTGTGTGGATACCCATCCAATAAGTGTGGACCTGAGCTTAAAACAAACTTTTTCAATATATGCCTTGATTAATAAAAATGTTTGGAAACTATGTTCCCGACTTGGCACATGAAAAATGATATTCCATACTTGGTTTGGTAAAAGTATGTACAGTATGTGGTGCTATTTTGCATGAAAACCAGATTTATTACTAATAGCTTGATCCAGTGTCATCCTGGGTAAATGTATTTAAAAAATTTTAATAGAATTTATTTTACTATAAAATGGACTGTCCAATCCAGGACTACAACATGTCTAGTGCTGTTGGATCTGATGGAAGGAGCTAGCACATGAATGATAAACTGATTATACAGTGTTAGAAAGAAAGGTGAGCTAAACTATAAATGATAGTTTGGAACAAACACACTTATTTGTATTGTACCTTAGCTCCAGGGACAAAAGTTTGAATCCCTGGCTTGTAACTGTCCATATTAATTCTGCACATTCACATCTTTGTTCACGTAAGTCTCCTGTTCCTTTTTCAAACGTCATAAAGACATGGCAGTAAGTGAACTTGCCAAGTTTAAATTGGTCTGATATGACGGAAGGTGGCCACCTGCCATTCCAAGTTGTTTCTTTCACCCAACTGTTGCTCCTTATTACCTCCTATATAAAAAAGTTATTTTGAATAATTATTTAATTGTGATTGATGTCCACCATGAAACAAATAGTATGTTGAGGATCTTTGCAGCACCTCTCAGTGTAGATTCCAGACAGACAGCCAAACAGCATTGCCAACACTGAAAAGTCAAGGAAGAGAATGAAAATGGAGCCTGTGAAAACTCTAACAGTCAATGGATGAGGCTGCACAAAGGTGAAATGTTCAGGAGGCAAAGCTTCTCTCAATTTTGATACTATTAATGGTGTCCAAGTCAGACACAAATATAAAACAAAAAAGGCACAAGACATACAAATGCTTTGCTAATATTTTCTATTCCATTGTGCAGGTGGATGTGTGTGTGTGTTAAAGTGTTCACCCTGCAATGGACTGGCATCCTATCCATGGACCATTCCTGCCTTGTGTCCATTCCTTGCTGGAAATGGCTCCAACTTACTCACGCCACTGCTCTGGGTATTCAGGCTTGGTAAATGGATGGATGGATATTTGTTATTTTTTTTAAGGACATCAGTATTCTAATATGCAGTTTGGCAAGATGGCACAGTGTGTGGCATTTTGTAGTGGTTTCAGCATAGTGGGATTGAATCCCTATCCAGGGCTGCATAATGCCAGGCTCAGTTTCAACCCTCCAGGACCCAGATTTGAAGTAAAAAGATTTTAAAATATGTGTGAAAATAAATTTGAACTTGAACCTGAACCTGAATATATAAAAAAGTAGATTAATGAATTAATAAATTAATCGATTAATTACTTAGACTACACTCAGAAAAGTTCAAGAAACCATGGCAAGGGATAATACAGAGATGGAAATAAACACTTAATAAGAAGAACTGGGCTTCCAAAAAAAGGCCTGATATTACAGTACAGGGCTACAGCAATATTCTTCACTTGCTGAAATAATTAATGGTTTGCATGCCACCATGGTAAAGTACTTCTTCTGAGCTGCAAAATTTGTGTCGATGATGTTCCATAAGCAACTTCCACCAGCTTTTATTTTTAAATCTTAACTTGATAAATTTCCCATAAGAACAAACTTGGGTTACCCATAATTTAGTATAATTGCTACATCATTACAGCATATTAAAGGTGGATCGTCACTTCTTGTTATAAGTTTAGCCAGCCTTTGGCGTGTTGATTAAAAATTTTTTATTAGTACGATTTATTCACATTATTAAAATTATGAAAGGCAGCCACACAGTGTATTATCATTTGTTTCTTTTCACATTAAAGTCTGTGTTTCTTTACACAGTCCATTCATTTAAAGATAAATTATTTTAAGTGCCTATTAACGTTTAAGCAGCATTGGTGTGTAGCACTATTTATTTATTTTTTTTGCTGAGAGGATTGATTAATGATAACAGCAAGATCAGGATTGTTAGCTTTTGTAATGATATTTTTTAAGTATAGAATTTGCTGGATTTTGGAGTGCAGTAAATGTAAAAGGTATGAATCCAAATTTAGTTTGCTCTTTCTCCCTGTGTGTGTGTAGCACATCTAAATTGAGTAAGGCTTAAGTCCATATCACATTACACAACTTTTTCAGAGATTTTCAGTTGTAGACTGTGTCTAGCTGCAGAAATAACAGGTCTCCAGACAGCAAACAGAAATTCTGGGGCTCCAACTGTGTCACCCCTTTTATTGTCCATGAACAAACAGAAAAGAAAATAACGCAAGGAAATTCACAGTGGTAGAGTCACGGTTTGCAGTTGTTGCTAGCAGAGTTCTGTCCGACGGGTTGCTCGAGCCAGTAATGAAACTTCCTTCCGGAATGTCTTGGGGTTTTATGGTGGCTTAACCACAAATGGTGGGGTCAAATTCCTTCACTGAGCAGTTTACAAGTTTTATTACATCATGACATATTGGAAAAATGGTCATTAAAGGGCGAAGATTGTGACTGAACTTGTTATACCTAAAGCCTCTGTCAGGCAGCATGCTATTGGCTTTCTGAAAAAAGGAGCGAGCTTGTAATATTTTTAAACCATGCAGCTGTGCTGGAAAATCATTATACAGTCATCTAAAATGACATATTCTATGATTCCTAGTTGTGTAGTCTAACATGCTCAGGCAACAAGATCAGCAAGTACGGTATAGTAGTCAAGTTTGACATCCCTTCTGACTAAATGTCATGTAATATGATAATAGATTTAGGTTATTTTGTGACTTTAAAAGGAGTGGCTGTGTGTAGAACTGTGCCCTCAGATTGATTGGTAGTAGATGTCTATTACAGGTGGGACAGGCTTCAACTCCCAGAATCCCTGAGTGTTTATTTATCAGGTTAAAGAAATGGATGAGTATTCGGTGGCTGCATTTACATTTAAATGAACAGAATATATTGCTATTGTTACCACACATTATTTACATTTGCAGCATGGTCTTGTTATGTTATTCATCAAGATCACGTAGGAGCTGAACTTGCAAATCTGACTTTATGTATATAATGGTTGCAGACACTTCTTTGTTGGTACTCACATTTGGACATCATTAAAATAAATAAAGTCATCCAATTGAATTTGCCTTTAAGTTCCTAATAGCTGAAATTCCTTATCTTGGCCAGCACCACACACCTGCCAATGATGCTAATGCCCATATGGGTGAGGTTCATAGTCCTAGCCATAAGGATTCCTTTCAGTTTAGCATCAGTCTTTTTTTTTATCTGCCATTAAAAACAAAACAGTATGATACGGTAGTACATTGTTGTCAAAGATAAATAGATCATACTTCTGCAGTATATAGAAGATGCCTTCATTGACCCATTAGCATTCCGTCCAAAGCTTCTTCCTCATGTGGTTTAGCTTCATCTTGTTAAAGACACAAGTACAGTGTTGTGATTGCTGCTGGGCCAACACTTTTGCTAATTCACAGTCTGCTTTCACATAAGCTTTAACAATCACACTTGTGCGCTGAATTGGAAACAGTGCTAGAGAGCGACAGCGGCACATAATGGCGGTGCTAGCAATTAATTCTGGAGTGACGTGTATACACACTGAAGACTGGGGCACTTTTCTTGTTTCCTTCCAGGGCATGACAGTAGAATGCTTGGCACATTCAGGTCCTCTTTGCCCACCAAAATGAAAATATATTTTCTAGTTTTAATAAGTACAATATTTTTTATTAAAGTAGAAATGATCCAATGGCAAAAAAAAAATGAGAAAGCGTGAGTAAGACATAAAGTTTAAAATAATGTCTGCTTTCTAATCTTGCTTGTAGAATTGAAATAAACATTATAAATCTCTTTGAAAGTGTTTGTGAAAATGGATTACAACAGTGCTATTACAAAATGGGCAATAATTTTGATGACTAGACATTTTGTAAGGTTATGTTATTTTTTTGAAACATGATATATAATGGACTTAAGTACAAGGTTGATTATCACGGCAGTAAACTCTCTGTGTGCTTTAATACCTTTAGGGTAGGCTGCAAAGTTGTCTTAAACAGACCTCACTACTGTAACGGGTGTTCAGTGCTCTCTGACTTTGGAATTGTTTTGCATCAAGATCAAGGACTAGGTTTCAATGGCTGTTTCTGAATCATTTCAAACAAGCTGCATTACACAGTATGGCTGACCTTTTGGTGTAGCTGCATAGTACCACTGCATAGAAGCAGGATACATATTAACACTTTTTCTCTATTATTTACAAAGACATATACTGTATACTAAAAGTAAGTAAGGCTTACATTCTGAAAACCATTTTGTTTATCTTGTGGAAAGGATAACACAGACATCACGATCATTCATATAGGAACAGAGAAATATATAGACTATTAATAAAATAATTATCAATTGAAGAGATAATTGTAAACTTCTAACTGAATAATTGTGAAATATGAACAATGTAGATGGAGACAATCCTAAAATTGTAGGATTATAGAATACAGAACATGATAGTGGAAAATTCAAAAGCATTTGAAAGATATTATGCTTCCAGAAAATAAAATAATAGATAGATAGATAGATAGATAGATAGATACTTTATTAATCCCAATGGGAAATTCACATATAGAATAAGTTCACATCTTAATACACAAAAAACAGATAGAAATGTAGACTGAACAGTGCGAATATCTTATATTTTTTAGATCAAAATGGTCAATATTTTGTCTGTGATAAGAGATCATTTTACAGTGTCATTTATTTTTTATTTTTAATATCATTTGGTTAGTGTTGGTAATTCTTTTGTGTATATTTTTGCGTACAAAACAAAGAAAGAATCAAGGTAACAAAAAGGCAGCACTTCAACCACAATGAGGATGAATTGAAGTCAGACGTGCCTCCATCTGCATTGTTCTGCAGCTACTGTAGACCAGAACTAAGATGGCTCTTTCCAACTATTACATGTAAACTAAGATGGCTCTTTCCATTTAAAAAACATAATTAAAATGTCTGTTTCCCACTAAAACGTGAAACAGCATCAGGGTTTTCTTAAATTAAATTAACTTTTTGGTGAGGATGGATTTTTTGTGAGCCTCAGGTTCAAAAGATTCATTCATTAGTGAAAATGGGGCTTTTATGTTGTCTGCCAATGCCCAGAGTTTTGATACATAGCTTTATATACAGTATATAATATACTCAGTGCATATAAAAAATGTACACCCCCTCTTGGAAATGTTCATATTTTATTATTATATAACATTGAATCACAGTGGATTTCAGTTGGGTTTTTTTTCTTGGCACTGATGAACAGTAAAAAAAAAAACCTTTAATGTCAAAGTGAAAACAGAACTATAAAACTCAAAATAATTGATTATGTAAGTATTCACCTCATGTTCATAGGAAACATTTGTTATGTATCAAGTTGAGTTCATGTGTTTTATTGTTGTTTTTGTTGTCTTTGAAATTTAATTCTTCATATTTTCATGTATTTTCTGTGATGCGTGTCATTAAATATAATATTCATTATGGCTATTTTGTGGGTGGAGCCCTAGGAGTCTGGACCACTGTGATGTTTCCACTCCTGAGCCCACTCTCTGACTATTTAGGCAAGAGCAGAGTTGCTTGAATCAGGAGAGCATTATGTTTGAAGGAGTCTTATTTTGAGTATTGTTTTTCTTGGGATTTTTCTGATTTTGTGATCATTTTACTCTAGTTATTGGATTCTGATTCTGGTTTAGCACTTTGGGACTTATCTTTATTTGGACTGCTTTTAAAGCAATTCCTTTTTGCCTCTTTTTTGTTCTTCTGGACAGTTTTGTCTTGTGTGTCTATTTTTGTTAATAAACTCTTCATTTTTAATGATCATTTGTTTGCCCTTCTATGTATAATCCAGAGGTTTCAGTAACCTTTACTCTTATGGGGATTTTGATATGTTTTGGGACTTTTCATTTTTGCCAACTTCTCATATTTGAGTCCTTGTTGGCTGGAAACCAGCAGTAATAGTTGTGAGACTAGCTGAATTGGGGTGAGCTCCTTCTGAGCTAGCCAATAATGGTCATGGCGTGATTGTTGGCTTATTTTTGCAGACCGCACAGCCATTTTCCCATTTTTTTGACTCCAGATCACAACACCTAAATATGAGATCGGTGGGAAAAGCAGCAGAAGTGTGGAATTATTATTCAGAAATCAAAAATATGAAATGGGCATGGCTCAAAATGATAAGACAAACTTTTGTAAACATTAAAAACCAAAACTCAAAGGAAACATGAACAGTCTTTCCTTTGTTGGTCATAAAGATCAGATGGATTCAAAAAGCATTTTATTCGCTCTTACTGTATATTAACTTGGCAACTACTTCATCACAAATTGGTGCAGATGCACTGTTGGCCTCTAAATGGAAAAGTATTCCTGGGAAAATTTATGATGCTGGCACCATATCACACTGTCAATGACACAATAAAAACAATATGACAAATAAAAAATTCAAGGAGAACAAAAGGAAGATGCCAAAAACACATTAAAATAAACTTGAACAGCAGTACTTCTAAAACATAGTAGCTGCCAGTAGTGTGTGAGATGAATTACTAGCCATAGAATGGCGTTTGGACTAAACTTTTCCAGTGGGACTATAACCTATTATTTAGATTCTCAGAATTTTTTAACAGGGTTGTAAAAGTTTATGAATTGTGGAACATTTTCATTTCTAAGCATATACCTCAGTATTAACAAAGATCGCATTAGGGCATAATAGGCAAGCATTTTAATACAACATTAAAATGACAGTGATTTGTGTTCTACAATGAGACCAAAAGTCTTTATAACATAGGTGGATATTAACATGAGATCACTCATTTAGCCTTCATGTCTGATTGCCTGGTTTTTTGTAAAAGAGATTTTTTTTATTATCATTACTTCCCATAACGAACATCAGATGTCAGATCTTTTATTAAATACATATTTTGTTTAGAAGGTTCTCCCTTCATCGCAGTCCCAGTGCATTGAGTAAATTTGTGCAGTACAAATGAAATGCAGTGTATGCCTTTTGTCTTTATTAGATGAAAGAGTAAACCGCTTATCCTTGCTATGTTCTGCAAAAATCAACTATAAAGAAATGATGTTTTCAAAGGATTAAACAGAACATTTGCTGGCAGAATGCTTTACAATTCAAAGCACAAAGAAAATTACGAAATCTATGAGCCATATGATTGCCGTCAGTAATGGCATTGCCAGGTGTTCTTAATTCATTATAATACACAAATAAAATAAAAAAAAATATTAAGACAGATTTCCATTGGAAATTCATACTGTTCAAAATTCAGCTGATGGTTTTGATATTTTAAAAGAAATAATCAATGTAGACTAGGTGTACTTTGTACAAATGATACTTAACAGGTGTGTTAACACTTTCTTTAATGACAGTGATTTGTACTAAATTAGATCTGCACAAAATTGCATGAAAAATCTATTAAGTCAGAAATTATATTCACTTCAGTTTAGTGAAATGCTCACTATGTTCCAATTATCACTTTCATTAAAAATTTTAGTTGATTATGTTAATGGGATACAGGCCACAGCATTAATTTTATTGCCATTTGTATTGTTTAAATTTAACTAAGGGAATACTAATTTCATTTCCTTCAGTTTTGACATGGATTAGTGACTCTAAATTGGCCAGTATGTGTATATGTGGTTATGGCATGTGATCGAATGACATGCAGACAGGGCTGGTTCTACAGCAGGCTTCCTTTTATTCTATACTCTACTCTTTTACTCTACTATAATGGAATGACAGGTTACAAAAAGGGATGGCTGGATGAAAGAATTGACTAAAACACTGATGTTTTGAATTAACATGAGTTAAAATGTATATAGAGCATTTCAAGGTGCTATAAACCATGTTTCATATGGTTTAACACAACAAATTAACATGTCTAGATGTAACAATGCACTAACTGAAAACATATATTGTATCAGTATGGTTAAAATCTATCCATTTTTCATTTTTATTGCGGGGTTGTGGTTAGCCAGTGCCTACCCTGGGAGTATTAGGCAAGAAGCGACTCTAGACATGACTCAAATTCATCGCAGAACACACTCACAAGAGACTTAAGGAGCTGGGCGGTAATTGAGATAACCACTGGAGCTTTATACTTCCCAGTAATGTAAAAGTGCTAAATTGTGTTGCTTAGTGCGGAAACCTGCATCGTTTGCATTTAATGGATTCCAAGGTTATCTGAGAGAAGAAAGATTATCTCTATGTGTATATTTTTGTTATATCTGTGTCTTCTATTAACCAGTCATGAAGGGCTCCCTATTGGTTTTGTAATGGTCTTTCTGCTTTCCTCCATCCTAATAAAGCAAATTGCATGTTTTGGAAATGCCATGTTTCTTTTCATGTCAGGGGACTGGAACTCTAAAGTGTCTGATCTTAAATTCAGTAGGGAAGGCAAGACGGGGTCAGGGTATGGGATGACGAGAAGGTAAGTTTTATTATGTCATTTTGTAATTTATTTATTTTTTTACTTGTTAAAATTGGTAATAAATTAAAGTTCTAATGTAATTCTAAAGAAGGCAGGCCAGGCCTAAACTCAGCCTTTTTCTTTTATTTGCCGTTTTGTTCTTTGTGCAAACCCACTTTAGATATGACCATTTCATCATATCGCTCTCCAAGTCTGGCGATGGCTGAGTGCTGAGTACTGAGTATGATGGATTTTCCCCTAAATATATACTCACTGAGGAAACTATTAGGAACACCAGTATACCTGCTTAGCCTTACAATTATCTATTCTCACAATCATATGACAGCAGCGCAATGCATAATAACATGCAGCTTACATGTCAGGAGCGTCAGTTCACATCAAACACCAGACTCAAAACAAAAATGTGATCTTGTTGATTTGACAGTGGCATGATTGTTGGTGGCTGGTTTGAGGATTTCAGTATTTGACTTTCATGTACAACCAGTTAGCAGAATGGGAACATCCTGTTGATGAGAGTGGTCAGAGGAGAATGGCCAGAATGGTTTGAGTGGATAGAGAGGCTATGGTTACTCAGATAACCATTCTGTACAACTGTGTGGAGCAGTAAAGCTTTTCAGAATGCACAATACATTGCACTTTAAGACAGACGGCTACAACAGCAGAAGGCCACGTTGGTTTCCACTCCTGTCAGCTAAGAATTGAAAGCTGAGGATGCAGTGGGCACAGCCTCACTAAAAGTGGATTGTTGAAGACTACAATAATGTAATCTCATCTGATAAATGTTGATTTCTGCTGAGGCACACAAGCGGTAGGGTCAGAATTTGGACCCAACAGCATGAACATATTCACCCAACCTGCCTTGTGTCAGCAGTCCAGGCTGGTTGTGGTGGTGTAATGGTGTGGGGAATGTTTTATTGGTATGCGTAAATACAGATTAATCATCCCCTGTATGCCACACCCTATATGAGTGTTGTTACTGACCATGTGCATCCTTTCATGGCCTCAATTTAGCCATCTTCTAAGGGCTAATTCCAGCATGAAATTGCACCATTTCACAAAGCAAAAGTTCTCTCAAACTGAATTCAAGAACATGACAATGACTTCAGTGTTCTTTCAGTGGCCTTCAAAGTCACTAGACGTGAATCCAATACAATAACTTTGGGATGTGGAGGAACACGAGAATAGCCAACAAATCTCAAAGAAATGTTTCTATCATCTTGAGGAATCCATGCAATGATGAACTGAGGCTGTTTTGAGAGGAAAAGGAGGCCCTACCCAGTATTAGTATAGTGGACTGAATCATTTGATCGGTGAGTGTATTATTGCATTTGTTATTTGTTTTTATTGAATGATGTTTTTTATTATTGTGTTTTTTTTAATTAACTGAATTGATATGAATTGAACAATGCACCTATACATTCTGGCAAACCATAATATCTGTCAAAAATTTTACATTTTACTGTCTATAATTTTGTTAACACTACCAACCAATATTGCTCGACACTACCTTTTCACTTTTATTCTTTAAGTTGTAATGATGCTCGCTGTAAAAAGGACTATATAAAGAAAATTGATAGAAAGGTTTCTAATATTTTTGTTGATCATATACAACAGTTAAAATCTATTTTTGGAAAACAGATTGTTCAGAAATAATAACTTTCACAATGCCGACAATGTATTGGGGGTATAAAAATGACATTTGACCTTCTCCTTGATCATTTCATAGTTCATGCTTACATTTGTTTTCATGAATTCTTATCCCAATACGTGACCTGGGGCATATTAAAAACCAGAGCATGGCACAAACCAAAAGGCTGCATTTACCATAGATGCTATTGACATGGAGGGCACTTACATTACCTCAAATGCAAAACATGACCTTCCAGCACAAGAAATCATTGGCCCTTTGTCTCTAGTTCAGCTGAATGCATCTATTTTTGGCTCTTGTTTCTTTTCTTTATGTAACCTTTGCTTTTATTCAAAGCTGGAGTTAAAGCACTGTTGCTATGATATCTACAGCGGTTTTCCCTCCTAGACTCCAGTTTAATGCCCATGAAAAGCTAAGAATGCTAAGGTTATAATTTTTACATTTTTTGTGCGTGTGTGTGTCTGCCATTCTTTAAGCAGACAGCTTTTATTTTTCTGTAGCACCTTTCTGTAACAAATTCCTTTCAATTACATGTATCCATCCATGTATTGTTCAAACATCTTAAATCAGTGTAAGATTGTGGAAGGCAAGAGCCAACCCCAACAATATCGGGTACAAAGCAGATACCAACTGCCTATTACAATCCACAGCCTTGCAAGAGGAGAATGAAATCCACAACTGAAATGCACACTTTATTTTAATCAGCAAGTGACAGCTTGAACCTGCCATTTTATGTTTTACAAGTCCAATCCCTGAGCCACAGGGCCACTCAGCCTGTCAAAGTTTCGCTACTTTTACTTTTTGCAGTTACCAATTGAAAACAGATTATTTGACATTGCCAAAGCTCCCCTTTCTTAGAGTTAAAATTTATTCTTAAGAGTATGTGCCAAACAATATGATGAATGAAAAAGAAATTGGATTGGAAGCTTAAAATAAAATTTAATACTATTAGCAGAAAATGTGATGTTGCTTTTTTAAATCTCTGTCTACACAAACATTAAAGAATGTCACAATAAGCCATTGTTCACTTCACGACATGCAATTGCTTTTTGATTAGAGCTGCTCTCTTGAGACTGGAGTCCTATTCTGGCATCCCCTTCAAAGTTACATGATATCCCGGAGTGTTCATTAGTGCCACCAAATGTGTGACTTGTTTACTAAGCAGTTCATACACAAGTTTAACACATTGAAACTTAGCTTGACCAGACTGCAACAATATAATATTCATGGCAATAAGTGTCTTTTGGTCCATTGTAATGAAGGAAAATACCTACTGAGAAAATACTGGCAGTGATGTTATCAAAAGAAGCGGATGATCTGAAACCAGAACACAAAGGAAGAATGATTATAGGAATCAAAATGGTGAAACAAACAAAAACCTTTTAGTTCCACAAGGCTGGACTTAATAGTTTGTTTTTTTGCCATGTTTGTGAACTGGGTGGTTCATCCATTGTATAACACCTCTTGACAATCTCAGAAGCTTTCTGCTTTTTGTCTGTTTTCTCTGTCTATCTTGGTCTGTGTCTGGTGTGATCTTTCTTTTCAGTCCTCATTCTGTCAACAACCTACATAGCCCCACTGTGTCAGCAGCTTACATAGCCCCAAATCTTGGTTTCCTATCCTATAAATATAAAAGTTCATAAGATCAAGTTGTGTAAAGTTTCTCCTATGAGAAATAAACCCAAGCTCATTTTCAGTTTTAGGCCTGCTGAAGTGAGCAGGAAGAGATCATTTCTCTAGTGTCTAAGAGGAATCAAGCTGGTTTTCACCATGCTTTATCTCTCTGCCTTAGACGATGTCTTCATCAGCATCCATTTACTTCTTTCCAGTAATTCCAGTCAAGTCCACGAATATCAAAAAGATAAGCCTAGTGTGTCTCTCTCCATAAGTTTTGGTAGGGCTGTTCCCCACCATCTGCCACCCTTGACATATGATCACAAACACTTTGCCTGTGTGATCTGTAGTATCTTTCTCTGTAGCACACCAAACTTGAATGTATGTAGCTTATGTGAGCAATAGTGATGTCATGCAATTTTATCGAAGTAGTAAGAACACACCGCAGACACGCCAAAAGAAATGCAACCACTTTAAAACGGGAAATATTAATTGATTGCAAATCAATATTTGTTTTTTTTGTTACTTAGCTAATTTATGATTATTTGTCTTATTTTTTTCTTTTCTTTGTCTGAATGTGCAATGTGACTTTAAATATTAGCATGTTCCATGTATTTTGTGGGTGGTCCCCCAGGTGGCAGGGCCACCTGACAATCACCGCCAAGAAACTATAAATCCACAAAGCCTCCCATGGTTTCTGGTGGTTCCTTTTGAATTTGCTTAGTAGTGATGAGTTTTTGTGCTTGTTTTGATTTTCATGTGATTTCCTGGATTTCCAGGCTTGTGCTCTGTTTCTGTTCACAGCTTGGATTCTGTTTTTGGACTTTGTTTGATTGGGATTGCCTTTTTGCTTTAGGCAATATCATTATGTCTTTGCATTCAGTGGAGATTCATGTTATGTCTGATCATTTTCATTATGAGTAAACCTTTTTTATTTAATAAAGATTCTACAAGACCCTTTTTGTATCTGTATTTGACAGTAAATCCCCTCCTAGTGGGCATTATTTTAAGTGTTTCAGAACTCATTAGTGCTTAGTACTTCTAGTCCACAACAACTAAGTTCATACACACAAGTGCTAATCATTCTTACACAATTCATATAGTGTATGCTGGTTACCATTTAATGTAAAGTAAATATAAATTCCACAGTAACAAATCTAAAACAGAAACACACTGCACTTTGTGTTGCCTTTCTGGGCTCTTCAGGAAACAAGAAATATGTGAGCACCAGTTCAAGTTAGTCCTCTTCCAGCACCAGTATGACACCTTCACATTAAATGGGGTTAAAACTTAGGTTAATAGAAAGTGGATTACAGCCCAGGCTAAGTGCTAGCACACTAGGAGCTTATCTTGTCAAGGTAGAAAGTGGAAATAAGAGAAACATTGTGCATCAGGAGTACTGAGTACAGCATCACAGTGCTTTATATTGCAGAGCTATGATGTATTAACTTACAAAGAAATGCCAAAGGCCCTTGACTAGAGGACACCTGGTGACATAAAACAATAGAACAGATTGAGAGGTCCACCTGGGGCCCTTCAGACTGAGATAGGAATGCTAGCAGCCACAAAGGAGCCACAGACCTTTAGGCCTTGCCCAAGGGGTGCACAGTTCAAGCAACGGTTGCTAGGCAACAGCAGTGATAGTGGGCTGTCAGATGTTTGCAACTCCTTAGTCACATATGACTGGCATCCCATTGAAGGGTGAGTTCATACCTCACACCTGATGTCAGTGGCATGAATGTAATTCTTCATATACTGTAGGGTCATAGTTTATTCATTTCTAAAAGAGATTTTAATGTAAGATGCATGTTTGTACATCATATCATGTACGGTCAGACTATATTATCTTATAAATGAGATTTTATTTATACTCACTTAAACAAAGCTTTACTAATGCAGTGACCTGAAGACATTATTATTAGGTGCTTGTAAAGTAGAAAATAGATGCCCTACGGAAAATCCTGAAGTCAAACGAGAAATAAGTGACATTAAAGCACAAGCAGAAATATTTATCAGTAACCCTCTAAGTCAGACATAATTATTCAGTATTAAGACTAAAAATATTTGTACTTAAAACATTTTCTTTAGTTTATTAAATACTGTATGGAACCCCGAGCCAATACTGCAAATATATGAAACACACAGTCAGCAAAATTAGAAAAGAAGAATTAACCTGAAAGAGAATAAAACACACTTTAATAAAATGTTTTCTTACAAGTTAACTTCGCAGAATTTACATATATCCAGACTACGAGTTGCTGTGATAAACCGACATGCTGTCCAAGATTTGTTTTGTTATGTGCCCATTGCTGCCATGAATGCCTTGTCCACTCACACCTCAGAATTTGACAATAATTGTTTATTCACTTTACAGCCCTTGACCATGCTGAACTTTAATTGGTTGAACCCTGGTTCATCCATCCATCTATTTTAAAGCTTGTTAAAATGCAATTCCATGTCACAGAGGCTGAAGTCTTCCCCAGCAGCATCAGCATACATTTATAATAGCCAAGTTCCTGTCAGCCAAAGAGAAAAATATTACTAACCGTTGGCTATTAACAGGCTTGAATTAAGATGAAGCGCAACAGGTTACCAGCATAGCTTCTCTCTATAGGTTTAATTAAATCGAAATTGTAAATTCAAGCAGTAGTTAGGGTTAGGATTGGGGTTAAAGCAAAACAGGTGTGCTTGTGTTTGTTTCTAATTCTGTGTTCATCCTCAGATGGCTGGTGAGGTTGAGGACATTTCTGGCAAACGTAATTTCCCCTTGGAACAATCTCAGTGTCAGCTTTACAGCTGATATCCAGATTGGCATATACAAATCTCCTCTTAGAGGTCCTCGGGGACAGGTTTTATCCACTCCGTCAGCCCTGAGTTTACACAGTCTAGACTTATACCTCACAGTTGTCTGGTTGCAGACAAAGCCATGTGTACTGCTGCAGTCCTTCCTCATGATTTTCATTCCAGAGGAAGATTTTCTATATATGTGTAAGTTGTTCACTGGTTATATTATTGTAGATTTTGAAAAGATGTTGTTTATCATAACATGTAAAGTAGCAATGAATCATCCTTTAGTTATTCATCATCCAATAGCTAGTCATATGATATTAGGTACTGTACCAATCATCCATTTGTTATTCACGTTATTTGTTGTGAAGTTCAGTAAGTGTTTTTACTGACTACGCAGAAACAAACAGTAGAAACCTGTGGCTCTTTAGTAACCAATCAATGGATACAATCTGAGATTTTACTCATATAGTTGAATTTAAAAAAGAAACATTTTAAAAACAGTAAGAAATGTGCAAAAGCTGTCCAACTGTACTGATAATGTTTGCATACAGAAAGTTTATTTATGTAATTACAGAGTGGTTTATCAAATAGAAATATGAAAAGAAATCTTTTTTACATTGGAATTTGTGCAAAAGTCTTAGGCACATTAGATATTAGGTAAATGTTCTCTTTTTGTCTTCTACATTACTGTGTTAAAACATTAATTTTGCAAAAACACAATGCAGTGTACAGTTCAGTTCATATTTATTGTTATTTGTGCAAAGTACAATGAAAATGATCTGTGCTCTTTATGCTTTCTCTCAGCATGTATCTTGCTGTGTAGGCTTTGTAATATAATAAAAAAAATATAATAGGTAAAAAGTAGGTACTGTTTAAGAAAAACTAATCATGTAGTTTGAGCAAGAATCTATCTGTTTTTAGAAGCCATGTCAGAACATAATCGCTAAAGAAACAGAATCCCAGCAGCAAAAGTATTATAATCAGAATGTAGCTTGGTGAAGGTGTCAAGGCTTTGGAGGTTTGTCATTACACGATCGACGGTGCCTCTGCAACAAGACAAACAAGCAAGAAATGTGTCCCTACCTTCAGAAAATGGTGCCAAGAATCTGGAATAAAATAGATAGATAGATAGATAGATAGATAGATAGATAGATAGATAGATAGATACTTTAGATAGATAGAGATAGATAGATAGATACTTTATTAATCCCCAAGGGGAAATTCACATACTCCAGCAGCAGCATATTGATAAAAACAATATTAATTGAAGTGCAATAAAAACGCAGTGCAAGTTAAAAAATGCAAGGTGGAGTGTGCAAGGCAGGTATAACAGTCAATAACATTGTATGCGATAAAATGTATTATATCCAGTTTAATTTTGTGGCTGCAATACTAGCATGCCTCAGAATTGCAGAAGGCATGTTTTCTTAAACCGAAACCTTTGCTACTTCAAAGTTTATGAACTCAGTAAGTCTTTTTATTTTTATTTTTTACCTCTTCTTAACTCCTTTCGCTGCTCCTGAGTATGAACCTGTGGAATGACATCACATGAATCTTTGAGAAGCAACTACCACTTACCTCTACACCATCTCTCTTGGTATGCCAGCCTCAAATGTATTTTCACACCTTTCCCTATCAAATATCACTTATTGTCATTTGTACAGAAACACACAATACAGCAATTTGATTACATCTTGCCTGAAGAAGGGGCCTGAGTTGCCTCGAAAGCTTGCATATTGTAATCTTTTTAGTTAGCCAATAAAAGGTGTCATTTTGCTTGGCTTTTCTCAACTTTAATAATGGCTAACACGGTACAACACCCTAGTACTACATACCATTTCAAAATTAATAATGATAATGGCTCATAATTACACCCAGATCTTTTTACAATTCAAGTGATAAAAAAGTTATTTTGTATTTGCCCAGCAATTACAGATATTTTCCTGTTGACACCTCACAGCTGTACAAGAACAGACAGCAACTGAGAAAATATGACCCCACCCACTGGTAATATAGATGATGACAAATATTTCATAAACAAAAAACATTTTTACATTTCTCACACATGTGCGATTAGGAGACAACTAAAGGGCCTGAATAATAGTAATTCCATGCCTGACCAGGGGGGTGGTGAGGTGCACTAATTGTCTCTCTCAATCCTTTACAGACCATTCTCAGGGAATCCTGCCTGGTTCTGGCTGGACCGATGACATCAATTCCAGTTCCAGCGCTGCTGCTGATGTCACTTCCGGTCACAGTGCTGCCAATGACGTCACTTCCGGTTCCGACCCTAATGACATCACTTCCTCCGCTCATTTTTAAAAGCCGTCATTTTAAGGCAGCAATTCAGTTCTGTTTTGGACTCGCATGAGTAAAGAACTCTTACCAATTTACCTCTTTTGCAGCCAGGATATAATATATGGGTGGCTTCCCCAAAATTTTTATGTCTCATCGTGCTTTTTGTGACACATTGTAAGAGCGAAATTCTTTAAGTTAATGTTAATACTGAATTTACCTTAGTTTGCTTAGTTTTGAACTTCAATATAATGTAGCTTAACATAGATTATGGAAGGTTCAGTTTTAACCCCTATAAATTAAAGATAATAGAATGTCCCTAATGTTAGCCTCGTATGACAATAGAATAGCCCTTAGATTGAAGTTAGACAGGTAGAAAGAAACATGAAATGCTAGACAGACAGGTGTTAAGGGCTTATAGTTTTCTAAGTGTTAACAGATATCCTAAGAAATGTGACCTAGATACCTAGATTCAAGCCAAATACCATAGACAAGTTTCTCTTTTTACCTGTTTTTTGCATGTACTATCAACCTTTCTTTCTTATTTTCTGTGTGAACTGTATGCTTTAAATTTCATTAAAATCTTTAAAATGAAGACACTTGAACTGTGGAGTTTTTATGTATGGCGAGTAATACTAATGCTGAAATGCCTTTCTGGTAGCTGCATTTGAACTATTTGGAAATCATTGACAAATGCAGTTACATACATCTTGGCTTGGAATTAAACCCGTGACTTTTAATTTAAGGGTAAATAGGTTAACCACTACACCACACCTTGGTGCTGATATTCTGGAAGATCATACCTGACTAATCACAGACTGGCCTCCACCTGTCCCAAAAAAAACTGAAAGTGAGTTAAAGAACTCACTCCAAATATGAGGTAAAGTCACATAGTTAGCTACCACCTCAATCTCTTGACAATTGTTCATACACTACAATATTATATACTGCACCAACTCAGAAAGATCACCAGGCCTGTTCAAATGTAATGGATAGCATACACGACTATCACCCAGTAACCCTTCCCAAACATGACCTGCAACTTTTTCCTCAATAAAAATTTTTTTTCAATATTTTTACTCCATGTGATTCCTTGTGGAGTTATCCATGATGAACCCTAAACTGCATAAATCTCACCTGAATAAACCTCATTTTCCAGTCAAAGTTCAATCAGTTCCACAAACGCAAACATCAAGACAATCCACAATTATGTGCACACTCATGATATCACGAAATTTACAGCAAGTTTTTGAATGCAATTGCAGTACACTTTGCAAAACTTTACAGCTAATTGTCATAAAATTGAAGAACGTGTTTCAGGGACAATGGCAGTCTTTTCACCAGTTGTTCAAGAAATAATAATAGTAACACAAGAAAAAAATCCATTTGCTAGTCTGAGAGTGAGAGAGGCTGCATGGCAGTCTACAGCAGAAACCACACAATCTATTTTAAGTTTGCAAGGTGTTGACATCAGCAACATGATAAGAAATAAGACAGGTTTTCAGGGCACACTTTTTACAAGCACACAGCAATTTGCACAGTCTGCCTCCCATATTCATCCATGCTGCTTAAATGTTCCTGTTATACGTTAACACTGACTAAAGACGAGAGGACTGCTCTTGTCCACAGACTCACATACCAGTGCCAGTTTTTCTTTTTCAAGTTTATTTTTCCCTCTGGAGTGCAAGGAGCACAAAAAATGTCATTGTGCTTAGTATATTATAGTACCAACAAATATATTTAATTTTTAAGCACTTGTATTATATTATTCTATGCATTTGGAGCATGGGAAATGCACTATATAAGTAAAATAAATTATATGTTATGCCTTTATGTTTTGTTTATGTACAAACTTCCATTGTGTAGCTCCACCCCTTCTCAGTGTGGACTTCATTTAATAAAGCTCCAGCCAGACATCTTGATGTGCTACAAAGGACAGAACTCACTGAAGAAGACATAATTAGTTCTTCTTTATAAAAAAAATAGCCCAGGGTGATTTTGTTTTACAAAAAGTAGCATGTGATTTTCATTATTTGCAGTCTTAGCGTGGACTGCTTTTTACACTGTTCAAATAGTGGCATAAAGTTTTGAAGTTTTACTGGCAATAACTTTACTGAAAAAAACTACAGTCAGAAAAAATGTACTCACATATCACCATTACCTTAAGCAGATACTGCATTAACTATGAGTCTTGTCTTAAAGTATCTGAAATACATGTGCTACATTGGAACCAATTGTAAAATAGATAGGTGAAGCAGAATTAAATATGAAGTGTCTCAATCAGTGATTATATGATGCCATTCATTGTCAGCACTTTCCAAGATTACTCACTTTATTGATTTACTAACACAAATGAAAGAACTGTGTCTTTTAATTAGCAAGGTTTGAACATCATTCTGTATTACCGTATGGAAACCTTAGGTTATTTCCTTCTTTTAAATTATTGCCAACATTTGGTAAGATTTCTCCTAGACACAGAGTACAGTGCTTTACTCAGTTGACATTACTAGCAAATT
This sequence comes from Erpetoichthys calabaricus, assembly GCF_900747795.2. Classification (NCBI taxonomy): domain Eukaryota; kingdom Metazoa; phylum Chordata; class Cladistia; order Polypteriformes; family Polypteridae; genus Erpetoichthys; species Erpetoichthys calabaricus. The sequence continues at coordinate 50,443,382 of NC_041402.2, read as the reverse complement.
CACTTCAAGATGATTATTGAAACATTGATTTTTTTTAGTCTTAATTCTTTGACACACAAGCAGATGTGTGATTGCTGCTCTTTACTATCTTACTGAGGACTGGTGTCACTCCAGCCCAACTCTACAAAGCTGTTGCTCAAAATATAGATCCCTATCAGAAACAAAAATGATATTTTTCCTGATTAATCCATAATTGATTTGCCTTATTGCTAAAACAGATTTAATTAGTCAGGTTCTGGTGGGTGAGTGTCTTCTGGAGTTTTTCATTTTTTTTTCAATAACAGATGCTTATATTTTTATTAAATTTTGTTCAGACAAACAAGATGAACTGAAATTACAAGATACTTACAGGGGCAATTGACATCAAAACATATTCTCTTCCTTAATTTTATTATTGCAGATCAGTTTAAATACCTGGGGGTAAATATCACAAGTAAACATAAATCTCTTTATCAACAAAATTTCACCGTCTGTATAGAAAAAATTAAGCAAGACTTGCATTGATGGGTCAACCCTCCATCTCACTTTAGCTGGAAGAATTAACGTTGTTAAGATGAATATCCTTCCTAAGCTTCTCTTTTTATTTCAAAACATTCCAATATACATTAATAAATCATTTTTTAAGAAGTTAGATTCAACAATAACCTCATTTATTTGGAACCTAAAACATCCAGGTATCCAAAGAGCAACTCTGCAAAGACCTAAGGCAGAAGGTGGCACGGCTCTGCCTAACTTTCAGTTTTACTACTGGGCAGCAAACATACAAGCTATAAAAACCTGGACACAATAGAAATAAAATCCTGCAGTACTTCTCTATATTCCATGCTTTGTGCCCCAATAAATGCAAGTCATCACCAATATACTAACAACCCAATTGTGCTTCACTCACTCAGAATATGAAACCAATGTAGAAAGCATTTTAAGATGGAGAATCTTTTATCTGTAGCACCTCTGCATGAGAACCACCTTTTTCAACCCTAGCAAACATATGCAGTTTTTAATATCTGGAAAACATTTGGGATTAAATTGCTTAGAGATATTTATATAGACAACATCTTTGCATCTTATGAACAATTACATTCCAAATTTAATTTTCCAGCAACACATTTCTTTCACTATCTTCAAATTAGAAACTTTGTCAAACAGAACCTGCCCGATTATCCACGTCTCCCACCTTCCTCTATGATGGAAAAAATATTGCTCAGTCTCGAGGACTCTGCCAGCATTTCTGCAATATATAAAAATATTTTGCAGTCCACCCCTTTAAAAGATCCAAGAGGACAATGGGAAAAGAATCTCTCACTCAACATATCAGAAAAGGAGTGGGAGGTAGCAATGCAGAGAATTCACTCGAGCACCATATGCGCAGAGCATACAATTATTCAACTCAAAATTATATATCAAGCACATCTGTCTCGCTTGAAATTGTCCAAAATGTTTCCAGGGCAAGATCCAACCTGCGAACGCTGCAATCGACTTCCAGCCTCACTGGGTCACATATTTTGGGCCTGCACCAAATTAACATCATTCTGGACAAAAATCTTTAAATGCCTTTCAGACAGCCATGGTGCCACAATCTCTCCTAATCCACTAACAGCTGTGTTTGGTGTTCTTCCAGATGGGCTTAAATTGGAGAAGGACAAACAAACTGTGATTGCCTTCACTACACTATTGGCACTTATTTTGCTAAACTGGAAGAATCCTAACTCTCCTCTTTTAAGTCAGTGGGTAACTGATGTTTTATATTATTTGAAATTGGAAAAAATCTAATTCTCACTTAGAGGATCTGTGCAGAACTTCTTCAAAACCTGGCAGGATCTAATTAATAATATTTTAGAATAAGCTCTTAAAGCACTGAGGAAGTAGATTCTCTCTCTATTTCTTTTTCTTCTCCATTTATCTGTATCCGCCTATTAAACTCTTCAATTTATTTATTTTTATTATTTTTAAGCTTTAGTCCTTTGGCCATGCTCTCTTTCTCAGGGGTGGGGGTGGATTTGCTTTCAATCCTATATTTTTTTTGTAAAAATTGATATATTTGTAAGGAATGATTACAATAAAATCAATAAAAAAAAAATTTACCAGTAATCTACCACCTTAAAACATTTGTTTCGATGGTTTATAACATAATTGAAGTGGGAACAAAGTAGAAGAGACTTTTTAAACTTAAGACCAGGAAACAGTTATGATGCCTCAGGTCGTATTAATTATTTGATAAACTAGTCATTTAGCCCATTACAATAACAGGCGCTAGAACAGTAGTGCATAAACATTAGTAGGAACAGTCTATATTAAATGGCAAGGGACTTTGACCTCATTCTTTTTGTTGGTCGTATTTTTCTTTCTTTCAGCCTTTCTTTTGTTGATGTTTACTTGCTGCGCTGACCGTTCTTCGTGGGCTGCCGCCGTGCATTGTGTGTCTTTAATTTTCTGTGACAGTAATACTGTCTTGTATGGCTCTATTCAATAAGGGTGCGCACAAAAAGGCGAGCTTCAAAAGGGCGACCTCAATTGAGCACGACGAATAAAGGCCTTCGTAGATAATTTAGTTCAAATGGTTCTGAAATATGTGAAGAGCCATAAAGGTGCAGATCTTTATTTATGCACGCCTTTATTCGCTGCGACCAATTGAGGTTGCCCTTTTGAGGCTCGCTTTTTTGTGCGCGCCCTTATTGAAGGATGCCTGTGCGCGCCCTTATTGAAGGATATCGTCTTGTATGTCCGCTGGCTTGTACATCCGTAATATACCTTTAATTTTCTCTGGCGGTAATACAGGTGTGCGCATCGGTAATATGCCTTTAATCTCCTCTGACAGTAATACTGGCTTGTATGTGGCTGTAATATGTGTACCTTTAACTTCCTCTCGCAGTAATACTGGTTTGTATTTCCGTAAAACGCCTCTGACAGTAATATCGCGCATCGCACCGTGCCCCGCGCATGCGCACTTCGTCAGAAGACACCCACACACGGACACCTGGACGCACATAGGGATTTTATATATATAGATTGGGAACAGAGATGCGTAAAAAGATGAAAAAGTTTGACCAGTGTCATCCATCATACGGAAAACCAGCCAATCAAATGTATGTAATATCAAATGTCCCGAAGCCCACAAGATATTTTAACATAAATATGGCTTTCCGAGGGCCCAAAAGAAGAGAGGTCTGAAGGCAACGTCAGAAGAGAACAGAGATCTTCTGAATAACATCAATCGCTAAAGCCTCCCAAGACAAAAATCTAATCCTTGACATTTTCTGCAAGATTTTTGTAACAACTATATCCAGACTCTTACCATCAATTTTATTTTCTATTAGATCTTGTTTGGTTTGGTATTATTATTACATGTTAATAAATACTATTTTGCTTTTTAATTTTGTGTACCTTGTTCTTTTATCTTGAGTGACTTAAATAATAAATTGAAAATTAACACCCCTGAGCGAGGAGTTGGACACTTTTCTTGCTACAGGGTTACCAAGGCTAGAGAGCGCTCCTCAAAAGAAAGACAACTGCAGTAAAAGTGCGGCATATTGTTTGGTTGGTAAGTGGCAAGTGCTTTTAATTGTTTCGCTATGAGACCCATATATTTGTCAGTGTTGGTGATAGTAAGTTCTTAAGTAGAGGCTCCTATAGAATATTGTGTTCTACGTTTAGGCATTATCATTCTATAAATTAGGAAATCTATGTATGAACACAAAGGGGGTTTTAAATAGAATATTGTGGAGTGACTGACAGGCTTTCACCTGAGACTTTGTTAATAGAATCCCTGTGTGTATGTGTATGTGTGTTAATTTTAATGTGCAGGAGTAGACCAACCTAGTAACGGACTTGGGAAGTCTCACGAAATCAATACAGAGTGTCTATGTGCACTATCTATGTCAAGACATGTCATTCAATGCTATATAAGGGACAAAATCTGAGGTTTTATTCTATTTTATATTTTAAAAAAGAGTATATAAACAAATTAACATTTTAACACACTTTTAAAATAAAATGTGTGCATATTCTGTCCAACTGCACTGTAATGTTTGTACACAGCACATTAATTTTATATAAATACAGAGTGATTTACCAAAAGGAAATATGAAAAAAACACCAACCATTCATTTTTAAAACTGGATGCTGTGCAAAAGTTTTAGGATTTAGATAAAAGGTTAAGAGTGTGAATGATGTGTTGAGAGAAACTGGCTGCAGTACTCTAACCAGTCTACAGGGGCAACGCAGAATAAAACACCTGGGACTTCTAACGTCACCACTTGGCCAAATTTTAAAATCATCTTAAAGTTACTCCTGAACAGCTCTGTATGTTTGTTTTTATTAAAATAACTTATTCTGACCTTTATTTTTTTTTTTCTCAAAAAACTTATTCATGAGGTTTCAACAGTGGTTTTAATGTGATTTAAAGGTTTTGCTAAGTGGGGACCAAGATAATGGATATGTAATGAAAGGTGTGCGAGAACACACACCTACATATACAGTGGATTTAGATACAGTGTTTTAAGCCTAGCTTAAAATTAATCAATATTAGATTTACTTATTTGGCTGATGCCTTTATCCAAGGCAGCTTACAACATTTGAGAGATACATTTGGTTTCCTTTTTCCAGTTGAAGTACAGGCAGGTGAAATGATTAGCTCACAGTCTTACAGTGTCAAAAGGAGGATCTGAACACACAACCTCATGTCCAGCGCCTTAACCACTACACCATACTGCCCATTTTAGGCATCTTTATTATACATATCAAGACTACTCTGTGACGTTCAGACCACTGGACCAATTTGAGGGGGGCTCATGCAGACGTCATTTTTTAAAATTACAGAAGAATTGACATATTAACTTAATAAATTCATTGATTCATCCAACCATTTATCAATTTTCTGAATCCATGATAATATAAGGAGTTCCTCTCATGCTTCCTGTCTGTATCCAGAATGATTAAAAGGTCAGACTTTTTTTTGACAAAATATACACACACACACACACAATAGAGAGAAATACAAAAGGGAGAACACAAAATACCAAAGTAAGACCTGGCTTCTTGACTCAACCTAGATGAATTGGTTTGGAACCCCTGTCTATTTGATCAGGAGTGTCACTCACTTGCCCACCTATAAATCCTCCCCTCCCCTTTTGCCTCTATCTGTTATCATCCTACCCTCTCCTTCACTTACCAATGAGCCTTTATCCTAACTCAATTCCTGATACTGGACTCAAAGCCTTCTGGCTTGAGATAACTTTAGACTTCATCTTGGGGTCACTTCAAATTAAGTAATGCAAGAAATCCTGGGTTATAACCATTCACACATCCACTGGCTGTTTTAACCTGACATGTTTGTCTTTGAGATGCATAAGGAACTGGAGACAACTGAAAGAAAAACACATGAACACAGTTGGAGTAGAACATTGATTCCTGGACATGTTTGTCAACTGAGAGAATTCATGATTTAACTTCCCCACTCCTCCTTCTTTCTTGTCTTTTCTTCCTAATGTCTTCCTCCTCTATCATGTTGTGGAATGATAGGAAGGATTGCTACAACCCTTTCAAAGCAAACAAGCATTGATAGTCTCAGGTGCCACTGATTTTGGCATATTGTATATGCTGGTGCACAGTTGCATACGTAAGACTACACCTTTTCTGTGGCTAGGCCCTTCAAGCTACTTACTTATGAGTTTTAACAGTTTAATTTCCAAACGTTTGCTGTGGTGCACCTTATGCAAATTGTAATACATTTAGAGGATATTTATATGAAGTATAAATTTTTCCATCCCAGAAAATTACTTTTTTGTGTATTGAAGAGATGCAAAGTGCAGTCTTTTAAGTTCAATCTCACTTTTATAGTCATGTATATATAGTACAATTAGATTCTTCCTTTAATGTCTCCCAAAAACGTTACAATGGTATAATACCAACAGTAGGCAATGACAACATTATTATAAATTTTATCCAAGATAGACAGATAGATAGTACTTTATTTGTCACCACAGGAAAATTCATAAGAATGAAATTTGTGTATGCTCATACAGGGTTCAGTACAAGTTTCTACTGAGCAGCCGCTGACATGATGAAAAAAAAACAGATTTTTTCCCATTGCAGGAATTGTTTTCAGAAACCAATTAGCTCTTGTATGATGTAGGCCCTGGACATTTTCCTTTGTTGCATTTCCACCACACAACAGGAATCTTTATGCAAAATATGTGACATGCAAAGAAGAGTGATGCGGTGCAAAGTTTGGCATGTTTGGTTAGGTCATGAGGGATTTTATTGCTTTGATGCAGAGCATAACAAGAGTGATGTGGTGCAAAGTGTGAAAGGATCGGGAGTTCAGGAAGTCACAGAGAAACCCCTACCCACCCATCTTATTGCTTTGAAGTGATCACGACTTCATGTGAAGCTTATTGCTTTGATACAGTGCATAGTGAGGTAAACCAGGGAGGAGGCTGTGAAGAGTGATGTGGTGCAAAGGTCAGTATGATCAGGAGTTGATGGGGACCCCTCCTCTCACCTTTATTGTTTTGAATGGATTGTGACTTCACAGCAGGGATGATTGCTTCAAAGTCCAAACTATTAACAGATTTGTAAGATTGCGCTGGCGCTTGTGGTCAACCAGTCGGCACAGTTCATCACCCAAGCCCCACCCACAATAGTTCCTGGTTGAGTTAAAAGTACATACCCTGGAGTAGGAGCTAAAAAAAAATGTACCAGGAACTACCTACCAGACAAATGACATGAGGTCCTGCAGTAGGAATGATACAAAAATCCCCGAATTTCTAAAATGTCCCTGGTTTCTAATATATGTTCCTGTGGTGGAAAAGCACATAATGTAATTGAATCTGGTGGTGCAAATTCTTCTGGTCCTCTACTATTTGTCAAAATGGAGGAAGAAGAGAAGTGACTATGTAAAATGGCTGAGATCTTTAATAATTTGATTTTCCTTTCCAAGGCAGCATATGTTATACCAGGGGTCCCCAACTCTGGTCCTGGAGGGTGCCAGTGGCTGCAGGTTTTCATTCTAACCTTTTTCTTAATTGGTGAACTGTTTTTGCTGCTAATTAACTTCTTTTGAATTCATTTTAATTGACATGCTCTTGAAGACTCAGACCCCATAATTGTTTGTTTTTCCTTAATTAGCAGCCAAATTCTTCATCTCCCTAATACATATTTTGTGTGTAGTCCATCTTTTAATTTTTCTGACTCTAAGAGTTAGAATGCACCATCTCTTTATTGCTATCATCCCTCCTCTTTTGCATGCCCCGCCTCCTAATTGTCTACTCTTTGCATTTCCTGGTTATGGTGTGTAAGGTGAAAATGCACAATTAGAAAAACCCAAGAGGCGTCATCAAATGTTCTAATGAGGTGATCTGTTAAAACATACAAATTACAATAGGATTACAAGCCTTTACATAAAATATGGTGTTAAACATTAATATTCAGAAGCTTGTCTGGGCCACATGTTCAAGTGAAAACTGCCCTGATCTATTGATTTAATTGAAATGAGAATCGGAGTTTCATAAGATTGCTTTTTTGTGAATACTTACTTTCTCACCGCACTGTAGACATTATTTTATAAGGAATAACAAAACAGTGTGAATCCCATGTAATAGTTAACATTTGTAACACAAGCTTGAGTCTTGATTAAAACATACAAAAATCAATTGGACAGATATCAAATCCTGGAACTCCAACATCAGCAGTAGCTATTGTGGTACCAAGCTGCCAATAGGCAGAAAAAACATTGATACACACAAACAAATGCAGAGGGCAAATGAGCCAACAAGAAATTCTATCTATCTATCTATCTATCTATCTATCTATCTATCTATCTAAGAGATTTCAGTTAAACTGAGTGACCTTATTTTGAATGGCCTCTGACATCAGATTAAATATGCAATTATTTCAGATGGCATAACAGGTAGAGTAGCTCCTCCACTTCACTGAGCTTGGGCCTTGACACGCATCTGGTTAACACATGCACATTTCAGATGTAGTACATGCAGTGCATTATGTGTAGGTTTTAGGAGCCAGTGAACAGTCATGATGAGAAGCGGCAGCAGTAATGATAGAGGCAGGTTAGCAACAGTTTATACACAATACATGACTTATATTTTTGTACAAACAAAGATGCATTATGCATAGCTGATAAGACACTCTGGTCAAGATATGAAATTTTCAGACTGAACTTAAAAGTTGAGACCAGAGGAATATCTCTTCTATAACCAGGACGTTACAGATTCTCTTTAACTAAAATATCAACCTCACACTTTTATTTTATTAATCCTTGTAATCTTAAGTAGGCCGGTTTCTTGAGATCTTAATGTGTGCTCTGGTTTGTAAGCAATGATAAGGTCAGATACGTAAGAAGGATCAAAAGGAGAATTTTTAATTCAGCTCTAAAATATACTGTGAACCAAAGCAAGGGCTTGAGAAATGGAGTCATGTGTTTGTACTTTCAGGTTCTTATAATGATTCTTTCAGCAGCATTTTAAAATAGTCGAAAGAAAACTTTAAACATTCAGTGAATAATGCATTGTAGTAGTCAATCATAGAAGAAATAAATGAATGAATTAATTTCTTAGAAAATGTCTCAATTTCCCAACATTTTTAAAGATGCAAAGTGCTCATGACAATTTTCCAGATCAACACAGAACAAAAATTTTGAAGCTATAATGAATAATGAAACTATTGTAAGATTAGTAGGAACCAACACAGATACAGCAGTGTGAGAGTTATATATTGGTATGAACAAGACTGTGGAGAAACAACAATAATGAAAAGACAGAGTAACAAGAGAAGCCAAAACCAGTTTTAAATATCCAGGGGCCTCATACATAACGCCATACGTACAATTCACACTAAAAGATGACGAATGGACGAAAGTGGAAATGTGTGTACACACAAAAAAATTAAACATCCATAAAACTGTGCATAAGCCAACTTCCACACACAGTACATAAATCCCGGTCAGCGTGAAAAGTAACTTGCGTGCATGGGCCTGCTGCCCCACCCTGACTCATCCCAGAATTTTTCATATTTTAATATGCAAATCAATATAAATAGCCCTTTCAGTGTTCAGTTAAAGGCAATGGAAAAAGCACATGAAAAAAAGAATTTCAGCAAATGCGAAGTTGAGGCAAGGAAAAAACGTAATATTTGTTGGCTTAAGCAATGGTATAAACAACAAAAGAAAGTCGATTTAGTGATACAGAGTGCAGAGAAACTCTAAAGTTCAAGTTCAGAAAATCGCACAGTGCCCAAAATAAAAAAAGAAATGGTCAGATATCTAAGTCGCTGTAAAAAGGCGAGTTGTTGCCCACCTTGTCATACAGAAGTGTATTAGGGTACAGACAAAAGAAAAAAATGGGGACACAGTGAAAAAAGGTCAAATGTCCACTTCAATCTTGTAGTTTATTTTGTCATTAAAGTAGAACGTGATAAACTTAATCTTGAAATCAATGTTTAATTAAATAGAGTTTCTCAGATCCCACTGTAACTAAGGTGGCATGTTAAATGCTTCGTATTCTATGTGTTCTGCTATTTGCTCTGTGTGTGTGAATCAATATGTGCTTCTTAAACAAGCTTTTTCTTATGCCGAAGGGACACCGAATACATTACATTCATGATATTATAGCTCTGTGAACAATTTAAATAAAGAAGGTGTAAACTTCATATCATGTTCATGTGAAATGAATTAAAGCATGTATTAAACAAGGGGGCACAGTGGCGCAGTGGTAGTGATGAGCTGGCTCCCCGTCCAAAGATTGTTCCTACCTCCTGCAAGATGCTTGCTGCGCAGTGTGCGACCCTCGATAAAATAATTTATTGCAGCAGTACTGTCTCTTTCAAACATACTAATTCCTGTTCTTCCTTTTCTTTCCCCAAGTAACCAATCACCACACAGTCAGCTCTTTAATAAATGTCAAGCCATTTGTAACCTTAGAACTCTGATTCTTCAAAACTTTTAAGGAACATCAAAATATCTTTGTGTTTAATTATTCCATCCATCTGTCCATCCAGGGCTGTCCCAGTCCCAGCAAGCATACAGCACAAGGCAGGAACAATCCCCGAACAGGGTACCAGAACATCACTATCACTGTCCACCGTGTCCACATGTTTAATTATTAACAGTATACAATATTTAAATTAAGTTAAAAATGTATCTGTATAATGTAATATACATATACTTTACTGCATTTCATCTTAAAAATGATATCAAGACCTCTAAGAAGATAGCGCCTGGAAATCTAAATTGACTTAGAAGCCAGTCGTCATCATCTGTAAATACACGCTCTCTTCAATTGAATTGAACTGAATTCCTTTATTGTTTTTGTATGGTACAATGAGATTCAATATGAAAATCCTCCATAAACCTATTTTCCTATAAAATGGTAAAATAGCAACAACAACAACAACTAATAATAATAATAATAATAATACGATAAAAAACAATGAAAAATATACAATATGAAAACATAAGTGGCTCAGGTTGTGCAATATTACAACTTTAATGCAACTTTACACTGAGGTAATTGTATTGATTGAGTGCATTTATAGCTCTTGGGACGAAACTGTTTCTGAAGCGAGAAGTCCATACAGGAAAGGCTCTGAAGAATTTGCTGAATAGGGTAAGTTCAAATAGACTGTGCACAATGCTGAGGCTGCATGTTCTAGAAGTTGTATCCTGATAATTATCTCCTCTGTCGACACAATCTGCTGTAGAGCTTTCCGATCAGCTGCTGTAGAGCTGTGATTCCACACTCAGATACAGTGGGTTAAAATACTCTGAGTGGTGCCCTGAGAGTAACAATGCTAAAGTGGCTATGGTATTTGGAATAATTTGGCCATTCTGTACGCCATTATGTGGTTAGGAGTTGATTACAATTAGATGCCTTAAACTAAAAAATGTTATGCAGTTAATTTCAGTGTATTTGATGAAGCCGCATCAGGAATATGAATTTAAAAAATAATGGGAAACCACACAGGAACAATAGCACTGCTTTGACACTGGGTGCCGCCAGTTTGAAAAACCGAACTGAAAACTTGCGTATGCAATGGTTTGAGCTGGTGTGAGAATGTACGTGGCTTTATGCCAAGTTCAGTTTTTATACGTCACGATGTGAACGTGGAAATGGCCTTACACAACATTTTTGAGCATACACACCATTTTATACATGACGCCCCAGGACTTTCACTAGCTAGTCTTTTTTTTACTGGCAAGGGAAGAGAATGGCACCTCACGCTGCCAGCATAAGACTCCACTATCTCCCTTTGGCTCCTTATCTGTTGTAATTCTTGATGGTCACATTCAAAACATTCATTAGCATGTAGACTGGTATCTCATTGTATGGGACATAAAAAAAGATTTCTAAGATGAGAATGAATTAGTTTATTTTTTTATTTAGATATTACCAAGCAAATATAAAACTTGAGCAACTTAAAATCTAAAAGCAATTTGGCACTGAATAAAAATTACTCCTGATTTTTTTATATTTAGTCAGAAACCAAAAAATGCATTAAGTAGACAGTGCTATACTAGAACTGTTTATTACACTCTATACAGTATATATCATCTTTAATTTGTTTTCTCCTAAGCTGTCACATTGACTGTAACAATCACTAGTTAAAAGATTTATTTCTACTAAATTAATTAGACATCATAATTTAAAAATGCATTAATTTCATTAAATATGCAGTCATTGTAATCTAGCTGAGTCCGTATTAAAACAGAAAGCATTATTGACGCATAGAAGCATGACAGGTTATAGAAGAAAAAAAATCAACTTGGTTTGCATTGTAATGGAAGTATTGTTTTGTTAATTGTGCCCCTAAGCTAACATATTCTTTACTATGGAGGGACTCAGTGATTTGTGATACGGCCTAGCACCTCCAGGCATTTGGGTTCTATTTCTGTCAGCACAGATCTCGAAAACTTCTACATATGGTCATTTGGATTTCCTCCCATGTCTCAAAGATCAGCATGTTTAATTCACTGCAGACTCTTAACAGATCCTGCATGAATGAATGCCTAGCAATGGACCAGCATCCCATCCAGCACTGATACTGACAGCAAAAGATCTGGCTCTGTATAACACTACTATAAAAAGCTGATTTTAAAAATGGATTGATGGATAATTTTCTAGATTTAGCACATACAGTATGTCAAAGTCTAGAATAAGACTGAAATTCAAAGTTCACAGTTCGAGTGTCATGCTTTGTTCTTCTCTCCTCTGCAGAAATATTTTATAATCTTTTATTTATGATTTTTTTTTAATCTAAAGTCTCCCAGCCTTGAAATGTCTTTTATTGCAATAGCCCACAGCTGCTCTTCCCAACATTATGAAGACAGCTTTCAGATGACTACTTGTATGCCTGCACATATCAGACCGGCCAAGCCTAACTCTTTCATTTTTGTGCATGTACTCCATAACAACATTTAGGTTTCTGTTGTCTGTTAACCATCAGTTGCAACTTGAGTGCCCAGGAAACTTAATTGCTCTAATTTTTTGCCTGGTTGCTCAAATTTAATTTAATTTTTTAAAGTTGTAGTAAAGTGCACTTGAAAAGGGAAATATTACCTAGAACACATTTTGGAATTTTCCATATTATTAATTTAATTTAATATGTTAAAACATGTAGTCAGTTAATATGTTTACAGACAGGAAAATGCTGCAAACATAACAGTTTCCTGAAAGAGAGAAAAGTGTTCTTTTTCCGTTGCTGTTTTACATATTAATATAGAGAGTATCACTGTGCCAGCTCCACCATCAATTGATTGACTAATTTTTTTGCTTCCTATTATAGCAGGCACTGTAGTGACCATAGAATCAGTTAAAGGAATTTGGTTAGTATTCTCTTAAAATTATTAGATTGTCATTTTTTCTAAAACCAGTACTTCATTAGATGTGAATATTGAGGAAGTGTTACTGCAAATATTGAAACTTGCCATATAGTAGAGCTTTTCTTTCAATATATAGTTTATATTTCTCGTTACATTTCTTCACTGTATATACTGTAATTTGGGGGACATATATGTAGATAATATGATACACAGCTCTATGTGAGACTGGATTTGATTTCTTTTACACCTCCATCAACCCTTTCCTCCTGTTTGGATGAGACTGAGGCCTGGATGTCCAAGAACTTCCTTAAGCTGAACAGCACCAAAACTGAAGCTCTTTTAATTGGTTACCCATACCCCCCCATCCCCCCCCCCCCCCCTTCAACTTCGTTTCTCTGTAAATTGTATTTCCTTTTCTTGTCATACTATTACCCTCTACCCCTCTGATACAAATCTGGGTGTCAAGTTAGACTCCCATTTGTCATTTGATACACATGTTCATTACCTCTGTAAAATTGCATTCTTTCATCTCCGAAACACAGCCAAACTCTGTCTGGTTCATGCCTTTGTCTCCTCTAGGCTGGACTATTGTAATGCACTCCTCATCAGGATATCCAAAAAGAGCCTTCAAAAGTTCCAACAAATTCAAAATAGTGTTACAAGGATCCTGATGAGGGTGCTGAAGTATGAGCATATTTCACCAATCCTTCGGTTACTTCATTGGCTCCTTATTCACCTACGTATTCAATACAAACTCTGTTTGCTCACTCATCAGTGTATTCATGGAAATGCTCCACAATAACTTAAGGAACTCCTTATATTACAATCTACTACAAGAAACCTCAGTTTTGCAAATACCTAACGCCTTTGTCCCCCCATGACCAAACTTCGTACAATGGGTGACCAAGCTTTTGCAGTTGCTGCTCCACAGCTCTGGAATGCCCTACCAGAGAACTTGAGAACACAGCAGATTGTAGGCTGTTTTAAAAAACAGCTAAATACTTTTTTATTTAGGAAAGCATATTAACAAGAATGTTTTATCTCTGTTTTTATCTTGTTTTGTCTTTATTAAATATTTTTATGTAGCACTTTGAGATTTACTAGTAATGTAAAGTGCCTTATAAATAAAATGAATTATTATTATTATAGAAATGTGATAAAACAATATGAATTAGAATGTTGAGTTTCTCAGTATTTCAGATATTATATTAGCAGAAATAATTTCTAATGGTTACACTGGACAATAAACATTTTGTTTTCTCAGCAATTTTGGGTGTATCTTATGGATTTTGCCCTGCTGATTATGACAATCACCTTTAAACTTTCCTGTCACATGCTGCTTTATTGCAATCACCTATTTTATTGATTTCCTCTCACATTGTAAGTATTGTACCCTGTAATGTCCAGGGTGATCTAAAAGTACTGACCATCCTGCTATAAATTCTACTTGGATATATCACTCCATATGAATTTGCTCCCAGTGAAGAAAAGTTTGGTATATAAACCACTTGTTGACCCAATGAAGAGTTTTCTTTCTCTTCATATAAAACTTAAGACCAATGTAAAATTTAATTTAACAAGGTAAAAGGAAGACAAGGACATTGGGGAATTTCAATATTTGAAACAGATGTTTCCACAAGTACTCGATGCCAAGATTAAGGCATTTTTGTTGGTCTACAAATCATACTTGTCATCAATGATAAGACGTTCAAAGATCTGTTAGTGGTGCCTGAGAAAAGCACCTAGAGGGCAATCAAGGATGTTGTTGAAAATTTCTTGTCAACTACAGACCACCAAGCTACATCCAGCTGGCATTCACGCTTGGATTTTTTCCCCTGCTTATCTTGAACAGTCAATGACGAACATGGTTGAAGGTTTTACCGAGACCTTGGCACAATAAGGCCAAGTGGAATCCTTCAATTCTGAGTGATTATTGTTGAACACTGAAACAAGAAGTTTCAGATGCTGAATACAAATTAAAATCACCAGCAAAACAGTTTTATCTCAGTTGAACTAGTGCTATTTGTCAGCATCGTTGAGCAGTTAAACACACCAAATTCAATATAAGGTAATTTCATGTTTCTCCAATTGCCTACAGGATAGTGTCAATTACATGTCATATTTGTGTTCAGACTGAAGCTGTCTATCGTTATTACTAAAAATTTACCAGGAAGCAAAAGTTTTGAAAACATCTGTTGTCCAGTGTAACTATTCATGGTAATTATAGTAAACTTGTATCAGGACTATTATTATAATGACTTCTTTTATCAAAACAGATAGAAGAGAACTAAAGTTTGGGAAAACTCTATAGGTACAAAACTATCTTTTCCCTCTGCTTTGTATTCAGCTCCTAGTCCAACCCAGAAGAATATTAATTTGGAGCATTTTTGACGCTTTAATGGTAAATGTTATCTGGTCTCAGAGTACAGTTCTTCCAGATAATGATCAGAGCTGAGTAGAAAGCAAATGGAGAAGCCTAATACAAAAAAGTCCAATCAATCAATCAATCAATCAGCTGAGGAAGCTGCTGGCAAAGCGATTCTCTCATTATAACTATGTAGATCAATGTGCATTAGTGACCGGCAGCCGTGTGCAATTGCACAGAGACAACATTCATAACAACCTTTATTAATCGGGGACTTCCTTAACAGACATTCAGCTTTTTCTGCTTTCTCTTTGCAAATGTGTTTTTAACTTCTCACATTCTTTTCAATAACAATTTAGAACCAGATGTTGTATAAATGTTTAGTAGCAGTACACCAAAATCTCAAAATAAACGTATGTTGATTGTTCTGGTGACAAAACATTATTTTTTTTAATTTAATTTACATTAATATACATATTGTTCATATGTATGCATTTTATATATTTGATTTCTTTTAGTCTCTCATATCTGTATTTAATATACTGATGTGCAAAAAATAATATAAATGCTTATCAATCAATATTAAATAAATGTATTTGGACACAATTTGTGTCAGCTGAACCATACTACCACAACAGAATCAACTGAGCCATCCAGCATTTGCTTACTCAACTTAAATATATTTGCAGACATACGCTTTAGAATGTTACCTTCATCCCAATAAAACAAGAAAAAATAAATAAACAAAACAAAACTTCAGGATCTTTACAAAAAAACAGAATGTGATGCACTTACTCAGCACCTGTGCTGGAACAGCTATTCGGCTTACCCATGAGTTTTTACTCATCGATCTATCTGCCATTTTCCGTAGCTGCATACCCAGTTCAAAGTCTTATAGTGCCTGTGCTTAGGAGAATGTATTGTACACATCCCACTATGGTCTGTAAAAATATGTGTTAGCACAGCAATAATTTTGTTGCATGTCACAACGAAGTCAGAAAAAATTTTCCCCAGGCCTGTCATAACCCCAGCCTTGCACAATTTAGGTGGGGATTAAAGGTCATTACAGTCATGCAGCACATTGGTTTTGGGTCCAACCACCAGCCCATCTTCTGCCACTGTAAATTCTGCATATACTATTTGTATAATAGACAGTTCTCCTCACATCTCCAGTTTATTTCCAAATCCTAAAAAATGTGCAGGTTAGTTTAACTGATATTGTATTAAAAAATATAACCTTTAACAGATTAGATTTCATCCAGAGTTGATTTCTGCTTTACATCCAGTCCTTACAATTGTGAATTTCCCCTTGGGATTAATAAAGTATCTATCTATCTATCTATCTATCTATCTATCTATCTATCTATCTATCTATCTATCTATCTATCTATCTATCTATCTATAAGATCCTGTACTAGACTAAAAAGAATGAGGAAATGAATGGATGGATATTCAGGACACTAGGAACACACTCAGGTGAAGAAGATTTTTCTGGACAGTTGATTTCACAATTGCAAGCATGTAAAGTTTTCTGCAAGATAAAGGAGAATTTAATAGTCCAAGCAACAAGTGCATATAAAAGGTGTCCCCAGTATATAATCAGATAGCACACGACTGTTTAGCACATCTCTTTTATTGTTATTGTCTAAAAGCAACTGTGATTCAGATGACAGGCAGAGGCAAGCTCAGACTAATTGTTATAGATGGGATAGAGGTGACGTGTCATAAAGATTATCTACTATACTATTTCACAGTCACATGGGGTGAGTTTTTTAACACATGCCAGGCTGACCTGTCAAAATGGCTTACTTACTGAGAAAAGCACTATATAAATGTGATGAATTATTATTATTATATTACAAAATCACTTATACAGGATTAATTTCCCCCATCAAGGAATAAAATTCATTGTATCAAACTATAAGCTGTTATGGGTGAAAGTGAAAAGTATTCAGTCAGCCAATGGAGGAAACATAAAATATGTTTAAATAGATATTCATTTTAATTAAATGGCAACTGCTGCTGACCAAAGAGACTGCCATGTTAGTTGTTACAGGTTCCTCCTGAACCCTATGCATATTAATATAATTCCCAAATCAGGCTAAAGGCCCACTTTACTATTTACCTAAATGTTACCTAAATGCTTTCTTTTAATATCACTACTGATATGCTGAATAATTCTGTGAATACAATTCTCATTATGCTAGTAGTGTAAACCCCGAATGTAAAAATACTATATATAACGATGGCTGTGTGGTATTCTTTTGGTTTCTTATCCTGTCAAAATAATTAAAAAGGTAAGACAGAACACAGAAAACGTGACTGCATCCTAATCATATGTGGACATGCTTTCTATGTTACTTAGAGGGCATTTGGTGTCTTTACTTACAGTAAATACTATGTGACAATGAAGAGCTGCTGATTCTAGGAGAGTATTAATACCCACACAACTGACACGCATTAGAGAGACAATGAGGCATCATGATGACTCCTCATGTTAAAAAAACAATTTTGCAGAACTAAATGTACCTCTTAGAATGGATTACAAGGGCAACATGGTTTCTAGTGGTTCAAATTGTAATCTTTAGGACACACATCACACACATTGTTATTCATAAAAGATGCACACAATGATTCTGCTAAGTCTGTGATCTTTAAAGGGCCCTTAAACAAATAGCCACTGAGAGAACTTTGCCATTTACATTAGAAATGTCAGTATTATTTCAAACTGGCGTGGTCACATTTTACTGCACAAGACTGTAGGATCTGTGATATCAGCCAAGCACCTCATTTACCTTTGAAATGTGTTGCCCTCTTCTGTTCATGCTCTGATAGATGTGGAAAAACTTCAAGTCATTTTTATTTTTTCTTCCAGTTGAGAAAAATGGATATTACAACCTTCAACTTTATTCTAACACTCACTGCCATTTTATTTGACTGGCTGTATATTATATAGAACATCTACTTGTTTTTCTTTCTTTCTTTGTTCTTTTTTTTTTTTGGAAAGAATCAATAATTTGCCAATTTGGTATCTGATAGATGTGATTTATATGATTACCAATAACGATGAAATGGCAAGCACAAATTAAGTGAGGACCCTGACACTTGGTGCTCTGCCAACAATCTCATCCTTAGCACAAAGAAGACCAGAGTGATTGTGGTGGACTACAGGAAAAGAAGTAAAACTTCCCCAAGTCCATTACTCATAAATGATGAACCTGTGGAAAGGGTCTCCAGTTTCAAATCCTTGGGTGTGAACATCACAGAGAACTTCTCTTGGTCCACACACACACATCAATTACCATCAAAAATGCACAGTGATGCTTTTTCTTTTTTAGAAGACAGAAAATACCAAGGCTGCACCAGGACCTTTTTATGAACTTTTATAAATGCACTGTGGAGAGCATACTGACATACTGCATTATAGCATAGTACTTCAGTAGAAGAACTGAAGTCTCCATAATGGGTCATCAGAACTGACCAAAGCAGCACTGGCATAATGTTACTGGCAGTTGAGTATATTTATCCGTCCCTGAGTGTTAGGTGTTAAAGCAAGTCCTCCAACATAGGCAGTGTGGTGTAGTAGTTAAGGCTTTGGACTTCAGACCCTGAGGTTGTGGTTTCAAATCCTGCTACTGACACTGAGTGACCATGAGCAGGTCACTTGATCTGTCTCTGCTCCAATTAGAAAATCAAAGGAAATGTAACCAATTGTATCATAAATGCTGTAAATTCCATTGGATAAAGGCATCAGCCAAATATGTAAATTTAACACCATTGGAGACGTCACCAACCAAAAACATCATTTCTTTAAACTGCTCCTTTCTGGGAAATGATACAGGACAATCCATGCCTGAACAACAAGACTTCTTTCCCATTGCTGTTAAACTGCTGAATTGTCTATCACGTAATTAACCTCTATTATGTTCAATATCATAATATATAATATATGTGCAATATTTTTTTAAGTTAAATCAGTTTGTATTTAAGACTTAGTTATAGGGCGGTACGGTGGTGCAGTGGTAGCGCTGCTGCCTCGCAGTTAGGAGACCTGGGTTCGCTTCCCGGGTCCTCCCTGCGTGGAGTTTGCATGTTCTCCCCGTGTCTGCGTGGGTTTCCTCCGGGCACTCTGGTTTCCTCCCACAGTCCAAAGACATGCAGGTTAGGTGGATTGGCGATTCTAAATTGGCCCTAGTGTGTGCTTGGTGTGTGTGTGTCCTGCGGTGGGTTGGCACCCTGCCCGGGATTGGTTCTTGCCTTGTGCCATGTGTTGGCTGGGATTGGTTCCAGCAGACCCCCATGACCCTGTGTTCGGATTCAGCGGGTTGGAAAATGGATGGATGGATGGACTTAGTTATATGTTGTTTAAGAAAAATTCATGGAATGTCATAATCTCATTGATTGCTGTCCTCAATGATACAATGACAAAAAAAAGTCTTCTTATCTTAGTACAGCGCTTTCATTTAATTATTTTATTTTTGATCAACATGTTTATCATATCGTCAGTGCTGAGTGAATGCAAAAACTGACACACTAAATAAGAATTGTAAAAAGTCAAAGCTTTATATTATTCAAAATGGGTGATCATATGGAATTAGAAGAAGACAAAGGTAAGGAAGAAATTATATAAACAAACCAACCTGCCCCCCTGCATTATCCTTCTACACAAGCCCCTGCCCTGTCTGTGTAGCTGTTGGCTTTGCCATTTGACATCCCTCCAGGTACCACGAAGCATTAGCTCTCTCTCTCTCTCTGGTCTTTTTCTTTCTCTTTGTACAAGCTTGTCTCTCTTCCTCTACACAATGAGCTGTTTCTCTACTCACTTCCTAACTCTGGACTCCTAACTTACTTACCCCTTGATAGTGGGTGACCTTTAAACTTCATGTGAAGTTCATTTCTGAGCTAAGACACAGAATTAGATAGACAGATTTTGCATTATTTGTTCCAAGGGGAAAATATGGCTTTTTTCAGAAACTAAATAAATACATAAGATAACAAACAACTACACACTAGAATTACTACAGTAAAACTTCTGACTTGGCTAAAGATAAGACCAGTCACAGAGAGTGAAGCATTATAAAGGCACATTACCATAGGTATGAAGATGGGGGTATAAACTAGAATTAGTTCTGGGTTCAGCTTTTGTCATTGAAAAAGCCGTGGAAGTGCTTTATGGAGACCCTTGAACTACTGACCACTTGAGCCCTGACATGCCCTTTCAAAGATAGGCTGCTAAGGCAGCTTGTTATATGCCTGTACTCTCAAGTTGGATGTGACCTGTGGCCATCAACTCACTTGGACAAATTTCACTGGTTATCTACTAGTCCATCAAAGCATTAGTGTCATATGTGCCCTTTTCATATTCGGTTTGCTAGCACAATTTACAGTGGCAGTTATTAGCCCCTAGCCCTTCCACAGTCTGCCCACAGCTGAAGTGTATTGTGACTAGCAATACTGATTTCTCTCTTTCTTTCAGAGTGGTCCATTTTGGGACTATGCCCATTACTATTCTCCAATATAGTGTAGTGACCCCTGGGTCCAAATTTAAGAGAAACACACTCTTTCTTTTGGTGGTCACAGGCTGCTTGAGAAGGCTGAAATACAAATTAAGCAAACCCATGAGCATCGTGGGTGTGGCAGACACACTACTTAGACAGCAATTTAATCATGTCTCCCAGCTACTAAAGCCCATCGGCCCAGATTGTTTGGCTGCAAGTGAGCCTTGGATGTGGATCCTGGCTTTGGGTCATTTCACAGAGCATGAGGATAGTGTGCCATGAGGGTTGCCACTGACCCCAGTTGAGTGGAGTGAGGTGGAACCAGCTGGGATTAGCGAGCAGACAAAGGGACAAAGCAGCTGGGAGGGCATGTCACCCATAGCATCTGTCCAGTGTGGCACACATTATGAAGAGGTTTCACCAACTATTAGAATGGTTAAGGTTTGACTGTTGTGTATTTTTTGTTGGTACCAGACAGGATGGCTCCAACATCTCAGAAACAACTGCCTTATTTGCAGAGATCAATAAACAAAAAACATTTGGTGAGCACCAATTACGTTGGTGAAAACAACTTGTTAATATAAGTGGTCTTATCAGAATAGCCAGTCCTGTGCAACCTTGTAAAATAGGTACACATGCTCAAATAAGAGCTGTTTACTTTAGTGGTGTGCAGAAGAGCATTTTTGAATGTACAATATGCCAGACCTTGAAGGAGTCAGGCTGCAGCAGAACAAGAAAGTTCTGGGTCCTACACTTAACATTTAAGAACAGAAAATGACACTATAATGGGCATATGATCACCAAAAAGAGGGCTGGCTTAGGATTGGAAGAAAATGTCACCAGGTCTGACAATTCTCAATTTCTGCTGTGACATGGAGTAGGTAGTGCATTATTTGAAAGAAAGAGTATGAATCCATAAAAGTCATCCTACCTTCTGTTAACTTGAAAGAATGGTGGCGGTAGTGTAATGGTGTTGGGAATGTTTGGTTTTAATACTAATTGAGCATCACTTGGATGCCACAGTGTACCTATGGCTTGTTAACTATGTGAATTTTTTTATGGTCACATTTTTGTTCCACCAACATAATAGAGACTTCAGTTTACTTCAGTGACTTTCACAGACCCCACCTCTCAATTCAGTTCAGCACTGTGGCATGAAGTAGAATAAACAAAGAAAATGCAGCCAAAGACTGCAAAAAAGTAGGGATTTTATTACACAAAACAACAAATGGAATCACCCAAGGAGTATACAGAATATCAAATAAGTAAATAACAAAATAAACACGGGCATAACTACACTGGTTTTAGGCCCTAACTAGCAGATGAGGTGACTAATACACTTTTCATCTCAAATAGGTCACCAAAGTCTTCATACTTACCTTTAATCTCTTTTACGCTGGACACACTTTCCTGCTAACAGTGTGAACTTTGTCTCCAAGCCAATCAACTCCAAGTCCATCTTTACTGTGACCAGAAGGTCTTTTAAACCTCAGCTCCAAACTATTACTTAGGCATCCTGGTGACCTCTTCCAGGGTCAGGACATCCCTGTAAAATTATACTTCCAAGACATTCTGCAGGGATTTGTACAACTTAAGTATTAAGTTGCCACACATAAGTTAGTATGCTTCCTTGGTAACAATCTCTACATTTTCTAGTATGCTGGTGTCCATCCCAGGACACATTAAGATTTCCTTTCTACACATTATGTTATATGTCACATTAAAATTATGGCCTTTGCTGTTAATTAATTAATTTTACTGTTGTGGACCACTGGGTGCGTACAGCCGCCCTAATCCTTCCTTCATCCTGCAGATGCTCTCTCCCCCGGTCCTTCCATCTAGCTGGTGTCCCAGTCGGGTAATGGCCGAGGCCTACTGTCACACTGTATATATAGATTTACTGACTATGTATGTTGCACATACAGTATACAGCATGCAGGCTAAGCCATGTACTGTAGTTTGACAGCTGTCTATCAAAGGTCATTGAAATGCCTAGTAGAAATCCGCTTAATATAAGCATATTTACTTGAAAATGACTGTTCATGCCCTGGATGGAGAAAAAACGGCAGCTGGAAAACCATCGGAGATTCTATGAGAACTCCTTAGATAATGCACACGTTCTGCTTGTTATTGCTGAAACCACTTGAGAATTATGCCTGACAAAATACAGCTGTTTAAGTTTTTATTGTGGAATATTTTGAATCCATAAGATTAAACAGAGAGCTATGGGGAAAAAAAAACACCTGCCTGTTTGTTACTACAACCCAACAAACAGCTTTCTTCAGCCTTTAATTTTAACGCAACACTATTTGGACTTTATAGCATATCCAGTGCATTGTAAATATGCATTATCTACTCTTCTACATTATACCAAGAGGCTCTCTTATGAGTATCTGGATGGATAATTCACATCAAAGCAGAATCCCATTTGCCATATTAATCAAAAATGAATGCCAGCGATAAATTGACACTAAACAAATCAAATACAGAGAAGGTGTCTCTTCTGTACAGGGTGCATAACAGTATTACAGTAGCACAGAATATAAAACATAGTGCAAAGGATGTCAGATTAAACAACTAGGCATTGTAGGCGATGATTGATTATGATTTTTCAGCAGTTTCTAATTTCCAAAATAATTTTTTAGAATTCTGACACCCAATTACTGTGGTGTTTGAAAGAACCTATGGTTGAGTAAATGTTTTCCAAGGATAGTGAGTTCTTCTGCAGTCTCAGTCTGTCTTTTTCCTTCCTCCATATCGTTGCAGTATGACAAACACAACATATTGGACAGACAAGTCACTCTTCTGTTTGCATGGTTCAAAATAATCGTCTCCCTTCTTTCATTCCAGTTGAGCCCTTATTTTTTATCAGCTTTCACACACACAGGAGACCACCTGCATGAATTACAACAGAATTAAATCTGTTCGACTTTGTCAGTGTTTGATCAAGAGCATTATGACTGAGTCGCTGAGGGGTCACAGGCAAGTGCCAGAACTGGCCTTTTCTCGCTTAGATTATGTAAATTTAATTATGTTAAAAATATGTAAAATATGTAAACTATGACTGAAAAATCACAGGAAAACTTGAGTAGTGTGACCTGACGCTGCACAGTCAGTGAACATTTCAATGTACAGCATCTAAACCAGTAATGGGTAAAAGCCACCTGAGTGTTCTAACAACAAAGTAATCCAACACACATAAAAAAGGCACAAAAGGAAACCAAAATGCCATAATAAATGGCTGCAGAATTAATCATCAGCACAGTCTGACTTCTTCAAAAAGATCAGAAGAACTACAGTAATAATCTTAAAAGGCTTCTGGTGTGCCTTTTATAATGAGGAACATTAAGACCTAAGACCATGCTCAAGTGACAGCACACAGAGACAATGAGACCACACACCCATGATGTCAGAGGGTGGCAGCTATCTTAGATCCCAGACCATGTGCTATACAAAAAAAAAATAATGAAAAATACGCAAATTACAGAAAGTAGAATCACATTATAAAATTTCCTTGGCATATGTAACATGGCCCATTTAATATACTCAATAATGAAACTCAAATAAGTTATTTGTTAAGATGGTATTTTTGTAAAACCAACTTTCTGGTGAAAGTGTTAATGATGCTAGTACACAAATTGAAGAATTTTTCCAAATATGTTATACGCAAGTGAACACTCATGAGTTAACATTAAACTGTATTTTACAGTGGCTGTCAGAATGTCTTATGATGACAGAACTGGGGCAAACAAACACTTCCTGACTACTGATTATTTAAAACACAGAAAAATTAAAATTCCCTTTGACAGCCTGATTGTACAGGGGTCCTCTGTTAAAGTGCTGCTCACTTAGAGGCATGCTGCCTGTATTATTGTGTTATCAGATCACCTGCGATGTGCACCTAACACGAAAGTTACCAAATAACTTCTTAGGTTCTTTTCTTAATAGGGGATAGGAAAATTGTCAAAAACCAGCTATGTAACTGCTACCCGTAGCCTTTTACCCATCTCGCTGTTCTTATTGTACCCCGTGTATTCAACCTCAGGGACCAGTAATGGCACGCTGCTCACTGACGAGAACTGTTTTTTTATTTTCTCTCCTTTACCTCAGTGCAGTTTATCACCAATAGAGGGCATTACAAAGCATTCTTTTCCCACTTTAGGGGCCACAGCTAGACAGAGAATGACAATAAAGCACTTGTCAATGCTAGCAATCAATAATCGGAGAGAGGCATCAAGTTTAAGTTTTTACTTAAAAATTATATTTATTTGCATAATAACCAACAGCAGCAAAAAAGCAAAACAAAGAATTATACAACCTAGGTGGGTTCATGTAGTCTTCCTGCAGTCTACAGTTAAGGCATTTCATTTTTACACTCATTGTCTGTTTGTTCCAAGTCAGGGGATGATTCACTACTTTGTTTTAATTTCCAGTTAGCTCAGTTATATTTCACACTGTAAACTTTCAAGCAAATTAAACATATCCATAAACATTCCATGGGCGTATTATGGACTTCTTTCATTGGGAGAAACATTTTTTCCCTAGAAAAAGTAATATAGCGGGTATTTGTGCATCGCTGCAGAACACGTTTCAAATGTCTGAGTGTACTGCTGCTGATGGCATACACAGATGTGCTTCAGTTTTATGACAGTAGATTTATCAAGTAATTTTCATTTAACCGTATATATTTACTCTCCAGTAGCCACAATATTAACATAACCTCAAACCACATCTACTGTTCTAACCCTTGTACATATTTGTTATTAATGTTTATGCTTGATTAACATTAACTTACATGTTCATTTTAGTGTATGCATTGACAGGATACCCCAGCCTCATGCATGTTGCATTCATGATGCAATATTACGACTTTTGATTGGCAGTCTCACAGGGAACTTCTGTTTATTTCTTGTATGTGTTCACCTCTGTATG
This sequence comes from Erpetoichthys calabaricus, assembly GCF_900747795.2. NCBI lineage: Eukaryota > Metazoa > Chordata > Cladistia > Polypteriformes > Polypteridae > Erpetoichthys > Erpetoichthys calabaricus. The sequence continues at coordinate 50,417,758 of NC_041402.2, read as the reverse complement.
TGTTCTGATCGAACCAATCACAAGTAAATTTACATCAATCCTTTTTTATTTTTAAAATGGCTAACTGCTGGCTAATTGAGTGAGGGCAAGGCTCTGAGACTGAATCAAGTGCTGCTCTGACTGAGCGAGTAATTGTGCGAGTTGTTATATGTGAATTGTGTTATATTTGTACCTGTGTGCATATTTAGTTTGTTTTACCTTTTTAGTGTTTTTCATTCTCCATGTTAACCCTGGGTTCACTTTACTAATAATAATAATACATTTTATTTATATAGCGCCTTTTCCATTCTGAAGGTGCTATTAATGAGATTCCCCAATTGCTGACAGCAGAAATAAAGTGTAATTACCACACAATGCAAAATGTCATTGGTAATGCACATTATTTCATGTAATTTAATTGGTCCCATGTCGGATCTCATGCAGAAATCATACGAATGGTACTGCACCGAGTCCACCCTTTCCAAAGGGTCTTAGTATAGTCGTTTTGGTCTGCACTAGAGTGTGATTGGCATGTTCCTATCTACCTTAATGAACATGACTTTCCAGGGAAATTGCATTAGAGTTCGAAAAAAAACTGGTCCAGTTGAAAAAGTCTTTAGGCTCAGATAACAGTTTCTTGAAGGCCCAATTCCTTAGTTATTGATTACATATCCTTAATCAGAAAGTGAAAATACAGATTTCTTGCCAGAGACCGAGCTCCTTAGAAAGAGTCCTACAGCTAAGCAAAAAAATGGGGAGTTCTAAACTAACCCAGTCCATGCAATTTTGAGGAATTCACCTCACCTTTAGCATCCAGTTTTCTACTAATTATGCAAAACTTAAAATTGTATTATAATTACTATTTTACTTTTTTACACTAAAATAGTATTCTGATATTAATAAAATGTTTGCATTGCCTAAAAATAATGACTTGGAAAATTTTTAAATATATCCAAGCACAATTTTGCTGAAAAAAATTAATTCACTAACCTTAACCATTGTGTCTGTCTCACCAAGCTTTCAGCTTTGTTAGTCCATTAGGAAGCTTCTTTCAATCCAGCAAACAACTGAAAAGTTGAAAGGCATCCAGATTTCAGCATCTGCAAAAAGACGAACAGCTCCCAAATGGGCAATTTCAGTAATTACTTCTTGTAAAACTTGTGTGGTATGTACATGGACAGTTTCATTATAGCTTAATTAATTATTTATATAACTAAATATCTATTTTTAATTTTAAAAATGTGAATGGCACTGCTGCTTAAGTTTCCTGTATTATATTTTACATGTTACTGGTTAAGCTGCAATTAAGTTGTAATGAATGAGGTTTATTTGCACCCTTTGTATATGTCACTAAAATATTGTATAAGATTCAATTTGCCTCACTTATCACCACCAAATATTTGCATACTTTACTCTATTTGCATACAGCATTGTTGTACAAATTTTAGTATTCATTATCTTTTTTGAAAATAATCTCTTTAAACTATGCAAAATTTATTTTGCTCATAACTATCCTGTATACAAAAAAAGTTAAGATGACTTTTTCACCTACTTTGGTACATAGGTTGTCAAACACTGTATTCATAAATATTGAATCCTTACCAAACAATAGAAATAAGATTAGAGGTCCTTGTATCAGTGCATTGCAATTCATTTATCTCTCTATTATAAAACAAAATCTTGAGACGAGACTATTGCCAAGAGATTTTTTCAAGTCCCGCCCTCTTCTCAACCGTTTTTCAACCACGCCCACGGTCCTCTCACTTCTCATTCACGTGAATGCTTTTGTCAGACACAGTTCCTGCGCTCTCAACTCTTATACATTTTTATGTTTTCCTCACTTTAAGTTCCCAATAAAAGAAAACTTATTATGTACAAATCTTATTGAAGAATTTCATCCCGGAGGGTTATCAACAGAAGAAATGAGTACACGGGCAATCCTAGCATCGAGAAACTATGAAGTTTAATGACTTAACGTGAAAATTGTCGATCAGTTACACAGCAAATTGGTTAAATGTGTATCAATAGACTATGCTGAAACAGTTGGTGGTGATGGTGGGGAAGATGAAATCATCAACTTACAATATTCCACAGAATATCTACAACCATTAACACCGTCCGGTCTTCCAATGGCCGAATTACTGTTAAAAGAAGGATGTATCGTAATGTTATTGCATAATTTATGTCTAAGTGATGGGCTATGCAATAGGACAAGATTAGTTGTATTCAAAATTGATTGAATTTTTCTAACATGTAAAATTTTAACAGGTGACAAGAAAGGTAATGTAGTACATCTTCCATGGATAACATTAGACACCAAAGGAGATCTTGATATGCCATTCGTATTAAAATGTTTACAGTTTCCCGTTAGAATAGCTTTTGCTATGACAATTAACAAATCACAGGGACAAACATTCAAAAACGGTTTATTTATTAGAGAGAAAGAAACGATATTCACTCACGGGCAGTTATACATTGCAATGTCACGATGTATGTCCAAACACGGAATCAAAATTCAATGCAATAGTAACAAAAAGTTAATTCAAAAAATAGTTTTTACTGAAGTTTTACAGCTAAAGTGTAAGTTTAAAAAGTATTTGCATGTTAATTTCAAAGCCAAACAGAATGAAAATGTATAACGCAATGAATACTTCTAATGCAACATAAAACATAATTTTCTTTCAATTTATTACGTTTTACTATTTTTTACTATGGTTAATTACTCGATGTAATGTAAAATAGTTAGTTCTATTATGCATATGTAACAATTCCCATGAAAATAACAATCTGTTTAAATTGTACATCTGCTTCCCCATACGTAAGTGGCAGATCCGCAAAGTGCCTAGCGCATAGTGTCTGCGCTGGGGTTGGTGAACAAAGCAAGCAAGGGCCAGAGCTCCCTAGTCTATTACAAAATGTATTTATGTTTCTTCTTTCTGAATTTCAGACTCTATTGCTGTTTTAATTTTTTTTTAGTGCAGCTATCATAGGACAGTGTTTGGGCTTCACTTCAGGAAACATATGCAAGGAAACATGCAAGATGTCATGTTGCTTTCTGTATATGAGAGAGTCACAAGCGTTTTCCACATGCTTCTTTTCAGGATTTTACATTTTCTTCTAAAGCCTGAAATCAATCGAAACCATTTTTAAAAAAATGATTTAAAGACCATGCAGCCTAGGCAGTAGACAGATAGATAGATACTTTATTAATCCCAAGGGGAAATTCACAAAAAAGTAAAAGACATGTAGGCAATATATGGAGCAATCCTCAGTGACATAATGTTGCACAATGTTTAGAATGTTTTATTTTTAACTAGCCAACCCACGGCGTAGCATACGCCGCATAATCACGCTGCTTACTTAATGATTTTTAAGCACAGGGAAAAAAATGAACATTTGAAAATTCCGTAATTTAATAAACCACCAAGAATCTGCTGATTTCTTAGTCATCTCATAGTCATTGTTCAGTACGCACTGCCTGCTCATGTGCCCGCCCCCAACCCCTCACCTGAGGAGCGTTCGTCTGTGTACAGTCCACATGCACCTGTGAGTTACGTTGACTGCTCATTTTTCAGACACCGCCTCATTCGCTTTTGTCTCTGCTACAGTCCACATGCACCTCTGAGCCACGTTGACTTTTCATTGTTCGTTGCGGTTCCGGCTGCTTGTCTATATATAATCCACCAAGTCACCCGACCATGGTAGTAGCAAGGGTGGGGGGGGGGGGGCAGATATGTGTACAAAGGGCAGGGACGTAATCAGTGCGAGCGTATGACCCGCACTTACTGGGAATTCCTCGTTTGTGGGAACAATTGCATGCCCCGGTCTCCATCACGAATGGGGTTCAACGGCTTAGCCCACGCCTCTCTGCACTGGGTAGACACACGTTGATCCATTCAGTGTAGCGCGCGTGCAGTACTGGACATCCAAGGGCATCACAGACCTGTTAATGCTCAATCTCACGTGACTGAAAGCCACTTCTCCCTCTAAGAAGTTGGACGCTGACCGCTGTTGGGTCGCGTAACTATTTAGCAGGCGAGAGTCTCGTTCGTTCTCGGAATTAACCAGACAAATCGCTCCACCAACTAAGAACGGCCATGTACCACCACTCACAGAATCGAGAAAGAGCTATCAATCTGTCAATCCTCTCCGTGTCCGGGCTGGGTGAGGTTTCCCGTGTTGAGTCAAATTAAGCGAAAGGCTCCACACCTGGTGGTGCCCTTCTGTCAATTCCTGTAAGTTTCAGCTTTGCACCCGTACACCCCCCGGAACCCAAAGACTTTGGTTACCTGGTTGGCTGCCTGGCGGGTCATGGGAATGATGGCACCGGATCGCCAGTCGGCATCGTTTATGGTTGGAACCACGACGGTATGTGACCGTCTTCAAACCTCCGACTTTCATTCTTGATTAATGAAAACATTCTTGGCAAATGCTTTCGCTCTCGCTCGAATTGTTTGTGGGTGTGGCTCTGTCGTGCATGTACCATGGTCGGCCGCTTAGTGAATTGTTGGTGGGCTCGGCTCTGTGAGTTGGCGGCCTATCCCATGGTCTTAGAGTTGGTGGCCGTGGCTCTGTGTTGTCTGCGGGTGTGGCTCTGTGAGTTGTCGTCATATCCCATGGTCTTAGAATTGGTGGGCGTGGCTCTGTGTTGTCGGCGGGCGTGGCTCTGTGAGTTGTCGTCATATCCCATTGTCTTAGCGTTAGTGGGCGGGTCTCTGTGAGTTGGCGGGCGTGGCTATATCGTGCATATCCCATGGTTGTCTTGCCTGTTCTGTCGGCTTAGTGAATTATATATATAGATGCTTGGGTTATTTTAGATCACTATTTTGTGTGCCCTCTCTTTGGTGTGGCCATCTTCTTATCTTGTTGCTAGACCAGTTGCTATCATGTGACTTGTGCCTACTAGGCGTTATTGTGTCATTTTTATATTATCAATAATGATGCCACACAGTTCTAAGCATCCACATTTTAGCAAAATGTTCAAAAGGAATCTAAGAAAGTGGTTTGCAAAACTGGTTTAAGGAAAGGTCTTCATTTGTGTATTTTTGACTACAATTTTTAAAGTGTATTTTGGTTTAGGTAATTCATGCATCTTTAGAATTCAGTAATGACTTCCTGTACATTAAACCTCCAATTTTTCCAAGCACCTTTAAAAGCACCATCTTTGTTCATGATCACCAGCAACTTGTCTCATTTGGGACATACTTTGTTTAAAAACAACCCTTATATAAAGGACTTGGCCAAACAACAAAAGTAGAGAGTAATTAATAAACATTGAAATAAAACGTAGCACAAAAAATGTATGCTGCAGCAAAATATAGCTAAATGATGAGGTTCCCTAAATTGTTAAAAAAAAAAAACAAAAAAAAAAACTTTAATTTAAAACTTACAGCAGTTTCCCATTAGTCACTTTTAAAATACTCCCCTTGAGATGTAATAACCCTTCTCCCAGAGCTTTTCTCATTCCTGCAAACATTTCCTGTACTCATCTTTTGTTACCGTGTCTACAGCCTCCTGCGTTTTTGCTGGATTTCTTCCACTGTACCAAATTATCTTCATTTCAGTCTCAGTTTTAATTACGGAAACATAAATAAGTCACAGGGAATGAGATCTGGGGAATACAGGGAGTGCAAAGCAACAACCACATTGTTTTCACTGACAACACTGTGTGTGTAGGAGCATTGTCATAGTGTAAAATGCAGTTTTGTGTGTGCCAAATGTCTCTGAGTGTTTTTTTCTGATGTTCTACAAAAGACACTTTAGAAGTTCAATGTAATGTCACTGGTTAACATTCTGTTTATGGAGAAGAAAGGGCGTAATGAAAATTACAGTGAAATTCTTACATGTCTAACCAACATCAAACATGCTACCACTCTCCAGCTTCATGATAAAAAAGACTTGTACAATGCCCAGAAATTAGACCAGTGCAGTCAAATAAATATTTGGGGCACCAACCGGCTCACACTGTTTACTCAAAACATAAAAGACGGCCCCTAAGGTACAAAAAAAAAGGAAATGGCTTTGTTCAACCTTAACAGTAAACTGGTCGGAGCTTTGTTCTCTTTGAATGATGGATCAGAATGTGATTCTGGGAGTGTCTGCGCTGTCTCTCGTCCCGGAGTGATACAGCTTACCATTTCAGAGGCCAAAAGATGGACGTCAGGCACACATGCATCACAGGATGTATTAAAGCATAATGACATTTTTTAAAATACAAAACAAAAATCAACTTAGCAGATGTACTCCTTACCCTTAAGTTATGTTTTCAGGTCCTAACAACATGTAGACAAAATTAGAGAAAAATTCCAGTAAAATTGCCTGGCTAGTGTCATTTTTTGCTGTATCCATTTTAATAGATGGTGGTAGTTTGGCATTAATAAATATACAATAACCACTGAATAAATTATAACATATCTAATACTCAGCAAACCAGTTGATTCTAGAATGAAACTGTACTTTAGAAAATACTGAGACCTGGACACAAATGTAACTGGCAGAGAGTATGAATAGTCTTGGAGATTCAGAAGCAATTAACAAAAACATACAGTGCATCTGGAAAGTATTCACAGCGCATCACTTTTTCCACATTTTCTTATGTTACAGCCCTATTCCAAAATAGATTAAATTCATTTTTTTCCTCATAATTCTACACACAACACCCCATAATGACAACGTGAAAAAAGTTTACTTGAGGTTTTTGCAAATTTATTAAAAATAAAAAAACTGAGAAATCACATGTACATAAGCCATTTTGGAATAAGGCTGTAACATAACAAAATGTGGAAAAAGTGATGCGCTGTGAATACTTTCCGGATGCACTGTATATGCTTTCAATCTATGACTGTCAAGAATGGGGAAAAATAGGCCACAGATGTTGAAATTAAAAATAAGTTCAAAAACAGTGGTTGTGGGTTATACATATAAAAAGAAAGACACCTGTTGATAACAATTGGTGATCACTTTGGCATCATGTAAAAACATAAAATTAAAAAGAGATGGAGTGGAAGAGTGGAATTACATGGAGTAGCATAATGCATGGAATCTTTTGAAACATCATATTTAAAAATTGAGTTTCATGTGTAGCATACTGCCTTTGCATTTGATTAGGAGGTGCAATTGAAACATCACCGTAAAACGTTGAATGCTAAATGTATAACTAAAAACATTTACTTCATTTCTACGCAAGCCAGAAGATGAGAACAATGACCTTGATTAAGCCATGTATCTTAGTTAATACAGAGTGCAAAATGCAATAATCATTAAGTCAGAGTAATTAATGAGTGCAACACTGCAATTCGAAAAAAGCAACTAGAAAGAAATTTCTTTTAGCTTTGATTAATTTTGTATCTCACCTTTCCTCAGACTTGCCTCAAATTCAGTTGATTTCATGAAACAGCTTTGAAGTATCATTGTAGTCTAAGAGCAATATTACCAACAAATATGGAGCAGAAAAAAAGATTTACAATACCAACTGGATTGCCACTTTGTTTTCCTTGCCAAAAAAACAAGATAAGCAAGTCAGTGCACAGCAGGCAGTTACCGTCACAGTTTCTCTGGCATTGCAGTTTGGGGCCTATGACAAACAGCGTATTTTGTTGTTGGGTCCTTCTTTTCGAGCTAGTGACTGGTGCCAGAATGAAGTTTAATCTTTGACTCTTTTGAGCCTTGTTGCCGGGGAGTAAACAGGAAAACACATTGACCTTCTGCTCTAAGGCTCTGCCTCTTCCTGTCTTCCCTTTACATTCTTCCCCATAAAGACATCCTCGAGATTATCAATACAGTTTCTTTCTGCCAAATGTAGACTTGTATTCTCATCTATAGCTCCAAATCCTTGATGGATGTGTTTATTAACCTTTTCTGTATTTATTACATTTTAAGTAAGGTGGTCGCTAAACAGTTTACTGTTATTTGCTTTGCATATTGGTAAGTAATGTATTGACATTTATCAGGTATAATTTATAAGACATCATTGGCAGTTGAGAGGTCTGTTGTGCCCTTGTCAATCTTAATCACATCAATAGGGAGAGGAGAAACTTAATGGCTGAGAATTAAAAGGCGAACAGAAAGATCTTTCAGATATTGCAAATGTGAAATGAAATGGGATCAGGAAAACAAAATTATGGGACAAAACATGAAGTCTTTCTAGTCAGTTCCAGAAAGTTCCCAATTTTTGCTCAGGAAATGTTTGTTCTATTGCTGTGATGATTTTTTTTAAACAATGTTTGGATGGCCTTTAACACACTCCACAGCCATAAATAGCTGGATATAAGATGTCAAATGCCATGCTACAATAATGATGTCATTGAGCGGCAGTAAAATGAACAAAATAAAAAAAAATTACACAAATGAAAAAATCATTTCTTGAATCCTGACAAGGGCATTTATTTTCGCTACCAGCTTCATGTTAGGTCTGACTTTAAAATAATCATCTTTACAATTTCACTATTCTGGTGTGCACTAAGCTCTTATGGGAGAATACTTTTGGTCAGCATTCTAACAGAAAGATGATTGATTTCTCAGAGTACTTGAGTTGTTACAGCATTCTCTAGCAAAACTGCTTCCTGAATTCTTGTAAAACTGCTGAAGACTCTAGGGAGAGAATGTCTGACAAGGAAATAATTCAAGAACTAAACTCCACCTAAAGTGCATTCATAGCAACTAAAGATTTTAAAAAGGCAATTAGGAAGCTGGCTAAAGCAAAACCAGAGTTCTCCAAGCCCAAATGGACTTGGATGGCTGCATTATTGACTTAGTTGCACTTTAACCACTCACTATTTGCCCCTTCACGAGCTTATTTCCATTGTGCTGCTTGCAAAGGAGATTTCTTGTCTAATTCCACATTAAATCAATATATGTCTAGTTATATTAGTATCCCAAAGATCATTCATGCAACACAGTTTAGTCTCATTGCATCTCCACATGACATTTTTATATGCCTCAGTACCTTATGTGGATCAAAGCTCCCCACGCTCTAGAGGAGATTTGGCAAGTACCCTTATGTTATTTTCTTCTCTACTCAGAAAGGAATAGAGCTGATGTACTTAATTTGCAAAACTATAACCTCACATTGCAAGACTTCCTGATTTTTAGGGCAATTACGTAACTCTTCTGTGAATACTTAAAACTACCTTTCAGTGTCAGTGTCCTGCTTAAAAGCGTACCATATGAAATGGGTTTTAGGAATTAAAATCCTTCCCCAAAAAAACTGAAGAAACACGAGTGTATTTCAAAGTGCAAAACCGTGGGAATGTGGGGCCGAATCAATAAAATAATATGCTGTAGATTGTTTGGGTGATGTTGCACTGTAATAAATCCTTCTGCCTTCGGTGTCCCCCATCCAATGAGAAATCCTGCTCTACAGATGTGATGTGAATAAGATTTCACCATCTGTAGGAAATAATATCAAAATAGTATTTTGCAAAGCTGTTTGGGGTATATAAATAAGCTTTAGCTTGACCTGATTAGATGTTTCTGTAACACATACTTACTCTTACAGTTTAAAACATTTATATTCTTAGTGCTTATCTAACATAACAGTTTCCTGTTAGCTACTTTTTCTTTCTGATGGGCATAAACCTGTTTCTTTTTATGTTTCTCTTATTTAGTGGGGATTTGTATTTGCCCTGATTATTATAATGTAGTAAAATCTTTTGAGAGTGTTTACTTTTATGAGCTTAAGAAAACATACAGCAGATACAATCAATGGAAGCAACAGAAGTGCTTTATAAGACTCTTTAGTGTCCTGATCCCTTAGCGCAGGCCCTGCAGATTCTTTAATTGACTCTCTACACCCTGTTCTAAATCAAAATCAGTCCATACCACAAATTTTTCTGAATATACTTTGTTCTTGTGTTCTCCATACCAAATTTTACAAACCATGTTATTGTGGTTGTCAATATATTCAACATAGTGATATTGATTAAAGTTTTTTTTATAAATGAACAGTAATATACATTTGTGTTATGGCACTACAAGTGTTTTGTATGACTATTAGATAAATGCTGTACATAAGGAACTGTAAAGGTGTGCCAGGTGAGGACTGGCATTGCCAGCAATAGAAGCCTGAAAAGATGAACGGGACCTCATTGGGGATGGTAGAGTATATAATACCTCTAAAAGGTTTTAGTGCTCTAATTTTTCCAGTTTGTATTGAACTTTAAGTAGGTCATGTCCAGAAAATAACCTGAAATGGTACAAAAGTAAGCAGTAAACTGTCAAAGGTCAAAAGAAAAGTTTGGGTCACCAAAAACTGAAACATAATGTAATTTTCAAAGTTATACAAAAAGGCCTTTTTCCAGGGAACAAGATATCAGTTAACAGTTTACAACTTTTCAGCAGCAACTATAGTTAATTAAACCTTGAAAGTTAATGCAAACAATTCATACAGGTGTCCCAATTTTTGTTGATTACTGACAAACCCTCTGTTTGTATAAAACCAGTGTTGGAACACCCTCAGAAACATTATTTGGACAATATTGCTCTATATAAATTGAAAAGAAAGCCAATGTATCAGAAGGCAGAGTTTCCTATACCAGCAAAAGGAACTTGGAAACTGGAGGAAACTTTGACAGAAACAGGTTTGGCAATCCCATAGCCACAACAAATTCAGAAGACAAGTTTGTGAGAGTCAACAGCTTATTTGAAAGATTCCTCATATGACAACAATTTCAAGCACAAACTTAACAGTGTTCAAAGTAAGCACCACAGAGTAAACATTAAGACATTAGGCAGCATAAATTGCAAAGAAAGTGGGGTATTTGAAAACTTTTAATCCTTTTAACAATTGTTTTCTTACTTACACTCAACCTGTCAACCCGGTAGCTCAAAATGATCTCTTCATAGTTGAGCCCAAATATTCACAGTAAGGAGTCCCATTACATTATCCTTTGCATGTATCACATGTGGCAAATTACCTCAGGGATTCCAGTATCAAGAGCTGAGTCTTACGGTAGCTGGGAAGCCATTGACCACAGGATGGTTGAAAGGATTCTTTTTATGATTATTTCCAAACTGATTGTAATATTGTCAATAATTCTCTTATTTAAATTCTGCTTTACCATGTAGGAAAGTGCTGTTGTAAATAGTATGGCAGTTATTTAGAACATCTAATACCAGGTGGTGGCAATCATGAAGAAGATGACAAAATAAAGAAAAGTTTAAGTCTTAGAAGGCAACAGCTTTTACAATTAGAAATTATATTTGCATTTCTTGTTCCGAAGAACTAAAAGAAAGGAATTGTGGAGTAATGTATTATTTTGTAATAGTTTAAGCCTTTAAGTAACTTCAAATAGAAAGGCCTGGCAATTAACACTAGAATTACCAGAGCCTACGAAAAAACTTGTAGATCCGTCCCACCTTAAATCGCTTCTTAAAATTGTTCTCACCTCTCCGCCAGCGTCTTTTGTCATCTAAATGTGCTGATAAAGACAAACTGCAAGCATCTGGCTATTCCATACCCCCACCAACTTAGAACGTGCAGGAACTTCTCCCAGCTCATGCTTTTGATTGATTATCTGGGAGTGAAGTGGAGTTTTAGAGTGGAAATAATAGATCGTTATTTGAAAGACACGCATTTCATGTGTGTTCCATTTCTACAATAATCTGTGTAAACACATTTTTAAAATAGAAACGTTTTTCATATTCTAGTAGTAAATGACAAAATGTAGGCATAAACTATATAATGTATGAAGCCTTAAGTCCAAATATCAAAGAAACACTTTCACAAAAGGTACAAATATAACAGAACAAGTGCACTTTTATTCAAAAATATAACTGCAGAAAAAAAAAGCCACCTTATCATGCCACATTGACACCCATTTACTTCAACTGCCTTCGTGGCGTAATGGGATCAGCTGCCGACTGGTAATCAAAAGGTCACGAGTTCGATCCCGCACGACTCCATTTTGAGAACTGCTCTTATTCTTACTATTTTAGAATAAAACCATACATTTGATTTCAGTCTGTAACAGCCGGTGTAATTTATGATACTTGTAAAGGTTAGCTTTGTTTTTTTTTTTTTTTTATTCACTTTTCATTCTCTCAGTCGCGTTCAGGATCCTTCCCTACCCCCCATCCCCATCTGACACTGCTGTTTTCACATAAAGATGCACTATAGATCTGAACTATTACTATATACATAGACAGGGAGTTCAGGCAGGCAGGCAGAGCAGCGAAGGTTAAAAAGAAAAAAAAACAACATTTTCTCCCCAACAGGTAATCGAACTCGAGTCTGAAGGACGGAACGTCTGCTGTGCTTTGAGTCAGCAAATCTTACCAGTACGCCTGTTGTATAGTTCTCGAACCTTTTGTGAAAGTGTTTATTTGATCTTTAGACTTAAGGGTTCACACATTTTATAGTTTATTCCTACATTTTGTAACATTTATTACTAAAATATGAAAAAGTTTCTGTTTTAACAATGTGTTTACACAGATTACTGTAGAATCGGAACACACATGAAATGCATGTGTTCCAAATAACGATCTATTATTTCCACTCTAAAACTCCATTTCACTCCTAGATAATCAATCAAGGCATGCTCTGGGAGAAGTTCGTGCACATTTTAAGTCGATGGGGGGATGGAATAGCCGGCTGTGTGCAGTTTGCCTTTATCAGCACATTTAGATGACAAAAGACGCTGGTGGAGAGGTGCGAATGGTTTTAAGGTGGGCCGGATCTACAAGTTTTTTCATAGACTCTGGTAATTCTAGTGTTAAGCACTGATAACTGCTGATCCTCTCACAATTATTCCCCAACAATAGAAGGGCAAGACAAATAAAAAAAAAATTAAGAATTTTATTTTGTTATAAGTAATCAGCTGCGGTGGGCTGGCGCCCTGCCCGGAGTTTGTTTCCTGCTTTGCGCCCTGTATTCGCTGGGATTGGCTCCAGCAGATCCCCATGACCCTGTAGTTAGGATATAGCAGGTTGGATAATGGATGAGTGGATAAAAGTAATCAGTTTAAATAAAATATAAACATTTTAGCATTTTTATTATTTCAGTTTAGTATCATCAATCAGTCTTTTAGTCTGTTAAGAGGAAACTGGAAGCACCTCGGGAATTTCATTTGAATACAAGGAGAAGAAGCATAAAAGAAAGCATCTCATCCAGAAGATAAATTGTGGTCCAAGTAAAATGAGGTGACAAAGCCACCCATTGCATCACTGTGTCGACCATTGACATGGTCTAATATTAAAGTGTTCTTTATGATCTGGAAAAGTTTGTCCAGTAAGTGGCTCCCTGTTTCTGATCATTACCTGTGTTTAAGGGAGGAAATTAGTCAGACTTGTTGCTTAAACTTGACCTCTACAGTTGAGGTGTATCCAGTATTTTTTAGAAGATCCTCAAAATGCCCCGTCCACTCTAGATATTATCATCAGTGGATATTATCATTTCCTCACATTTGCTGGGACAGCTTATGTAGCATTCAGTCTGCCCTTCCTAAGTCTTTATATGAGTCTGTTTGAAACCAACCAAAAGTCATTAGTTATACCCACACTATATCTGTCTGACACATGGGCTTTTGCTTCCACCTGTGACACCGTGTTGCCTTCTTAGGATGTTAGTTCCTTGCAGTAAAAACTGGATAATCTGTTACTAATGCTGCACAGAAGGCCTCTTTTCTTTAATGCAAATTTAATTCACTTTAGTTTACTTAACAATACATGTACACCAATGGATTCTAAGATTTACACCATGAATGGCACCAACTTCTTTATCATGAAAGATTTGTGCATATAGCTACAGTATCGCATACTTGATCATGTCTTTGTCTTTCTCTAAGATGCAGTCACAATTCATGCTTAGGGCTCTTCAATGTTCCTGTGGCTCTTGCAGATCTTCCAGGAGAGAAAACCTCTCTGAAACTTGTACTGTATTCTCAATTTTCACAATGCAGAAATAAGACATTCATCAAACTCTTACACATTTCCAGAATATGTGGTTGATTTACACTCTTACACCATCTCCTTAAACTTGCACTGATGGTTTTGACGTCTAGTACTCACATAACTGGCTTCTCTAATCTTCTGTGGTAAAAAACAAATTGGCTTTGCTAATAAGCACTGCAAATATTAGCAACAAAAGCAAAAAGTTTCAAATAAGAAAGCTTGTTGTTTGTTGCAGACGAAGCCCTATAAAACGTAGGTATGATTCTGTATTGAAGCAAAATATATTACAGAATTATTACAGTAGTTGTTTCCGGAATAGCAGTCTGCTGAAAAATAGAGGAATTAGGTCAAATTTGAGATCAACTGTATTTCACTTCAGCTGCTCACAACAGCCTGCAATTTAGCATTGTTGGCTTTGATAGTTGTAAGTACAAAGAGTGACTGGGTAATTCCATGCAATTTGTGGAAAATTACAGATCACATGGAGAAGTCTGATTTTATTTCTGATTGTTAAAAAAGAAGGAAAAAAGTTCCAGGGCTACTCAGAGTGGTTAGTGATTTTTGTTTCTTTTCTTCTATTGTAGATTATTTTAGATTATAAGTATCAACAAGCTGGCAATTCATAGTTAAACTGAATTTATTTGATAATGCTGATTTCTAGTGTCATTACAACAAACTGACATTTTGACATGTTTGATGACAAGATTATTCAGATGAAAAGGAAAGAAAGGTACTTTGCTTTTCTTGTGCTTCATTGATTTTGCCAAACTTCAGAACATGAATACTGGAGCAAAAAAACTAAAGCACAATGTGTGAACACTTTAAAACGTGACTAGTTAATGTTATGTCTGTTTTCTTACATATTTAGTCAATTAGGTTTAACTTTACTTGTCATATCACAAAATTGAATGAAAGTCCAGACAGGCTTGGTTATAAGTGTGCTCTGCAATAGACTGGTTCCTGTCTTGGTGAAATATGCCACTGCCATACATAACTCAAAACTGGACAAAACAAATTTGAAAATGGTGTGAGATAACCAGCCTGGACACAAACCAAATGGACACCGGCAGTTCTGAAACACATACTTTTAATAAACAAAGTTCCCAAAACCCAAGTCCCGTGCACACACACAGTGCTTCCAGCACCACAACACCCTTCTACAGGCCTTCAATGTTCGTGGGCCCCTTTTATATTCACCCGGATGTGCTCCAGGTGCTTGTTGATGACCTGGTGTGGCGGAAGTGCCGCACTAGCACCCGGAAGCATTCCAGGCGTTCCTGGAAGGTCCTTCCTCCACCTGCCCAGGTGTGGCAGAAGTTCAGATATCCCGTGGTCCCCACACTATCCATGGCAGTTGCCCCCTCATGGCCCGGGGGACATATTGTCTGCCTCCCGATCCTTCCAGGTGTCCCGGCTGGGTCTGGCCCTCAGCCTAATGCCACAGTAGATAGAAAGCTTTGGTTAGGAAAAAAATGGATGGATGAACATCCCAAAAATATAAAGTATTACATGTAGGAAAGATAAATAATTTAAAGCTGTTTTCCTCAGAATACAACATCTTTGTAAAAATCATATTTTTTATTTATAGAGAAAGGAGACATTTGTAGCCTGGATTACTTTTACTGCTTTCAAATAAAATATGTCAGCTTTCAAATTATCCAACAGTTATACTTACAACATATTGTCAAAGGGATTACATTTTTAAAAGTATTATCGGCAAATATTAGTAGAATGAATTGTTATATCTGAATTTCTTGTAAATATCTCAAATTTTTGTATAAAGGAGATTTTGCTCTAGTTAACTTACATTCAGAGTTCTTTTGGGACTTGTAGTGATTCATTTATTTGATGCCATTTCATTTCTTTGAATGTGTGAATATTTATTACATACATTTTTCTACAGTCTTAAATACTTCAGAAATTCATGTCTACTGATCTTCAACAGGCAAACAGTGTCTTCAGGAATAAAAATGGTTCTCCATTCAACAAGATACATTTCATGATCAACAGTAAATTGTTGACACCAAGCTAAGCATTGATATCTTCTAAATTGGCAGCTGAATGTGGGCTATTTAAGTTCATTGACTAAGTCAATTCAATTTTCTTCTGCACATGAAATTTCTCTGACTAAAATACATCTAGTATGTGATGTGTCTCCTATCGATCCTTCCATCTTCTTAACCTAGTCAGTCTAGCACTGGAATTTTGTAACTCTTGTCAAGATCTGGTAGATCTGTTAAGGATCTCTGCCTAAAAGGGTTATTTCCACCAACTTGAGGTTCATAACCTTTCAACACCATCACTTGTATATGTACGGACTCAAGGCACGATAGTACAAATTAAAGAATGGATAACAAGGTAACTAATGTGGTACCAAGACAGGCAGAGGTCAATACCAAAAAAGACAGCAGACCAACCATCAAAACAAAAACAAATAAATAAAATTTCAGAGCACTAATCCAAAAATCAAAGTCTAAAGCCAGAAAAAAATAGCAATGGGACTTTTGAGACCGAGGCTCTGAACCCTGCATCACTTTAATGAAAAGCACTCTTTTGAAGCAGTGTATTGAAGCTCGTATTTAAGGTCAATTACCACATGGCTGATGACATCCAAAGCTTTGAATGTCACTGAAGAACCAGGACTGGGGGGTGTTTTTCGTACGTCGCATAAATCATCCGAGATCAGGTGCCTCATCTTGGATAAGTTAATGCCGGTGACACTCATCCGGGATAAGTCGGTTTTTCAAACGCAGCCGTGTATTAGATTAGTCTAGCTGGATCTAATCATACGAGATGAATGTGCGCGCCCGCGCTGAGTGAAAAGCCCATATATATTGAGTCTAGAAAACATGATCAGCAAGTCTTTGATAGGCTGTAACAAAATGACGAAAGAACGGGCGCATTTTTTTTTCACACACACGGCACAAGACCTTTTATTCGAAGGACATGAAGAATTTCAAGATTTAATATGCACAAGGGGTAACACTGCAAAAGCAGCCCAGACCATAAAAGACGGCTGGCAAAAAGTGGCCAACAAATTAAACGCTAAGTAGTGTGCATTGTACTTACTGAATGCAGCGTTTCATTTCCTATGTGTCAGATTAATTATTATTTAATATGTGATAATTCCAGATCAAACGTGAGCACAAGGAGAACATGGGAACAGGTTAAAGTGAAGTACAAGAAAATACTTCAAACTGGTAAATATTGGTATATAACTATTTAAAGAATTGTTGACATAAATAATCATATATATAATATAAAAAACATTAATTTTAAAGCTAATAAGAAGGCAGACAAGCAAAAAACAGGTGGAGGTCCACGCGGTCCAGACCTAACCCCTGAAGAAGAGTTGGCTCTCCAGCAAAATGCCCATCGCCCTGTTTCTGAGGGCATTCCAGGGGGAAGCTCCTCCCCAGAACCAGGAGCAGGATGCAGTGGTCACTTCATTTCAGGTAAAGGATAGTCATTGCATATATTTGTGCTCCATGTGTGCCATAGGTATGTTCCATATAGCCCTCTTTTTTGTTGGGTCAGTTGCAGGGAATGTCATATCCCTTGAACCTGTGTCTGACCAACGAGATATTGACGAAGGTCAAATATTTGATGAAGACACTGTGTCTGATTATTCATCAGGAGGAGAGGTACATTTTCCAAATAATGTTTGATCAAACTCCACTCTGATCAGTTCCATGTGCCCCGATCACATTTGGAAATCCTGGTAATGAGAATGTTAGGCTGATTGTGAGATTCTTCATGGAACTGTGGGTGTTTTAGCCTGTGTATTACCTACCTGCAATGGCATGAAACGCCTCTTTTATTGTCTGCACACGCAGGTGTCCAGGAAACACAATGAAAACCAGAAGGAAATATTTCAGAGCCAAACAGACTTTACGAATTGCCTGGCAAACTGCACTTTTAGTTAGATTTTCCACATCGCCTACAGTATATAAAAAAGTGCCGCTTGCAAAAAACCTCAAAGCAATGCCTACTGTCTGTGTGGTTGTGAGAGCCCGACTTCGCCTAGTTTGACTTCGAATATAAGGTGCTAATAAATCTTTGAGGTACAATATTCCCACTTGGCTTAAGCGGTATCTTTCGAAAAGAATTTCCTCCAGGAGCAATAAAGGATCTTGCCGATCGCGCAAAACCCTCTCTATATGAAATTCTCTTCGTATAATTTGCGCACCAATATCTATTGATCACTCATTCATGAACGGTGAAGCCATGACTGGATGACTTCCACGCACCATTACTGATTATGTGTGTAAACTAATCCTTGTTTACGTAGAGCAAACCTGCTCCAAGCAGGTTTGAGGATTAGGATGTGCTGCTATGACAACACTTCCAGCAAGAGTTTCGAAAAACCGACAGATCCAGGATCAGGCCAAATCGTCAACAATTACATCCGGCTATATGACTAATCCACGTACGAAAAATACCCCCCTGGACTGACTGCTTTGAAACTTTGTGTTGTCCCACATTGTTACTACCTACTCTAGACTTTTGTTTTTATATTCTAATTTGGTGTTTACCTTAATTGGGTCCTGCCCTAATTACCCACTTAAGTTGCTTATTAATTAACTCACCTGGGTTATGGGTGGGGTGTAGATTTATAAATTAAGCTTCTTTGGGGTTTACGTCAGAGTGTGGGTGTGGGTGTGAGTATGAGTGGGAGTGGGAGTGGGAGTGGGAGTGGGAGTGGGAGTGTGAGTGTGAGTGTGAGTGGGAGTGGGAGTGGAACAGAACAGAACAGAACAAGGTATGGAGAGTTAGGGTTGGATGGTCTGGCTTTGGGTTTTTGGTTGCTTATTAAAGAAATATAATTGTAAGCTAGCCATCCAAGTAATAAATGCAAATAGTTTGTATCTTGCTGTGAACTTTGAAGTTAGACAGCTATGTTAGTGTGGTTCTCCTGCCTTGCTTGTTCTGTGTAATTTCTCCATATTTTGTGTATTGTGTTTTTTTGACAATAAATGCAGCCTGTTTTTATTTAGCTTTTTTGTGTTTTGTCTCCCTCTCTCTCTCATTTGTGTATGGCCTATTTATATATCCCTAGACTTTCTGGTAGGCCGTAACATATTGGGGGCTTGTCCGGGATCTTTTTGAGTATTTTTGTGCACTTTGAGTTGTAACTGGCTATGTTTTGGCCAGAGTGGTTTTGGTGGTCCTGTGTTGACTTTGGAATTGAGTTCATTTTTTTTTTCTCGAAGTGCTTTATTATATTCAAAAAGAATTTTTATTTTTTTGAGAGCCTTTTTAAGTGGTAGTATATTCAGTACATCAGCAATTGTTTGGTAATAAAGTTGTGGACTTAATTAGTGGTTAATTGGAAGTGATTCCTTTAATTTTGAAGGGTCCACTTTTGTATATTGTAGCAGGTTTTTAGTGTTATGGATTTTGATTTGCATAAGTTTACTAGTGCTCCCACTGTTGATAAGTTTGATAATTGTAGAAAGAGCAGATCTCTTACTATTTGCTGACTTTTTTGATACTTCATTATCTCATCATGCTAGTAAGAGTGAAATTAAGTCCTGAACTTAAGCGTAATTTAATAACATTTGGGGGTATTACTTGACAGGGAGGTTTCAGAAAGTATTATGGAAGGTGATGTTGCATTGCCCAATACTTGTGCTGAGGCAGAACCCACATTGCTTTCAGAAGCTGCTGTTGTAACTCCTATTGATGTAGGAAGTACACAGCCAGGTGAGGTAGCTGAGCACTGTTTTGATGTCCCTGTTGAAAATATAGCTACTATAGTCCGTTTGAAAGAACTTGATCTTGAGTTAAAATGTCAAGAATTTAAATTACAGGAGCTTAGATTGGAAGAACTGAAAGTCAGAGAGCGTGAAAGAAAAGTGGCTATGGAAATGAGAAGGATGGAATTTGAAACTAAATGAATCACTCGACTTCGTGAACTTGAAGTTGAGGCCTTAAATACTGGCCATTCTCGACCTCATCCTTCTAATGATTTTGATATTGGCAAACATATTCGTTCCTCCTTTTAAAGAAACTGAAGTCGATAAGTATTTTACTGTATTTGAATGTGTTGCATCTGTATTACATTGGCCAAAAGATGTCTGGACATTATTGTTGCAATGCAAATTAAGTGGAAAAGCACAAGTGTGTTCTGCTGTTTCGGCTGAACAGAGTCTAAATTATGAGGTGGTGAAAAATTCTGTGTTGCGGACTTATGAGCTGGTTCTAGAGACATATCGACAAAAGTTCAGAAACGGGTTAATCAAACTTTTGTGGAGTTTGCTCGAGAAAAGGAGAACCTTTTTGATAGATGGTGTGCATCTCAAAGTGTTTAAATCTCTGAGCTGTTGAAATTGTTTGTCTTGCTTGAGGATTTTAAAAATTGCCTTCCAGAACGAATTGTGACCTATTTAAATGAGAAAAAGTTCTGAAAGTCTCTGAAGCAGCTGTATTAGCTGATGAATTTGTTCTTACCCATAAAACTGTATTTACTCCACAAAAATATTCTGGTGAGGAAACAATAAAAAGCAGAGGTTTGTGTAGAGGTTTGAATGGGTCCTCTCATCAGAATTTATTACAGGATAAATCAGTGACTTCTAGTAATGTAGCAGTAGACCAAAAGTGTTTTGTTTTTATTGTAGAAAGCCAAGTCATATAATTTCTAATTGTGTGATGTTGAAAAAGAAATCTCAAGATCTAAAAAGTGTGGCTCTGGTACAACTTGAAGAAAAGTCTGAGGGCTTGTTGGTTAGTAAGGGTTATGAGCCTTTTATTACAAATGGCTCGGTAACACCTGACCATCCTGATGTTCAAAAGCCTGTTAAAATTTTAAGGGATACCGGTGCCTGTCAATCATTTTTGTTGGAAGGAGTTTTACCTCTGTCTGAGAAGACATCAAAAGGATCAAGTGTATTAGTGCGAGGTTTTGAAATGGGCTATGTGAATGTTCCACTTCATACAGTGATTTTGAAATCTGACTTAGTGTCAGGGCTTGTTACTGTTGGAGTGTGCCCTAGATTTCCTGTGGTGGGGGTTACAATCATATTCGGCAATGACTTGGCTGGAGGTAATGTGTCATCTGTTCCAGAGGTTTTGGAAAACCCTATACCACCTTGTTCTGATGAACTGGCATGCCAGTTTCCTCAAGTGTTTTCTGCATGTGTTTTGACTCGTGCACAATCCAAAAGACTTGGAGTAGATAGTTCTGAGGAATTGGATGTGAATTTATCAGAAACTTTTCTTAATGATATTGATCGGAGTGTATCAGACTTCCAGTTGTTGACACTGTCTGAAGATAAGAAAAACTCAAGAAAATTAAAACCAAATGAGACTGTAACTGAAGATTTATTGCCTTGGTCCATTTCACAAGAGCAATTTATTATGGAGCAAAAGAGTGACCCTGAACTTTCATCATTTTTCTCTAATGTTGTGTCTAAGGAAAAATTGAGTGAACTGTCCATTGTTTATTTTGTTGAAAATGGAGTTTTAATGCGTAAATGTCAATCATCTTCATCAACTCCTGAATGGGATGTAAAATATCAGATTGTTGTTCCTGTTTTATATCGGTTAAATGTGTTATCTGTTGCCCATGATCATTGTTTAGCTGGTCGTTTGGGAATAAAAAAAAACATGTGACCAAATACTTAGGCATTTCTACTGGCCAGGGGTATGGTCTGATGTTAAACATTATTGTGAAACATGCTCTGTTTGTCAAATGGTTGGAAAACCATATCAAAAGATTCCCTCAGCTCCATTGTATCCAATCCCAGTAATAGGGGAACCTTTTGAACATATTATTGATTGTGTTGGTCCATTGCCTAGAACAAAATCTGGAAATCAGTATTTATTAACTATTATGTGCAGGGCCACAAGATATCCCGAGGCTATTCCTGTAAAAAAATAAAATTTACTGCCTCTGTTATTGTAAGGGCTTTGGTGAAATAGTTTTCTATATTTGGTTTACCTAAATGCAGTCAGATCAAGGGTCTAATTTCATGTCTAAATTGTTTGCCCAAGTTTTACAGCAGTTAGCAGTAAAGCATAAAATATCAAGTGCTTATCATCCAGAATCTCAAGGGGTTTTAGAACGGTTCCATCAGACCCTGAAGTCTATGCTGCGTAATTATCAGTTTGAGAGAGACTGGGATGAGGGTATCCCTTTTGTATTATTTGCTATAAGAGAGGTAGCTCAAGATTCTCTAGGATTTAGTCCTTCAGAGCTTGTATTTGGTCATACTGTACGGGGACCTTTAAAATTGCTAAAAGAGAGATGGACGTCTGAAACTTCAGCTACTACTAAAAACTTATTGGATTATGCTTGTGATTTTTGTCACAAACTGAGCTATGCTTGTGAAATAGCTAAAAAAATAAAGTATTAGTTCTATTGCCTGTCCCTGGTTCTGCTTTGCAAGCTACTTTTTCTGGTCCTTACGTAATTAATAGAAAAGTGAGTGACCGGGATTATCTCCTCCATACTCCTGAACGTAACCGTAAAACTATATTATGTCATGTTAATATGTTAACTGTATCAAAGTTGGGTGGAAGACTGTTTAAAGGATAATCAGGGGGTTAAGTTGGGTGGCCTTGAAACCTCAGTGGCATTAGCTGTGCCTATCACAACTGAGAATGGGTTAACCTCACAGGTGGCGCAGTGGTAGTGCTGCTGCTTTGCAGTAAGGAAACTGTGGAAGATTGTGGGTTCGCTTCCCGGTTTCTCCCTGTGTGGATAGCGCTTTGAGTACTGAGAAAAGCGCTATATAAATGTAATGAATTATTATTATTATTATCTATGTGCTGTGCACATGTTGTGAGCAGCAAGTTATCAAATTCTAAAATATTATGTAATCAAGAATTTTGATCTTATTTACCTGAATCTGAGTGTGCTGATATTGTAAGTCTTATAACTGCTCATTCTGGGCTATTTTCTGATGTACCTACTTGTACAAATGTGTTGTATCATGATATTGAGGTACACCATGTACAGCCAATTAAACAGCATGCTTATAGGGTTAATCCTGTTAAACGTATACTTATGAGTAATGAAGTTAAATATTTGTTGGAAAATGGTCTTGCTGTTCACAGTAGTAGTCCATGGAGTTCACCATGCATTTTAGTACCTAAGACAGATGGGACTTATTGGTTTTGTACTGATTATCGAAAGGTAAATGCAGTTACTAGACCTGAATCATTCCTTCTTCCAAGAATGGACGATTGTATTGATAGAGTTGGCTCAGCTCGCTATGTGAGTAAATTTGATCTGTTAAAAGGGTATTGGCAGGTGCCTCTGACTCCATGTGCTTCTGAAATTTCTGCATTGATTACACCGGATTGTTTCCTTCAATATAAAGTGATGGCATTTGGAATGAGGAATGCTCCTGCCACATTTCAATGACTAATGACAGGATTACAAAATTGTGAGGCCTATTTGGATGATCTAGTGGTTTCCAAAAGCTGGACAGAACATCTTCAGGCAATTCATGCCATTTTTGATCATCTTGAAAAGGCTAACCTCACTTTGAACTTGGCTAAATGTGAATTTGGACAAGCGACAGTTACGTATCTTGGAAAGCAGGTGGGCCATAGAAAGGTACGACCTCTCGATGCCAAGATTACTGCTATTAAAGAGTTTTCTATGCCTAAAACAAAGAAAGAACTGAGGCATTTCCTGGGTATGGTTGGATACTATCGCTGTTTTTGTAAAAACTTCTCTAGTGTGGTAACACCACTGACTGATTTATTGAGTGTAAAAAGAACTTTTGAATGGAGTAATGATTGCCAGAATGTTTTTGAAAATGTAAAACCTTTGTTAATGATTGCTCCTGTTTTGGCTGCTCCTAACTTTGTTGCCATTTAAGCTGGACATAGATGCAAGTGCTTGTGGAGCTGGAGCTGTTCATCTACAGGAAGATGAGAATGGAGTGGAACATCCTATATGCTATTTCTCCAAAAAGTTCAACAAACACCAATGTCAGTATTCAACTATAGAGAAAGAGACTTTGGCTTTGTTCTTGGCCTTGCAACATTTTGAAGTTTATGTTGGTTCATCTGTACTCCCTGTAATGGTTTTTACAGATCACAATTCTATTACCTTTCTAAATGGTATGTTTAATGCTAATCAGAGACTAATGTGTTGGTCTTTGATTGCTCAAAATTATAACCTAATAAGCATAAAAAGGGTAAAGAAAATATAATTGCTGATGCTCTTTCTCGTATTAATGTATAGAAATTTATGATTAAATTTTAATTAAAAGGGTGGGGGTATGTTACGTCTTACTCTAGTCTTTTGTTTTTATATTCTAATTTGGTGTTTACCTTAATTGGGACCTGCCCTAACTACCCACTTAAGTTGCTTATTAATTAACTTACCTGGGTTATGGATGGGGTGTAGGTTTATAAATTAAGCTTCTTTGGGGTTTAGGTCAGAGTGTGAGTGTGAGTGTGAGTGTGTGAGAGGTGAAGGACAGAGCAAGGTATGGAGAGTTAGGGTTGGATGGTCTGGCTTTGGGTGTTTGGTTGCTTATTAAAGAAAAATAATTGTAAGCTAGCCATCGAAGTAATAAATGCAAATAGTTTGTATCTTGCTGTGAACTTTGAAGTTAGACAGCTATGTTAGTGTGGTTCTCTTGCCTTGCTTGTTCTGTGTAATTTCTCCATATTTTGTGTATTATGTTTTTTTTGACAATAAATGGAGTCTGTTTTTATTTATTTTTTTTGTGTTTTGTCTCCCTCCCTCTCTCTCTCATTTGTGTACAGCCTAATTGTATATCCCTAGACTTTTTGGTAGGCCGTAGCAACATGCAATGAAAAAGAATGTCAAACTGCTAGTTGTATTTTATATAGAAAAGATATTACAGTAAATATGGTGTCCAGAAATGTGGAACATATTATCCAACAATAAAGTAAATATCATGCTATATACTATTCTTTTGTGCCATAATTTTTAATGTATCATTAATACTAGACTACTGTAGGCACAGTCTGTGTTCCAGAAGCACATTACCTAGACCCAGTTATGATCATCTCCAGACACTGATGGACAAACACATTGCCTCATAACAAAAATCCTCTGACATGAAAAAGTTCTCACGTAATTATGTATCAGTAGTGGCTTATAATGTATTGCAGCGTCTCGTCAGTGCTTGTCAGGTCCGAGAGGGAATGGATTCTTGCTGTTCCCGTCACTATTATAACGGTGCTGTCAAGTTGCATTAGCCTGGGAAAGAGTTGCCAACACTTTCATTTGGCATTCCATCATACGAATGGGTACCCGATAAAAACAACAAACCTGCCAAAGTCCCATATGAATGAAAATTACTACAGCAACAGTGAGTGGTCTTTGTAAGGATAGCAATCTGCCCAAAAGAGCAATGGAAACAGCAAAGAATCCATTGGCACTAAGCACAGGTGAGCACTGGAGTGACACTACAATATTCATAATGGCAACAAATTACATCTTTAGGACGACACATTTTAAACATTGCTTTATTGTAGAAAATTTTGGCCCATACTAACATGTACATTTATTGCATCATTTAAACATTATCATAACATCAAAATGAACACACAGAGCATTCTTAGGCTTTTAGTGCACCTTTCCGATTGATCAACAATGGCTTGTGAGTGCACTTCCTCCAACGGCTGCCACAAGTCCATGGCTGCAATAATTTCTGTAAGCCTCTAAATGTAACTGTTTTTGATGCTTCATAATCTTTTTTTCAGCACAATTAGAAAGAAGCTTCAGAATCTTCATGGAGCTTCACCCAGTCGTCACTACAAAAAAAATATTTTGTTTGAAAATGCAGTAAATCAGTCAGAAATCAAATAGAGGACCCGGAAACCTTTGAACTGACCACCAGGAGATGTTGGGATGGATTGCTGTGGCAACAACTAATGCTAACTCTACCAAAATGTGTTGCCCAGTAAACGAACAAAATGGTGTGAAACTTCATATTCATATTCCTCAATCCATGTAAAACATGTACACAGCAACCATAGAGAAGGCATGAAAAAGAAAAGAACTCATTATAACTGCATACAATGTTTTGTCAGTCACTTTGTTTGAACCATACTGGAGGATTAATTGTTGTAACTGACCTAAGCCATTTCTCAATTAACATGTGACGTGTGACAGATTAAAGGGTCTCCGTGTCCCCTTGAAACCTCAGACCAGACGTCAGACACCAGATAAAAGTCAAAATGAATATTTATTATAATAATAAGTGCACAAAGCACCACTACTCCAATAAACAATAATCAATAATAAACACTACACTAATCAATCCTCCACTCCCAGACGCATTGCCACCCTTCCACCCAACTCAGCTTGACGTCTGGGATTTCCCATAGTCCTTTTATAGTCCTTGACCCGGAAGTGTTTTGCCCTTTCTGTCCACGTGACTAGGAACACTTCCGGGTCAGAAAAAAAATCCTTTTCTTCACCCCGGAAGCCCATCATTCCTCTTGTTCATGTGACTTTGACATACTTCCGGGGCGTAGGGAAAATAATTACTGCTCCTCCCTGCAGCGCCTTCTAGCCTTCCATAATTCCCTGCTGGCATTCGGGGTACCTCCATACTGCAAGGAGAGCTCCACCTGGCGGCTTGGGGGTATTGGCCGGGATGAACGGCCGGCCATATTCCACAGACGATAATAAGCATTCTCTTATCCTCTTATTATAATACGTAATAACAGTTAAATATATCCTCGCTATGTTTCAAGTGGTGTTTTCCTGGGCCAGAGCTGAATAAGGATATGTTGCACAAGCTAATTGAATCAATTGGTTAGTTAATTCTCATCTTCATATGTGTGAGCTATTTTCCACACCAAACGGCTTTCACCCACAAACTTTCTGTAACACAATATATACTGTATGTACTCGTGTTTAAGTCCGGGCTTGATTTTACTGTATAATTTCCGGTATTTTATTATGTCGATTGTATAAGTCGAATACGGAGAACTCATGCTATTGATCCAAGAGATTATGATATGCTAACGCCCACCTGACAGAGTAACCACAGAGCACATTGCCTTTTTTTCTATGTATTGTGCCTACGTGATGACATGGTAATACCTGAACTATTCTGAATCAACGTTTAACTGTTTTGTGTTTTTTGTATCTCGCACCCTCTTATATCATAAGAGCATCCCTTATCTACGATGGAGTATTTGATCAGAAGAAAATATGAAGCTGGTTTTAAATTAAAAGTCATTGAAGTGGCAAAAGAAATTGATAACTGCACTGCTGCACCAAATTTGATGTGTCTGAGAAACTGGTGCGAGATTGGAGGAAGCAAGAAGATGTAAAAAAAAAAATGTGTCGTATTTTTAAATGGCCGTATAAGTCGATGTCTGATTTTATGATCGATTTTTCGGGTTTCAAGAACCGAGTATATACGGTATCTAAAATAAAAGTTTGAGTGCAAAATACTAATAATGCCTTCTCTACCTTTCTATCTACTAACTGACCTCAACCTAGACCAGGGGTGTCCTACCCTAACCCTGGACCACTACATTGAATGCAGATTGTCATTTTGCCAATTGAGCCATGAGATGAACTGCTAAGTTGGAGCCTCCAACTCCAACCAAATTCATTGCAACCAGTTTCTTAATTAGAAGCTGATTCTTGTTGTTATTTAACCCTATTATTTAATTCCATAGCTTTTTAGTGCTCTCATTCTGCCAAAGCAGGCAACTCCAAAACTGTTGATTTTTTTTGTCTTTTCTTTTGGTCACTAATTAAGAAAAGGTTAAAAACTGCAGCCACAGTAGTGTTCCAGGACCGGAATTGGAGAAACTGATCTAGAGTAGCTTAGTATTAAATTTGTTAATAAAACTGCCTAACTGTGAACACATTTTTCATTAAAGTTACAATTTTATTTTATTTTAAGCACATTGTGTGTATACTTGCTGTAAATGTTTCTATATAAATCAAACATTCATATTGTTGATAGATTTATCACTTGTTTTAATAGCCTATGATGTAAAGACCCACAGTAGAAAAAAATGCAAGCTTTTGTCACAGGATCACTGAGTAACTGAACATTTAATATTATGTATTGTATAGACCTTCACAGATACATTTTGTTGCCCAGGGACGGTCTTTAGATAAATAGCTTGATGAAGACACTGTGTGTCTGTGTACAACATAGCTTGTAAATGTTGTTGACCCATAATGCCTTATGTGAAATGACATTGTATCACATCTTAAGATAGGCAGGATTTTTTATGTTTTCTGACTAGCAATCCACACCAAAAGCCAAGACTTGCTACACTTCATTTTCACTGACACAAAGTTCATAAATTACATCTTCACATATGTTTCACAAAAGGCTGAAGCCGCCATCTGTTAATTGACTTACTTCCTAGCACAAAAGGCAAACACATTTTGAAAATGGAAGACTTTGAAAGTGTTGAGAAATCTTTTTGCTTTATAGCAAGTTCAATAGACTTTTGATTTTCATCCTTCAAATAACAATTATTACCACTGAGATAAGCTGCAAATCAATATCTTTCATCCAATTTTCCATCCTACACATTGAATACAAATCCACTTTTAAAATATGGAACTCTAAGAGGCAGTTCTTTGGCCAATATTAGAGAGACTCCAGAGCAGTCTCTGAGAAAGGCTTACAAGGAGTTGAGGCAGAAGTCATAACACATCAGGTAGATGGGAGATCCCGGAAATTCTGAGCAGACAGCAAGGGTAAGGAAAAGAATGTTACTGCTATGTATGTGAATTTTCAGGCGAGAAGGAAAATGTTACTTCATAAATCCTGGTCTGAAATATGGTGAACTTGTTATGGGCTGAGTCCCCTTTGCATACATTGAAGACATTGGGGGGAAACGCGGTTCATGATCATATCATTATAATGTAGATCAGGCAGTCAAGTAGCACTTAAGGCTTCAAGGAATTTTAAATAAAGACACAGGCTCAGGAGTACACAGGAACCAGAACATAGTGTTTTAAGTCAGTCTTCAGATGTATTTGCTTATTTTATTTTCAATGATTAGGGACATCATAAAATGTGTTGTGCATGGTTTATCACCTCAGGTTGGATTAATCTTGGTTTTGGATGTTGCATCTGATATTTATAACTGTACACTATCTATATTGCATTCAAAAGTGCTAGCACATGGGAGTATGAGGTTCAGTGCCAGGGACTGAACTTTGGAAAATTCATTCTGCAAGTAGTGTTGCCACAATGGCGACAAAAAAACCACCGCAACAATAACAATAGCAAGAAATAGTCATGGCACAAAGAATATTTTATACTTAGTTTGTATTAAGGATTGTTTTAGTGTACAATCCAAGTGTGGAGAGTTACAGTTGAAAAACGGTAGGGTGAATGTTCCTGTAGAGGTCAGGAAGCTCTCTTTCTTGCCCTTCCTCTTTGATCCAGGTGTAGTTAGAGTGTGAAGAAAAGTCTGGAAGTCAGAAGTCTCAGATATTCCAATGTGCTGAGGGTCCACCAGCAAGCGAGGGTGTGGTAAAACATTTTGTAACTTTGGTCTACTATACCCAAACAATATTATCCTAATCAGTGTCAAACTAACAGCTTAACCGGCCCATTTCTAGAAAAGTTAGGAAAAAAGAAAGGTTATTGATGCATCTCATGGCCTTTTTGACACTAACCAACAGAAAAAGACTATCCATCCATCCATCCATCCATCCATTATCCAACCCGCTATATCCTAACTACAGGGTCACGGGGGTCTGCTGGATCCAATCCCAGCCAACACAGGGTGCAAAGCAGGAAACAAATCCCAGGCAGGGCGCCAGCCCACCACAGCAGAAAAAGACTATTTTATGTAAAAGTGAAAACAGATCCCTACAAAGTGGTCTACACTGATTGTAAATATAAAACACAATATATTTAGTTTAAATTACTACATTTAAGGTGGCACACCTAAAAAATCACTGGTATATCTAATTAGTTCTAGAAATCACATAATTAGTTCAATGCTGATCACCTGTCTGGATTTTCAATTGATTATAGTATAAATGCTCCTGTATCTAGAAGGTCCAACTTGTGATTGATCCTACACAATGAAGACAAAAGAACACTCCAAGTAGCTCCATGAAAAAGAGATTGAAAAGGACAAGTCAAGAGATGTAGACAAGAAAATATCCAAGTCACTGAATATCCCTTGGAGTCGAGTTAAATCAATCATTAAGTAATGAAAAGAGTATGACACCGCTGTAAATCTAACATTGCTTCCCCTTGTTGCATATACAGTGAATATATAATGTGTTCATTGTCACAAGCATGGTCATTGTGCTGCCCTTACAACACCTAAAAATAGGGGATACAAAGTGAGGTGGTGTAAAAACACTGACATTTGGTTCACTTCCTCTGTAGACTGTAAGCTTAGTGACTAAGAGCAGAACTGTAAGATCCAAGTGGACTGCACCCACTTGTGTATTCGTGAAATGGCTTCCAGCCTAACAAATGACAGTGTGATGACGATGGATAGTTAGACAGAAATTCATCAAAGAAGAAAGTCTTCAAAAGCTTCCTAAATACATTGACGGAGTTAGAGTTTTGGGTGTTGGTGGGCAGCTTTTTGCATCAGTTAGGAGCTACACTTGAAAAGAATCTGGACTGAGATTTAATGCCACGCAGAAGTGGCATAATCAGACACCTTTCATCTGCAGACCTAAGTTGTTGAAAAGGAGCACAGAGCCTCACAAGTGTTTCCATATATACAGGTGCTAACCCACTGACTGCTCTGTATACAAGCATCAAGGATTTGAACTTAACATGCACCGCTACAGGAAATCGATGCAGTGAACTGAAAAGAGGACTGACCCGCCATGGGGGGTTGAACACCAGATGTGTTTCTCCATTTTGAAACATTTGCAGTAGTTTGCTAACACATGCCGGTACTCCTGCCATCAGGCAGTTGCAGTAGTCCAGACATGACAAGACCAAAGCCTTGACCAAGAATTGTGCTGCATACACTGTCTGATCTTGCGGATGTTATATAAAGTGAATCTGCAAGACTGAAAGATAGTTGCAGCATGGTCAGTGAAAGACAGCTGGTCATCAGTAACAGACTTGGCAGGTGCTATCGATAATGATCTGAGCAGAGCAGTGGTGGTGGGGTGAAGAATAAATGGACGAGCTGGGATAACAAGAGGTTTTCACTTGACAGGTTGAACTGGTGATTGTGTTCTATTATCCAGACTGCAATATCATTGAGAAATGCAGAGACTTTAGCTGATAACTGTGTAGTTATCTGAAGGGAATGACAGGTACAACTGTGTATCATCAGCATAGCAATGATAAGCGATACCAATAGACTGGATGACAGGGCCTAGTGAGGATGTGTATATAGAGAGGAGGAGAAGGTCCAGAACCAATTTTTGGGGCAGCCCCAAGTAGTCTTACCAAAAGACAATGGTCATTTCATAAAAAATTGTCAGAATTTGTTATCTTACTGACAGTTTTGTCACAGCATCTGGGAGTAATACAAGGTAACTACACATTCCACCCAACTATATATTGTATATACTTGTATATTACCAATATTACATTTATAGAAACGTTTAAAATTACAAAAGTAATACATTAAATGCCAGCTGTTACTTAAACAAATTCTTCAACAAAAAAAAGAGATTATAAATATAATCTGGTTAAGGGGAAATTTTTGCTTAAATGTCAGTTTTTCTTTACAGATGCAGCTGAATATATATGGATGAAAATAAACTAGTAGTTTAGTCAATAGCAGTACTTTGGAGGCCTTCAAATCTTGACAATGTTTTCTAGACTTTGATGAATAGGGATTGACAGGCTATGTTGGGCCAAATGTCAAGATGTCAAAATTCTCTCTTATGTTCTTATTGAGAGTAACATAATATCATTTGATAGGTTATCATTCATAATGTAAACGAAAAAAGGAATAGAAATAATACAATTTCTGAGAGTGAATGCTCGTAACTATTTATCGAGTAATCATTTACGTCCCTAAGTGGTTATGCTGTAATCATTGGTATGCCAATGGGGCCTACAACTGTGACAACAGTAATGATACCCATCATGCTATCATGTCAATCTGTGTAATTTAATGGAAATACATATTAGAAGGTTCTCTTTTTCTTTAAATAGTATTTTCACTACTTTCCATGTAAAAATATGATACCTACATTATTTACATTGCATTTGATGGGAAATCTGTATTGTTTGTTGTATACATTGTTTAGCCAGTATCAAACCATACTGAAATCCACAATATCATTATTTGGAACTCCATCACATGTAGCATGCATTTTTCACATCTTATTGACACTGTACTTGTCTTAGCCATCAAGATTATTTATTGTTTTTTCATTTGCTATATCATGCTATCCTTGTTTCTTGACTTTTAGGATCACCAGTATTCTGTTTGGTTTTGCCCAGTGAAACATAGCAGGATTAAAATCATATAATCTGGATCAGTAAAACATTGTTATTTATGAATTTAACAGTATACAAGTTGACCAACCTTTATAAACTTAACAGAGACAGACAAAGCTTTCCTCTCTACTGTTCAACAAATGCATAATAGAAATGTCCTGGTGTACAGTAATTAAATTTTTTGTTCATTGATATTATGTAATATTTATTCCATAAAAACATTTAAAATTAATGATAGTAGAAGTTTGAAAACTGTTACTCTTACATGAACGTATAAAATAAAGCAAAATAGATACAACAAAATAGTATATAACCATTAATTTTGTCTAGCTTTAAATTCCATTTTCTGTGAGCATTCATTGAGAGAGGTTTAAAAATACATTGTCTACTACATATTAACACTATGTTTGGCTCCTGGGAACTGAATTCCGTAATTTCTCCTGGTTTATTAATGTTATGCAGACTGGCATGACAAGGTGACACAAAGTTCATGTTAATATTCCTGAAGCTCAGAGCATTTATAATAAATTTGCAAAATATGAAAAAATTAAAACATTCTGGTAGAGAAACTTCATAATAAGTAAACTACAATAAATCAGTTTTACAACATCTATGGTTTCTGTTATAGAAAGAGAAAAATAAAGAATTTTGTTGTGACCTTTGGGAATTCAAAAGTTTGAAGTCTTTCATGTAAGTGGTCATATAACATATACCTTTTACTTATATTGTGTGTGTATAGAAAAGAGTTAGTATCTTTATAAAGTTCGTAATATTTCAGTCGAGACAAAGATCCTAATTTTATTTACCTATGTATTTGTTTTGGCTGATGTGCATGCTCTCTTTTGTTTGTTAAACTGTTATGTGCCACAGAACTGTCTTCAAGAAAAGCTCCAGAACTAGGGCTGAGCCCAGTACTTGGTGTCATTTGATTGGTGCTGAAGCTGATTTGCATATTACCATTGATACTTATTTCTATATTTGTTATAAAATGGTGCTAATCAGTGAAATTCGCCAAACTTTTTTTTGCAGCAAATATGCCATGTTTGCTGGTGACCCTTTTTGCTGTTTACTTTTCTGCAAACTTGTTGTGTAGATGGTTTAGACAAAGTTTTTATTCCCAGTGCCTTTTCATGCATTGCAAGGCTAACTTGCCTTCACAGAGTTGTAGCACCCAATGTTGGATGGTACAGACCCCAACCCCCCATGTATATACCATTGATTCCTAGAAGCAAAAATTACTGGAAACTTGGGAATAAACAAAAAACAGTGGAACACTAGAAAACAGGAAACTAAAAATATGTCAGTGTATTTGTGTCTTAAGGAGAATGTCTATTTGTATGGACTTGTGTGTGACCTGTGTGTGATACATGTACCTATCCCTTTAAACATATTACCTAAAGTGCTGTGCAGTTGATGCAAACAAGAAGGAGTGAAGAATCTGCGCACTTTAATGTGATTATTTGGGACTAGAGGCAATGACACTTTTCAGCTTAAGAGAGGTGAGTATCTGCTATCAAATCTGTGGTGGGAGAGCACGCCTTAGTGAATTCCTGCTTGCTGTTTGCAAGGTTTTACTGTTGTCATATTTAATACTGTTAATTTTATCTCAGGGAGGAATGGTGATGCCGTGGTTAGCACTGCTATCTCCCCAATGAAGTTACATTTTTGAACACAATAATAGGTCCAGTATAGTTGGCCTCGGGGCATTGCACCATTATAATCCACTCATATCCAATTCACTGTCTCCTTCCCAATTGACCTCAATGCATTTTACTGAGTTCAGCGACGTTCCCAAACATTTCCACAATTTCGCCGAACTTGAAGTGAATACAGCTGTGTTTGCTCATCACTTTTAAGGAAGTATCTGTTTATGTCTACCTGATGTGATCACCATATTAGAGTGTAATTTTTTCAGGAATAAAGCTGTTTTGTTTGAATAGTAATATTAATTATATTGTAAAGCTTTTAAACTGTAGAGTACTTTTTTCTCCTTTTATCTGAAATGATGACTTCTGTTATGAAAAAATGCATAAAATGTATTTCAAAGTGTTCTGCAGAAGATGAGACCTGAGAGAATTAATATTAAAATCTACTACAAGAAAGGGGCAGTCAGCTTTGAAGAAGGTCAGTGATACCATTACGGGTTAAAGGAATGTTTATTTTCAGCATTTTCCTATACAGTATATAGGTACTAATTTAGGATTAAAAAGAAGTTAATCAGAAACTGATATCAAATCATGTTCAGGGAAATTGATGTACCACCTTAAAGTTGGATCCTGTTTATCTTCAAAATTAGCCTAGTTTTAATACTTCTTATTCCTGTAAAGCGTTTTTTTTTTTTACCAATTAGATTCCACAAAATCCAATTAGGTTGGCGTGCAGATGTTATTCAGCTGTTTATTAATACCACTCCTATTGCATTCACAACCATTGCATTTTTTGTTCAAGAGTCCTGTCCTTTCCAGATCCAGCAGTGTGATACCATGCACATTAGGGCAGATGATTAGGCCTGTCAAACTTTTGACTACTACCTTTTCTTTGATAGATGAGTACATTACGCTTTCCTCATTTGAATAATATTGTAAGACAATGTCCCCATGAGATGCTGAGAAGTACAGTATGTTTTGTAGTTTTATTGCACTATTAGAGGACTCGATTTTCAGACCACATCATCTCTGAGCTTTCAGTGTGTTGAATAATTCTTAAAATCTTTATATTTAACTTTGATTGTTTCCAAGATATAGATTAATGGTGAGCAGTCTTAGTTTGGGCTGTAGACCTCTGTTCTAAACACTTTCTTATTTAAAAAACAAGCACAGGTCAACATTTCACACTCGTGAGGTTTAGGAGTGGAACACCCCTATGAATGTAAAAATTTGGGAATACCTGGGCCTCCCTAACTGTGGTGTGTTAAGGTTAGGGTTAGGATTCCTAGGCTGATGATTCCTAGGGGCCAGGAGATGGCCCCAATACATTTTTATTTATTTTAATAAAATTTCTAATTTTTTAAACATCACGACAGGCATTTACAGTTCTATTTTCTGCAATCTCAAAGTGTTCTTCTGCATCTTTTCTCTTGAGTATGCACAGAAGATATATCCATCTAAATTGACAGAGGTGAGATGCATTCGCCAGCAGTCAGAGTGTCTGGCCCAGAACGTTCATCATGATCTGCTTATGGTAATATATTGTTTTGGCCAGGAACAAACGTAAATGTTCTTCATTGCACTATTATTTTATTATTATTCATTATTCAACCAATATTACTACTTTAACATCTCTATGAATTGTTTTTACCTTTGCAAGTTCTTCAATACTGCCCTGCAAAATAATTTCAACCTGTTCAAAGATGACTTCTGCCATATGCCTAGTAATGCCGGGATTGGCTCAAGCCTATAGTTAGAATGTGTGGATTAAATAATTTCTCACTAGGCCAGTAGTATAAAATAAAAGTTATTCCCACATTGAAAAAAAAAAAAAAAAAACTGTTTAGTTCTGTTGCACAGTAAAAATGTTGTTTCTGACCATCTTTTATGTTTTTTTTTTTCGGAGTTAGAATAATGTTTGGTTTCATTTATGAATGCATATTGATACGACTAAATAAAATCAAGATTGATTTTCACATGGAATTTTGTTCTCTTAACTATGACCAAAAAAGGAATAATTTAATATTTACAATGCATATGGTATATTTATGGGAAAGGATTATTTATTGTTCTTATTTATTATTTTCAGGCTCCTAGAGTGGCTTTGTTACACAAAACAACTGATTTCTGGGCAGACTGGTAAACTTGAGAAAATGAGGGGAGAATTATGTCATGAACTAAATAGCATTCCATACAATCAAGTCAAACTTTACAAATCTAAATTCAACATCCACATAATTGAAAGAGAGGAGAGCCAACAACCAGATCAAAATTTTAAAAACAGCAAGGAAGGAAGAGAATCCTTTTCCCAAATATAGATGCTTATTCTAAAATTCTATTGGCAAGATCCTGCCATATTTTTACAAAGTTTTGAACTGATCCTCTAAGTCAGGGGTCCTCAACCACAGTCCTGGAGGGCTGCAGTGGCTGCAGGTTTTTGCTCCAACCCAATTGCTTAATAAGAAGCACTTAGTGCTCAAGTCACACTTCTGCTTCACTTTAGTCGTCTCGCTTGTTAAGACTTTGAGCCCTTATTGCTTATTTTAGTCTTAAACAGCTGTAGTCTTGGTTTTTAATTGCTCCTTATTAGCAAAAACATGCAAATGACAAAAGAGACCAGCATTTCTCCATTTAGTTTGTTTCCATTTACACCTGTGTGTATTTATTATGCACTGTTGGGTTTAATTAAATACTTGTGAAGAGAAAAAAGTGAAGGACTGAGAATTACTCCTCCATTTTACCCTTCAAATCATTTGGATGATATCCTTAGAAAAAGGAAGAAAATCCAGGATATGAGAATAACCTGACATGGCAGAGTTAAAGCACTAGCAAGCTATGAAATTAAATTATTGGCAAGAATTGCTTTCTAATTAAGCAACCAGGTTAGAACAAAAACCTGCAGCCACTGCGGCCCTCCAGGACTGTGATTGAGAACCCCTGCTCTAAGTGATAATATGATATTTTCCAATTTCAAATAGTACTGAACATCAGTTACCCACTGACTTAAAAGAGCTGGGCTGGGATTCTTCCTATTGAGCTTTATAAGTCTATGTGGTAGTATTGAGGTGAAGGCAATTCCAGTCTGTTTGTTCTTCTCCATTTTAAGCCCATCTGGGAGTACACCAAACACAGCTGTTAATGGATTTGGAGTGATTGTGACACCGAGGATGTCTGTTAGGCAAAGATTTTTGTCCAAAATGATGTTAATTTTGGTGCACACCCAAAACATGTTTCCCAGTTAGGCTGGAGCTAGGCTGCAATGTTCAGAGGTTGAATGTTACCCAAAATACATTTTGACAATTTTAAACTGAAGTTGAATGACTGAATTTGGAGCTAGAGTTTATTCTATTCATGGTTGCCTTCCACTCCTTTTCTGAAATATTAAGTGAAAGGTCTTTTCCCCACTGTACCCTGGGATCTTTGAAAGGAACGGAGATGCTATCTGAGTCTTCAAGACTGAGCAGTATTTCTTCTAGAATAGGTAAATTAGGCAAATTCTGTTTAGTAAAGTCTCTAATTTGAAAGTAGTGGAAAAATTGTGCTGATGAGAAGTTAAATTTGAAGCGTAATTGTTCATAGGATGCAGAGAAATTCTCCATGTATAATTTTCAAAGTGTTTTTATCCCGGGCTTTTTCCAAACATTAAATACTGCGTATGTTTGAGAGGGTAGAAAAAATGGTTGTCATGTAGAGGTTTAACAGATAAACGCTTCTGTGTCTTAAAGTGCACCCTATATTGGTTCCATATTCTGAGTGTATGAA
The DNA here is from genome assembly GCF_900747795.2 of Erpetoichthys calabaricus. Taxonomy (NCBI): domain Eukaryota; kingdom Metazoa; phylum Chordata; class Cladistia; order Polypteriformes; family Polypteridae; genus Erpetoichthys; species Erpetoichthys calabaricus. Next base: position 50,380,110 of record NC_041402.2, on the reverse strand, counting down.
GGGCAGTTGAATTATTAGTGTACTGACAATGATTTGTATTTACCCGAGCACAAAGCAAAGACTATAAAGAAGTACTGCAAGATTTTAATCCTATTGCACACCAGGCTTGTGCATATTCATTGATTTATGTCAATGTTCCGATCTTTAATAGGTTGTATATTTGCCGCCCAGTAATAAAATTAAAAGATAGTGCCATTATCTCCTTCTGCTTTAGGTTGTTGTAGAAACCCTTTGGATGTGTGGATGTTTTGAATTCCAAATAAACGAGATTACGATTGAGTCTGATTTCTTAAAAACTTTTATATGTTAATGTATATGGGGATGCTTTGAAATAGAAAAAGAAGCTTGGGAAGGATGTTCATCTTCACAGTGTTGATTCTCCCTGCTCTTGTTTAATTTTTTCCATGCTAAGAGAAAAATTTTGTTATAAAAGAACTTTATATTTATTTGTGATATTTACCCCTAGGTATTTAAACTGATCTTCTAAGATAAATGGAAAGGGGTCCAGTCTAATATTGTGTGCTATAGCAGGGGTTACCAACTCCGGTCCTGGAAGACCACTGTGATTGCAGGTTTTCATTCTAACCCTTTTCTTAATTAGTGACCTGTTTTTGCTGCTAATTAACTTCTTTTCAATTAATTTTATTTGACTTGCTCTTGAAGACTCAGACCCCTTGTTTCTTTTTCCTTAATTAGCAGCCAAACAATAATGAGATACAAAATGAGCCAAAACAACTGGTGTCCATCATTCAATATCTCAAAATAAAGAAAGATGAAGGTCTCAGGAATATTGATCTCCTCAGGTCCGCAAAATATTTTAATAGTGTACTCTTAGAAAAAAGAAAATCAACAATTTCAGAAATGTCTGCTAATGTGCCACGAAAGCAGCAACAAGCCACGGAACTAAAGAATGGGTTTAATTAACAACAAGAATTGACACCTCATTAAGCAACTGCTTGGAGTGAAATTGGTTGGAGTTTGAGGCCCTCAATTAGTTGGTCTTCTGTTGGCTCACTCACTTCACATTTCATTTCTGTTTGGGTGCCATTTAAGACAAGAAATGAAGCAATTCAGAGGAACTATGAAGAAATTCAGGGGAACAAATCTTAAAGAAGCAATTCAATTAAAATGAATTCACAAGAAGTTAATTAACAACACAAACAGGGCTCTCGTTAAAAAAAGGGTTAGAATGAAAACCTGTAGCCATGGTGGTCCTCCAGGATCAGAGTTGGTGACCCCTGTGCTAGAGAGCTCACTGGAAAAAATCACACTTTTATTCAAATTGATTTTGAGTCCAGTTGTCTTTTGAAAATCTGCGCTTTTAGGACTGCTGGCACAGAATTTTGTGGATCAGATATATACAGTACCATATCATCTGTATGTAGTGATATTTTCTGTTCAAGTCCTTCTCTAGTAATCCCTTTTATCTCTGATGCATGAAAGTAAACAGCCAATGGCTCAATGGTGATTGCAAAGAGCATTGGTGATAGGCGGCATCCTTCTCAACTACCACGTTTTAGTTTGAAGTAATCTGAAATAATGTTATTAATACAAACTGAGGCTTCTGAATTGACATAAAGTACTTTGATCCATGCACGTTTGGTGAATAGGTGGTCCCATTCACCTATATCAAATGCTTTTTCTGCATCGAAAGATAATAAGATGGGGTGTTAGATTTAATGGGTGAATATATTAGGTTAAACAAGCGTTGGAGGTTAGAAGCTAAATGTCTGCCTTTACTAAATCCTGTTTGATCTTGGGATATTACCGAAGGAAGTACTTTCTCAATCCTTCTGGCTAGAAGTTTGGAGAGTATTCTAATGTCATTATTCAGCAGTGAGATTGGTCTTAAGATGCAAATTGTAGTAAGTCCTTATTTTTCTTAGGAAAGACTAATTAATTTTTGGTGAAAAGTATGAGTCAGAATTTTGTTGTCTCTAGCTTCTATAAACATTACTAGTAATAGTGGAGCAAACATATTTTAATTTTTTGTATAAAATTCAACTGAGTAGCCCTCAGGGCCTGCTGCTATCCCACTTTGAAGCTGAGTTTATAGTATCTAGTAATTCTGAGAGTGTCAGAGGTTTATCCAGTTCCTCTACATTAACAGTATCTTGCTCTGTATGTGTAATGCATCAAAAAACTCATCAGACTGTATCTTGGCTCCTTTGAACTTAGTAGAATATAATGACTTGTAGTACTCTCTAAATATGTGGGTTATATTTTTATGATCAATGATTTTATCTCCATTTGTGTTGGTAATTACTGTTATTGCATTTGTGACTTCCTGCTTGTGGATTTGTTGAGTGAAGATCTTATTAGCCTTCTCTCCATGTTCATAAAAATGATGTTGTGATTTAAAGATAAGTTCTTCTGTTTCTTTAATTGTCAGGATGTTAAATTCTGATTGTAACCCCGTCTTTTCTATAAAAATGTTCCTCATTTGGAGATCTTGCGTATTCTTGATCTATTACAGTAATTTTGTTGATTAACTCTTAACACCTTATTGGTTTCCAATTTATTTTTGTGAGAAAGATATGAAATAATCTATCCTCTTTAAAATGTCTTCCCAGTTTAACAGAGTATTCCTGCAGAGTCCTCTGAGGATGCAAAAAATAATCAACTTGCTTTGATATAAATTTAATGTAGTTCTCATCAGCTAATGACAGGGGGTTAAGATGCCAGCTACGAAATAAAAATGTAGGGAATAGTGATTTAACCTCCAAGATCACAGGGGTAACAATAACATTATACTTGCAAGATTTGATGGTGAGCAAAAAATGAAAATATATGAAGAAATAATCGATTCTTGATTAACAATGATATATTGGTGAGAAGAAGGAATAAGCTCTTTAATTTGGATTTAAAAATCTACATGGGTCTGACAAGATATGACCAATTACAAACTGTGTAATTATTTTTGCAGTATTAGATATTACCACCCCTGTAACTGAAAACCTATCCAGGTCAGGGTTTAAAATACAATTAAAGTCTCCGGTCATTATAATTTTATTAGTGTTAACATTGGGAATTGATACAAATAAATACATTTTGGATGACCTCTCTATCATCCACATTAGATGCATAAATATTTATCAAAATCAATTTAGTATTAAACAAATTACCCATCACCATGACATATTGTCCTTCAGGATCTGATACTACAAATGGAATTGTTCTGTGCATTAAGTTTCCCACACTTCTAGTTTTCTTTGTATAGCTGGGGTGAAAAATTTGGCAAATCCAATTACTGTGCAACCGAAACTGGTTGTTACTTATCAAGTGAGTCTACTATAAAAATACTGTCTTGGCATTTAGATCTATTAGGTGAGAGAATACTCTTTAATTCATGATTAAGACCTTTGACGTTCCAGCTCAAAAAGTTCAGTTTGGTTATAGATACATTGCGTCTGTACTTTTGTTGATATTTTGTAGTCTTAAATACAGGTAGTCATATAGTAAAATGTTCCTGATCAATGGTTGATCTTTGATGACTCAAGGGAATTAAAAGAGATTCTTGTTTATGTTTCATTTTAGAATTGACTTTGTCACAGATGTTTCTCCTAATATTCCTTAGGAGAAATAGCCTCAGATAAAAAGGAGACATGAGATAAAAGGACTCAAAATTGAGAATTTTGTTTGTAAAGCATGTTTGATTTTGTAAGGTCTCTTTCTAGTCTTGTTTTAATCTCTTTCAAGACTTTACATTTTTTGTTTATTATTGGATTGGTATCTTCATTGGAGGTGACTTCCAACATTTGAGCTACAATCAGTTACATTTCTGCTGTTTGTCCACATGGAGCACAGCTAGATGAAGTGACTTTTTTGTGGTTACATAGTAGTGTCACCAGTGGGATTTGAACCCACAACCTCAAAATTTAAATTCCAAAGCCTTAACCACAATGCCAAACTTCCTTTCCTTTCTTACGGCATAAGTATGATATAATTGGAGCACAGCAATATTAGTTCGAGTAACTAATAATATTACTCAGCTCTAAGTACTACATTTTGTAATCATAGTAAATGTTTTATTACCACAAATAACTATCCATATGTTTTGCCATCTAGTACTGAGCACACAATGCAAACACTTTCAAATTGCAACTACTTGGAAAATCTAAGCCCACTGCGTGACCTCTGTTGAGATCTTTGCTTAAGCTCAAGACGAGACACTTGTGAGAATTCTGGGGTATTTTTTTTCTCAGGAGCAAAATCTGAGAAGAATGAGAGCAAAAAAATGTCTCCATTTAACTTCTTTCTGATCTCTTTGCTGTCTAGGAGACAGATTTTTCTTTCGTATGGAACAATTGTTACATATGATAGCGTTGACCTAGATTTCATATTGTAACCACCACCAGTCAGGGAGGAAGAAAATACCTACTGTATATGCGTTTCAGAGGTTTGAAACTGATGAACTTTTATTTATTGCTCCCCAGTTAAACTCCCACTGGTCCAGCTGCGGGAGACACCTATACTTTTTACTTGCTACCAGACTCATTTTAGTTTTAATACTGTTTGTCTTCTGCTCCAGTGTTATGGCCCCAAAGCATGCCACTCTTTTATATCTCATTCCCACATGTGCCGCTACAAGTGCTTGACTTCCGGCCTTTCCCGCTGAGGTGTAAGGTACGATATACAGTACCTCACTCAGCCAACTCCTGCACCAAGTGTCTGAATGAGTATTTGTGAAATGTATCTGTATTTTTGTTTTTGTGTGGCTGGTATTCTGTTCGCAGTCCAGACTTCTAGATGAATGCAGCCAATATGGGTGCCTTGGAATTAAAAAAAGGAGAATGTATACCAGGCAGATAGATCACCATAAAACAAATGAGGTTTAGACTCAGTAGTCATTGTAAATAGTGAATCTCTCTCAGACTTGGGCTGGAGATCCTAGTATCTAATAGGATAATGTATTCTAATGTCTTTTTCCTGATGAATGTTGCTCATAGGACATTTTTTGAAGCATGCAAGAAAACTTGATAATATAAACTAATAAGTTAAGAGGTGTTTACTTTTGGAACAGTTTTTACTGTGATAAAGTGTTGTCGAACACACACCTCCCAAATGAACAAATAGGTGCCCATTCAGTACACATAGAACAGAAGAATATCTTCATGAGGTTACAAGGAAAATCAATGAACAGTGATTAAACCACAAGTCAGCCTTCACAGCTATTCATTATTTTATAGCAAATCAAAATCTTTGCTTATTGTCCTTAAACCTTTCAGTATTTCTTTTATCTCTTTCATAGTTAACAGAAAAGGAAATATTAGCATACTGCATACATGTAAGTGTTATTCTGGTGTTGAGCTGCAACTTTTTATGTGACAGCTCTTAAATAGGATACTGCTGATGTAAATCCGCCACCTACTTGTTGCTAAGCATTTCTATACTTGAATGACAAGGAAATTGGAAAAGAAAATTTTCAATATAATGGTAACATTCTATTAAGTAGCATTGCAAGTGCCTGTCTGATGTTATTTGTGTTAAAAAAAAATGTCACGAATGCTGTAGATTTTCTTAGCAAGTAAAACATTTACACTCAAATTCATGTGTAACTGTCAGGTGAATAATAAATAATGGGCTAAAAAACTGAAATCTGCTACAGTGTGATTAGCAGCTGTCCGAATATTTTAAAGATGATTCGGCTATTTGGCTAAATAAAGAAGTTGCTGCAGGACCTTCTGCGTATCCAGTGTGTCATACTCTATGCTGTCTCCTGTACCCTTGTTATAAACTGTCATGAAGCTGATAGCAGTATTTTAATAACACAAGTATAGATTTAATTCATTTTAGTGAGAGTGATTGATATCAGCAGATGTGGAAGCTGTTTTTTGCCATGGGGCACCCCTGTGGTCATAATATTCTGATGACATGATAAAGCAAGCACAGTTCTTTATTTAGAGACATATGTCTTTCTCGAAATCTATTATTAAAAAATAAGACCTTGGGAAGGATGACTTAAGGGAACAATAAAAAGAAAACCACGGCAGAAAGTGTGTGTTATTTTCAGAAGAAATGTACAATCGTTCATTGAAAGGTATGTCAAATATTAGCAGAAGTGCCATATTTCACAAACCATGAGTTATTGTTTTGAGTGACCAACTACTTTATGAAGTTCACAGAGTTCTTTAAAAATGTGTAACTATGCCAGATTGCTCAGTGATGTTACTAAGAATTTCAAAAGTGACAGTATTACCCAATATACACTAAAGGTTTGAAGTCTGAAAGCATAAAATATCAAGATATCCTACTGTAGGATGCTGTAGAATGGCTGACCCTGAACTGTGACCCCAAAATGTCCTGCTAAAAGACAATTACCCCTCAGGAATTAATAAAGTATGTTAAAAAAAAGAAAAACCTGAAAGGTCAATTAAATGTCTCATGACATGAACCCACTAAAGACATGAAGTTTATGAATAAGTAATATTGTATTGTCAATGGGAGCACCACTAGGGGTCATTCCAACTAAGAAAACAAAAGCACTAAATTTTTGAAAAATTATTACAATTGATTGTTTAAATAAATCACATATACTGGTGGCAGGTGTTTGGGATTTGGCTTATAGGAAGAACACAAAGTAACGATAAAATAAATATTTGTGGCCAAAACAATGATCACTGGGGCACCTCACTTCAGCCATCTAATAAATTAGAAGAACATCTTCACACTTAAGACAGTATGTTCTCTATTTAAACTGTCTACATCTACACACTGCAGGCTCAATTCCTGCCTCCTGCAAATCGAGAAGTCTCTCATGGGAAGACTCCATTTACAGAACATCCTAGTTCACTTTAATGATTTCTTTGAGCAAGAAACCTTCCTGGCAGCATTCTATATAAGGCAGGAACCAACCCTGGATATGTTGCCAATCCACTGCTAAGCACACTCAGACAAACACTGGGATAATATGCAATTCTCTACAGACATTGCCTCTTAGAGCTGTGTCTTACTCTGTTAACACCAGAAGTGCCACAGATGATGCCAAATGAGTTTTTGAATTTGTAATTATTTCATCAGTGTGCATGTCTTGCTCCTGTTCTTCCTTGACCTTTCCTAAATATTTGCACCGCATACTCAGAAAACATGATTGATGATATTTTTCATTGTTTTTTGCATGAAGGTGCCTCTTGTTGCCTCCACAAGCAATAGCATTGAATGCTGTTACCCAGGTGTGAACTGTTGTCTCTCTTCCCCAGCTTGCTTTTGCATTTCCTTTTTATCTTGACAGAGCCTACCCTGTCGCTGTTATTGACATTGCTGAACATTGCTGCCTCAATATGAACTGCTGTCTCTCTTCTGCAGACAACTGGAAAATAATCACCGAAAAAATGTCACACTTACAGTCACTCACATTGTTTCAATATGTGCGAAGAAGAAAATAGACTTGGAAAAAACTTTTGGGGCTACAGTTGTTCCCGTTAGGTAAATTATATATATATATATATATATATATATATATATATATATATATATATATATATATATATATATAAATTCACTTAAAATTAGATCACATTGTACAAAGCATCAATTTGACACGGAGGAAGGAGAACATGTGAGGTGATGTATTGTGGACAGAGACCTCACTGTGAATGAGGCAATATTGAGGAAAAATTATAGTGTACAGTGTACAGCTATATTGAAATATTATAAGAAAAGAGAGCAGACAGTATATTATCACATATTGTCAAATTTGTAAACATTGTCATGTTTGTGTCTGTACTTGCAGCAAATCCAACAAGTATGGCATCAAATTGTGGAAACCTCAGATATAAGTAATACACATATAATAAATGGTATTCCCTATTTAAAGAAAAATGACAGGGAAAGACAGTCTAGGATGACTTATTGACCCTTACACATGCAATGGGTTAAAATGTCACTGCTGACAAAATGTTCACATTATTTTAGTTGGCAGTCAAGGTACTTGCCTAAAATACAAGCTTGCTCTATACTGAACTGTAAAAAAACAAGACAGGAGCTGCCACTCTGCTGCAAAAGGCAACTCAATAGATTGTTAATGAAGCAGTGCCAGGTGGAAAATGACACCATTATGTGTGCAGAAGCTACTCATAGGTTCATGGTTGATTGTGAATTGCTAGTGTGGACATCAGACATCATGCCGCTAGTCATTTACATATGTGTTCTGTGATGTTTGTAAGTATGGGTGTAATTTTTATAAAGTGTTTATTTGAAACTTTATTAGGTTCCATTGAGTTTATTACTTTGTTTCCAACAGTTTGAAGAAGTGCTATTTTGCTTGTTATGATTAAAATACTGAAGCAGTTTTATATCCAGCAGTACTGACCTTGAAAAGCTGCTTTTGTCACAACATTCATTTGTTTTCCTCTGACTGCTGGTTGAACAACACAGTGCCAGCTGGTAAAATGCACATACAATAAAACTATGTAAAGAGATGCTAACAAAGTAATGCCAAGAGTTTGTTCTGACTGCTGATGCAGACTGCTTTGTAATAATGCTGTGTGCCATTTACAAATGTTTACATATCCACAGAAATATGTAATTTTTAATCTATCAAATTCGAACAAAAAATGTTTCTGCTTCATTTTATGTAGCCAGCTGACTAAAGTGTATTGTTTTACCTTTCACCTACATATACTAATATAAATACTGAAGTTGTTTTCTGCTGTGCAGCATTTCCACCTTAGACTTTTTTTTAATTCAAAATGTATGTTAGCATGTAAAGTGAAAATATAAGCAAACAAGAAGCCATGTTTGAAAAAATAATATTTACATTCACTCATTTCATTCAAGCTGTATTGGTCTAGCTGTGGTTTTAGGGAGAGGGCATGCAGACCATCATGCAGAACTGATGGTCCAGTGGTGAGAATTAAAGGATTCAGATGCCACTTGGTGTACTGTTGTTGGTTATGGTACTGAAAAAGTGTGTGGCAGCTCAAATGTTAACATTCTCAGTAAATAACCCCAATCAGCTGCTATTATATGTTTTTATTCCATTTTCATAAATATCTGTTATATCTCAGCCATGGTTCCTCTTTTGGCTGGGGTTCAAAATCTTGTTTTATATCCTTAATGTTCTTTGTTGAGTCGTTTATTTATGTCAATGTTACTTTCGTTAATTATTTACTATATTTTCTTTGCCTGTGTTATGTTCCATGTGTTTTTGTGGATGATACCCCAAAAGGTGGGGCCACTTGCCAGTCAACACCAGAACCTTCTCTCCACTTGAAAAATCCAGAGAATCTCAAACAGTTTCCTGGGGCCTCATGCATAATACCGTGCGTAGAATTTGCACTATAACATGACGTAAGCACAAAAGCGGAAATGTACTTACGCACAAAAAATTCCAGATGCAGGAATCTGTGTGTTCACCAACTTCCACGTTCTTCCGTTACATAAATCCCGAACTGCGTGAAAAGTAACGCACGTGCACGCACCTGCTGTCCCGCCCCAACTCCTCCCAGAATTACGCCTCTTTGAATATGCAAATCAATATAAATAGCCCTTAAGCTCAGCTTTCTGTGAAAAGACAATGGGAAAAGCACGGGGGAAAATATAAGAATTTCATATGCGCCATACGCGACCTTCAATGAAATAATTTATCACAGCAGTACTGTCTCTTTCAAACATACTAACCTTCAATTCTTGTCCTTACTTTTCTTTCTCCAAATGCCGAATCGCCATACAATCAGCTGTGTAATAGACATTAAGCCACCTGTAAGCTTAGAACGACAATTCTTCGAAACGTTTAAGGAACATTGAAATATCTTCGTAGTACGTGTTTAATTATTCTATCTATCTATCTATCTATCTATCTATCTATCTATCTATCTATCTATCTATCTATCTATCTATCTATCTATCTATCTATCTATCTTACCAGTGTCGCGCCAGCCCCAGCAAGAATACAGCGTGAGGTATGGAATAATCCGTGAACTAGCCAGCGCTGCGGCACTGTGTCCTCACATGTTTGATTATTAACAAATTAGATTATTTAAGTGAAGTTAAAGTTTTATATGTATAATATAATCAACGTATTTTGCTGCATTTCATCTTAAAAATGATACCGTCATCATATGTAAATACACCCTTTATAAAGTTGTGCAGGTTGTGCAATATTATAACTTTAGTGCAAGTTTACAGTGAGGTAATTGTACTTATAAGTACAAGCAGTTCTACAAGGAGCACTTAAAGGACTGATTGAGTGCGTTTAAAGTTCTTGAGATGAAACTGTTTCTGAACCGTGAGGTCCGTACAGGAAAGGCTGTGAAGCGTTTTGCTGTGGCTGAGTCAGTGTGTGCTTGATGCTGTATCCCGACAATTCTTTTTCCAATCGGCTGCTGCTGTGATTCCAAACTCAGATACAGTGATATAAATACTCCGAGAGGTGCAGTGAGAGTAATACGGAAAAAGATGATCTGCTGTGGCAACCCTTAACGGGAGCAGCTGAAAGAAGAAAAAGAAGGTGCAGTGAGAGTAACAACGCTAAAGCAGTTATGGTATTTGGAATACTATGGCAATTTCCTGGACCATTTTATTGTTACAGGTTAATTACAATCCGATGCATTACACTAATAAACAATATGCAGTTAGTTTCAGTGTATTTATAAAGCCGCGCCAGGAATGTGGATCTAAGAAAGAAATGGTAACCATACAGGAACAGTAGCACTGCTTTGACGCTGGGTGCCGCCAGTCTGCAAAACCGAGCAGAGAACTTGGAACCATGGAAATGTGCGTGGCTTTACGCCAAGTTAAGGTTTTATACATCGCGATTTCAGCATCGAAACGTTCACACGTAACATTTTTGTGCATACGCACCGTTTATACATGAGGCCCGTGGTGAATGCGCTAAGGAGTCAGGAAGCTTACTTGTGTTTATTATTATTATTATTATTTTGTATTTCTGGATTTTCAACCTTCTCTTTTTTTGAATTGGTACCAGGATTATGCATTGGACAATGTTTGATTTGCCTTACTGTTTCAGGCAACTCCCTTTTTCTTTTTGTGCTTTTTAAAGCTTCATAGTATTACAGAGCATTTGTTGTGAAAAATAAATCTTTTTATTTGATAAAGATTCTGTGTTTGCCCTTGTATCTATTGGTGTTTGACAAGAAATCATCCCCTAGTGTATATTTTTGGAACTGATTTTGGGACTTTTGTGTTTTGGGACTCCTAGTTCATGACAATACCCAGCACAGAAATGGTGACAGATGACACATCTTGATGTATAGCTAGTCACTAGTGGTTAAGAAAGGCAGCAAGTAAAAGAAAGCCTTCTGTTCAATTTTTGCGGAAAAGTCTTTACGAGTTCAAATAGAAGTATTAGTGGCCAGCCTGAAGACTGTTTCTGAGAAATGGGAGGTTTAGATTTTCTTGTTGAGCCTGTTAATTTTGTCAACATTGCCAGTAGTGAAGTTAGAAATGTAAACATGGCATAAAATTCAGATGAGTTTAGGAACTTAGTTAACTGGTTTGAAAGGTGTAGCATTTCATATATGTTTTAATTACTTTTTCTAAGAGTCCGTTGTCTCATGTTTGTTTATTAAATATTTTTGTAACAATGAATCACATTCAAAAGTAAAATTAATAATAAAATGTAATTTCATGTGTTAAACAGCATTTTTTAACAATATTTTACAACGTAAAATGGAGACCAAACAGTATCAGCTCAGTAGCTTACACAAACAGCTGAGTCCAGCTCAAGTAATGTAAAAATGTCATCATTTCATATTTACACGAAGATGTGGATTTCAGAGATACTGTGACTAATTGTACTTTGAAATTTCTTAGCATTTTTAAAAGAATTACTGAAAGTAGAATTAAAAATTGTGTTGAAGTCTCAAGGTAAAATTGCTGGCTGCCTGGAACCTTGATGGAGAACAGGTCTAGAGCTATGCTGATAAATTATAGCATCAGGGAAATACTGGATCATTATAATGTGCAGACAGAGAGACGAACATGGCAATCGCAATATGTTCTTTTCAAATTACATGCAGTTGAACTTAAAAATGACTTGAGGTGAAAATAATAATAAGACCAAACACAGCAACTCATCCAAGACAGTTTAAAACAAAACAGCCCATGTTGTATGCAAGTAGTGTCCACATATTTAACAGTCAGTAGCTATCAGTTATAATGAACTTGACAAACTCTAGCAGAGTTTATTAAGAGCAATGAGCAGTGCACAGGTCACCTCAGAATATCAAAGCTGTTACAAAAGCACTGAACTTGACACTTCCTCCAACCACATGTCAGCAGCACACCAGGAAGAGGAGAGTATCAGTCTGGAAAATACTGGAAAATCACCCCATGGGAAAAGTTCTCGAATGTAAGTGATAAGTATATGATCTGAGGATTAGGTTAATATTAGTGATAATGTCCGAGAAGGCACTGGACCAGACAAAAGAAAGTTTTAGTCTCCAATACAGTACTGTACAATGAAAAAGTGGCTGCATTTGGCAAGACTGATCTGTAGAGTGGACCCTGAAATGTTATCTCTGTATTTGGTACCACAGGATTGTTCAGTATGTTATCAGAGGGATCCATAAGAAACTGTGACTTTAATATCATGTAATGACAGTATTCAGTTTGTGACAGGTCTCAATGAACTAGACAATAAGACTCTCAATACACTGTTACATTACTTACGAAAAATGAAGTGGCAAGAAGTGGCTGCTTTGCAACCATAAATTTTGATTAACTGGATAACAATATGAACTTGTGATGCATTGCAGCGCTGTACAGGTATTGCCCTTACCTTGTGCCCTGTGATTGCTGAGATAAGCTCCAGTTGCCCCTCAACCCTGCATTGGATAAGTGGTTTAGGAAGATAGGTGGATATATGAATAAGAATATGAATGGATGTTGTAAAATGAGAAACAGAAACAGATAAAGAGACTGGAATATCATAGGTAACCCCCTTATTGTAAATAATGGGGAAAAAAATAGTAAAAATGCAGATAATCATTGCTAATGACACATTGGCTTCTCACAGCCATTCGGCCTTCTTCCAAAAGGAGATCCCTGCTCATCGAAGGTCTGGTCCAGTGTGATGTCAGATTTCCTGTGATTCTGAGACGAATTGAGAAAGGAAGCAACATCAGTAGTCTCCTTGGGAGTTCCTCTTCATTCTAGGGCAAACAGAAGTTGTGTCACACCCAATCCTTTCCCATAATTATTTCAATATAACCCAAAACTATGTAACATGCCCAATGCCCACATGCTTGACCAAGGGTAAGTGAAGTTTGTTATGCAAAGTGTACATTTTGCCAACAATAAAAAACTCCTGATACTCAAGAGCTATCAAAAGTTAATAGTTTAGGTTAGTTGGTATTATAGAGTAACTGAGATGCTTTAGCTGAAGACATATATTGTAAGTGGCATGGACACTAGGAGACAACATGGTGATACAGAGGTTAGGTCTGCCAGCACACAGCTCCAGGACAATGGATTCAAATGTCGGCATGGATTTTATGTCTGTGAACTTTAAAGTCTCTACCCATATCTGGGTGAGTTTTTATTTGCATACTCCTGCTTCCTCCCAACTTGAACATACTGTATGTGTGTGTTTGTGTTGGTAAGGTTAACTAACAACTCTAAATTTGTCTTATAGATAGATAGATAGATAGATAGATCTATCTTTATTGTCTTTGTCATTTTTACAAAGGAACAACGAAATTGAAGGTGTACTCGACTCAGTGTGAGGCATAAGAGTTAAAATATGTGCTTGGGTTCTGCAATGCACTGGGACTTCATCAGGGGTTGGTACCTGGTGATGCTATTGAGAGAGACTCCACCAACAGGACCCTAAAACAGTTAAGTGGGTCAGATATTGAAGAATAGAATATAAAACATCCATGTCTAAAGTGTTGATTCTTTTAATTCTTAATTAATTCTCAATTATGAGATGGTGGGTATTTAAATTATCTTCATTTGTTACTGTATAGTTAGACACGGTGGTGCTATAATTATGATTTGTGATCAGTCAGAGCTATGTTGGCACTGAAACAACCCAGAGGAAGTGAATGAATGAATTAAAAAGCTTATTAGTCCACTTTCAATAATCAATACATTTTATGATACAGACTTGTCTGTGTTAAGGAAAAGATAAGCAGTCAAAAATCTTAATAGGAACAATAAATTTGTTCGATTGAAGTTTTAAATAAGGTTTGTCTCTAGGTGATGATTATTGTCTGTTAATGTTAGCTGAAGTGTCAACAGCAATGCCTCTAGAGAAATTGCAGTGCTTGTCTTTTGTTAAAGTGGATACACATTAAAGGAGTTTATCCGTCTTACATTGCATTGAATCTCTCCTTATTAACAGTCTATATTAAATCCACTATTGACGTAGTTTTTATTTTTAAACATCTGGAGTTGGTTGTCTTATAAAGAGTTAATCCCCACTGATCCTCTAACAGGACCCTGCAACTAAAACCAGGGCTGAAAAGCATTGCCTTTGTGTGCACATTCCATTAAAATCATAGAATTTCACTTGTTTAGTTTACTTCCCTCTGCATTGCAATGCGTTTTCTATAAAATGCTTTTCCATTAACCTCCCCGACTACTTCTAAAGACTGTGTCTTGTGTGTGTGCCAAAACTGGCATGCAAATGAAAGAATAGATTTTTTTAGTCTTTGCAGAAAGTCCTCAAATTATGAGCTGCAGGAAACACACCCGCGCAACATTACAGAACAACAGAATGAAACAGACCTAAAGATGCAATGTGATGACAGGAAACAAAAATACATTTACATGAGCAGTTTTTGGAATAGGAACATTGTCTTCTCTCTTTCACACTATCACAGTTTGTGACACGCAAGGTAGTGCTCAAGGGTGCTGTTAAAATAAATTTTCTGACACCACAGAAGATTTAATCACCATATACACTTACTGTGCATAATGGTGTGAGTTTAATGCTTAGGTCCATAAAACACATCCTTTCTGGACTCTTACCATTAAGGTTTCTAAAGATATATTTAAAAAGGCCATTTTTTCACTTTGCAATTCTTAAAAATGCTATTGTTATTGTTTTGAACTTTCATGTGTTTGTTCCAGCAGTAATAAAAATTTAACCACCATCACAAGGCACTTTGCAAGAACAGAACTACAGTATACTGTAGACATTTTAAAGTTCATTGTCTGCCATTTTCTGAATCTTTTGTTTGCATTACAAGATCACAAACAGCTAGAATTGGGACCTATCCTCTCAGTATCGGACTCAAGGCCGGAACCAACCCTGAATGGGATGCCAGGAAGATACACATTTAAAACTAGGCTATGTTAAAGACAATGGTTAAAACAGTTGTAACAAGTGTCTTTGAGATTTGGGAGGAAGTGGCATTCCTTTGTTAGACCATGGTAACAGCAAAATTGGTACTGTAAAATGTACTTTATATAAAAGAGTTGATCTCCATACATAACTAACATGTTAACTAACACTGGCCAATTGACTGTGGAAGAGACACACTCTGGAACTAGTGGTGTCCCTAAGGGGTCAGTGTTGTGGCTGTTTTTAATATCTATACAGTGGATCCAGAAAGTATTCAGACCCTTTCACTTTTGGCACACTTTATTTTGTTGTAGATTTAATTTTAAATGGATACATTTGCCATTTTTGCCCATCAGTCTACACTTAATAGCCCATAGTGACAAAGTGAAAACATGTTTTCAGAAAGGTTTGCAAATTTATTAAAAATCAAAAACTGAAATCTCTCTGTCGTATGATTAATCAGTCGTTGATTCCACTAGTGGAAGAGCAAATAATGTAGAATGACCTGGATATTTACAGTGAAACTTAGACAACAAAGAGGCTTGGGCAGATTTGTGGCTGTTAAAATTATAATGTAAGTAAATGATACGAGTTATATAACTTTATAAAATTATCTATACTAATAAAAGGCAAAGCCCTCACTGACTCACTGACTGACTGACTAACTGACTGACTCACTCACTCACTCATCACTAATTCTCCAACTTCCCGTGTAGGTAGAAGTCTGAAATTTGGCAGGCTCATTCCTTACAGCTTACTTACAAAAGTTAGGCAGGTTTTATTTCGAAATTCTACGCGTAATGGTTATAACTGGAACCTGTTTGACTGACTCACTCATCACTAATTCTCCAACTTCCCGTGTAGGTAGAAGGCTGAAATTTGGCAGGCTCATTCCTTACAGCTTACTTACAAAAGTTAGACAGGTTTCATTTCGAAATTCTACGTGTAATGGCCATAACTGGAACCTGTTTTTTGTCCATATACTCTAATGGAGGAAGCGGAGTCACGTATCGCATCATCACGTATTACGCCTCCTACGTAATGACGTGAACTGAAAACGAGGAAGAGATTTACAACACAAGTCAAACGCGGGAACGAAGGTAAATGACGTTAATTGTTGACTGTCTTTTAATACTGTGTACTTGTTGAGTGTCTTTTAATACTGTGTAAGCATACATATTAACACGTGCAATTAAACGTGTGCATTTACGGGGTGATTTCTCAGGCTTAAAAGCTCGCCTTTTATTAAAAATGTAAATGCAAACTCTTTTCATTCTGAAGGGCACAAACCACGTTAGATTTCAGCCGTTAAACGCGCAAAAATGTCAGTACACCAGATAAATAAGCGCAACATATTATCAGTTGTATTGTATGCTTACAATACATATAGAAATGTGTTAATCGTTAACTAATATTATGGGATGGTGTTTTTCGACTTGCGCCTTGATTTAAACGATTCCATGTCTTGGTGGGTTTGCGTAGCTTATTGTCAATATCTTTACACCTCTTTTTAAGACTTAATTTAAAAAGGTTTTCTTTTCTTCTTAATTAAAATTTAAAAGCAATACTTCACCGCTGTGAAGCCCCTCTAGCGCTGACGTCCGACATTCGATTACCGTAAGCGAGTGCAGTGAGTGTGTACGCCTGATGAGCCAAGAATAAGGGGGAAACAGGTGTCGCGTACTCTTTGCATTATTTGACAGTAAACTATTTTCATCCATTCTATGATCTGCTTCTCACAACTGAAGGCACCATGGCTGATGTTACCTGACTTGCTGGCCAACCATAAGTGTTACCTGGTAGGTAACCACCCACTCACTTCACTCCAAAACGGGAATCGAACCTCGGACGTCAGCGCTAGAGGCGAAGCCCCTAAAATTGCGCCACGGCGTGTGGTTCGTTTATTTGACAGCATGTAGATCGGGGTAATTACATTCACGGCATTCGTAGTCTGATTCACAATCTGATTGTATGGGTGGTTACCTACCAGGTAACACTTATGGTTGGCCAGCAAGTCAGCTCGAAGTGATCACTCGAGTGAACACAGCTTCACAAAAAAACAGATCCTTAACAAACTGTTATTGGTATATTTTCCCTCAATTTTAAAAGGTTTTCTTTTCTTCTTAATAAAAATTTAAAAGCAGTACTTCGCCGGTGCGAAGCGCAGGGATTTGACCGCACACAGACATATTCATGAGTGCAGGTACTTTGGAAAGAAAGCACCGTGTAAACCTAAACTTTAAATTAAGTTCATAGACCTACAAAAGGTTGCCATTGATTTGAGGCAAGATTGCTTTTCTCATGTACAACTATACGTTGCATTCTTAACAGTAAGCTTGCACAGCTTGGTCATATTACAACCTGAGTGCTGAACTGACAACGTCGTATACAAACAGAACTATAACAATCGTAATAAACAAACAAAAAAAAAAAGCGAAGAACCCTTGGATTTAATAAAAAGGCTCTTTCCTTGGCGAAGCAAGGAAAAAGGAAGACCTTATATGGCGTTTGTTTATAAAACAGCGGAAAAACTGTGTTAAGGCTGCTTCACAAAAAAACAGATCCTTAACAAATTGCTATTGGGATATTTTCCCTCAATTTAAAAAGCTTTTCTTCTTCATAAAAATTTAAAAGCAGTACTTCGCAGGGATTTATATATATATATATATATATATAGAGAGAGAGAGAGAGAGATATAGATATATATATATATATAGATATAGATATACATATATAGATATAGATATATATTCATATATATAGATATAGATAGATAGATAGATATATATATATATAGATATATATATATATAGATATATATATATATGTATGTATGTCGATATATATATATATATGTAAGCTTATAAGTACTGCCTTACTTCTCTTTAAGAAAGGAAGATGTAATGATACTTGATTTAAACGATTCCAT